>NC_141704.1:14513258-15174635 GCF_971803275.1 Cyanistes caeruleus | reverse complement strand
TTTGGGAAAGAACAAACACAATTGATCAAAAATGAACTATGCCCTCTTGATACAGCAAATAGACTTGGATGAAATGAGACAAGATAAAAACCTGTCAATATTTGAAGGCCTTGTAAATGATAATTTTAGCACAGTTGTGCTAATTTGCAGCTGTCTGCTGCTGTAGAGTCCAGAAGTGGCCCCTTGATGCTGCTATTAGCAGTCATTGATTTCTACCGTGCTACAGACATGCAAATTTCTTGCCAAAGAAATTGATCTTTGGAGGTGTGCAGGGTTCAGAAAACCTGTTGACTGCCCTGAAAACTGAGGCCACTCATGTAAGAGATAAGGCAAGCCCCATTGTCTCCACAGTCTGTCCCAGCCCCAGTGTTCAGAGATTTTCCAGCAGCTCCCTTTCCCTGGAGGTTTGAGCCAAATGAATACTCAGGCTGGTATTAATGATCATGTAAAAGTGTTCATGCTCCTAATATCCCAGCCAACAATTTCTCTTTGAAAAGATAGGCAGTAACCCAATGCAGGATATCCTACCATAGAAGCACTCCCCTAGATTTCATTGTCTTCCACTGTTTGTTGGCTCTTCTTTGCTCAGGAGGACATTAGTTTTGGTGGTTCTCCATCAGCCCTGAGCTCTTTTATCCCTGGATGCTGGACTGCTGGTGAGACCAGTTTGACATGATGGGACTGAAAGCTGAGAGAGAGAGCAAAATTGTGGGGTGTGATCTAAGATCTTCAGCTAACACCTCCACAGTTGTTTTACTAACAAGAGGTCTGTGCTCCTTGGTCCATTACACCCATAAGGACAGCTTAGAGGGCTTTGTGATCCCAGAAGGAGATTAAAGCAGATTCAGTCGGCAATTTAAAGCCAGGCTTAAGAGGGGAAAGGAAAGCCATGCTGTCCACTGCTAATCACAAACATGAAAATTGTGTTCACAGTTGACTGGTGGCACAAAGGTAGGACAGGGATAGATCATCTAGTGCAACACTTGGCAAGATCCAGAAACAAAATTCTGGTCTGAAAAAAAATGGTCTAAGGTTAATGGAGTCCTCACAAAAAACCCCATGCTTGTCAGTCAGTGGGACTCTGTTACAACAGTCTTAGGTTGCTCCAAGAATCAGCAGCAAAGGTATTGGCAAAAGCAGGTGCTGTTCATCAGGACCTAGTGAGTATTCCTGAGATCATAGTGCAGCTCAAGGGTAGGGGTGGTTCTACCACCACAGCCCTGAAGGACCATTCCCTCCCCCTGCATGGACAGTCATGTGCTTTGGAGAGGGGGAAAACAGGCATCACCCTGCTGGGGACAGTGGGGCTCAGGCTGCAGGCAAACTCTTGGTAGCATTTGGGAACAGTGAGCTGCAAAGATTTATCCTCTAGCCTGTAAGGCCTGTTTTATGTTATCAGTTTTAATTTGGACAGGGCTTGCATTATGCTCTTTCACTGTACCACTCTATTCTTGGGGGAGAAGGCTCACAGAAGTACCTGATTTATCTTCCTTCCAGTACTTATTGCTTTGTGCTTAGTGCTGCACCCTCTTCAGTGTCTTAGCTAAAGCCTAATACATCCAACTTTCTTGGTCCCTTCCCACAGCAGTCCCAAGACGCTGCTAATGAGAACAAATTATATTTTGGCATTAAAGTTTTTGAGATCCAGGGAAAAGCCTAAAGTAGAAGAATCTAGAAGATATGTACCATCAATTTGTGCAAAGACATTAAAAAGGGACTCTAATGACTGGAAGCTGATCCTGGATAAATTTAAGCTAGCAGGAAAACAAAGACTTTCAGCAGAGTAATTCATCAGTAAAATAGCTCGGCTGGGATGATGGAATACTCAGTGTAATTGAAGATGAGCTGTCCCCTTCTGGAGAGGTGAATTGCTTGAATTTCTTTTCTGGTCTTTAAATCTATGTGGGAATTCTCTGTTACTGGCTTCTTGCTTATTTTCAGTTTTGTTTTTTTTGTTTTGTTTTGTTTGGGCTTTTTGATTTTTGTTGTTGTTGTTGCTGTTTTTTGTTGTTGTTTTTGGTATTTTTTTCTCCCTGCTCAGGTTTGCATACTTTGGAAATTATTTTGTCTAGTTGAAAAATCAATTATCACAGGGAAGTCCACAGGAAACTACTGTCATGTTTGCCATGCCAAAGGGAAGACCAGATACTTGGTATCTCCCTCATAGACTTGTAGGGCTGATTTTGAGTTTATGCTCTTGTCTGCAACCACCCTACTGCTCTGTTTGCATTTTAACCTCTGAGTATCCCAAGTAAGTTCACTGCTTCACAGGCAGGGTAATCTAGGGCTGGTATGTTGAATTTCAGCAACAGCAAGGGCTGTTGTAGACACAAATGGATGGGGCTGCTGTTGAAGGTCCATCTTCATGTCCAGATGTTAAAAGATATGCAACCCCTGCTTCCCTGTGTGCTGCTAAACTTCAGTTGGTGCTCACCCAGGAGTCACCCAAATCCTTGGGCAGAGGGGCAGATAAAAGCCCTGAACTGCAGTGGGTTTGTGCCTCAGCTGCTCAGAGGATACATATTTGTTGACATCACCTGGAGAGCTTGGTGTGCTTGTGTTGGAGAAGCAGGAAGGTAGAGCAGTGGGATCTGGTACCACATTCTACCACAACCCCCACACGTGCTAGAGCAGCAGTATTGCCCTTTTTCAGATGGGGGAAAGGATCTGCTCCCAAAAACTCTTCTCTGTTTCTTGGCAGTGTCTCTGGTAGGAAAGGTGGTTTGGAGAAGTCATATGAACTTTTAGCAGGTCCAGCTGATGGATATTTCTCATGTGCTCCAGTAAAGGACTCCTCCTCAAACCAAAGGATCTGCAGAAAGGAGAACAGCAAACACCTGCAGTCACTATCAGCATTCTGAAAGCTCTGACCCTGAGCTGAAACCAATATTGGGTGTCAGGATTTCAGGAGGCCATGGCTGTGCTTGGAAAGCGTGACAGAGCGCTTCTTCTTTGTGTAAGGATTTTTAATCTGTCTTCTGAAAAATACAGGACACTTCAGCCTTCACCTGTTGAGGTTATCTTAGGCACTCTTATGAGAATTTCTCTGACCTATGTTAAATACAGATCATTAAGTCCTTTTACTACAACAGTAATGTCTCCTGTAGGAACTCCTGACGGACAGTTATACAGATGGAAAGAAGACAAGAAAAGGCCCCCTGCTCTGTTTGGAAAATATCCTCCAGGAGCCATTGTTGGTAGAGTCATCATCATCTCTCAGCCAGAAGCTGGGAAGAGCTCCTACTGCCACAGAGACACTGCTCTTTGAGGCAGCCAAGCACAGCAATGTATTCTTTCAGTGTCTAATATCACTGGTGAAGAAAAGACAATTCCTAAATCCTTCTTAGCTGACAGTGAGATTAAACCTGGGCCAGGCCACAAGGCTCAGCAAATGAGCCAAGAACCAGCTGTCAACCTGAAATATATGGTGATGGCCAAACCCAGCACAGCAGAATCTCAGTTGAAACCTTTCCACTCATGGGTGACCCCTGGCTCTGCAGACGGAGCTGTGGCTCTTGCACCACCACTGGAAATTCAACATGGTTTATTACCATCTGCCTGTTGTCTATTATAGCATTTATAACAAAAGGAAGGCAAATTTTTCTCTGACAGTAAATCTACATCATGGAAAAGAAGAAAAAGCTTTGTTTTGACTTGTAATCTGAACAAACCTGACAAGGAAGGAACAAAAAGCGAAAGAACAAAAGGCCATTTTTAATAGCATTTTAAAAAAATAGAAATCATGAAGCTGAAGTAAAACAGCTGAAATGTTCAAAGTGTTGCTGCTAGAGCCATTTCCTCTCTGTATTTTTCCAAAGTCACCTTCTAAATAACTAGTGCAACTATTACCTCTGCAACCCTGTTAAAAACATTTGTCTGCTTGTTTGCAAGTATTAAGGATTTACAAGGAAAGAGGAGTTGTGTACCTGAAATTCATTCTCAAAACAGTTAAAATAATCTAGTTTATAATAATCCTTAATCTCTAGGGATTAAGGATTCCCTGTGAAACCAAATGAGCAAGGCAGTAAAGTACAACTGCCTCTGATATATTTGCTGTATCTTATCTCCGTCCCCTCAGTATACAAGGAATTATACTTTTCAACATCTGTGAAGCCCAGACTTGCTCTCTTGACATGCTCTTGATCCCCATTGAAAGCCCAAATAATTCATGATAATATATGTGAGTTTTCCCATACATAAGAGTAATACTGGATTTCTCCCTTTGGCGTTCACTGGCTGAAATGCAGTTTTAGTATAGTAGAGAAGACAGGCATGAAATCTGAATGTGGTCTTTGAAGACAGCAAGTTTTTCCCACTCCAGTGCTCAAGTTACCCAGTGCTTAGTCTATGGCCTATGACAAGGGCTGCAAGAACCCAGGAGTCACCAGAGGTCCATGATCTCCAGGTGTGACATAACTAAACAGGTACACCTTGAAACCACTTGGCTTTCCCAGCTGCAGCAAAAGCGACATTCATCACTGAAGATTGCTCCAGAGAGTCATGGCACTGTTATCCCAAACCATCCCCAGCCCCGGTCTTGTGCATGTCATGGTGGTGTCAGAGCCACATCTGGCAGGCTCAACTACCCTGTGAAGAGCTTCCAGGGGAGAGAATTTGGAGAATGCACCCCATTAGGGTTTCCTGTATTTGGCTGATCTGCGTAGAGCAGTCTCCATGTATTACCTTGTTCAGTGCTTCTCCCTGCCTCTTAGATGCTGTCAAGCAGATTTCTCAAATGCACAGAAGAGAGTTTGGGAGCAGATCCTTTCCCCAGCCTGGAAAATGGGGATGCTGCTGCTGTGATACATGAAAGGTTTTGTTGTATCAGACACCACTGCTCAGCCCTAAATCTGCCTCCTTCAGCAGGAGAACAAGGCATCCAAAGTGTCGTGGCACAGATGGAACCTCAGCAGCTCTGGCTGCCATGCAGCCCACACTGTGAGGAACTGTGGGCAGCCACGGTGCCCAGAGAGATGTCCATCTCCACAAGCATTGATGACTGCTGGGATGACACTGAAACTATGAAATATCCCAGCTATTTCTTGGAAGTCAACCCAGAGGCCACTCTCAGTGGGACCCCATTGCTGTGCTGAAGCAAATACTCTCCTATCATCCTTGCTCTGTTTATTCTAAAGCAGCATGGTCCTGTGAGTTCAGCAAGGAACACAGAGTTAAATGCACCAGGAGATTACTTCTGAGAATGTACATCAATCTACCCCCTTCCTGGCACTCACCTCCACAGGCTCCATTTCCTCAAGATCACGTTTTCACAGAGGGCTTTGTGATGGAAGGGGTCCTTGGATGACAGCTGCTCCACTGTCCTGCTCAGGTTACTTCAGATTTCTCAAGGTAACACCTGACTGAGAATGTTGCCGAGAGAGGCTGACTGTTCAAAGGAGACCTACTCTCCTCTCAGCAAAACATGTAGGGTTTGAGCTGGCCTGGAGAATGGTCCCTGGTCTGGATGGTTGTGATCAGGGCAGTGCTGGTCTAGAGCTGAGCTCTGAGTCATGCCAGTAATACCTGGGCTGCTCTTCATTGCCAGCTCACTTCCCCACGCATCCTGTGAGCCTCTAAAACCATTCAGATTGTTTCCTCTGGTTGAAATATTTTTAACCTGCCTGAACAGCCCTAAAAAGTGAGATTCTGCCTCAGAATTTTTTTTTCCTGTGGATGAACTGATAAAGGAAAGAGGACTAAAGAGATGGAAGAGCTCAGAGCTGAAAATAGGACATGGCTCTAAGAGGAAGCACAAGAGGGACACATACAAGAAGTGAAGGTAACATGAACAGTGAAGGAAGACAACACTCAAAGGAGAGTTTCTTTTAACTCTCCTGCTAGGAAAGGAAGTGGTATGGAAAAGACAAAGGTTTCTCATACAGAAAGCTCTTACAGCATCACCTGAGTTTTGTCCTTGTACCTCCAAATGGAAAAGGCTCTGCCTCCCACACCAGGGAGGATGTGCCACAAAGGCACAGACCCAAATGTAAATGGCAGCAGTGCTTCCTCCACTGCTTCACTGAGGGCAAAGCAGGAACTTCAAAACACAGATTAGCCAAGACATGAAAGGAATGTGGTCATTTTAAGTCACGTATTTAGAGCCACATCCTGTGTCTGAGCCCTGCTCTGCCTTAGCATCCACCTGCTCTCAGTGAGGACTGTCCCATCACCCTTTTCTCCTGACAGGGAAGGAAGCAGGAAGCAGGCAGTGAATTACAGTGCTCTCCTTGCCGTTCCCAGCTCCTACAAAGAGGAGTCTGTGTGGTACAGGGGCCTCACTTCTACCCAGGGGAGGTAACTGCAAGTCCAAGTTTAAGAGCAGAAGCTTCACAGCCTCTGTGGGTGAAAAATCAAACAGAGCAGACTAAATAGATTACACTGATTAGGAGCTGCAGAGAAGAACCAGACAGTACTTTCTTTGGGGGTATTAGCTGTTACCCAGATGAAAAATAAAGTCTTCCCAGCTGATCTGTCCTGGCTAATGTCCTTGCAGATAGCCTTTGGAATAAATTATGCAAAATCAGTGGTTAGGGTTTGTATCTGATCAGTTATCCCACATCTTCTAAGACTTTTGCTATTGAAATTCATTTATTGAAAGAATAAATAAAACATATGTTTAGTAATTGAAAGGAAAACTAGCACTGTTTTCCCAGCATGTGGAAACATGCAACACTGTCTTGAATTCAGCTACATGAGAGCTAAGTGGTTACATAACCATAGTTGTAGGAGGTTTTGTTCTGCACCCCTTGGCCAGGAGGCTGCCAAGACTGCCTTCAAATTCACTGCTGTCCAGTGTGATTCATGGCATTACTGGTGCAGCCCAGGATTCAGCCCCTCACTCACAAGCCTCTCAGTGCTGCAGTTGCTGACAGCTCTATCAGGACAGCAACTGCTGGTGCCAGTGACATCTGTCACACTCATGCTTAAAAATGGAACAGCAGGACCTGAAAGCAGGGCAGGGTTGAGTATTGGAGCTTGGGAATGAAGCAGAACTATCAGGAATAGGGAAAAGAGCTTGCTGGTGCATCCAAGCCTATTTAATACTTCTGGCAAGTGGCAATGCAGTGTGCTGCAAGCAGATAAACACTTCTGAGATCTTTAGTTTGTAAGGTTTAGTCACATCACATTTGCCACAAATAAATGCTACACCAAGGGAAATATTAGTGAAGGAGGTCTCTTTTCTGACTGAAATGATTTTTCTGACTAAATGATTTTTATGCTGCCACCTGAGCTTCTCCAAGTATTACAAAACCACTCTTGACCACAGTAAGTCATCCCTGTGGGTGAAGAGTAGAAGGATGCTGCCGGCAGTCCCACTGCTGGGCAGTGAAAATGCTAAGCTCTCCTTTCCCCTCTTCTGCTGCCCAAAGTGCTGGGCTGCAGGCCTGGCACAGCCCCCAGCCCCCTGCCCACACCAGCTGCCCTGGCAGTGCAAGGCTCCCCCAGGCTTGCTCCTGGTGCCTCCCCACCGCAGCACTGGAGACACAACCTCAGCCCAAGCCACCTGCCCCCAGCCTCACCGCCCTGACACAAATCGCTGCTTACAGAAACTATGTGCTTTCCCCTTCGGTCTCTGTTTTCCCTTGTGCAGAATCTTCCCAGTTAGGGATAGTTTCTTTGGCTGTTTAGTAGATCAGTCCCGTGTTTATGTATTAAAATTTTCTTCAGCCTGTTTATTCCACATCCAGGAGTTTAATCAGCAATTGTGCTTAAGGGTAGCCTGTGTTTTTATTATCTACTTAATCAGATGAAAGAAGGCTCTTTTGTCTTTTTTTTCCCTATTTATTCTTAATTAAGAAAATGATGAGACTTGTTCCATAAGAGGAATTCAGCCTTGTACCTCCTAGGCAGGAACATGCAACACTGCCAGGGGAAATATTTTGTATGCAATCTTCCTTTTGGATCTGGTTATAAAAAAGTAGTGGCAATGACATAATCAATTTGATAAAAACCAGCTGCTGACTTGCTGAGCCACCAACCTTGGACAACTCAAAATGCACTTATTAGAACAGCTTATCCCTATTTATTTTTATAGATAAATATATAAAATTTAAATATATAAAATAACATATGTAATCAATACACAAAACTCTTTTTTTTGAGGTTAGTATTGATTCCAGCAAAGCACAATTATGCTGAAAGATAGAAAAAATATAATAAAATATATGAAATTTTAATTCCCTAGAACAGCTCTCTGCTCTTCCCAAACCATCTGCTTCTCAGCCAGGTGTCTCCTGCCCTTGCAGGAGGAACACATACCTGGCTGAAAACCAGGCTGCAGAAGAAGGACCCAATGTTACAGCACCTTCACTACTACTGGTTTTGGGTCAGTGACAACTCCTCAGTTTTATCCCTTTAATATTCTCTTCACAGCTTTGCTCTTCCTTTTGGGCATCAGTGCTGTGCCCAGTTCCTTTCCTTACCACTGCAAAGAATTTCTAATACTTCCATGGGATCTCCATCAGTGAGCTCCTTGTGGCCACCTGCACTTCCACAGGCTGGGGTTGCTGGGGATGGCATCTCCAGTGCTGCCCTGTGGTGTCACCAGTGTTGTGCCCAATGGTGACAGTGGTGGCAGGGCTGCACACCCATCCTGTGCTCTGCTTGTTCCTTTACCCATTTCCCTGCCATGGTGCCCACTGCCACCACTCTCTGACCACACATGCCCCCAGACACCAGCCCAGCGTTGCTCCAGCAGCCAAAGCTGTGGGGCTGCCTTCTGATCTTGGAAAGACATGAGAGGAGTAATTGGGTCTCTTTGGCAGAGTGACTGTGTTTGCAAATGCCCTTGTCCTCCTCTAAGCCCAAAATTAATGCTCATGCACACACAGGTGCCAGCATCTTTGCTCTGTCCTTCTTCTTCCACTAGAGCCCATGGCAATAGATGAAATCCTGCAATACGACCTTTTCTCATATCACAGCCAACACTTGACTTGAAAGAGATTTTCATCAGCTTCACAGAGCACTGTCATGGCATTACTTCAAGTGCTTGAATTTAAACCTGGAGACTTCCTTGGAGAGGCTCGTTGCAGACCAAGGCACTCTGTGCAATCACTTCTGGATCCTCCAGTGATAATTGGCCATCAGTCGAGGCTGCCAACTCTGCAGAGAGCAGTATCCAAGGACAGCCTGTATAAGGACAGACTTCCAGCAGAGAACCCAAGGAAGGAGGCTCACCACAAGACAGTTTCTTATGGTTATCATTACTACATGTTCTCTTAATTGAAAGCACCTATTTGGCAAATGCCCTCTTTTTGTGCCAGTTTTGTTGGTTTTTTTTCTCAGTTCCTTGTGAGGGCAAATGTGAGCCTGGTGATTTCTGACAGCAGGTAAAATCTATGTTACTAAATTTTACCCATTTCATATCTTTGATCTTTGGGAAATTTGCCTCCCTCTCTTTGATGCAACAGGACAGGGGGTTATTATTGCTTTTCCTGTCAACTCCTATCAGCAGCTGGGAAAATGGTGATTTCTTTGCAAGAAAAGTGCTTTCCAAAAACCATCAAAGCTGCGATTCTGCCTACATTTTGCTGAGGTTTTGCTTAGGTTTAACTGAAGGTTTTTCAGCAGCTACTCAGGTATAAATGAGAAATAGCTCCATGCCTGACTCATCCAATACCCCACCACATATCCTACTTGGCAAGAGCTCCTGTTCAGCTGCTGCAGCACAAATTTCTTGCTTTCAGGAGGCGGCTGAAAGGTCAGAGACCCCTCTCAGAAGTGTCTTTTAAAACAAAAATCTGTGAGGTCACACTTATGCCCTCTTATGTCCCAGGGTACCTGTGCCCACTGCCAGAGCAAGACCTGCCCTGTCTCCCTGGCTAGGGGGCTCTGCTGGCACCTGGACCACAGGTCCTCAGACATCAACTCTTCTGCCTCTGCCAGATGGAAATACTGGAGGAAACAAATATGTTCCCAAAAATAGTGCCTCCCTCTGTGGTTTTGAACAGCCATGTGTCACTCACACTCCTGCTGAGTCTGACTTTAGGTACAGCTGGCTGCTCTGGGTAAAGAGGGCTATTACTTCTTCCCAGAACAGACTGTCCAGATGATGGACTTAGACAATGATTCAGTCTTTAAAAAAGCCCTTAACCCCAGGAGAAGGGCTATTGAACCAACCCTAAGGGCCAGGGCAGAGGCAGCAGATGGCAGTCCTAGAGGAGGTCACTGCCAGCCCTGCCTGCCTCACCCAGGGCTCACAAGTCCCCACTGGGGCTTGCTCCCTCAGGCCTGTGGGGCTCAGGTGGGTGGTCATGATGAGACAGGGGTGGCTGTCACTGCAGTGTTCTCACACTCCAGCCCTGTGTGCAGCAGAAGGTGCTGGACAAGCCATAGGGGCGGAGGGATGGAAAGCATGGCAGTGGAAAGAAAGGGAAGAGAGGAAGGTGCTTCTGCTCTGAGCCTCTGCTGAAGCTCAGATTTGAGGTTAAACACTGCAGAGAGACTTAAAACAAACTGGTGGGAGAATTTTCAAATCACGCAGGGACTTTTCCCTCCTCAGCTCTTGTGACATCTGCCTGGGCACAGGCACAAGCCAGCAGGGAAGGCAAAGGAGTGCATGGCCAAACCCCTGTACTCCAACTCCTAATGAAATTCATGCAAATTTTAGAAAGCGATTGAGATGTCTGGAGCTTCCTCCACCTGTCACTGCCTTATTTCTAACAGATGCCATAATGAGGCACCTGGAGGACAAGATCATTTAGTTTCCTTTACAGTAATCACAATTTAGATGGTCCATAATTTAATAAGAGTGAGAAGGGAACAGCAAGCGGAAGAGCTCTCTGGCTTCCAGGCCTGATGAGCTGCAGCACAGCGGGCCCTGTCCTGCCGTGTTAGCGGTACAGCTTTGCAGTCCCAGCTTGCAGGAAGAGCTGCCTGCTGCTGCTGTCCTCAGGGGTCGAGCATGCTGTACCTCTTACAGCACCCAGCAGTCAGCAAAAGCCAGCAGCTTCTGGAAAGAAGAGCACATATTTCAGCTCCTACCAACTCAGCCGGGCCTTTGGTCACAAATGTGCCCCGTGCAGCCAGAGCACCCCGCAGTGCTGAACCCAGAGCACAGGGGCACATCTGCCCTTGGAGAGAATGGCTGGAATGGCAGAGGACTGCCTTCGGCTGGGAAACCTCACCCAGACACCATCCACAGAGCTTATGCACCTGCTTATGTATTTTAAACACAGACTTGCCCACAGCTATTTCTGCAAAACGAACAAAGGCCGTGCTGCCCTGGGCTGGAAGGTGAGCACTCGGTAGGCTCCCTTTGCATCCAGGCAGGGCTGGTGCTGCTCAGCTGGGCAGGAACTGCAGCAGCAGCTGTCTAATATGCAGTGCAGAGCTCAGCCAAGCTGCATCCTCACCGACTCCTGTTCTGAAAAGATAAAGGTCCCTTTTACTGATAAAAAGTCTCCCTGGTGCTGGTAGGTGTTTTTCCCCTTCTTTCCCAAAGCCCTCTGTATTCACTGATGACACTGCTTCTCCAGGCTGGCCTTACAGGGAATTTTCCATGAGAAAACTCATGGAAACAAAGATCCTAAATGATTGGCTTGTACCTCATTTGCTGCGATGCTCCTGGGAGTGGTCTCAGAGCTGAGCTCTGTCCTGCCCTTCCCAAAGCAGAGCTGGGACTGTGCACACCCCAAGCTGCCATCCAACCTCTGCGACACCCGGCTCGGTGCTGGCTGGTGCCCGAGCTCATTTGGCACCTCGGGATCTGTCCCTGCCCGGGCAACATCAGGCTCTGCAAATGCTGCCATAGCTGCAAGGAGACCATGGGCAAGGGGACTCCTGTCCCACGCTCTGGGACATCTGTGGCACCAAGAACTCAACATTCATTTCATGTGGTCCCTCTCCATCAGTCCCTGACTGATGATGGGGTGCCTGCGGGGGTCTCCATCTGGCTTGGGGTGAGGGGAAATGTCCACACAGAGCTGGGGGGAAGGAGCTCCCCTCCATGGTACTGGTATGAGGATGGGAGAGAAGGGAGGAAAAGGAGGGAGAGGAGGGGAGCACCTACCCACAAAGTACGGTGATACTTTAAACATCCTATTTTTCCTATTTCAGTCTAACATATTTTAAATAAAGCAACATTTCAGTTGTTTTTTCCATTGTGAAAAAGAGTTTTTGGAAGCCTGGTACTTCCTTGCAGTGACAGGTAATAGACAGATCAATTGATAATGACAGTACATGCATGAACGAGCATTTAGAGTCCTTCTGTACCGTGAAATATCTAACAGTGCCAGAAAAAAACCCCTCACTAATACGGTGGGTGTGTGCTCAATCACATTTCTTTTCTTGCTAATTCTTCCAGGACAGTGGGAAATGTTGCAGTGCAGCTGACAGCATGTCTCCAATAATGAAATGCTGCGATTCAGTGGTTTTTCACACTCTCACTGGCATCTTCTTCTTCCTGCCTATGTTCTTCTGAGAGGCTTAGCAAGATGAGAAAAGCTACTTCAAAAACAACTGTGGTGTGTCTGCAATTGAGGTGTGGGTTTAGGGTTTTATATGCTGTAAAACCTCTTCCTATGCTGGGCACTTAGCAACAGGTAAATAGCCAATTTCATTAGCAGATGTGATTTCTCCACAGTGTCAGTTCTACTGATTGAATCACTGAGTAAAATGCTAAAAAGCTGTTTTATTTTAGGCTTTTTGTAGGGCTACCACAGTGGCATTTTCTGAGATTTGTATAGGTTTGAGTTATAGAAAGAACACAAGTTTTGAGGAGGTCTAGATAGGAGAAAAGGAGGATGACTCATGTTTAAAACCAGAGGGGTTCTTTTATCAAATACTTATCATGGTTACAAGAAGAGTGTTGTTCTGTATGTTGTTACATACACAATGAGTGAATGTCTGCAGCTCCGACTGGAGGAGCAAACCATGAGCTCAACAGAAGGTCAGTGGGAGAGAGCAATTACAGCTTGCATCGTAAAGTGATTTCCCCTCCACACCAAGGGGGCATTTATTTCTCAATTTTAACATGATAAACATGCAAAGCACAGATTTAAGGGTATCTGATAATGTTACTCTAATGATAGCTCTATTCCAACATCCCTTAAAGATTCTTCAATTCTTTTATCCAGAGATTTGCCTATTATCAGTGAGTCAATCAGAGATATGAGGCAAATACAAGTTCTTGTTACTGAAGGAAGTGCATACTTTCAGTATAGTTTATAGTTTCAGTATAGCCTAGTGCTATCAATCTCGAGGAGCCAAACGCATATTCTGTGTTCTTCCTTTTAAAGGAATTACAGGGAGTATTTCTGGGTTTTGCTGGGTTTTGGTTGGTAACAGCAGTTGACTGAGTACATCAAGCCAAGGTGTCATGACATTAGAATTGACTGTACTTAAAAATGGGACAGTTTTACTGCAAAACCCCAGGTGTACAGATGGGGTCTCCCATCTTGCTGTCCACTTGTACCAATTTGTTCGGCATATCCTGCTCCTCACCTGACCTTCACCACAAGACTCTTCCTTCCTCACAGCCTTTGGTCACACACAGGGGCTGGACATCTCACCTGCCCACTGGATTCAAGTCTCCCAAGTGTCTCTGTCTTCACGAGCCCCTTGAGTCCATTACTTTGGAAACAGGTGACTGGAAGCATACGTGTATTTCAGACAAGATCTCACCAGGGCTTTCTTCAGCCCCCCTGGTGCCTTCCTAATCACCCACCCACTCCAGTTCTCTCCTTCTGCATTATCCTTTCTTTCTTTCTTAATTACGCTGCCTACCTTTGCAGGACTGACAAAGGGGGCTTCAGGAGGATATTTAACTATTTAATGTATTATTTCCCTGTTCAGAAGATGACTGCACAATTAGGGAATCCCTAGCAACTCTCCAGAGTGTTCTAAACAAATTTCTAAGACAAAGATGATGTAATTTCCCTGAGATGCACTAGAAGGGGCCTCCAGACAGTTTGGGAGGTTTGTCTATCTGCCCATGTAAGCCACTCTTGCTGTCAAAGATGGCAACATCACCCATCACTGCCAGCCTTTGAGAACAGGACCCCTGGCACAGACACTGTTACCACACTCCTTCTGGTAATCTGCATACAAAACACACCCAAGTGCTTTAATTTTTTCCTCACAGGTTAAAAACCATCTGCTTTTTTCCTCTCCTGGACTCTTGTTTCAAAAGTGTCTGTGCTGTCCCTAAAGTGTGGCCCCATGGACCAGACACAGTGCCAAGCTCAGGCTTCAGTACAGCTTAGCCTGGAGAAATTATTCTCTCTTGCCATATGAACACAACTGCTGTCAGCATCTTCCAGGGTGATCTTTGCTTTTTATGCAGCAGGATCACAATTTGATTTATATTCTGTTTGCAGCCCAGCTATAATCCACAGATTACTAAGTCCCAAACTGCTGCTTATAAAGGTCTTTTTCATTTTCATTCCATCTGCGCTTATTTATTTGCCTCCTGAATGTAGTATTTTCCACCTTTTTTTCCCCCTGACCTTCCCTCCAATTCCTCAAAACCATTTTTTCATTTATTCTGGCCTCCCAGCCTGCAATCCTGATGAGCTAATACTTTTATTCACTTCAAAAATGTAGCCTCTAACTCCTTTGTTTACTGAGTTAATGACATTTGCCAGAAACAGCTGTGAGAGATTCCTGCTGGACCCTCTTCCAGGTTTGACTACCTATTGATATTTTCCATTCCCTCCTGCTCACTGAAAGCCATCCACCACGGCCGCCTGGCCACTCTTGTACTTTCAGGGCCTTTCTGCCTGTACCAGTGGAAATATTTAATCTTCTCTGCAGTCTGCAGTAGCCCTTTGCTCATGGAAGAGAGACAATTTTCTTATCTTTGAATTCCCTCTGGCTGTGATTGTGTCCTGATGGCCCACTCAATTTAAAACACAGCATTCAGTGCTAATCACTCTGCACATCCAGTCAATTGCTTTGATTTCATGATCAGCCTGAAGCAAGCAAACCACAGAGCAGCCTGTGGCACAGGGACACGCAGGCCCCTCAGTCATCATGGCAATCTTGTTCCTCTCAAGGCTGGGCAGAATTTTTGCTCCCTGGGAAACAAAGCAGAGCAGAAGTGCTGGAATTGCTGAGTTCACAGGCACAGCCCACTGTGGCTTGGGAAGTTCTCCCAGCACCTGTGGCACGCACTGCCCCAGGATCCACACTGCATGGTTAGTGGACAGGTGTCTCACAGCACTTGTACACCTTCTGCAGGATGGGACATCTGTTACAACACTCAGTCACTTAAATGCCTTCAATGGTTTGCAAAATAAAATCATCAAATAAAAATTCCAATGATGACACTGATTATTGTCAAGTGTTTGGCTGTAGGCATATACTCCAAAGAGAAGTACTCTACACCCCTTCTTCAGATGGCCAACTTAAAAATACCAGTGATCTACAGTCACTTGCACACTCATGGCAATGCACAATGCTGGCTGGAAGGAACACCTGAAATCATTCCCTACCAACTCAGTGCCCAGTTTCTGCACCATGGAGTGCTGCAGAAAATGTGTCCAAGTGCTATAACCCAGTTTAAAAGTAGAGGACATTTCACATGTAACAAATAAGCAGTATGAAACAGCAGCCCAACAATGGGAATGGACACTGTCTGTCCTTCTGAAGGTATTTTGCTGTGATGACATCCACCTGCTTCCCCACACACTCATTCAGTAGGGCTGGTCCTGGTCTCACCCATGACCCTTGCTCTGGTAGTTCACTCAGGTTTAGAAATGACCTCTGGTAGGGAGGGCAACCCCACAGAAATCCTCCCTGATCATTTGCCCAAATTGTTCTGACAGTCCTCAGTGCTCCTCAGAGTCTTTCCAGTTGAGCCACATGACATACCATGTACTGGACCTAGTACATGAGCCAAGGGCTTATTATTCCAAGCACAAGTGGATGGATTACCCCAGGTGGCCATTATGCAGCGCTTCCAGTTATGACACCTTCCCTCAATATCTGTTTTGTGATCCACTCCTGCCTCAGACACTGGCCTAAAGAATTGCTGCACAGCCAAGAAGGGCTGTAACTGTGCAGTAAGTTTTTGTTACTCCCGTACTCTTACCTATTTGCCCTGATAGAATTTGCTCCTCTTTCAGGTAATTTTTCTAATTCATAAAAATAATTTCAACTTTTAATTCCATTTTTGGAAATGATTAAACTATCTCTAGTTGATATAATCCAATACTTTAATATTAAACAAAATTATATATATTGCTTCATCAATGGAGATGACTGAATAATACCAAAAGCAAGACAGGTCCCTGTGGAACAACTGTTGTTTTTTGAGTTTGATGGTGGAAGACTGATAGCATTTTTCTGAACAAACTAACCAGCCTTACAGTACTTCACAACACTTCAAACAATGCCAGTATCTTCTGGTTTGCTTTTAAAATGTCTTGTTAAAGCAGCTGTTTCTCTTTTTTATCCTGAAGCTCATTATATTGCTTTTAAAGAAAATTGTTTCAAAACGGTGTAGTAGTAGCAAATTTTTACTGGTAGAGGTAAACCTTCATCTAGATTTATTTCTTTTTAAATGACTATTTAATTCAATGATTATCCCTGTTCTGTGAAGCTTGAAGGAAAAAAAAACCATTGAGTATTTAGCTTATCCCAGTGGACTGAATGCTCTTCCTTTTGTTAAATAATTGATTTATTTTTCCTTCCCTTTCTAGTAGATGTTTCATTAGGCTTTAGCAGTCAAAATTTTTTGAGTTTTTCAGTTCTTTTTTGCACATATCTTGCTTGTACATTTATAGTCTTTCTATTCTTGTTGATTTTTCTTTTTAAAGAACTTCCGGCACAATTAAAATGCCCTCTTACTATGCTCCCAGGTTTCCCAGTGCATTGGTGTAATTTCTCATTATGTGTCCTTTTATTAGTTCTTAAAGATGATAAACAATTTATCATTCCGTTTGTTTCAGCCACTTTATTAAGTATGCTGGAGTGAATTCCATCTGCTCCTACTTCGGCAAGAATTTCCAGCTTTCCAAAATGCAACTTTTCAGAGAACACTGCCCTCCCAAATCTCCTACAGACACCTCCCTGTGGCACCATACAACAAACTCTCTCTGTAGATCACTAAGCTGATTTGAAGTCCATGTAAATTTTAGTGTATAGCTTTCCATTTTTGCCTAAAATTACAAAATTCTATCTTGTGGCCAAGATCAAACCAGTTTCTTCTTCCAGATTAACAATTCCTCACTAGTCTGAATCAAACCTTGGGGTCACTCTTGAATTAGACTCCATGAGCCAGTGTCCCCCACTCATTTGTAGGAACATTTGTGCAGTTTGCCCTATCAGAAAATCTTCTGCATGTATTATGAAGAAAATAATCTACTCCAAGATGGATACAATGGAAGAGAGCTTTTGTCAAGGCCAACAGTTTCTCTCAAGACAACTAATTTGTCACATAATACGTCACAGTTTACCTTTCATAAACATAAATACTCTCTGCTACTCTTCAGGTGTGTCAAATTAGTAAGGTTAGTAAGTAAGCAGATACCATTTCTTGAGAAGGAATAAAAATTTTGTGTTCCATTTTTTTGAGAATAAAGCCAGGGGTAAAAATGGCTGTAGGTGATCTTCTGGAGAAATTCAAGATCTGAGCATTAACTCTTATCCCAAAACTGTGAGCCTCACAAATATGTGAGTCTGCGTAATGATTCTCACAGATTCAAGATGTCAGGCACATAGACAGGGAATCACACAAGTCTGGAAAGAGCCCTTTTCCACTAGAATTCTAGGTCCACCCATCACAACTATTTCTTTCCATTAAATATGTTATATTTAGCACCCAATGCCAAACAGAAGGAAAAAAACCCCAACAGTGTGCAATAGAATAGGCTGGTACTTAGGCTGGATAGACAAAACTTTGATGAAGTAATAGCCTTCTTTAAAAGTTCTTTCACTTGTTAAATGAACTGCTAGATTAGTTTTGAGACTAATCTTTGAACTAATAAAAGGTACTGGCTAAAAGAGAGCTAATAAATTACTCTCAACTGAGGAAGTTTGTTTTCTGGCCTTCTAGTGATGTGTTGAATACATGGTTCACTGGGAACCAATACAAAAACAACACAAAGATTTGTCTAATGAAATGAAACAACAGAAACATAGTATAGCTTCAGTTTTTTTCCAAAGTGCCAACACTGTCCGTGCAAAAAATAAACGTAGAAGATTAAAGGAGAACACCACCACCATATAATAGATTTAAACTTACTCTTTATGATGCACTTTCATCAAAATTTGTAGTTGCCAAGTATCAAACTTCACTCATGCAACACCTATCCACTAAGAAATACATACTTTGGTGAGAAAATTAAAGTCCATATTTATGTAAAAACTGTTTCAAAATAAAAATAAAACAAGATTTTTTTTTTACCAAAAAAAGATTTTTTTTTTGCTTTTGTTAACAGAATAATTATTTGGAAAACGTAATTTCTCACATGAAACAGTTAAGGGAAGTTAAATATATTTAAAAATGGAAGATTCTGCATTTACATAGTTATATACCATTAATATTGAAGATATCATTTCTGGCAAAAAACTTCTCATGCTTAAAAAATGCACCTTAGTTTTATACTGTACATTACAACATACAGTAGTAAGAAACAGAATTAGTAAACAGGTTATATGCAAAGAAAAAGGTTACATATACAAGACAATTACAATTGTGACACAAAAAAATTAAAATGTTCTGTTTAAACAGTATTTGAAGGCAATTCACAATCATTTCAGGAGTTTTGTGAAATTTAAGGCCATTAGTTCTAAATAAAATGTATCTGACACAAACTCACAAAACTGTGTATTTTGTACAAAATATACATGCAAAACCATTTTATAATTATATACGAACAGGCATATAATAAATTTTTTGGGTAGTTCCGTACACAAAATTTTGCACAAAGCAACATAGTTGTGCAATTTTTAAACCAGTTAATTAACTTTATTATTCATGCACCCTGAATGGAAATGTGATTAAATGACAATATTAAGACCAAATATTAAGAGTCAGCATCCCTTTGAATGGGCAATCTAGACAAAAAGAAAATTAGGATTTTAAATTTTTAAAGTTAAAAATGGTCCATTATAAAACATCTGATGTAATCTTCACTTCAAAAGACATTTCTAAAGCAAAATTTCCAGTGCTTTAAGGAATGCATGATATGATTAACGAGCTCAGCGAGTCAACTATAACACTATGATAGTTCTGGATTGAGGTAATTTTCTTTAATTAATTATAGCAAGTAACTATTCTGATTTGTTTCAGTAGCTAGTTTAAAAAACTGTAAACTTAGATAAATTAGAAATTGGAGAATCTCTGAAAAAATACACATACCTCCCCCTCAGAGTCTGGAGTTAGTTGTAAGTAATATGCAATTATGTTATTTGCACTTAGGAGTTAGGAGTTTAAATCTTCAATACATGAAATGAATGGATTACTTGAAGCACTTCAGTTACTTTAAAACACATAGAAATATTTGTCCTTTTCATAGCTTTCATTTGTATTTGTCTGGACAAACATTCAAAGAGATATTGCTTCTCTTGTTATCTTGTGACAAACTATTGCAAGCTAGAAGACATGTGAGTCAATATTCCAAATTTTTATTCTTAAGAATAGTTATAAAAGTACTGAAATTTAAAAATAGTAACATGTAAACATTGATACAGAGTAATAGCATTCCTATACATTTATATACACACAGCGTTCAGAGAGGACCCAACCTTCTGAGTTGAAAACCTGACTTGTGCTTTCCGCCTCCAAGAAGTACATCAAAAAAATAGGGTGTTTGGATTAAAAAAAAAAAGTCTCAGAACATCAACATTTTGCTCCTAGCATTTAAAAGCTTTCCAGTTGCTTATGCAACTATAGGAGAATTTTGGTATGTGATGAGAACTCTTCTAGCTCCAAGAAGTTATCAGAAGCTACTGTTGCATCCAGAGATCTGTGATAAATGCCCAACAGTTCAGAGCAGTCATATCTGAGTCTGCAACACGTGAATCGGGGGTGTGTAGGGTGGTGGTGCAGGTGATGGCTTTATTCCTCTGACTCTCATGTAGGACAGAAACTGCTCTGGGATTTCAGCTAATACATCTTTAGCAAGTCTTGCCATGCTTAACACATGGTTTCCACTTCTGTCAATGTAATCTCGGAATGGCACAAACTACAAAACAAAAGAGATGTTCACTCAGGTCATTATGCAGACACAGAATGCATCTTAAAACATAAAAATAACAATGCTTAACCTAGGGAGTTAGAGTACACAAATATGTAACCTTACACAGTTTTAATGTACATATACATACATTGCATTTTATGCTATCTATTTTATAAATACGTACTGTATCTCAATTTTTGTAGGTCTGTCTTCTAAGAGAAATGGTGTAATGCTCTCACTTGGGTGAACCCCTTCACATGAGTCTAGTTTGGATTGCTGGTGACATGCTTCGCTGATGTATTTGGGTTATCTCTCAATTTTTTCCATTCCAAGAACGTAATTTTTGTCTCAGAAAACTATTCTTAGCTGACATTCCCTGCTCCTGGGGCCACCCACCAGACTGCCTCCACTCTGGCACTTGGTGAATAGATCTTTTTGACCTCTGAAGTGAATAAAACAGAAAGGATGACTTAAATTTTTGGCCATTTTGCATTGTACCTAGCGGAACTATGAACCACCTGAACATTTTAAATATGATCCTACCAAATGCATAAAGAAGCTAAGCAAAAAGAATTGGATCAAAAAGAACTTGCTATGTGATGTCAAGATGTTCAACACCTGAACCAGTAACCTGCCCAGCCCTGGCTTGAATTTTACCTATGAATTCTCATACCTAATGAGAATCTTGTGCTACTGGCATACAAAAAGAAGCAATCCAGGCTCCTTGATTTTTTTTTAGTTGTGTAAAAAGTACATCCAGTCTAAGTTAAAGAACGTGTGTCCCATCCTAAGAGATCACCTTACCCATCAGTCTGCAGACATGAAATCTCAGACCACTGCTGTGTAGCAGACTGGGGCTATTTCAACAGTGTAATTGTTGAAATGCAATTATACAATATAGATGTCCTGATTTAGCTCTTTTTTGCCTCTCACACTGCAGAGATGTCAGAGGAGCTGCAGGAACTGGTAAGCAAACAGGTAAGCAAACCTTGGGATGTACAAGGACAGCTAACATGGAGATGGCAGAGGAATAGAATGAAAGGTATAAGAGAAACCAAAGGGAAACTGGTGGAATGTCAAGTGCTTTTTCTATAATTTAAGAGTTTAATTAAAAAGGCTAATATGCAAAATCCTCAGGAGAAACAGCAGGTGCATCACTACAAGTAAATATTCTCCTAAAATGTCTTAAACAGCAAAAGGATATGGAAGGAGCAGAAATTAAACAAAACTGAGGAAGAATTTCTACACATGTAATACAGAGTATACAATATGTATACATACTAGTGAGGAGGAAATTGTGAAAAACATGAGCCTTTACATGAGTTGCAGTCTGTAGTAAATGTAACATAAAGTAACTCACAGTTAACACACAAACTTATCCTGCACAAATTTAATAAAAATATTCCACAATACTGTTAGAATTAATAGGTAATAATTTCACTAGTTAATTTTAATTAACCTAATACACAAAAAAAATATAAACTTTTTATATTTGACTAGTTAATTTTATAAAGGCAAATCACTTTTAGCCTGCTATACACAAAATAAAGATCAAACCAAACTTAGAGGGCTTTTCAGAATCCTTTTTATTTAGTTAGTCTATAAAGTAAATATTTGTTAGCATTTAAGAAAGAAAAAGAGCACAAAACACTGTCTTCAGGTAGTTCGATATGGCATGGGACAACATTCTGATTAAAATATATTAATAATAAATACATGTTTTATTACAATTCTGATATGCAATGAATTCCAAAGAAATACAAAAGGGTATTCATTGCATTTTTAAAAAAAACTATCTTTCAGCACAGGTTAGTAATCTCTGATGCAAAGCATTTTCACAAATGCATGTTTTGAACATGTCCTTGGATTGAAATATTACATCTACCAGCAGTTATCAATCAATCCTTAAACATTCACATATCAGTATTTGTAGCATTAAACATTTGAAAAGTTTGAGTTCCTGCATATATAAATGGAAACAAATAAACGTATCCCAAAGTTCATCAGCTGCTATCTGACCTTAATTATCATGTAGTATGAGCAATTGATATGGCTGAGTTACTCTCCCTCTATATGTATTCCACTAAACAATATAAAAATCCAACCTGTCTGGAAGAGAAGTGAAAATAAGTAAGGAAAAATAAGTGAACGCTATGAAGTTTGACAAATAGGAGGAATAAAGGAAGAAGAAGAAATGGCAGATCTCAGGTGAGGTTTGAATCTAAGGATCTAAGAGCAAAATCTGTCAGTGTTTAAGAGGCATTTGGACAATGTCCTTATTAACATGCTCTAGCTTTAGTCAGCCCTCTATTAAAGTGCCCAGGCACTAGATGTCTGTTGTAGGTCCCTTCCAACTTAAATACTTTATATTATAAATGTATTCAGCCACTACCAGGAAAATATGGCTTCCATATACGATTTACTTTTAGACAGATACCATTTTTTCTAGAAACATCATGTTTCTCTAAATTTTCAATAGCTAACTCTTCTCCATGGCTGTATCACACAAAGACTTTATAACAGTGTCCTGCCAGTTAGGGGTCATTTCCTAACAGACACAGATGCACTACTGTGTGTGTTATAAAAAAGGCTTAGCTCTATCACAGAGTGCTTCTGAGGTTGTTATAAACACCTCAAGATAAAGTATATCAATGCTAAGGTAAAATGAAAGCCAGGAATACAGACAGAAATAAGAATTCAAAACAAAGAGGAACAGTAAAATCTATCTATGAGAATATATTTTCTCTCCCACCTGCACAATGTCTCTTTCTGCAAACCTTCCTCTTGAAGAAATCCTCACTACATCCCCATCCAGTTCTTCCATAGCTTAGAAAACAAACAAAAAACCAAACAAATCTATGAGTTCAGGTACACAATAAAATAATCTTACTGAGAAAGATTTTGTTTAGACAACTTACACTTCCAAGCAATAAAACCAACAATTCTTCTTTAGGTAACTCTGTTAAGATAATTTGCAATAGAAGATACATCATGTTTGGTAGCTGTTTTGCACTTTTTCATAGTGACAATACATACTTTTATCTCTTGTCACCTCCAGGAAAGAACAGACTATGAGAAAGTTTTTACTTTTTCATCTCTCAAAACAGCAAGTATATCTGGTTTTGTAAGGCTATATATATATATATATACACACACACACACACATGCACTTTCTGAGGTGGAGAAGAATTCATCTTCAGCAGCTATTGTTACCAAAGATATCAGAGGATACAGCACAGAGGTAATAACTCACATTCACAGTGAAAAAGCAGTATCTTCTAATGCTAAGGAATGAGGAGTGCTTAAAAAAATTACTAAATTTATTGGGCAATTCTTCTTGCATCTTCTGAGCATAATACAAGAAAGCTCCGTTGTCCAGATACCTGGAATTTATTCTAGGTAGAAAGATGTACCTGCTCTCTTGTCAGTATTGAAATGGATGGATTTGGGATCTCAGATTACTGTTCAGATGTTGAATCTGCAATTCTACAAACCTTTTTTCAGTGTACGCTATGAAAACCAAAGCCCTGCACCTCAGCTTCTCAGGGCTTTACAAACTGGGCTGAATTCACTGAAACCAGCACTTCAAAACCTAGTTCTTCTGAAGCAAGAACTAGAAAGTATAAATGACACTCTCAGAAGCCAAGCTGAACAGAGCATATTTGTTCAAAGAAACAAATCAGGAGGTCTGTAGAGCATGTTGCCTGATGCTGCTGCTGTAAAAACACGCATGTGTTCAAACCAGGAGACTGAACAAGTATTTGGAGGAGTGTCACTAAAATAATTCCAAAACAGACATAAAGCATATCCCACCCATGAAACTCAAATCTAAAAACAGTATTCAGGGAAGTATCATATTTGCTTAGTCTGTTCTTAACACTCTCTAGGAAACTACCCATGGCCACACCAGATACAGAATACTGGACAAAAATAGTCCCGTTGTGACGTGTTACAGTCATCCTCACATCCTTTAAGTAAAGTTCTGCCAAATGTGTTATCGACCCAAGCTTCAGACTTTTAAGAGCCCCTCTGGTATCCCCCAGGGGCTGGGAGATCTAGGGAACAGGGAAATCTGAAAAGGAGCAGCTTGGTCTCCCTCTGGCAGAACTGAAGCTTAAGGGGCACAGTCAGTGCCTAACAATCACCCTCCTGCAGACACACTTCTTCAGCATCCATAGCAGACATGCAGCCTGTTGTTCATTCCAGAAGTGATTTCTGCAGATGGAAGTAACCTCTGTCCTCTTGGGCACTGAGGGACTACAGACTTGGCATACACCTAATGGGTGAATCTCACTGAGGCAGTGCACGCCACAATTGTGGCTCCAAAGATGGGAAGTGTATCCTGCAGTACAAACAGAATACCAACTTCAGGAAAGGGGGAGAGATGACACCCCAAGAACATGTCCTGAGAAAGGTAGCAAATCCTGGGCAAATCCAAGGACTAGACAAACAGGGAGAAAGGGAAAATGCAATGGAGAGGTGAGAGAATGGTAAGTAACACAGGACCATGTTGGAATTCTCAGGAGTAAAAATGAAGTTTACTAATTTCCGTCATATGCATTTATGAATATAAACTGTCTTTTCTCACTGATTGTGGCATACAATCATCTGAAATATAAGTGTTCACCTGGACAATTTCTTCATAGAATAAGATACTTAAAATTATGACTAATATACCACTTGCCAAACAGCATAAGAATAATGCTTGTAATAAAACAAAATAAACTTTAAATAAAATAATTTGTCTTATATTTTCCTACTTTTTCCTACATTTAGAGTATTTGTACAAAAATTAACATGTACAGTCATCAGTCAACAGTAAACATCTGTGGTAGTAAAATTACATATATTTCATGCACAACAGAAGGCATACTGTCTAACCAGATGTACTAGAATTAAAAAAGAAAGAATTTAGGACTTTGAAGAACAGATGCACACAATGTCCACACTTCATAGTGCAGTGATACATACTTAAACAATTAATACAAATAATGAAAGCAGCTTAGTTACTGCAACAGTGAATGGTGTTCTGGAATATAACAGAAAGAATACATAAATAACCTGGTAATTTCTCTCCTGCTGTAACATCCTGTCAATGCTGCTTCACAGCAGGGCTCACTCCTGTTACCAAGTGAAACCCTGTTTAATCCAGATCACCTCAAATGTATTTATTTTTCTCAAGATTTTATTATTGCAGTAAGATCAATATTTTCACTCAACTGACAATTCACGAGGCATCTAAATATTTGTGTTGAAGAAATTTAACATTTCTTGAGTATACTTACTTTACTGTAAATGCTGAGCCCCCATATGGTTCTGACTTGAACAGAGAGCCTGAGGGGCTACACAGCTCCACATGGTAGCTTGTAATCACACTGAGTTATCAATCAATCAATCCAGCTGGAAATGCCAACAGCACTCACTCCTTGCTTCATATAATGTTCTTTTAAAGACCAATATTTGTTTGAAAAGCCACATATTACTAAAATGTAAGCAAATATTAAAAAAAAAATAGAAAAAACACTAGAACACTTACCATCAAACTCTGCTGGTCCTACTCCCACTATAATTATGGACATTGGAAGCTTTGAAGCCTTCAAAAGAAGAAAAAGAGGTTTAATGCATTACATAACCTCTAACCAACAAAATGAGATCTGAGAACAAAGTGAACAAAAAACATGCAGAAATGATGTTTTAAAGAACAATTTTTTTTCCCCTCTAAAAATTTGAGTGATGTAAACTGTCTGCTCAAGTGGTACAAAACATCTTGGATGAAGATAGAAAGGCACATGGCTATTTTATTTTTTCATCATGAAGACTTCGAATCATATAGGATGCTAATTAAGGACAACAAACTATGTTAGCATTTAATACTGACAACTAAGAGGACAAATTTCTCTCAGAAACTTTTATAAACTGACAGTAATTGCAAATATGCACCTAATAACAGTCTGCCATTAATTTAAATGTGCTTTGCTGTTTCTTGATATTACATAGCTGCTTGCAACTATGGGACACTATTTTGTACATTGATCTTATGCCAATTTTTAAAAGAAAATAAATAATCTATTTGAACAATATGTATATTACATCTAACCCATTAATGAAATTTTACTCTAGTCAATCATCCATGCCACATACAAGCAATATTGGCCTGTGGTAAGATTTTAAATTTTACTTTATCTTTTTCACTCAAAGATGATATCTGTCTTTCCCTGAATAAACTCTGTAAAACCTTTAAAATTACAAAGATGCTATTTTAAATACTGGACTCTCCTGACATGATAGTAGCATCAGTTTATAAAAATAATGTGTATCTGTCTCTGATGAAGAAGGTATCGACTAAGACCAAAGAACATTCAGCAAATGTCAGGGTTGACAACTTACTGAGATAATTCTGATAATTCTGTTGCTTATTGAGATATTCTGATGTCTACAGTCATTTTAAACAATAGAACAGGAGTATAAACTGGTCAAAAAAATCACAGATCTACACTTTCTTATCTCTTAGATCAGAACCTTCTTCTTTTCAGTTGTTTTCTAGAATGTTATTTCTTGATTGTAAAGAAAGTATCCTTTAAAGAGATTCCTACTCACAGAGACACAGAATTATGTGATACAATGAAATATGAAACAGTAAGTGGCAAGGACAGCATAAAGACAAAGAGTTAAACTTTTTCATATAAACTTAAGCGTTGGCATTTCCTGAATGACAGCATAACCTTTAAACAGTTTGGTAAAACAGAATGCGCCTGACATATATGCTGTAATGAGAAAGATGCCTAAAAGCACAATTAATGCTAAAAATTGAAATGTACTCTGATTTTTATACACATCAAGTTGCAGTGGACATCATTGCCCTTTTTAGTATTATGGATATTATTAAGACTGAAAAAATAGCATTTAATTAGTTCTGTCATGGTATGCTGCGCACACACTACAAGAAATATGCAGAAAAATGAAAGCGTCTTCATAAAAAACCAAGACAGCAAATATTCCCAAACTTCCGCTTATTTCAAGCTAACAACACATCTGCTGTGTCTCCAGATAGTTGTAGACCAACAGTCATTATTCCTTGAAATGAACTATTACTGAAAACAAGGTTTTTCTGTATGTCTTAGTGGCAAATGAATTAATCTTACAAGATACCAGCCAACTGCACTTGCTGGTCTCTTATGCACAGACTTCATATGGAAGGGTGACTCACAATCCAGAGCTGCTCTTTTTTTCTCCACTGAGCCTTTCTGTGACCTAAAAGTAGCTCATGTAAAAGAAATTGTTTCAAACTTCTAGGCTGGGCTAGAGAACGATTTTCCAAGATTATTACTATACAAATTCTGTGTAGGTGCTAAGGCAGAACAGTGGGGCAGGATTTTCATGGGCACCCCACAAATTGCAACAGTATCAAATCTCTACAGGTGGTACTGAAAGCGGATCTTCCAAACTATGCCACCTAATTCTACACTATTCACTTGGACATGATGCTAAATTACTTTAATGTAGGCTTTTCAACTCATCACTTTGCTGTTAACTAGATCCACTGTGGTATGTTAAAAAACACTGGTAGAGACTTTTCCAGTCACATCTACAAATGTTTCTGTGTATACTTTCATCTGAAATTTTCCATGCACAAAAGCACAATAGCACCTGCTCATAATATCAAATATTACCTATACACATGGCAGTTTTGAAGAGAAAAACACTGAAAGTAAAGCAGAATCTAAGAAATAAGGAACTTACAGAGTTTTAGGGGACTGTTTTGAGGGAAATCAGATAATTGGTATATGTGCCATTCAGGGTCGGAAAGTTGGGGACGGTTTTTAAGAAGTGTGGGGATCAAAGCTGTCTGCAAGTGTAAGATAGAAAAGAGTTCACTACGCAAAACTGCATGGTGGGGTGTGCTTGAGGAAGGAAGAGGCAAGAAGTAGATGAGGAAAGTCATACAAACCTACAGTGCTAGAGAGAAGAGTATCATTTATCAGACAACACTATCTAATTAGCTCAAGTTCAACGTTTACTTTCTTTCATCTTTATGCATAAAAAACTTCTCCCCTTTGGTAAAAATGGGTACTTATGGAACAACCCCAGTCCTTGAAGCATTAATCCATTCACTTTATTGACTAAAATATGAATTTCTAGAAAGATAATTTTAACACTTTCAGTAAAACTTACATTCACTATGGATTCTTTTGTCTGAGCCATATCAGATATAACTCCATCTGTAACAATCAGAAGAACAAAATACTGGGAGCCATCTTTTACTGAAGCAGCATACCTAAGGGAAGAAAAACCAACATTATAATAGTATAAAATTTGACTACCAAGGACTAACAAACAACACAGTGAATTTCAAAAGTAAGGATATTCATAACTAAACCAGACGTTCTACTTTTAAATGAGAACAATGAAAAAACATTACTAATACAATATTGATAATCTGCATGTGTTGCATCAGTGAAAATTGGGAACTGCATCACTACCAAAAAGAGCATGGACAGAATGTGCTTTATTGAATCATGAGATGTTAGAAAGCCCAAGGTGTTTAATAGGTATTACCTACGGGGAACATATGAAGGGTATACAATGGCTGGGTTTATAGAACAAATAAAACTTAACAGGAATCAACATGTTGCATATTTTCCTCCTTTTTTGCTTTCTTTGTCTTACAAATACAGGTTACTTACTGTTGACCAGGATTGCAGATTTTATAGTTCACATAGTTCACATTTATGTGCACATTTATAAAATGGCTGAACATGCACCCTGCAACCCTGGCTTAGATATTAATTTCTTTGCACCACCCGCACATGTCTTTTCCTTCAAGACTCAAGCTTCTCCATGTGATGTACAGGAATGCAAGATAAAATACACCCAGTGCCATTCCCACCTCAGTCAAAGGACCCAAGAAGCAACTACTCTTTGAAAATGAGCAGCTTTTGAAGGTTTGCAGTCCTGAAAGAGAGCGAGTCCAAACAGCCTCACTAAATTCATGGCCTGAACAGAAGAACCTTTTTTTTGTGGGAAGTTGTTTGCTGCTTCACAGCCACTACAGTTCCAACTTTTATGAAGTCTCTTGGTGCTGTGAAGTCAAAAAGTAGAACCTCGTGCAGTGAGTTTTATAGAGATTGGCAAAACCAACCATAGAACACATTTTCACTGCCATGCAGAGACTTCTTTTATCTCACTTTTCCACTATGCTTATAAACTTCAATGATGAGTGCACTGACAAGGTATGATGAGAGAGTACAATAAACATCATTAGCCTATCTGAGCACTTAACACTGCCTACATATCTACACTAAAGAAACAGAACAGAAGTTTGGTTATTTCTAATTTTTTACAGACTAAAATGCTCCAAAGCCTTTTGCAAGGAAGATGTTATATGAGGAGAGGAAGTTGAATCTGCTGTAGTTTAGATAACTCTCTAAAACTGGGGAAAGGATAAAAAAAACCATTATCTGCCTAAAGAGTTTCCAAAGAATACCAAGATCACAACAGGATATTAATACCTGACATTGTTTATAGAGATTTCATTGGAGGCATTCTTTTAAGTACAAGGGATGTGGAAAGAAGAAATTTCTTTGAGGCTGAAGGTGGGTTCAAAGAGTAACTGCAGGGCAGTACCATGTCTATGAGAGTCACAAGAATTATCAAAAAATTGAACCTTGAAGGAAAATGGTGTTACTGAGAACTGGACTGATACACAGATTTCTCTAGGGATGATCATGTGGTAGAAATCCTTGTGAAGACATACTTAGCTTTCCCACTACAATGTAGCATGATTTGCTACCAGAAGGAACTCTCAAAGTTTGCAACAACTTGATATTTAGACAAAAGTTCAGTGGAAGGACTACTAATACTGGTGGATAGTCTTCTGTTATTCTGCTAGCAAATATTCCTGAAAAACAACTGGTGAGAAAAAGAACTAATTTTATTCCAGTGCTTTGATAACACTGGATCAAAAATTTCAATTTTTGCAATGAACAGAACGCTTGAGATAAATTGCCATGTTCTGAGTCAGGCATCTCAGGTGCTATGACCAGTTCTGAAGAAACAGAAAGAGCCAGAAAGATTGTCAGGTTAGATTTCCAGATAATGTGGCTAATGCAGACACTGAGCGATACATATACAGAAAACTGCTACTGAAGAGATCATGCCAAAGGAAAAGATTAAAGGAGACAGCTACTCTCAGATGACAAGCAATGTAATATACGTGTACATAATTTTAATGGTATGAACTGAAAACAAAGCAACGAACCCAAATGATAAATAGCTGAAATCAGCTATCTAGCCATGCTAGGGGGAACAGAAAATTCTCTGCACCACAGAATTTGCAAATTATTTTCTGCTGGTCTGTAGAACTAACATCAGCAGACCAGATAGTATAAAAATATCTCTTGCTATTAAAATTAGCTGTTTTGCAAGCTCATAAATAAACATTACCAGTACAATGATTTATACACTCCTACTTCTTTATTTTGTAACCAGTAGTTCTTTGTGTCTATAAATAAAACAAATCTGTTCAGCAATTCACCTAAGCCATATCACTTTCCTATATAAATTCATGGAGGTATTATACTGCCAAGGTCTTGAGCTCAAGATTATAAGTCAAGATGTTGTCTGCCAAAATAAGGCAACATTATCCTTCTTAAACTTTTTTATAAACACAGGAAGTTTTTTACTTTGAGGTGTTAGATGAGGTGTTGCATAACAGCACCATGGCTCCCCAATGATGACAGCTGTATCACTGCCTTAGAAATACCTACTAGCTGGGAATTGTTGGCACAGGGAGACCTGGAAGATTTTGTTGACGTTTGGGACATTTAAATATTAGAGAAACTACATATACCTAAAAAAACTCAGCTTATAAAAATTTTTGATAGATGCATGTATTTTCTGTGAAGCAATAATTCTGTGCTCTAAAGGACAAAAAAAGGAACATGACACGACAAAAATTTTCTTTCCTTAGGATTTCTGATCCTTATGATTTTGACTCAGGCTGGTCAACTGGATCACTTGTATTTCTTTTTAATCAGCAAATAAATTCTGCACAATACCAGCACATGGTCTTCAAACCTACAAGTCACAAGGTAATCATGGGACTGAACAAACAGAACAACCGTCAATAAATACCTTTCTCTGTAACTGTCAGCCTTTTATATGCAGTAGTTGTTCTGACACAAAGAAGTTTCTGCACAGCACCTGTTGTGATGCTTACCTGGCTACATGATTAATTACAGGAGCAAAGTTTGTTGGTCCATAAAGCTGTACAGATTTTAAACTCCTGTAGTATGCCTCCATTACACCATCAATTCCATGGCAGTATGGATTTTGAGGGTTTCCATTCTAATGAAAACAAGAGATGATTAATCACTATATGTAATTATGAAGTAAAAGTTATGTAGGTTAATGAACAGTACCCGGTGTACATTTTTAAAAGGTCAAGACCTAAGCATTCTATGATCTATTGAGAGATTTTACTACAAATGCCCAGTGTATATCCTATGTCTGCTTGTGAGCGTTAACTGCTGAGGTAAGGAAGTTCTACCAGCCTTAACAGCCTGAATCAACATAAACACCTTTGGTGTAATTAAATACTCCTTCATACATACAACGGTAACAGCCATTCCCCTGGGTGGATTTAAGGTACGAATTACAGGTCAGATGTACAACTGGAAGCATGTTTACAAGCACAGTTCAGGCTCAATGATTTGTTCTTTTGAAAATGTGGGAAAAAAAGAAATGGTAGTCAGACCCTGAGGTTCATATGCTTATAGGAGTGTAAGGTAAACAACAAACTTTTCATTGTTTTTGCCTCATATTTCTGATTTGAAAAACTTATTTTTGACCTGGTATAAAGAAATGAAGAAAGGAATTTTCTCTTTGAGAGTCCGTGAAATGGCTGGTACTATAAATTCCTAGAGTAGGCATTTTACTACGTATCTCTGTAATGACTCTTTAATGAGGATAACTATTTACAGATAGTAATGCATACATAAAAGCTGAATTACAGACCAATGTCAGGCCAGGCAAATTATCTATGTAAGGTTTCAAAATCTTTCAAATCATCCTACCCTCCTTCATATGCCAACTCCTCAATGGCCTAGTGTGCTAGTACCTCATTCTGAGGTAAAGTATACTTGCCTGAGCATCTAGAAAACCAAAGGGGGTTTTTCACATAATTTGTCCCAAACATTTAAAGAGAGAGCTGAAAACATTGCTTAGCATTGTGTGGGAGACACCTATAGATGCTTATATATGGAGGAAGGAAATACACATGCACATATATATATATATGTGTGGTGCTTTTTCTTCTATAAAGGTATCACAATGAATCATAAATTAACTGAATTATAGAAAGATCCTTAAAACTGAAAGATGTATCAATATATTTGAATTTGCTATACAAAGTCTGCAATTTAAATGAGTATTTGCAATTGCACCTGTTTTAAACTATTATCTATGTGGAAAATCTTTCCCTGAGGCAAGGTACGTAGCAGTCTTTTGCAGCATAGGCTGACAGAAGAAATACACATCTACAGTCACCAATCTTCTGCCATATCTTTGATGGTATCTGATTAGAACTCCCCTGATATACTGACATTTGCTGTAATTCTGACAACTTTATCCTACTCTGAGAAGAACAAAAACCTCAAAATAAGCAAGTAGATAAAATATCAACACTAATCACAAGCATCAGTTATACCAGATCAACGTTTCTGGCAAATCCTGGTAGATTTTAGGTTTGCAATTTTACTGACCCATAGACCAATCTCAGATTTGTTCTCATCAAATCATCTTTTAGTACACTTAGATATCTCTATGTCTCTGAACTAGCAGTCTGTAAAGTTAGAGATCCCAGAAAATGAGACAAATAATAAGAATAATAATGAAATATTATCTTGGAATATGACTTGTTTGCTTCTTTAGAGAGATGAGCTTTAGTCTGAAGTCTTTAAAGCATCTGTTTCTCAAGCTTCTACAGCTGAGGTTAAAGATTATTACTTTTCTTTATTACAGTTTTTGGCCTACAGGGACTTCTTGACTCCAGATTTCTCTCCATAACTTCAAGTGAAGTAATATCACCATGATGAAAAGTTTGGAAACAACTATTTATAGTCAGCATAGAAGACTTAGCACATTCCCCGTTCGTTACTTGTCCAGTAACTACTTAAGATTAGAACCTTAACTCCAAAAATTCTGCTGTAGTAGAGGAATTTTAAAAATATATATTTATTTACTTACCAGTGCAAATTCATGTGATACTCTTCCATCTGGAGGCAATCTAGCCCCGAAACCTAGAGCTGGGAACATTTTATCACTATCATAGTCCTGAATTATTTCACCAACAGCTCTTAGTGCCATGCCGTAAGCATTCAGCTGATAGGGATTCATGTAGTGCAGTGAAGTTGGCTGTGAAGGGTTACCTGTTGAAGCAAGGATCAGATTAACTTCAAAATGGAATCACTTCAGAATTTTTTTCTCTTAGAAAATCAGAAGTTGCATCAGGTAAAAATGCAGTGTTCTGAATAAATTTTAAAAGCAGTAGTTTTTTAGTAGCTCTAAATACGTATTAGCAGAAGTAGCTGCATTTCAGCATTAAAAGGGCAGCAAGAAACTTGTAGATTTGTGCAATTTATACACTTTAAAAGATAAAATTTACAAAGATACTATGACATTTTGAAAGCTTTGGAGAGGATCACAACTTATCTTTGCTTCACTCTACTTCAGCCTCACTCTACCTGGAACTATTTGGCCCTTCTTAATGGGTTCTTCTAAGTTTTCTCTCAGCAGTTATAAAAAAACCATCATCATCATCATCGTCATAAACCTACACGTATTACTACACATACTACAGATATTTGAAAGCTGCTTCTGATTATTAAATTTTATCTGTAGCTTTTCAAACTTTTATCTGTTCTGTTTGTCCTGCATTCCTGCATAGGAATTGACCTCCTTTCTGTTGCTCACCAAAATGGAATCCTGAGTCCAGGTGGTGCCAGCTGAATACTGTTACAAACACACACATATGTACACTTAAAACTGAACACAGCACAAACACACACAAGCTGTTTATTTTTATTCTTACCATTGGAGGCTGTGAAATCAATAGCGACTGTGAAATTGATTTGGGTTCTGCAGAAAAAGCAAACACAAATCTTATTAGTTGTACTGCTATGCAGAAAAATAAACAAGAGATGGTAACATCATTTGTGGACAAACTGTAGGACACTGACTTTCTAGTAGAGGAAATAAACACTGAAAATACACTTATATCAGGTTCAAGTCAAGGGCTACACAACACTAACTTATTAACATGCTGAAAACAGTTACTTGACTCCATCATTTTTTTTTCACTTTTTTTTTTTTTTAAAAAAAACTAAATAATTAGTAAGAACTTCCATAAATATTATTAATTAATCTTAACAGTAATACTGATTTTTCCTTGGACATATTTTAATCCTGATCATGCAAGATGTCCTCTCTCAGCTGAGGTGGAATACCCAAACAGAGCAATGCACCTTATGGATTCAGTGTTGCATAGATCACTAATACTTTAATTTAGTTGATATAGAAATACTTGATCTCCTTGAAAGTGGACAGGTGATTTTATTTGCCCTATACTCCTATATATAGCACAAGAAATTAAGAAAATATCTTAAAAGGAACAGTAGTCCTCACCTCACAGCCACAGAGAGAGCAAAGTGAAACCTGTCATCTTTTAATATGAATTCCATCAGTTCTGACATATATAAGGGAACAAATTAAGCCCGAATGTAGTTTTTGACTAGGCTCGATTTCAGTTTTTTAAACAGTACACTGGAAGGAATCATGGACTTCTCCCTGTGGCTTCAGAATGACAACTAGCTGGTCTGTCAGCAGGGGGGAGCAGCTGAAGGTTTGAGGACCACTTACTGCACAGAACTCTACACCAGAGCTGTCAGAGTAACTAATTCTACCAAGAGGCTGCATCCTCTCCATGGTATCTAAACCCCCAATGCCACTTACAATTTCCCCTTTGCACAGGCTTGTAGAGTCAAATGCTGCTACAGCATGACAAAGATTTTTCAGATAAAGTCTCTTCAATATCTTCCTCTTACATAGTTTTATTACTCCTTGATAGTCTCCAAGGATACAAGAAACACATGGCAAAGCTTCCAAAATACCTAGCTATGGCAGCCTCCTGTGAACAGCAAATATGCCTCCCATTACTGTGGATAGTGTACTACCCGGATTAAAACAGCTTTCATGAAAGGAGATCTGAATTTCCCTTTGACCATCAATGATTCAATATAGTTCAGTTAAAAATATTTGTCTAAATCCTTGTGAATCCAAAAAGTGTATGGGTGTTCTTTTCTAAAGACCTGGATGAAGGTAAGGCTTTTAACATGATGCAGGAAAACATTTCTTCTATCTTCCACTAATCTAGGACAGAAGAGATGACAAGATATTTCAGTTGCAAAAGGAGTCAGCTCCTGAATTTTACTGATTTACAAATAACTATCTCACTACCTTTTCCAATAAGCCAAACAGGCTAGAAACTTCTGCACAGAAATGTCTTTTCCACAAAATCTTGGAGCTTTGTGGCTTCTGGTCTTTCTTCCAGACAAAAAAAAAAAGAGTAGATGCTAAACTAGGTTTGACAGTCATTTCTGTAAGTCCAATTGCATTTCTTTCCAAGACTGTATCCCTTACACTGCTGAATTTATTCACATGTTTGGAGGTGTTCTGATAGCACTATGTTACTAGCTGGGGCTGTATGAAGTGGCAGGAGAAATGTGATTTTGAAATACGCATTATTTTTAGCACAATGTACTTACTTTAAATGTGGGAAGGTCAGTGTGGCCAAACATGATTAATTATCAAGATGTAAGGAAAAGCCAGCTATTAAGATGGCACTATTTGATGTAATATTCAGATGCAAAAGAGACATTCTCCTCTTTCTGCCATACTGCTCTAAATTCCAGTCTTATGGAGTAAAATGGAAGTCTGAGTTTATGGACAAACCTCTATTATATTCTACAAAGTTCTTTAAGAAAACAACAGTCATATAGATGATACTGGTAATGGAATATCCAATTAAACATATGCAAACTCAAAACATAAATGAAATCAATACTGTAATCAAAATTTGTTAAAGCTGCCAAGATTTCCATGACATCTTCATTAATTCTAAACACCTCAAATGAATTACAGTGAAAGTTTTGAACATGAAGTATTTTATAAGCACCCATTTATAGAAGAGCAAATATGCAAATGTGCCTATTGCAGAATCATTGCTTTCTACCTCTTGCCTATAAAAATGGAAGAAAAACAGGGAACTTAAACCAAATTTTGGAGGACATGATGGGAAAACAGACTGATTAATGACAGAATCTTCTCTTTCCCCTTCCTTCAAATATTTGTCAACTGGACTTTAACTGATATGTAGCAATATTAAATGAGACAAACAAAGGAAGGAAGAAGCCGAGAAAATAACTCTGAATCTGAGCCTCCTTGTCATGTTTACATAACTACATATGTTGCAGAAAGACAGGTAAGATTTTATACAAGTACTTCTACAGTTTTCACTAGCATGCATCACTAAAAAAGATTCTATATAAAATGATTAATTAAACATGAAGCATTCTACTAATTATATTATCTTTTTTGTAAAAATAGCAGAAAAAGGTTTAAGTGGAATTTATTAATATCCCAAGTCTTCATTGACTTGCAGTTAATAAGATATATACAAAATATCAATATGAACAATACAATATTATTGTATTCAGAATTTATTCAATTTTTCTTAAGAATGTAGATAATTAGGTTTATTAACTTGTATTGTAACATCTCAACAAGGAATGTGATAGACCATCCTGAAAAGATTACATAAGCAGCCCCTGCATAATTTTCTTCTCAAATGTAGACATAAACCTCAATTCCTTAGTTCCTTATACCTGCTCTTTCTGTCTAGATGAATTCTGAATGAATGGGGAATAGGACAGTCATGGAATATTTGTACAACACACTCCATAGCAAACAGCTGCACTATTTCTTCATGCATTTGTGTATACACAGACTTCAGTCAATATAAATTTCTGGTAAATGGATGGATGGTCATTTTCATCTTCTGTCAAAGTCCACAAAAGGAATGTAGGACTGCCACTGTTGGGTCCAAAGGCAAAGCCCTGCATAGCTACTGTCAAAACACAGCACAGACTTCTTTTTCATTTCCACTGAACTCTGGCTGAAGACTTGGAAAAAATCCCCAAAAAACTGAACCTGCCTCTTCACAGGTAATCAATGCTCTAAAAAACATGTAGAATGTATATTCAGACTTTATGCCCAAAAAATAAGTGCCTAGTAATGCATAACAAATTTTCATTTGTTTTAGAGAAGTTCTGGCAGGGATGTTAAGAGCCAGGAATTTTTCAGATTTAGTCCCATTTCCCAGCATGTTCTAGGGTAAGACATTTGACACTTTTGTCTTCTCTTTAGAAAAAAAATGACAATAAATGAGAAATCAAATGTGTTAAAAATGTTGATTAGTACTGGAAAAATGCCTTTGAAGGGGAAAAGCTCTAAATAAATGCCAATATTAAATACACCAAAGCTCAGTATAATCAGAAGAAATAGACAGCATTTTAATAATTTAATAATATATGGACAATTCCCTTTTGTTTAATCAAATTTCCTCTGGCTGATCAGAGGTCACTCTTTCTCAGTGCTTTAATATCAACTCCAATTCCAATACTTGCTCTGTATAGCAAGTTCAACAGTATAAGCAAAGTTCCATTACTTAATTTAGTTACTATCTGCATGCTTTATGTAGGAAAGTACAGCCCCTAAAATGAGGAAATAATACAGCTCCTTACATATGCTACAGAGAGCCACAAACAAATTGTGAAAACAAGAAAGATTTGTTGCTAATCACATACCCGCCTTTAATATAGTCAAGGAATGAAACTTCTGTTTCAATTAGGAAGGAAAGCAATGTTACCTGAAAGCAAATAAAAGAGAGTCAGACATGAATTGTGTGTTTCCCAGTTGAACAAGTAGAGACATAAGCACAATGTTTTTCGAGCTCTGTCCTTAGGACGTAATTTCCTACAGTATTAAGGGAAAAAAGAAGATTAAAAAAGATATTAAATAATTTTAGTAGGCAGCTCTTGAAAGGGAAGAGACAGATTGAGAAGTCTGTAACTGCCTTCTTTTTTCCTGTTTAAGGAGAAGGTAAGGGACGGAAGATTGTATTCCAAAGCAGGTTATCACATACATATTTTCTGAGTTCTGCATACTACACCTATAATTGAATAATATTACAGGGTATATGATAATGCATCTATTCTATGAGCATTTTAACACTATTTAAAGAACACAATTATTTATGTAATTACTCATCTCACACTAAAGGTGGTATTGAGTATTAATACAAGCCTAGAATGCAAAAATCTAGTAAAGTACACAGGTATAGGAAATATATAAAAAAGTTTGAAAGTAGTATGTATATATGTATGTACATATGTATGTATATATATATGTATATACACACACATATCTATATGTATAAAAATGCAAAGGTAAGAAATCTCAGCATTTGCAGATTTTATCATTCAGAAATGACAAAGATCCGTAACACAGAGTAATCTAAAGGCATTACTGGCATTTTCAGCAATCAAGTTACAGAGGAATAAACTCAAGTAGAAAAGATCCAGCATTTAAGATCTTCAAATATTGTGCAATATTTATGAAGCAAATTAAAATTAATTTAATTTTATTTACTCAAATTCTCTCATTATGTAAGTGCAGTGGGCAGTCAGTGAAAACTGCTTAAGTAACTACTCAGAGCAAATCCACGAATAAAGATACAAGGAATAAAAAGGGAATGGAAGTCTGTCACAATATTTTGTGTGCAATTACAGCAAAATATAAAAACTGAAAATAATCCTATGTTGTAAACTTAGAATGAGATTACAGGGAGTAATTCTGTCCAGTAATTCTGTATCCAACTTCCTTTGTCACAGTTCTGTGTGACTGAGTGATTAGCTAAGATTAAAATCACCAAATGACCCTTCTAGCTGAGAACAGAAGACCATAATAGTGTTCTATCAGGCTATCAGGAGCATAGCCTTGCAAAAAAGACCAAAATTTTATTCATTTTCCCACTGGACACAGTAATATTAATGGCTGATCTTTTCTTACAGCTGGTTATCTTGTTCATAATTAATTTAAGGAAGTATTTTCACTGCATCTGATTTTAGAAGTTCCAAAATGTATGGAAACAACTCCTAAAGTAGCTGAATTATTTACTTACATATAGACAATGACTACCAATGCTTCAAGCTTTATGCAGTGAATTTTTTATTTCACTCCTAGGCTTTGTTTAAAACTAACCATGTATTCTGAAACACTTCTGTCTAGTATGTAATTTGACTATCTGAATTTAAAATGACCCCTTAAGTAATAATAAATTGAGATGTGCACTGTATGTACATAGACCTTAAATGCAGTAGTGTGACAGCTGTCAATGATTTATGTCCACTGTAAGTTCTCCAGAACTCTACCTCCTATTAATGAAAATTACGGTTGAAAATTTAAAAATTTGTGGAATAAACAATATCTTGGGTAAATGATGAGGACAAGAAAAACACAACTGCAGGCAAACACGTAAAGTGACCATGTGGAGAAGCAGAAGGGAAGCCTGAAGGACTAATAGAAGTAAGGGCAAACGGGGACAGAGATGACTTGATATCAAAAAGAATTTACAAGACTAACAGAATAGAAGGAAAAAGAAAAGGCAAAGAAGGAAAAAGAAAAAATATATTAACTGTTTATTGGAAATTTTAACGTAATTGGAAGTAAAGAACAACTAGACAGTTGATTTTGCCTGCTCAAACATAAGTAAAATATATTTTTTCAAATGCAGACAGATACTTGTGAAGGTGTATTAAAATGAAAGTATTTTAAACCAAAAATTAATATGAAAATTGAATGTGAAAATAAATTTTTTGCCATTAAGTATTCTAAGCCAGATTTCATAACTAAAATTTTGAGTATACTTTTAGCACTGGTTGAAAACAACCACTTTACCTAAGTTTCTCACTCACTAATTCAATGCAATAGAACTTGATTTTAACATGATAGATTTTAGTAAAAGGAATATGTTAGCAAAGAATAAATTACCTAATGAATTAGATATTGTATAGCCAATTTTAACAGACAAGCGACTTCTGCCAATTTTTCATAATTTAAAGCAAAGGTAGAAAAATAAGTGTTTATTTTCTCACTGATAAACAGACTTAGAAAAGAATGTGAAAATGTCGAAATATTCCTTCAAGGCTACTTTTCAGCATGAAAGTAGCCCTTCCTTCAGTGGAACTGTTCATGTGGAAAAAACCCACATGGTGGACGTGTTTACAAAAAACATCTGTTATAACTGATTAGGTTTTCCAATATACCAATCCTCAATATTTATCTTCACTTTTTTGTAAATGATGTTCTGAACATCATGGATGCCAGGCCATCAAAGCTGAGCAACTGCTGAAAGGAAATACTTGAATTGCTATCAAATGGTTCATACATATGAGAACAGAATATGGAATGCAAACAAAATAAGAGAAATTCTCATCCCAAACAATACTAACAGATCTTTCAAAAATAAATCTACAGAAAACCTGTGTAAAAAAAATTGTTGACTCTTTTTGATTTAGCTGTGGTAAGCATACTAGCTTTTAATGATGCTAGCTCAGCAGATAAATTTAAAATAAAATTTATTTTAAAAGTGCAGGTCTATTTCAGATAAAAATTAGTAAGTGTTCAGACCAATAGTTTCAATTATTTGATGGAAATTTTGGTAGAGCTTATTTTGAAAACCACTGGTGACTTGAGAGCACACTTGGACAAATTTTATATCAAACTCTTCAAATTAAAAAAATAACCAAAAATAAGTGCTGTGTAAAGGTAAATAGTTTATTGTGGCCTTGACAGAAAGCTCTACTCTAATCCTGTTAAATTACGAGTCAACTACACTCTGTTTGAAGCAAGAAGCATCCAGTAATATAAAATATATTTACTTACTGTTCCAGAATTAACATACTTTTTCTTTTTTCCTTTTTTCTTTGGATTTATTACCTAGAAACAGATACAAATATTAAAGCAGCGTGATCCAATATAAAGATAAGTGCAAAGTATCTTCAATGCAGAAAGTACTCTATTTTCAGTGCATTCTAAGTGCATTCAGCAACCTGTTTACTGATGCATCTCGACGCTGGATGCATGTTGAAAAACAGTGAATTTATCTTCATGGTACTTGTCAGGTGAGCCAGTGCTGGTACTCATATTTGACAAATAAGGGATGGGGACAACAGAGGTGAGAATGTTCATTAAATCTGAGAGCTCAGTGAAACACTCTGAATTTTCACAAGATTCTGCATTTTTCTGCATTCCTGATCGCACTGTTTCAGTGTACGGTGACACTACTTTGTCATCTCACAATGCATCTCTTCACAATCCAGTTAATCAGCTCACATCTGCTCTTCATAGCACCTGAGAAACATGAGAGTTTTTCTACTCCCAAGTTCTTTACTTGGTGACAGGATCTGGCTGACAGGAAGATCTAATTTCATGAAATAGGTAATTTCATGAAAATGTTGAAGATCACCACCTGACTGGCATACAGGAGTGGAGGGGGAGGGCTCAGTGCACTCCTCATACCCAAGAATCTTCACGGAGCTGGACTACAAAGCATTAAACAGTTTTCTTGAATGTCTGGAACCCACACATATAAAATTACTCACTGTAGCCACCAATACAAGTTTTTCCCTTTTTAATACCTACAAAAGGCAAGTCTCGTTACTTCTGTTACATACACATGAAAACGTATTCCTGCTTTTCCAGAAATGCACATGGAATTGGAAGCAAAACATTATTTTGTTAATTAGGTCATTCAACTCTCTCCTATTTATTTAGGAAATTCAATGCCTTATGGCTTACTGCCAAGTTTTACTGTAAACTATTCACAGATGTTCTGCAAATTATAAGGAACGGAAACATTCCCAATTGAAATCTTAGTCACTTATCTAGTATAAAATATTTGAAGAATTATGCCTGAAAATGGGCAAACTAGTAATATGTGTCTTCCAAAGATTTTCACCCCAACCAAAATGGAATTACATTTAAAGATTCTATTCCTTGCACAACACAGAACACCTGTGAAATGTAAGGCAGGAAGAGACAACTATGATTTGAGGTCTTCCCAAACAGACTAAACATGTGACTCAGTCTTTCCCCCCAGTATGCCACACTGATGTTATACAGTAAATATTCTGCAATGCTTTTACTCTACATGCATGTAAGTCCATTAACACTTAAAAAATCCCAAGTAACTCCTGCCCCTCAATTTAACAGTGTCTGATGAGCAATAGATTAAACCTGTGTAATGGTGGTAATTAAACAATGCAGCAATTCTTGTTGAAGCAAAATCTTAGCCAGAAAGTGACTCCTGCTGACATTTGCCCAGAGAGGAAGATGAAGGTAACAGGCTGCCTGTCTGCCCCGTGGCAGTTCATTCACTGCTCTCCAGAATTCAATGGTCAGGCCTGAATTAGCAGCATATTCCTTGCTAGCAGTCATTAAATGCCAAAGAGAAGATTCATTTGAACTTTCTGCTTCAGGTAACTTGACAATTGGCTTCTTAGGAATCACAAGGAACTGCACTAGAGCTTGGAGTGAAATATCATGGGAAACAAGACAGCTAATTGGGAGCAAAGATGAATCAAATGACAGATTGTTTCTCTCATGTAATTCATAGTACAATAATTACTATAGTATTTACATGTGGTTTTTTTCAAATTTCAGATAACTTTAGAAATTAAACAACACTTCAGCCTCTGAAAGTTTTACATCCCTGCAGGAACCTAGAAAGCTATATGAATTATAATGAACCTGTTAAAAAAAGCTCAGTTGCAAAGAGATGGTTCTAGCAAGGTTCCTAATATTTAAATATGGCACAGTCACTCAAACTTCTCTACCTGCCTTAGTTAGATTTGTAAAAGCAAAACATTTTTAAAAAAGAATTAGCCCAGTATCTTTTGTTCTGATACTGTACAGCTTAATCAAGTGAAGCAGTACTGAAGTATGGAGGATTACAGTGTGGGGAGACAAACATGAGCTGCTCAAGAAATGTATGCTGTGGCTGGGAGTATGATACTGGCACTAATTTAAGAAACTGAAAAATTACTTAAGATGTTATGACAGAATATTCCTGGTAGGGTAGGATTCATGTCAGTGATACAACAGGAGAGATTTTCACTGCACACAGTAATCTGTGTTATGACACTATTCACACGAAACTACTGCAACTTACTGTAACTCTGGGGCTCATCTTGGATCTAAATAAGAAAAAGAACCCATGGCTTTCAGTTATCTTTGTCCTGCTCTGCACAGCAACACCTTTGCACATCTTCAAAACAAAGTACAGCACATAATTGGAGTACCCTCCTTCCCTGCCTTCTTTAGTGCTTACCTAAACCATTATATTTGTTACCATCTATTATTAGGACTATGAAAGTACTGGTTTAATGGCAGTAGTCTGAGACCAATTAAAGGATACCTTAAGGAATAGCAAAGATCAGCACACCATACAGAAGCAAAAAAAGAGGATTATAGCCACACAGGCTTGTCTTCTCATTAGTGGCAATAACAGCTTTCCATTGTTTTCAGTATTTTTCATTGTTGTTTTCTCATTTATTTCCTGAGAGTGAGTAAATACTCATAATACTTACCTCATAAACATTGAACTGAGATTGCCCTCTCGACAACTCTCTGTAACTTGTTGTGAATTCTCCAATGAAATCATGGCTGTTTGAAAAATAATATTTTAAATCAAATGCAAAACACTTAGGAATTTAAACATGTATTTTAACAATTAATGCAAAAGAGACACACAGCCAATACGAACTGACGCCCAAAAAACAAGTAATGGCAACAGATATAATTTGCTTAAAAATCTTTATTACTCTCTCCATTTTGTGTTCATCCTATTAGTAATGCAAATTTAGAGTTGGAAAGTATTAGCTTAAATATTTTTGATGGCTTTTGCTTAATTTACCAACAGTGAGGACTGTGTTGTAAATCAGTGCTTTACCCCAGTATAAGTTTACAGAATCTGAAAAAACAGAGTGGGCTACCAAAGACTCTCACCATTTCCTCAGTGGATGACCACTGGCACTACAATCTCTGAACTGTGTATAAGACTATGTAAGAGAAAGGGAGTTTCTAAAAGCATGAAAGGAGCAACTTAAACCAGAAAAGACCATGCCTCCCAATCTGTGTAAAATGACATTGGACTCTTAAGGGGAAGACCCAAAGCTTATTTCAGCTCCTCTGTCTTCCCATCTGGGAAGAGAAAAACAATCCACAGAGGCTACTCAGCTTATGGTATTACTGGAAAGCAGTGGTTATCAAGCTTCTCCTTTCTAAATTCTATTCCTGCTCCAAGAACACATTTGGCACTCCTGTGCTGTTCATGTTTTAAAAACTGCTTTGTCAATGCATAACAGGGCTGGCACATTTACAAGGAGCCTGTGAGCACAGAAGGGAGCTGTAGTGGGGAAGCACTGCTGAGGAAGGTGCCAGGGTCAGGGAACTGGGGCACAGAAACCACAGCCAGAGCTGCAGGTTTGTATCTCAGGCAGGTGCCAGAATGGAAGGACTGCAGGAGTCAGTCTCCCAGCTATCAACTACACAGTTCCCAGCAGTCACAAGTTCTGCTCCCATTCTCTGCTCTGCCCAACTGAACCTTCCCCCCACTGCTGCTCCAGATTTTCCCAGCTGTGCCCTAAGAAGGCATTGTGTTTCCTCTACACTCTGCCTCCACATCTGGTGAGCTATGAAGCTAACTGTTTTACCTTCCCTCCAACGGTAAACTACAATAGAAATTCAGTTTTATGACTTTGTGACTTGCAAAACTTGCTTTTAAGAAATTCAGTACACCTCTTGTTAAGCTGTAAATATTAAAAGCAAATTTAAGTAAATCTGAGTGTTGCAAGATGAAAAATGGAAACAATCCGTAGTAAGATGAAATTTCTTTCTTGCTTTATTCATAATGAAAGTAAATAAAAAAGAAGCTCAAACATAAATCTCATTTTCTGACATCAGCATGAATTCACAAAGCATGTAAATCAAATAACTAAAAGGTTCATCATCATGGCAATACAAAATAAGCAAAACATACTGTAAGAAAACTTGAGAAATACTGTATGTTAAAGATATTCCTCATTACCCAGATTCAGAAGGGACCACCTCAAATGAAACACTCCCCTTTCAGCTGGGAGATCATCAAATTGCTTCCAAAACAAAGACTTTTCTTAAGAAATATATTTTGAAGTTATATCTCTGCTTAAACTCTCTCCAGACTGCAGGGCCTATTTAAGCAGGGAACAGAGGAAGCCATCCACAAGGCGTATTTAACCTTGGATAACCATGGCACTGGAGAAAAAGATATATTGCTTAAAATGGAACTTTTCCCTTTTGTAACAGTTCAAACCTTTTATTTTCAGATCAAGTTGTATATTCTGATGGCAGAAATTCAAACAATAGCTCAATGACTACATACAAACATGCTGCAGCAAACAGGAAACATGACCCATTCCAGACAGCATCGTCTCTGGGGAGCAAAAAAATCTGTATTGCTTAAAAGTAATTGCTCCTTTAATTCTAAGAGACACTGGAAAGCCTCCTTTCCCTATGGCTATATACAAACACTGACAAGACCTGAGCTAGAAAGATATGATTACTCTGATGAATAATGTTAAAAAGGCATGGGCATACACAGCCAGTCTCAGAGCCCTCTGCACTTAAAAGAGCATCAAACTGGACCTTTACACCTGGTATTCAGGTAGATGCACATGCCAGCACTAGGCTGCCTCTGAAGGCTCAGTGCCTGCTGGAGTCTTTTCCAGGTGTGTAAGTCATTAAAATGAAGTATTAATAATTTACATATTATATAAATTATATAAATAATAATTTATATATTATAATAGATAATAATAAAATAAAATATTCTAATATTAATCATCACTCTTTAGCAAATAGATCTCCTCATTAGTCTCTGGACTGAGAATCCAAAGTACTTATTCTCTTTGCCTGCCTAACACCAAATTTTCCTAGACTTACAGACTCATTCATGAGCAGCATATCAGAACACTGAACCAGAGAGTCTTAGCACACAGAACTATCATTTAAAGCCCATCTCCCTAAGTTTTCAGCTTTTAGCCCTGTATTTTGAAGTGCTGAAAATCACTTTTGAAATTGTATTAACTTTGAAATTTTTTTATTATCTAAAGGAAAAAAATAACAGAGGAAAGGTCAATCATAATCAGAAGCATGTCAACAGGTAAAGAGAAAATGCAAGAATTTAAAAATCTACTATCTGGAGAAGCAAGATGAAGGACAAAAAAGTAAGGTGGAAGAGTTTAGAATCTGAAATTTAAAAGTGCTCCTGCAGTATTCTCAGATGAATGTTTATGTGACCCCAGGTTAGCATGACAATATTTACAGCTTTATAACTCAGCACCTCCCCCCATTTTTTGTGTAACAGATCGTAAACATCAAGACTGTGAAATGATTTTTGCAACACATATGCTAAGTGATATTTTTTCTAAAATTAAATTAAAAAGCCTTCAGAGAGAACTAAAAACATCATAGTATTGTTGATGTGAAGCTATGCAATGTCTTGTTTTTTTCCTTCTGTTAGACCTGTCTGCAAGTGCTTCATATATAAGGATATACAATAAAAAAACCCTAAAAATGTGACTGTCAAACAACTGGGCTTGTCCCAGGTAACAAAACCAAGTTTTGTGACTTCTTATAGCATCAAATATTTTGGGGTTTGTCACAGCTCTTAGAAGCAATAAAAGTTATCAGAACAAGTTGTTCACATGTTGACAATTTTTGTGCAAAATCTAGTCTGACACAAAGAGATGTTTTATACATAATTGTGTTAATGTTACCAAGTGCAAGTATTACTTTTTGTCAAGAAGTTTTATGTGATATTTGAAAATATGTAAGAGCTATTTGATGATGATAATATGATCATGATATTACATTACAATTACTCTAACAACCTAATGTAGGAACATGAAGGAAGCTGAACACAAAGCACCATGGTGGTATTTTTCAAAGCACAAGTAACACAGAATGGGGAAAAGGAAAAAAAAACTTCATAGTCAAGACTCAAGTCAATTCATGATTCAGAAATCAAGTATATGCACTATAATTTTGCCTTCCTGATTGCAGAACAGCCTGTAATATTCAGAATAACTTGCTTTGATACCTAGAGAGCAGGCAATCTTTCAAAGATTGGTCCTGCCCTGTCTGCATATTTTGGGATCAAACAGATTCAGCATGGTGAAGTGTCTAGCTGGCGTCACAACAGCTTATAAAAACTGTCCATCACAAATGGAAATTAATATAAACTGAGGAACAGTAGAGTTGTACAAAAAATCATTAAACTCTTGAATGGGATTAATTTCAGATATACTTGGCAATGTCAAAGTTAAATTAGGCACTTAGGTTTTGCTATCATCACTATGTAAGTTTATAGGCACCACCAACTGGCACTTTACTCCAGGTAGGATGGATTCAATCAGACCATTCTCCCCTGTAAGCCACTGAAGTAGCTTAAATGATTAGTTCAATCTACTTGTCTGATTTTTGCATTGTCTACAGTCACATGAGATGAGTGCTGTCTCTTCTTTCAGAGGAATTTTCCATATAAGATTTCAGTGCTCAGTATGTTCTATACTCAGACAGAAATCAAAAAGAAAAAAAAATCATACCATTAGAATAAAAAGGAAATCGTAAATGGTCCTTCACTTTTTGTTTTTTAGATATTAATTTTACAGGTATTTAGATTGTGGTGTCAGCAAACACAGATAGTATTTGGAACTATTTGGGACTGGAGAGGCTAATTGCCTAAAATCTACAGCATGTTCAAGATTTCACTCAGACTTGCAGTTACTTAGTGTTAGTTGTCAGATTTCTTCCTTTTCTTTCTACTCTTACAGACATTGGATAAAGTGATAGCATGAGGGGTTTGATACCTTGATAAAAGATAATCCTTATTTTTTATCAACTTGGCAATACAATTTAACTTTTCACTGCTAGCTTATTTTCAAAAAATGTGGTTTATACACAAATACATAAAATTTTTAAGGATTTGCCAAATCTCATTGAGAAAAGAATGTTAATAGAAATTCTAACTAGGATGCAATGACTTTTTGCTACTATGGCTTTTAAAATTGAAATACACTTATTTTAATTGCTAGAATGTGTTATTTTGTCTCTCCAGGGAATATCTGATCAAGAAGGATGAATTTATACTGGCAGGTATTCACAGAGGGTAAATGTGAGAGAAGAATGCTCAATAATCAACAGGCTTCATGATGGAAAATCAAAAAGACAAAATTACAATCCAAGAAAGCTAAATAGGCTTTTGGGTCTTGTCAGCAAGGAAATGAACAGTAGCACAAGATAAATTTGCCTATTATGATTACAAGACATGTTGCCACAGAAGCACAATATCATTATCTATAATACTAGAAGCAAACTGCATTGGTAGTATTAAAGAAATTACTATGGAATAAATAATATGCTTTTAAAAATCAAAATGCAAGTGAATTTTCATATATTTTAAAATCTAAATTAAGATTAATAGGAAATAATTAAGACAAACCAGCTTAAAGATAAATGGAAATAAACATATTATGGTATTACATTTCAGTTCTAGTACCAAGACTTATGAATACAGTTTCTAATCAAAGTATTAAGATATAAGCTCAAACATTTTTAAAAGAACAAGACGTACTTGTCCCCGTGTTAAAACATAATTCTACCTTGTCAAAATAAAGGCAATTTGAAAGGCTCATTTCTTCAAAGAAAAATGTACAGCCAGTACACTGGGGTTTACAGCTCTTAAGAAAAACAGATATCCCTCCTGAATTTAGCAACAGAAATCCCACGTATATTCCAGCGTCCTCTTTCAAGGGGAGTGATAGAAAACTCAGGTCTTCCAACTCCAGAGTTCACAATAATGTTTTGATGAAGACAGACACAGAAATGAACATTAACACCCCATCTGAAATTAAGGTAATTAATAGGTAGCTTCTGCATTGCAATATTTAGGTCACTATGAGCAGCCATTGCAGGGACATGCATTTTATCATGTTTCAGGGATGAATATACACACAGCAGGTTTGAAATAGCCTAATTCATCAGTATTCACCACAACTGCAAAACACAGAGCTGTATCACAGCAGGATTTCTCTCTAGTACCTGTACCTCTAAATACTGACAAATAACTAACTTTCTCTAATATTATGCTAATAATATTTCTAATATTTCTCTATTATGCTGGACACTAGAAACATTTATAAAATTTATATATACATTTATGAAGTGTATAAACATGCAGGATAAGGGATAACCCTTAAGTTAAACAGAAATAGTCTTACCTTCCATCTCTATCCCAGTCATACACTTCTACTTTAATTGTCCTAAAATGAAAAAAAACAAAACAACAACACAACCCCATTAAAATGTGAAGTATGTACCTGGATTGCTTTTAAGATTAACAGCATAGGGGTGCATCAGTTTTGCCAAATCCTAAAAGCAGAATTTTTCAGTCATTTCTCATGGGGCAGCGAATAGCCTGTCAGATAACACAACGCATCTTCATAAATCAATAGCTAAATACAGTGGAAACTAAGGAAACAAACACATTGGAAGTTTAACCAATATATTTTTACTTGCTGATGCTCTGAATTTTCTGTGGTTTTTTTGAATAAAATGATTCTTTAAACCTTAAAGTATTATCAAAGTTTTTAAGAACTGTTTCCTTATGAGTAAAGTGAACCCTTGAGGGCAGCTCTAACCTTGCTTCAGGGATGACTGGGAAACAGATAAAAAGGAAAAAGCAGACATTTCCAGGGTAAAGATCAATTGTATTCCTTAAACCTCAAGGGTGGATTTCTTAAAATGAAAATACTACAGAGCATATTATCATCAACATCCTTGATGAAACAGGAAAGATATAAGAGGTTAGAGATAGTATGTAAGCTTATTCATCTCCTTTTACTACAGAAAGTATATATATGTAAGCAAATTCAACTGTCACTAACAGGAATCCTATTTGGCCTAAAATGAACTGAACACAGGACAGAAAAATAACACATCCAGACCTCCTGTATTTTAAGCAATAAGTTAGCCTACTTTTATTCTTCAGAACAGTTTCATGTGAAGTCATCAGGGCTGTCTTATTAATAGAGGGGACAAGAATCTAAGCAATTGCATTATAATTTGCTTCCCTGCAAGCTGATCCTCATTCTTCCAATCACATACAGTCAAATATATATTGATTAATTTTCTTTACTAAGAAGGGACTCTTCTGGGATAAAGCTGAGCAACAGCTGATATTATATACAATATAATATCAAGTAATTCACACCTGGATTATTCATTTTTTATGATATTCCAAAATAGGTAAAGGAGTTGCTTTGTCTGGATGGACCTCTTTTCAACTCAAATTTAAAGACTCCTAACCACACCATTTGTTATATTTTATAGCTCTTGCATAATTCAGGTTGGATTTAAGTAACCTTACAATGAAAACTGATTAAAACGGAAGTTGTTCTGCCAAACAAAATTAAAAAGAACTCCAAACCTTTTTTATCCCACCACGTATTTCAACCTTCAAAGGAAAGTAATTTCACCTTCAGATGAATTCAGCAAAAAAAAGGCACTATCACATTTTTTCCCCTAGACAATCATTATTTTACTGACGTTTGAAAACCTGTTGTAACAGACAGAACACACTACTAAGTTAAGATTTACATAAGGTTTAGTGGGATTTAAGTTTTGAATTGTCTTACAAATCTGTGTTCAAATAGCAAAATCATCTCAGTGAGAAAACTTGGATTATTAAAATAAATTATTAAGAATATCAAGATAAATTCCTGAGAAGGATCTTCAGACAGGTAACTGCAGTGAGAGCAATTCATCCTTGAATAAAGCTCCTCTCTACTGAAATTTATTTCATATTAAAGGATTAATTACAGATCTTGACTTTTATCTATTTTGCATGACATGCAAGATATTAAAAGACCTTTCCAATCTTCACATACTGAAACTTAACCTTTACCTTAAAGGACACAGTTTAGATGATAGGTTTCCTATTTTAGTATTAAAAAAAACCACATTTCATTTAAAATAATCAAGGTTAGACATGGGTATCCATGTTTTAAATTAAAAGGTGGACAGAGTTCATTCAGAAGCATGCATTAGCTGAAGATTTAGTCTCCACAACACCAGAATAAACATTTACTGTGACATGTTTCTACTAATGATATTATTCCCACCTTTCACATCTATCACAGAACCCAGAGCAGCAAAATTTTATCTGTGAAACTATCACTATCTTAAGGAGACCTTTGGGGACTGTATTTTTATGCATTATCATGAGGATGTTAGCAAGTTAATCCTAACCTGTAGAAAGAAGGGTTTTCTAATTAAAAAACCTCAAACCTCCAAAGTTTTTCTGGACTATCAGCAGGTTAATTTAAATAACCGCTAATGACTACTTCTTAATTTGAAACGTGATTGTTGTATGCAGGGACTATGAAGTTTCATGGAGCCTTTATTCACTGAACACAGTATGTTGAAAGCAGATCAACAGCAGATACACAGTAATAATTTGAGGAGTGCTGTTGCACTTTTAAGTTCCCTTAATTTGGAATGCTGGAGTTATTTCAATATACCTGCACATCTTTTCTAATTATTATGAAAACGATTCTTTTAAAATATGATAAACAGTGTAGAGTCCAGAGACCAGCTTAATGAATACTATTTTGCTTATGCATTATGCACATTAACCCAATTACAAGTAAAAAATTCTGTCTGAATATGCTCATTACAAAATTGATTCATTTTTATTGCATCTAAGTGAAAGAGCAACCAACATGGCCATTTTTAAGAAGTCCAAAAACACCCATTTCCACTGAACTAATTTGCTCGTTGTTAGTGGTAAAACGTTGATTAAAAGCACGATAGTATTACCACCTAAAGACAGATCCTTTTGCATGGAACCATTGAAAACTTCAAATCTGAAGATGACTACCTTCTGTGTTTCTCATCTATTGATTTATGTATTTAAAGGCTTTCCATTATCAGCATCCTCTGACATTACATTGTCATGCAAGGAAAACACATGATTGTTTTTCATTGAAACATTAAAAAATACTTGTGTACACTTGTCATAGAGACCATGCTTTAAATTAGTCTTTTCTTTTTAATTCACACCAAAGAGAGCAAAGAATTTTTTCCAGAAAACACCACTAGCATCTCCTACAGATTTAGCATATTTGCTTTTTTTTTCTAAATTGTCTAATGAGATGAACTGTTTTAAGCAGCTATTATCCTTCAAAATGTTGATTAGATAACACCAGGGCCTGGACTGCATAGAAAAAGTTACATACAAAAGAACACATGAGTTAGGGAGTAAAAAATTGTATATGCTAAAAAACTTTTAGCCACAGCTTACCGGTCATAGTCTCCATTACACAGTGCTCTGACAGAAATCTTGAATGCCTGCCACACTGGATTTAATGTATTTTTCACAACTTCTGTTTTGTGGCAGATTGTAAAACTGTAATTAAAACAAAAAATAAAGATTCATTCTGTATTTATTTACTTTTTCTTTTATGTCATCAAAGATGGAATTAAAAGAGCTGTAATCATTCATACATACAATGTCCATATAAAATATAAGGTAAGAAAAAAAGAAATATGGTGAAATTGGAAGGAAGGAAAGACTGAAGAGAATCACTGGAGAGATATTATAGACTAGAGTGCTAAACAACTATCTAAATGTTTTTACCCAAAACATCAACAGCCACTTAACCATTCAGTGAGTATTTCAGGGAAGAGTAGCTTCCATCCCACTTGTTTAAACAGACCTTGTACATACAGGAATCAGTCACAGATCCAGAAAGAAAATTATCTTGTGAGGATCTAACTCTTGCTTAGATATCAAGAAACTGATCCAAGGGAATGGTGGCTTTCAGATTCTTATTCACCACTCTGTCCATGATTTTTTAACCAGGGCTGTCTTAGGTAAAACATATATGCCTCTTTGAGATTCTGGTATCACCATCACTCATGAGCTGTATTAGCACATTCTGCTTTCTCTAAATGATGCAAAATTAAAATACCTCTTTTGAACCCCCATCCTGGGGACTGAATCGTTCAAAAGAAAACAAGAGACAAGGTCACTGGTGAAATTATTACTGAAATTCCTCATCCAGTTGCAACTAAAGCTATCCTTTGAGGGAATGTCCTCCTTGTGCCCCAAATGCCTACACTTTTATCCTGGCTGTGATTCATAAGACATGACCAAAGCCAAAAAAATTAAAAAAGGAAGCATCCTTTTGCTACAGGTGCAGAAGTACTGCCCCAACATCTTGTTGGATTCAGGAGACCCATAAAGCATCAGTGGCTCAACACTCACCCCTTAGAAGGAAGAGGGCAAGAGAGGCTGCATGTACCAGCACTCCCAGTAATACCCACAGAAAGTCCACCAGTGACCTTAATGCCACTCACAAAGGAGCTGTAACTCCTCTAGGCTTGCAGTTTTACACAGGCAGTGTTTACTCAGGAAACTGTCCCTGTAATCTTCCTCCAAAAGAAAAAGAGCAGGTAACAGACACACACCCATACACAGATTTATGTCACTGGTTCCAGTTAAGCTACAGAAAAAAGTAGTATCATACATGTAGCCTTAGGTTTGATGTATGTTAGAAATGAGGACTTTCAGTTTCCAAGAAATCTTAACCTGCCAGTAGAGCTCCACAAAGGCAGAGTGTTGGGTTGATCATGGCATATCAAGGCTTAGCAGTGGAACAGAAGAGATTAGTCTACTTTAACAAATTAAAGCATGAATATAGCAAACAGCCATTCGTAAAAAATATAAATTCTATTTTGAGGATTTTAAAATTCAATTTCCTAGAACTCTGTCAAAAAGATAAAAGATATTTCCTAATTAAAATTTGCAGTATACAATGCTTTTATCTAACACAATTTCTAAGCAAGAACCTATTTTGCAGCTCCAATTTCCTTTGATAATTCAATTTAATTGGATACTATATCTTATAAAAAGTAGCACTGTTTAGCTATTTTATTACAATTAATTGTCATAGTGCTCTACATTTATGAGATGTGTACCTCTTAGAACCCTAAAGTGAAGTATTTGATCAATTTGTTTCAAGTTTTATTCCTGTACTGCACAACATGACAAACTGAAACCAAACAAACATTATAAAAGAAACACAGCTTAATCTGAAAAATATATAAAAAAAATTAAAAACTGTATTATCTGTAAATAATTGAGTAACGATTAGCAGCAAAAATACTCAACAGGTACCTACCTGCCATCTTCATTGCTTCGATGAAATACAAGGAAAGGATCAGATTTCCCAAAGAAGTCTTTCTTGTCTAGCTTATTTGCACAAAATTGCATTAGAACTGAATCCTGAAATCGGTAATAAAGAAAAATTACATACAACAAGCAGTCTACGACACTAAAAAAATAAATGGGAGTGTCTGTCTTCTGAATGCCCTCTACATATTCACATTTGTACAATGCCTTCATAGTGCAGTTTGAATGGCTGGAACCAAGAATTCCTTTGTAGGGACACGAGAAAAAGAACAATTTTCTAAGCTAAAATGGCTCGGGATTTTTCAAGGATTTCCTGACATGCAAAACTGTGTTCTGAAAGAAGTAGATGCACTGACAAGGAAATTAGATTAGAATTAATTTTAAAAACTCAAGTCAGACATGACTCAGTGTCATTCCTTCAGTGACTTAGACCTATTGTTGTTTGCTCCTATTGCCTGTCCAGAAAATGGCTGCTGGTTCTTAAGAATCTGGAACTTTCAAGAAAATGAGCCTGAATGGTTCATCCAATCTGACAACAAATAAGTAGAAAAGTTTCTTTGCTGTGATCAGGCAAACTGAAAGTCACAGAGGTCACACTTTGGGCAAAGTCAAGAATGAGTAAAGGCTTATAAATGCAAAGATAAACCTGCAGACTCACCAGCTAACTGAGGCAGGGCCTGCAGGAAGACTGTTCCATACACTGATCTGGAAATGCAATAGCAACGAGAGGAGGATGACAATGTTGGCTCACCACTGAGTGGGGCAGGGGACCAGGTGACAAAGGACTTTGAAGGTCCATGTTTCTTATAGCTTTCTATGTCTTGGTCTTACTGCTAAGATTTGCCTTCAAGACTCTTGGGAACCTGAGACCCAGACCTGAGAAAGTCTGGAACAAGGATAACTTGCACTTGGTAGAGGAGGACCAGGAAAGGTAGCATTTAAAACAGAACAGACATACAGAAGTCCAAAGGACTTGGTAGGATCCACCTGAGAGTGCTGATGGAGTTGGCTAATATCACTGTGGAGCCACTTTCACTTATCTCTATAAAGTTATGATATTCAGGGAAAATTCTCTCATCTTTGAGAGAGGGCAAGAGGATCCAAGCCAGTTTTATCCCAAACCCTTAGATGATAGAGCAAATAATCCTGGAAAACATATGCAAAGACATGAAAAAGAAGAAGGTGGCTAAGACATCAGCAGGGATTTACAAAGGGGAAATTGATGCCTGATCCACTGGAAGCCTTTCCTCCCAGAATGAGAAGCTGAGTGGATGAAAGGAGCCTAGTGGATGTTGTTTATTCTTAATCTTAGCATGGCCTTAGACACCATCTCCCATAAATCCTTGTTCACAAACTAATGAATTATAGACTAGACAACTGGACAGCGAGGGACACTGAAAAATGGCTGAACTGCTGGGCTTCAAAGGGTCATACTGAGTGACACAAAATCCACCTGGGACCAGCCACTAGCAGTGTATCCAAAGCATCAAAAGCGGGCCAAGAATGTTGAACATCTTCATCAATGAGCTGGATGACGGACAGAGTAGACCCTCTGCAAGTTTGAAAACAATACAAAACTAGAACTAGCAGTTTATACAATAGAAGGTTGTGCTGCCATTCAGAGATATCTGATATAAGCTGGAAAAACTAGCCACTATGAACCTCATGGGGTTCAACAGAGTGAAACGACATGTAATGCACTTGGAAGGGAATAACCCTATGCTCCAGTAGAGGCTGCAGGCCAAACAGCTGGAAAGCAGCTTGGCAGAAGAGGACTGAAGTGGCTTGGTGAACATCAAGTTGATCAATGTGCCCTTGGCAGGAAAAGCCAACAGCCTGCTGGGCGACATTAGGAAGGGTGCTAGCAGAAAGTTGAAAGAAGTGACCCTGTTCTGGTGAAGGCTGCTCCTGAAGTACTGCTCATTCCTGGAGCACTGTTCTAGGCTCCCCAAGGACAACACAAACATGCTGAAGCAATTCCACAAAAAGCATCACTAAAATGATTAAGGGATCAGACCATCTCTCATCTGAGGAGAGGCAGAGAAAGCTGAAATTATTTAGCCTGGGGAACAGAAGGTTTATCAATTTGTGTAGAGTGCATGACACATAAACAGCCTATAGTTAGTGGCATCCAGTGGAAGAAAAGGTGGCAATATGTACATACCTGAAATATGAGAAATTCCACTTAAATATAAGGAAAATTTTTACTCTAAGTGTGCTGAAAAGTAACTCTGTAACAGAGTGATTGTGTAGATTGCTTGGACTCAAAACCCAACTGCAAAGAGCCCTCAGTAACCTTCCCTAAGAAGGCCAGGAGTACTGGACTAGACAATCTTCCAACGTTTTTTCCAACTTCAGCAACTCAGTGATTCCAAAATAATGAGTTTTGGAATAAATTTAATTTTATTTATGAAAAGCAATGAGCACACTTACTCTGCAACATCCTAGTTCCTCTGCTGTTACTATGACCGTTCCACACTTCTTCCCAGGAATTCCTCTGCAAGAAAACACAACCACATCACCTTAATTCCTTAATATCACATATGAAAGTTACAAATGACACAGTGAGCACATGGGAAGTTTTCAAGTCACAAAGCTGATGGAATGTAATTCAGTTTCCCTTTTCTGCCACTTGATCTGTGTAAAAAAGTTGATTTACCTTAAGTAAATTGGTAATGAGTTGCATATTTATTCTAACTAGAAAAAACACATCAGTTTTAATATTAAAGAAAACAGCATTAAAAGTTTAAATAGGTTGAAATAGTAACAGAATTCTACTGTCCAGCCCCCCATTGATGTTTCCTTTAGAGATGACTCTACGACTGATTTGTGAAAAACATCCTATTTCAAGCTTTACTTAAACAAAATACCTAAAATATAGTTAAAAGTAAACACCAGCATTATTTTACAGCATTTATTCTGAAATGTCTACTGAAGAAGACACATAATTATCTCACCATCATATCTGATACAGGAGTTGCAAAATAAATTACTATTCACCCAAGCAGCAATTTAAAACATATGCTGCACACCAGAAAGCCCAAAACAGTTCCTCAGCATAAAAAACAGCAGAGAAACAGAAAACCCACACATAATCTGATAGAATTCAGTGCCAGCAGCCTTTTGGAGGGGAAAACACTCAACACAGAAGGCCATGTGCCTTATAAAAGGAGGACAATATTAACATGATGATTGATAAAGAGGTGAAATACTTCATCAAGATTAGCACAACATTTCTTCATAGAACAAAAAGTTCTCATTATTCAGGAACTAAAAACTCTACCAAGTGACTTGTGCAGCTTTTGATACTATTAGGTACAAATTTTGTATGCTTAAATCTACATGAATGAAAATAATACTGGACCATTTGCAGACACCAAAGGGTTGTTCTCTTATAAATTCCCTTACAAATCATTCATTAAGAAAAAAGTCCTTAAATGTAAAGTAAGCACCCTGACAAAAACTTCAGTGGTCACAGATCAGGCAAATGGAACAAACTTTAACTAGTAATCATGCCCTGTAAGAAAATAATAAAATAATTTCAAACTGGTTGAAATTTCAAGTACAAAAAAAAATCATTACTTAGTGATTCATCATTACAGACCAGTCTATCTAATTGCCAGAGAAATATTGACTAATACTATGTTGAAGACAAGCATGTAAGAGTTCCACCTGTTTAAATCCAGAATGAAGTGCCATTGCCCATCTTCCATAGCTCTAAGGGATAGCTGGTAGTGAGCAACCCTGGAACTGGCTCTATTGCACTGAAATTACAACAGAAAATTTATGTTCAGGCAACTAGTTTCTCAGGGTTTCTCTGGAAAAAGTTACAGATCAGGGGTTTTGGGGTACTAATTAGTGATAGATAGATAGATAGATAGATAGATAGATAGATAGATAGATAGATAGATAGATATTATCTGTAATCTGTATAGCATAACTGCAGTCAACTCCACCATTCAGGGCTAGTTATCTGAAATGCAGATATAGAAAATGAGCCAGTCTAAGTGTGAACAGGCTGCATATTGAATAAAGGGAAACAAAGTGGGAAAATCTACGTTTCAGTGGGTCCTACTAGACTTGAGAGTCCAGAACCTGTAAGTTTCTCTGCAATGATCAACTCTTTTTGCACAGTATTTGAAGGAGCAGGTAATTTCACTGTTAGAGGAACAGAAGAGACAGCCATTATCAAATGAAAGGTTTTCAACAATACCTGCATGTCTAGATAAGATACAGTCCTAAGAAGTAATTATTGTCTCCTTAGAACAAATTATTCCACAATTGAGACACCACATCTGCTGCACCAAGAGAAGTTTAAAAGGACACTCTGAAGAGTACTTGTGCTTTAACAAGGACTGAAAGGAGTCTGTGTAAAAGATGACAATTTATGTGGAAATTCAAACCTGAGAGGTGAAAAAGAGCGTCCAATTTTCCAAGCTGGAATTGCAATGAGGCAGTGGACGGAACATTTTTCAGGTCATTCAAAGTTTTACAGTCTTATCCCAGAATTTGCAGAGCCTAGCCCTCTGATAGTCACATCCACAGATAAAAGGACAGGACAAATATGTATAGGAAGTCAGTTCAGGTGTTTTTCTATCAGTTATGTTCACAGCAAGATGACAGGAGGAAAAACTTTACATAATAGGCCAGCTGGCTCCAGTACAGCCTCATCAGCAGGCAACATTCAGATGTGAATAACTAGCATAGAACACTCATTAAGCTTTGTGATAGCCCTATCTCCTAATCAAAGGGAATTCCTACAGGAATGCACTTAGCAGATCCTGAAAAAAGCCACTGCTCAGTTATAAATGTGGCTAGCATCTTCTCTCTAGGAAAACAGAACATGTAAAGATATAATTCTGGATAATGTCTGAGCAGGTGACGTTTTCATGAGAGATAAATGAAACCACACCATTTCTGGAAGTAGATGTATCTGCACATTATCCTTTCATGTCAATACAGCTGGAACATGGGAGGCCAGTCAGAGTAAATCTTACATAGACAGCCTGTTTTTAGAAGGCGTTTAATGAATCTAGTAACCCAACAGGTAAAGAGAACAACCATTACTATTAAAATGTCACATTATCCATTTCATCTTCTTTGAATTACTAGAATTATTTTCCAATAGAAATTATCCAAAGGAGATGTTCACATATGTACCTGACCAGTCTGTAAAATAAAGTGCAACACTAAAGTATGTCCTTGAACAAAAAATGCTCACTGTCAGAAGTGCAACAGGCTACCACACTACAATACTGGGAGCAAGACTCTCCTGTAACAGACTCCATAAAATTCCAAGTCCTTAATGGCATCAGAAACAGAGAGGGAGGTTCAGGGGACAATCTCACAATTGCCAAGAAGAAATACTATCAGGTTCATGCCTCAGAGCTGTAATCCACTGGTGCTTGTAATACCAATGAAATTGCATGGCATGCATGCCACGTAGGCAAGGAAAAATGTGAATTGTCAACTTTTGTACTTGGCACGAAGAAGTGCAAGGTGTGTTTCAGCCTTCCTGCTTGAACACAGCAATGATGACCCTCTAGGCTTGAGACCTTTGACTTTGAGGAAGGACAAGACTATCCTTTCATTGTAGACTTCCTAAGGGAACGTTCCCACATGATACACAATCAGACTCGAAGCTGGGCAGCTCACAGCAGCCATGGAGTCCTGAATTGTGTAAGACTTTTGTAAATGCTTAAAATAGACTGAGCTGAAGAATAAGCATCAAGTCTTTCTAATTTTAATTTTTAAAGAACATCAGAGCTTACTTGAAGGCCAATCAGAAAATGGAATTCAATCTTCTCAAACTGCTTAAGTATAAAAAGTGCTACTTCTGTAGGGTAGCTGATTGGGATTAAAATGGCACCAAGCATTCTCTAATTTGTACATACATTGGCAGAGAACTGAAGAGGGAAAATGTTAATGAACTTCAGAAATATGGCAAAAAGATAAAGCTCTCATAACTCATAGATCATAAAGAGCATTCATGCTATGAGAACACAGACCTGACATCATAAAGAGAATAGTAAATTCAAAGCAGTAAATAGCCTTAAGAAGACATGCAATATTGTCTATTTAATTACTTCTCATTGTCTGAATATTTAAAGACATTAAACACACTTCTATAACCAAACAAACCTGAAATGCAATGCAATAGTTAAATGAATAACAAAAATGTCTCCTAGACACCAAGATGTCCAGACTTCAGAGAATCCAGAATGGACAATCACTCCGGCACAGTTGTCAAATCACAGCACTGTCAAAAGTACCAGTGACAAAATAAAACAGGGACACTATGAAGAACTGATACAAAGTCAAACACTTTCTCATTAACCTGTGCATACCCACATGTTGGGTCCACTTAGTAACTAACACACAAGAGAATATCAGAACCCAGACCTGAGAAATGCTTGTTTACCCAAGAGAAAATATATTACACAGGCCAACGCAACTACGAAAACCTTTTTTCCACGGAATCTTCAGAGATTTTTTTTCCATTTCTCATAGAGAACTTCAAACTTTAAACTTCATCTGTTACTCATTTCAGACTTCATTTAACCTGTACCAAATTTTAACTGTTGAATGGATGCCTTTTAATCTACATGTTCAAAAGGAATTTTCACAGGGAAAAAAGTGTACTGAGCTGAATAATTTACTAATTGAGGACAGAAACAAATCTGAAGACCTTCAAAAAGTCAGATAAGATCTTACTAAATATAAGTGTCTTCAAAGTCAACACTTTCTCTGACCAAGCAGAGGTTGTCAACCACAGGCTTCCAGAATAATCAACTGATAATCAGCCAACCCAGTTGGGTTGGAGTTGTGACAGTGCAATTCACTGCTAGCATAAGCTAGGCCCGGACAGTGAAAAGTCAGTGAGCTGTTGTTTTAGTAGAAGTAAAACAGGGCCAGCCTGTCCCAACTGACAAGACAGGATTTCTGTGCTCAAACTGTGCAGCCATCAAGAACTAAAAACATGTCCAGAACAAGCTGTGAGTGCGTGTTGCCATCCCACAGTGCTGGGGCTCTGGTTCTCCTGGGACAGCCCTGGAGCTGGGCAGGGATTGTTTCCTCAGTCGTGTTACTGGAATGCCCCTGCCTGTGCCTTGTACCTCTGTGATTGTTTGGGTTTCCATAAGCTGATGACTCTCCTGGGATGGGTCTGAAGGAGCCAGGGCAAGGTATTTGGACTCCCCACCTACCATTGGGACAATTCTCATTTGTTTACACACAACCTTTTTAATCACATAACCTAACACAACTTTTCTATTATGACACTTCCTGTACTGGTCCTCAAGGTTATTTCCTAGACATGTTTTTAAAAGTTTAATATCTAGAATGAGATTAAGGGGAGAATCACAAAATACTGTTGTCTAAAACCACAACATTTGCTGATGTTAATGATTTTGAGTGATTGTATTAGAAATCTGATAATCTGGTCATCTGATTCTTCACTGTTTCTTTGTGAAGGTGTTTTTTTGCAGGAACTCAAATGCTTGAACAAAAGGTAACACAATTTTTATGATGTGCTAATTTTCAAACTAAAAAACATTTTTTAGATTAGTACACTCAAGCTATTTCTAATGCAAAATGTGACAAGGTTGACAAAATCTTTGGATTAGTCAATTCCTTTGCTAATTGTCCAAAATGAAACCTTAATTATCATCGCCTATATAAAGAAAGACTTCTATTGCATGTAATTATTTACCCTCTCTTAAAAGCTGTATCTGTCAATTCTGTAGATCAAGATACCTCACAGCAAAAAAGCTCCACAACTCCTGCCTCATGCAGCAGTATGCATTCATCCAACATCCCAGAATACTTACACAATTGATTTTTCCAGTCTGCTCCCCTGTGATCCCACTATTTCTCCCAGTGTACAAAACATCTGTCCCAAAAAATCCTGAAAAGCAACAACATAAAAACTCAGACTTCATATTTCACACAGTGAAATTTGGTTTCCCATTTATCTGAGCTGTTCCCTACTGAAGAACAGGTTCTGCTGAACACCACATCTTAGAAATAACTATGCAATAATGAATCATAAACAGACACACTACCACCTATTTGACATAACAGTAGGTTACATTTACAGATGTAATTCTAAGGCACTACACAGTCACTACAGGGAGCATGTAATTGGAGATAAATGGCTAAAAGTCTCATCTTTTCACTGTGAAGCACACACACAGCATTCCTTCTACTACTCTCTTAGTTTGCTCCAGGTTCTCAAAGGTTCTCTTACCACAGCCTTCCTGTATTTATCTTTTAAAAACATCACTGAGAAGCCTCTGAATTCTACCTTTCTCTAAATATTAAAGTTACTACTTCATCACTCGCACTTCAAGACAACATGAGTATAAAACGTTTCTTCTAACATTGAGACAAATCAAAACTTCAATTTTAGGACCCAGGAAAGTATCAGCAAATTGCAGCATATTACATATCTGAAAAGGCATACATGCATGCTCAAATATGTCCTCTGCAAGAGAAATGTCCCATTAAAATTATACTTATCAGGATTATGTGTTTTCACTCATAGCACAATCACTGTATTTGTCTCTGAGTATCTGATATTACTTACAGTAAAAAGAAAATAAACATACTGAAGAACTGGAAGCATTTTAGCACAAAAAATTATAATAGTGAGGAAGAACTTACATGTTTTGATAGGTTAGGACTCTTTGAGTCAACGTCATAGCTTAGGAAAAAAAAAAGAAAACTTATATTAGAGTTGCCAGTGTCTCAGACATTTCTGATGACTATTACATAAAGAAACAAAAATCAAACAATTCTTTCGCCTATTGCCATGTATTAAATTTACACAAACAGATTTGTGAATGGGAGTTCCCCATTAAGGAAGACAAACTGAATCATCACATATTATAGGACTATGGTTCACTAGTTATTTGAAATTAAATAATTTTGAACAAAGTGCAAACTTTAAAGAGAAATTCTTTTGATGTTCCTGTTTGAACAATGGAAGATGACAAAAAGCAGACCAAAAATTAAAAAGAAACCCTAGAAAACAAACTTACTTGTAAATTATTTTCTTATGCAATTTTTCAGTCATTTGAATAAGCAAATAGAAGTAAATGACAATAAACTAAACTGCTTTTAGTAAGAGTTTGATTTGTTCTTCTGAGTTTATCATAATCTTCACCTTCCTCCAGCTAGAAAATATCATAGTTTCCCTTCCATAATCAAGTCAAGAGTTAAAAAAAAACTCTCAAAATTTAAGAGAGATTGAAAAAAATAATATAAGAAATTCATACAAGATTACTAATCTCTATAATAGTCTTCCATCTTTATCAGATAATCCAAGTAATATTTTTTATCAAATAATCCATTCAGGTTCAGTACCAGTAATGAAACTGAAAAGGTTTTTTTCTGTTATGTTACTGCCCATCTCAGGCTCCCCTGCATGTTTCTGTTCCCATTGCATGGAATGCTATCTCTTTGGTTGTGCTGCCACAACTGGTTGCTGCGATGCATCATGGACCAGACCACAAATCAGGATTACAGGGATACCGTAACATAGCTGGATGTGGTGCAGCACAGTCAAAGCTTTAGAAACATATTTATTAAGAAAAGAAATTCCTAGAAATACCATTAACACAAGTTCCATCCTCCAGTTAAAAGCAAATGCTGCTGAAATTGAACAGGAAGACACAACTTAAAATTTGACCTGAGGGATAGCTACAGAAGTAAAACAAAGAATAACTTCACCGGCAAAATCACTTACTAAGTACCAGCTGTGAGCAGAAAGGGGCCTGTGACATTGGTGGCTGTATATTTTAGGGGAAGGATCATGCACATTTATTGAAGCAGAAAATATCAGAGCTATTCTTGCCACATTTTTTTCCCCCTGTAAAATATATTAATCATGTAAGGAATTTCTTTGAAAACTAACACTTTGGCCAACAGTAGTACACAATTTCATCAAGGAACTGAATACAGAAAACTTTCTAAAGTTTCAGAATTGGGATTTAATCCATTAGTGGCTATATGAGATCCACATTTTAAACTCAGAGTTCTAAGATATTTAATTTTTCATCTATCATTATTACAGGGCTCTACAATAAATTCACATAATATGGCCACAATATGATCACTTGCAGGCAAAGACAGTAACAACTATTCAGCTTTGAGTTCAGAACAGACTTGTGCCCAGGTAACCCAGGACAGCAGCAGAAAGCCATCAGGTCTTTTTGATAACTACAGAGAATGTGTGTATTTACAGCTTTTCATTAACAGACAGGAATCCATTTTTCTGACTACATAAATAATTAAACAGGAGACTGTTTTCCCTTCCAGGTCCAAGTCCTCTCCAGAAAGCACTTACCCAGAAGGTCTTTACAGACTCCCCTTTCTTTCTGCAGACTGAGCTTGGCTTTCTCAGTTCACTTCTATCACTTCTCATTTTTATTGCACTGCCCCCTCCCCATAATGGACATGCATCCTATGAGAAGCAGGAGGCAAATAGATACAGATTTCCACACAGCCCCCACTGTGTGGCTATTTCAGCAATGCTTTGTATTTGGAGAAGAATCCCTTATTTCACAAATTGCTTAGTTTTGATTTAAAACCTATTTTAAATAACCCACTATAGTTATACTCCACAGATTGAATGACATTAAACCCAACTCTTAAAACTGCAAATAAAGTCTGCATCAGACTTCCATTGTTGAAGTCAAAGAATTTGTACCTTGCCACATCAAAGCACCCTGTAATCTTCCTAGCTTTAAGTATTTCCTTTCATTCTTTGAAATAGGTGGTCTAGGACATCTTACAAAGGAAATGAAAAGAAACAGGGAAAGGATTCTTCAACTAAAAAAGGACATACAAAGAAAATTTGTGGCCACAATGCATAGTGGGATTCAAAACTGCAGCAAAAACTTAATTATCTATGAGGGTTATTCATATTCTTTCCTAGGGCAAGGTTAAGAAAGAACTCCTAATAAAAAAAGAGGAGGAAAATTAAGGAAAATAAGACAACCTTGATTACCACAAAGACTGAAATAATCAGAAAGGACTGAAATGTAAGAGACGATGTGCAATGGTGACATGACCTGGTGACTGGACTCTCAATTCTCTTTTCCAAAGAATAAAGTCAAAGTCAAAACAATTCTACCAGCAGAATGAAATGAGCACATCTGGAATAATGTCAAAAGCCATCTACTTCTAGATCAACTGCTGTTGTTTTAAAATCTAAAATTTGGTATATTTAAATGTATAGTAAAGAAAATTTTGGGTCTGTGCTACTTGTACAGTATTTTATTTCTGAACAGTATATCTGTACCTGTTTTGCTGACTATTCTGCAAGAATATTTTAACATTTTGACATATTTTTCTTTCTATTTTCTGAAAGTAATAATTGTAAGCATAATTGGACTTTGACTAGTTAACATTTGACAGTTTCTTAAAACTTGGTCATTATCAAGTTACACATTTATTTCTGAGGATGCAATGCTAAATCAGTCATGTTTATTACATTAATTTATCCTATGTCAATAGATACCATCTCCAAGTTAATTTTATGCTGGACAAAACTTTTCATGTTGACAGAGGCTGAAATATTGGAGTCAAAGTTGTTAACTTACAAATCAAATCGCAGATTCTCTCTTTCTTCAAAGAAGTAGTCCATTATAAATTTTCTTACAAAATCTGGATTTAAAGTATTATCAATTACTTCTGTTCTTCCAAACTGTAAAAGAAAAGAACAAGTTTAAGCTACATGCTATAAGGAAGAATAATTAAACTGCCAATATCAGGAATATGTGAGATATAGACAGCCTGTAAAAACTTCTCTTGAACAGATGCCATGAAAGAAAATTACTGCATTCACATTAATAGATGAGTTACCTGTGGATGAAGACAGAGTGACAGAAGACCTCATATTTCAATACAGAGAAATACCTTGAACTAAACTGCATCAACATCAGCTCTCAAAGCCAATTAAAATCCACAAAAATTTGAATCAGTAACAAAATCCAGTTTCCTGAAAAAAAACCACACCAAAAAAACCCCAACCAAACACAAGAGCAAGCAAAAGCTTGCATATATTATTTATTTCAGACAGCTTTAAATATTAGGGAACACAGTATTTCCATTGCAAATGTATCATTTTCGCACTGTCCATCTCCTATTTCACCTCAGTTCAGCTCCCTCTTCATCACTCTTCTCTCTGAGCTTTGGCAAAATGCCTTTTCCTTCTTAAAGTTTATAGGAGGTGCCTCAGACCCTGCCAAGCTTGTATTTTAATTTTAAAAAAATTCAAACCTTAGCTGGGGAAGGCCTAGAGCAATCCGGCCTGACTTTGGAGATGGCTTTTCATGGATCAGGAGGATGAACCAGAGAGAGCAGATGAATAGAAGGCTGGATAACACACAGGTTCATTCTCTTAAATTAATCCATGATTGTCATATTCGATGTATCATGGGTTTAAATTTTATAGCTCCATTAGAAATAGAATTATGTATGAATCCAAAGGAAAAGTTACTTCAAAAGAAAAAGAAATTATAAAATGGCTAAGTGTCAGTTTTAATTTTTTTAAATAACAAAACATCATAAATTTTTAAGTACTTTTCATCTCTTCAATTCTGTATTTTTTTCAATAAGCAATATTTCATTTTACACTACAACCATGTTACCCTTGGGAAGTCTGTCTAACTTGATTTACAATGCATTACAGACATGTATCAGTAACCAAAGATAAACATGCAATGTACTGATGATCGAATTACAGTGAGACCAGAAAAGGCCTAACTGAAAACCCATTCATCTCTCAGAAATTATACTTAGATTGTTACAAAACTTGAGAGACTGAATTCAGTGGCACTACTAACTTTTCTTTAAATTATTTTAAATTACTGTTTTGGGTTTTAGTTGAGGCTTCAGTTTTTTGTCCGTTTGCTTATTTTACATGGTGACACAAATGATTCCTTCCCATATGCTTGGACTCAGTGATCTCAAAAGCCTTTTCCAATTTAAATGTTTCTGTGATTAAACTACTATAACTAATTAACTGAGGAGTTCCTAATAGAATTTACCTTACTTGTGGCATTAAAATGCTGTTCTCTAAAAATCACTAGTCTACACTTTTCAGCTAAATTAAGCACCTTTTGAAATGTTTTCCCAATTACCTTTTGCCTTCGTAAACAGAAGAGATTACTTCTATAATCCAGTCATTTATGACTAACAACATAGCTACTGATTAATTAGTTCTCCACATGGCCTACTTTCCCCAATAACAATTGAATAAAGCTAAAATTTCAACATGGCCAAGAAGCAAAAGCCTTCAGAAACACTATTCGGGAGAGTAACAGAATCAATGTAAATATTTAAATGGACTAATCTTCTACCTACCGCCTTAATTTTTTTTTTTTTACTGATGGTATAAATATAATACATCAGAACACATAAAACACAATGTTGATTAAGCCCCTCCACAATGCCAACCTCTAAATTTTGTCTATTGCAACAGATACTAGGAATGGATTCTACTCACTGAACTCTACATCTGACATAGTCAGAAGTTTAGGCTTTTGCTCATCTCTTGGAGGCATTTATATAGAATGATTCATCTGATCTAATGCAGATATCTAAATTAGGTCTGGTGAACTGCCCTCAGGATGTTACTTTTTTCCACTAACTGTAAACAGAAAACAGAGTTGAAAGTATTTATACCTGAACCTCCTGATAGACAAGATGGAGATAATTATGATTTAAAACAAAAAACTCAGATTTTCTAGCAACTACAATGTCAAAAGTCTGTTTAAATGCCTGTAATTCCTAAACTTCCTCTTTAATTCTATGTACTTCTAGATAAGATATTTTTTTATTTCTACCATCAGGACAATTATAATATTAAAAATGGTAAGTATTTGTTTTAACAGCTACACAAGAGAAGTATGAAAATTGCACAAAGTTGCCTATGAATCTTAGACAAGAATAAAAGCCAAAATTTTGACAAAATCATCTTAACCCTGGACCAGAAGAGGACCCAAATGCTTGAGTGATGATCTAAGCTTGACAACCAAACTGTTCCAAGCTACCTCGGCACCTGTATGAATTAAGAATCTGCTGTTTTCACAGTTTGCTATCCAGACATTTAGAACCTTGCTTATGTCCACTACAACTCCTAATTTATCTGTGATTAGGGAATTCCCATTATGAGTCCTTAAACTGACATTTCTTTACACGAATCATCAGAGGAATGTGATCCAGTAGGTATACTGAGAGGATATCTAGTATCCACTTAAGAACAACACAGAGCAGCTAAATTTAGCTAAAAAATACAAATTAAATAGGTACACTGTTTTATGTATTGCAAAGTTATATGAGCTTTTCCCCAAGCATGAGACAAATTCAATTATCTCTTCTTGACAAGACTGAAACTCACATTCACCATGTTTCAGCAAAGCAGAAAATACAATTCTCTGGCCAACAGGCAAGGACACCAAATATAAGAGAAGAGGTCTGTTTTCTGTGTTTCTGGTCACCTCCCACTGCAAATTTTACACAGCATCATATAAATCATATAAAATCATATAAAATATCAGTTCTGAAAACAACAGTATCAAACCTCCTCTCTTTTACAGGGAAAATACTAAGATAGTACATTCCACACTTGGCTCTATTCTTAAAGCCCAAGGCCGCACAGTGATGCACCTGTAGTGAAAAACACCTGCAGTGAACAAGTTCCACCAATCCTCTCTGAAGGCAGGTAAACTGTATTTTATCATAGAAAGATGACCATCCTCCCCCCGACACTATCAATTCTTTCAAAGAGTAACATTAGAGAAGAAAAATTAGATGACTAAGTACTGGAACAGAGTTCCAGGTTCTGAGGTACTTGTTTTAGTTTCTTAAGACATCTCTCTAGAGCGTTTACACTCACAGAGAAGATAAAGTCCAACCTATGCGTAATATCCTCCCTCCCTTGCTGCCTACAATAATGTACACTCTCTTCAGCAGCATCTAAATTGTCTGAAACACTACACAGCAAACAAAGGTACATCTTTAACACAGCTACAGGCTAGTTTTGCTGACACTGACCCTCACCACAGCTCAATCCTGGTTTGAATGTCTCCCGCTCTCTCGAGCCACAAACCTCAACCAAATTGACAGCTAAGTCCGGTTTAATTTATCTGAGGGAGACTGTAAAATGGGAAATTCATGTATTTTCTCTATTTTGTTTTCTTTTTTGATGGAAATGTGTGAAACAATGTGGAAATTGAGATCAATGCAACTGTATTTTAAGTGTTTCCTGGTACATAGGACCCCCATACACCTAGCATGGCATTCAAGAGGCTATGACATGCCCTCTTCTGCTAGGACAAATGACCAGCCTTAGATGCACCCAAAAGGTTTATACATCTATGAATATGCATCTTACCTCTCTCCATTCCTTGTTTCCAATTGCTTGTGTGTACAAAACACAGACTGTGGAGGAAAAAAAAAAAAAGTTTTGTTATTTTCAAACTTTATCATATCCTTAAATTAAGTGAACTAATTTTGTAGTCTCTTGTGCTGTGGGAATTATTAACTAGGACAATCAAATGGTAATGTTTTCCCTCAGCTGTCAGTAAGCCTAATCAGAGTGGTGACCATGTGGTGTACTTGTTGCAGAAATCAGCTAATAAATGTAGTGCTTCTAAAACGGGAGGCAGCACTTACATCTGACCTCCAGCAAAGCACTTGACAATCTTTAAAAGTAAAATTGAATAAAAACAGGTGTTCCTTAAATGTGGGTAGTCAGACTATTCTAGATAATCTAATGCACAATTACCCTAAAATACATTTCCTTCAAGAGAGATGAAAATTAAAGTAAAAAAACAAATGAGGACCCTACTGAAAAGAAACAGGGGAAACAGAACCAGGGGAAAAAAAAAAGATTTCTCAAGTTTTCTTCCTCAATTTTGCTTCAATTTATTTATATATATTTAAGCATCTCAGATACACATACTTTAGTTTTTTAAACTAAAGCCTGAAAAAATGGAATCAATTAAATTTGTTGACCTAACCTGAATTTGAAAGACCAAGCAGAACTATCCCACAGGTGTCACTCAGATCTCTGTTTCCAGTATAGCACTCACTACATATTACACTGCAGCTTTCATCACAAGGACTGGTAACAGGGGTGCAATGACTAAAATCAGGTCTTTTAAACACTGTTTTAAGTACAAATCATTTGCACTGAAGGAGCACTATAAACCTTATTTTCCACAGTCTTGAACTAGTTGCAGGTAACTATGATAAAGCAATTTTTACCTGAAACTCCTCTTCAAATCCTTTCTAAATAACAGAAATACAGATATTTCAACTTTTTTTGTCAACATATTCTTTTCTTGTACCAATCATTATTTTTCAAAAGAAGGTAAAAATAATACTGTTTTAGGTTGCAGCCTTGAACAACAAAGGTAGAGGTTTGATTTTGTTCTCAGTGAAGTCAGAATCATCAGCAGACAAAAACCAGAAATTAAGTCAACCTTCTAACTACATTTTCTTCTTACTTAAAATGCATTTGCTCCACACAGGCACACAAAAAAAAAAAAAAAATCCCCTTAGGCAGTAGCAAATAAGAGGAGAAACAGGAAAAAGCAATTTCAATATTTTAGCTCACACAGAAACTAAAAGTTAACACTTTCATTTTTTAAGTAAGATGTTTCATAGATGAAAAAAAGCTTTTACCAAAAAAAAAAATTAAAAATAGTTCTCAGGAGATAGTAGAGTGAATCCAAACCAAAAAGCCTATTTTTACAACACACTCTGAAGTAAGCTGCTGGAGTGTATTACGTGAAGAATGAAGTGAAATGGGAAAATGTGAGAAAACAGAATGAAATAGAAGTTATGAATTTAGCTAAAAAAAGCTCTGTAGGTTACTGAACTTCTGACTATCCATCCAGAATTGTAGAATCACAGAATATGCTGAGCTGGAAGGGATCCATCAGGATCCACATCCAACTGCTGGCCTGCATAGGAAACCTCAAGAGTCACCCCATTTGCCCAAGAGCATTGTCCAAACACTTGTTGAACTCTGTCAGGGTGGTGTTGTGTCCACTGCCCTGGGGAGCCTCTTCCAGGGCCCAACCACCCTCTGAGGGAAGAACATTTTTCTAATACCCAACATAAACCTCCCCTAACACAGCTTCAGGCCACTCCCTCATCTCCTGTCACTGGACACCACAGAGAAAAATCAGAGGAAGCTGTAGACTGAAATACGGTCTCCCCCTCTAGGCTGCAGATGTGGCCAATATTTTAAATATAATAAAAATATAGACTAATAAGCAATCACCTCATACAACATTTTATTGTAAGTAAAACGTGCAAGTCTGACAGGGATACATACACGTGTGCATCTCACACTGATATTCCAAAAACAAAGTCAGCCCTAATGAAAGCTATAGAAAAGGCCTATTTTCAGTCTTTCTGATAAATACTTTGTAAATTGAGAAAAAAATTTAAAATTCTTCTATGTTTCCTCTAAAATGCACACCACAAATTTTAGGAAACCAACCATGATACTGGTCTCCATCAATGTTAAGGTTCACTGTCTCGAATGGCTCTTGGAAAGGGTTTTGTAAAGATCCTGATACACTAATTGCAATAATCACTCAAAAACTTCATTCATCAAATTCATATCCAACTGGAAAAATGCAGATAAATATGGTAAAGTTGATCTAAAGCACTTGGAATGCTCAAACCAAAGACTAAAGGCTCTATAAGGCAAGCCATTTTTTTGGAAGAAAACAGTTAACAGCATTGTCATGAGGGAGAAAAAGGAATAAAGGGGAATAAATAGTATTTCAAAAGCCATTTTATTATGCAACCACATCCTAAGACAGCTGAAAAAATAGTTTTTCTCTCATAATATCAAAAATTGAGGAAGCAATGAGAAAGTTCACAGCAGTACACTGATGAAGAGTAATTGAGAAACCCTTTTGGAAGGCTTTGCTGTATGAGTTGCTCCAAGAGAAGATACAGCTACATTTGTAGTCAGTAATATTAATATTTAGTAATTTTTAACTCTGGACACTGCTACCACAACATCATATTCAAGGTAAATTTAATTAAATCTTGCAATGAAGACAAAGGTGGAAATGTCAATACTTATTACTCTGTTGTAGATACAGTTGCCAAAATATTATTGATTATTACAGCCTGCACCTTCCTGTTTTCCCAGGTAGACTGGGCCTCCCTTACCTGCTCTGGTCCTTTCCCTTTCAATGCATATATGCTTATCCTTTAGTCTGGCAATTACTGTTACATCAACATTGCCCATCTCAGTTTTCCCAAACACAACAACACATCAATTCCATTCCAAGGAAGACTTATCCTCAATGACACTGATGTTTTCCCCATGTTACTTACATCTTTTCATGGTACCAGTTCTAGCAGGGCTCCCCAACACTCTTCACTAACCAGCTTTTATACCTTCCAGGCAGAGGTGCCCTAACATCCCTTTGTCTCAACCACCAAGAGATTCTTCTTATTGTTATTGTTCTCCATGGGGAGATTCCCCAGGGAAGAGCTTTTATGTCTTCAGTCATTCATCCTGGACTCTTTTGATCATCAATACTCAGGAGCCACGGGGCTCCACAGGAAGACATTTCATCTGACTGTGCTGCTGCCAGCACAGCTCTGCAGGACTCAGCTTGAGTCGTCAGAGCCTGGGAAGAAAAGAATTCTGCCTGTTATTAGACAGCGGAAACATGCCAAAATCATTAATCTGTATCTCCTCGGCAGGTCTTATCCCTGCCTCATCAGGGAAGCACTACTTTAGCTCAGCTTTCTACAAGGAAAAAAACAATAAAACCCATAGATTAAAAAAAAAATATTCCTAGAAAAAATGGTATCCAAACTGGGAGAGCAGAATGCTCCCAACACTGCAGTAAATCAGTATATATGGCTTGCTTTGACTCCACTGAGCTGAAAGCACTGTCAGTAAGAGGCTTCAGTATTGTTTAAAATACTTCATGAATAATGGCTATCCAAGCCTATCCCATCTGTATCTACTATCTCTACTCTACTGTTACTTCTGTCACTTGCCTCTGGGGAAGCAAAGTGATAGATTCCTCTTGGCATGAGTATTCTAGATTTCAGGGAAGTGGCCAGAATTGGAATACTGAGTAGCAATTACAGTATCAAAAAAAGGCCAAGCTTATCTCCTAAGAGAACCAGGAAAATCACAAATTCCCTTTTAATTTCAGGAGAAGGCTATTTATATTGACATGGAAGTCAGCTGCATTCCTGTGTGTCCCTCTGAGAAAAAGACCAAGAAGATAAAATTGGATTTTCACTACCACTATGATCCTCAGATAAATGCACTGGAGTATGAAAAGAATATTAGAACTGGCCTAGTCAAAAGCAATGAGACCTCAGCATACAGAATGATTCTACATGGTTCTATCTTGTATGAAATCTAATGGCTGCAAATTCAGTGGCTGTAAAAGTGGATCTTGTGACAGTGGCAGGATGCTGATTTTGGCACCTTCTTAGCTACAGATTAAACTTACTGTATACAGACCAGCCTAGAGAATGGCCTTTGTCCAAGTGAACAGACATTGAGGAAAGTTGTCCTGCTGTACTTGCAAATATAGAAGAACAAGAACCTTTTATACTACTCACCCCTTTTACAGTAGGGCCATATCTCTGTGCCCAGCTAAAGGACAGTACAAGCAAACAAACTAAACTGGGTATTAAAAAACCTGCAGAGTACTAAAACTGGCCAGAGCTACTCACATGGCTTCCAGAGTTGACAGGAACCAGCTGTGACTGTCACAAGGTGGTTCATGGCCTTCTCCCACATAGCTCACACTGCAGTCCCCTGCCACTCAAATTCTCCAATTTATACCTAATACAGTGCCCTATCTGATAAAAACTTGAAGCACTTGTCATTAATAATATTTCAGCCTAAGAACTACAGACACCGTATCACTTTTGCCAATATGAGAGATCTCTGAATTCATTATGGGCAATGGGTCACTGAGCATTCTTCAAAACAGTTTAATTGAGGGTTTTTTTTAAATTAATCACAAAATTGTTAGGGACCTTTGAAAATCATCCCATCCAACCCCCAACTAAATTTTACTATCATTTTTAGCCAACTAAAATTTTTTTATTAATATGCAAAACAGTCGGTTTTGTTTCTGTGTGATCTCCCTACACCAGAGGCACGGTATTGCTTATGTCTCCTAAGGTTGTTTCTTGTTTTTTTTTAAAAAAAAGCTTTACAGGTTAGAAACACCAAAGGTACTCCTAATTTCTTGTAGCTTTTCTCCAGGAAGTAGAAGCTTTCCCTTCAAAAGTGTACTGTGGAATCTCTCTCAAGAAATTTTTGATGCAGAATGGAAACATACACTCTAACAAAACTACTCAAATGTTTCATAACCCTACATGACTCAATATTCAAATATCAGGGCATGGTTTCATGTCTAGAGACTTGGTACAAGTATATGTGTCTTGGGTTATTTCCAATGCCAGTAGGCCCAATATATGGTATCCTAAGGAAGAAAAGCCCAGGCTTAAAGAAAGAAAATGAACTTATGGATAAAAGCAAATGGAGAGCTTTACAGAAGAAAAGATGACACCACAACCTAAGGACCGATCCATGAACAGTACAAAACTCCTCTGAGTAAGATCATCAGAAAAAAAATGAAATTTTTTGCAATCTCATTCCTTGATTAAAGTTTTCATAAAGCATCCAACACAGGAAGATTGTAATGGTTTTTAAATCAAAAGTCCCATCATAAATTCATAGACATGAGAGTTTTGGAGGATCCAGTCATAATACAGCTTACAAGGAAAGTGAGTGTCACTAGCTTACAATTCTGAAAAGATTAATTCTAAAACCATCATACCACTTTTGATCAGGAAAGATAGTGTTTTCCAGATATTAATTAACTTAATTTTATTTTTCAGCATTTGACTAAGTTTAGTGGACAGTGTGTACTAGAAGCAACAAATGCTTCTAGTTCATTTAGTATTTTGCTTAATAGCTTTGAAAAAGATCTAAAACAACAGCTATTAAAAAAGAAACAACAACCCAACCTTACAGAATTTATTAATTTCAGGAACCTTTAGGTTAAATACTACATAAGGGACTATCTAGCTCAGGAAGGTAGTATTAAAAACAGTCTTTAAAATTCCAGCTCTCATAACATTAATTATAAGTGTAACTTATTTAAGTGCAACTTAATTATTCTAAGTAATTGTCACAAAGACAATGTAAACCTAACTGACACTGAAGAAAATCACCCACCTAATTTTATTCCAGTGTTTGCACATTTAGAATATGTAATAAGAAGAAACAAAAAAATACTATATACTCACTTGGATCAGATTTAGAAAATGTATCTCTGTCCAAAAGATTTCTATAAAAAAAAAGAGAAAAAATAATCTTAGGAATAAAAAAAATTGTGAAATATGCAAATCAGATACCAATGCACATATGTTTTCAACATTTTCAATCAAGAGTCAGCTTAATCTTCTCCCCTCCTAATACACAAGACTTAGTCAGCACTAACGCTGGAGTCAGTTTACTTTTCATTTTATTATCCATTTTGGATCTGATCAAACTGTGCTCATACACTTCAATACCATGAATCAAAGAACAACCAAATGTACATTATATATACATGTAACAGGCACCAGGAAGAGAAATACCTTTAAATCACAAAGGCCTACCAAAGATTAACTTGCCAGTTCAACACAAAAACTTAAGACTTTACTTAAAAGAATGGCTATGAGACCTCAGAGCCATCAGGAAGTATCTCTAAGAATCTGTCATAGACAAGTAAGGTAAAGAGAACTCATTCATACATAGAACACACATAGGAATAAATATTAATTTTGTTTTGGAATGCCGTCCCAATACCGTAACCATGCTCCAGCCAGGATGAATGGACTTAAATTAACAATTCTAAAGAATCAGGACTGACAAGAAACCATTATCAGAATAGTTACCAACATTCTGTCATTCAAAAAAAATAAAAATAAAATAAACAGTTTTTTTAAATTGTCTCAACAGCCTAGAAAAATGTTCTGAAAACAGGATGCCATTGAAAAGGGACAAGAAAGAGCTAATAAACTTTGGAAGGTATTAACAGAAAAAATGCAGCATAGCTACATGAAGCTGGATATACAGTAATTATGTCAAAAATAGTCCTAGACATCAGAGTTGACCACAAATTGAATGCAAGTCAGGAATCTTGTACCTTTGGGAAAAAGGCATAATGGATACAAACAAAAATTTTGTCCACATTAGACTAATTGTCTGGTCTTCATAATACTGATAAACACTCAATTCAAGCAATAATGTTTTGGACACTGATTTCTTGCAATCTAAAACACACAAGGAGCTACCAGAATTCAGTGAAAATGGAAATAATCTGAAGTATATAGACTGTATCTATGAAGGAAATACTGCTACAAATTGAAACCGACCTCGATGCAGACAGAGTAAGTAGGAACAGGTTCAACCATAAATTGAATCTTCTGCACCACATGCACAGAAGTTGAACTTTAGTCCACTGTTTTACTATCTTTCACTGTTAAAGGTGGGAGACATTATGTGAAATCTCCATTGTCTTCAAGAACATGTCAGATAGCTACAATTTCTAGTAAGGTCTTTGACCCTACCCCAGAGCAAAAGGAAGGATTAAATTTTACATCCCTTGTAGCTGTTTACTTTAATAATTAGTAGAGCCTCTTCGAGGGTCACCATTAACTACTGTCATTCAGATCTAAATTACATTATTTTTGTGCTACTGAGCAGTGCTTAAAAGTGGATTACTATTTTGTTCAATACAGGTGTTCTAAGAGGTTCAATTAAGACTTCAGCAATGAAAAGATATGTATTCCAAATTTAAGTATTGCCAAGTTCACACTCCAGCACAAGCAATATGAAAAAAAAAATAGCTTGAAAAGAACATTGGACAGATTTGTTTTATTAAATCTAGTCAAAGTAGGCACTAGCTTTAATATTACTACTTGTGAATACACCTGAATTCTGTATACACTAATTTTTCTGAACTTCTCTAGTCCATTCAGAAGTGTGATTTTTATGCATACAATTATACTCAGTGAAACTGTATCCTACCTTAATGAAAATCATGCAAATATAAATTGGAAGTATTAAGAAACCCAGGAAAATCAGTGAACCCAAGTCAGTAGTTGACAACAACTACTACAAACTCCTTTAAAAGACAGTACAGCAAGTTCTGCAATATTGCAATTGCCAAAATGAAAATTGCCTCCTATTCCTTCTTAATTATATATACCTAGATGCACCATTAATTCCTGGTAACTAGAATTGGATTATCCCAAAATTAATTACAATGAAACTGCAAAAGCAGATTTATATGTAAGAAATAGTACATCAGATTTTGGAATAGGCCCCCCATACTCAGCATTAGAATTCCAAACAATTTTAAATGCTCTGCATGATGACTATACAGTGACATTCTAATTGGTATGTTAGTGCTTGTCACTGTATATTAGGATTAAGGAATTTTAGTCATGCTCATACAGAGATAAGGTACTTTGAGTTCTTTAGATATTTCCTACCCTTGTGTTCCTTTTTAAGTTTTGTTCCCCTCTATTTTCCCATATACATACTAACATGAAGAGCGGCCTGATACTGTAAAGCTTAGTCTGGGAACAGCATAAAAAGCAGGTAAGAATCCGTAGATGACAATCTACAGGTTCTTAAAGAATCTAAAGATAAAGAATGTTTAATAAGTTAAGAACATTTCTACAGAAGCAGTATCCCTGAAAGGATTGCAAGGGGAGAGACACACAAGTTTAACATTGTAATTCAGTCAGTTTGTGCAATGAACTCATGGTTTTGAACAACAACTTACAACACCATCAATTCAACCCTTCACACACTTTCCTGCAAATAAACAACGTCTTCAGCAAAGTTTGCAGCATGTCTGATTGCCCAAATCTTAAAGAGCCAACCAAAACACCAACATAAGAACTCCGCAAGCTGTTCAAGCAATGCAGCCAATTTCAAAAGGAACTTTAAAGAAAAAGTGCCAACAGGAAAAAAAAAAAGAAAATAAAAAAGAAGAGTCTGATTTGTCCACTTAATCACCTAACACCTCAATAGGCTGCTCAATTTCATTTGTGTTTTCATTTCAGGGGGATAACAAAGTGCTCCTTTAAATATAAGAAAACTACACAGTACCTACGCATAGGCCAAACTACAGCCACAAGGAATGGCAACACAAAATAGAAAGCAGGCTTAATGTTTGTCTAGAACTTTAGGTAGTCTTTGTACTCTTAATTTTCAATCACGCTGAGCAATACAGAGTGTATTTCTGGTTTTTTTTCCTGAGAAAAGCATTGTCTTTGGTAGTAAACCATTTTGTCTCAGGAAAGCTCACAAACTCAGAAACCAGAAATATTTTAAACATCTTTTTCTTTCTCCTAATCAAAGTATTGAGAGAAATAGACTTTTATTTTAACTGAGCTTGGTGAGTATATTTTTTGTCTATGCCCATTAAGCCTTCCAGATAAAGCATGCAAAAAGAAAAGAAATTTCTATCAATTATGAGGGAAAAAAAAACCTCAAAACTTTTTTCTTGAGAAACATGCATTAGCAAGCAAGTGTAAGAACTTCTGTGCAGAAAGTATTATTCTACCTGCACAGACCTTGATGGAATTCATTCTGCACCTGCCCATTTCGGTGTGGACCTTCCAAAACAGTTGCAACAGCACAGGTTTCTTCTAAGGGAAAAAAAAAATTAATAGCAACCATGGCAATAATGCTGGAAATTCTGGGATAATTTTTCTTCTGTATAATGAGAGCAATTTCCCCAGGGTGGGAAAGAAAGTTTATCTATTTATCAGTAAATAGATAAAGTTAAAACATATTTCACTATGCCTCACAGAATCACTTTGTTCACATAGTTTCATAAACTCCATAAAAACTTATGGAAATAACAGTCCAGTGTTCATAGAGGTTTTTTAGAATAGAATGTTTCAGTTGGAAGGAGCCAAAAATCATCTAGTCCAGCAGCACAACCACTTCATGGCTCACCAAAGGTTAAAACATGTTATTAAGGGCACTGTCCAAATGCCTCCTAAACACCGCCAGGCTTGGGGCAGCTCTCTAGGAAGGCTGTTCCAGCATTTGACCACCCTCAGTAAAGAAATGCTTCCTAATGCCGAGTGTTTTGTACTGTTTAATCTAAAACAAGTCATGTGTATAAATCAGATTCTTCAAGATTCGCTGATCTAGTTAGCAGTGGTAGCTAACCAGAAACCATCACAACCTGTGCTGCTTCCTACGAGCTCTCACCCACTGTATGCGCTGTACGTATGTAATCAGATACATGCTAAAAAGTAGCATATACTTTCCTTCAAATTTTACTTTATTTTATTCATCAGCATCTGAACTTCCTTCTTCGTAAGTTTTTTTTTTTAACCTTTGTTACACCAAACTGCTAAGCAGAAGTAAATCCAATTCCCCCGTCAGAAATTACAGAATTCTAGACTTGAAGAACAGACCACAGTAACTAGACCACAGTAACTACAGAACTGAGCAGTTTAAGATCTGTTTCTCTAGTTTCAAAATTAAAAAAAAAAATTAAAAATCTGTATTGACTGGAAAAAACTTACTTATACATTGCTTTCAACAGCTCTGAAATCTCTAATGATAAGTATATAGTTCACTTCAGATTAATTTGTCAAAATCTCTCTGGGTGCTATGGCTTTATGTTTCTCTTCCTCTTTAGATTACATTTAAATGCATGCAAATATTTCTTGGTTGCGAAATAAAGCACTCAGCAGTTTGCAAACACAGAAGTTGGTTAGTCATGCAAAATAATTTTTAGAAAATATACATTTTCAGTACATCATATTTGTATCATATATCGTATTTGTATATCATTTGTATCAGTATATCATTTGTATCATATATTAGAAGCATACACTACTTCTCTCACACTTTTATCAATCCATAGGAAAAGGAGTTGTCCCTAGTTCATTAAATAAATGCGATTTTGCTTCCCTCACTTAATGATCGGCACACATCACTTTTCCATGGAAGATCCTGATAAAGAAAGGAGTATGCTAATCACTTTTTAATGTGCAGAATAGTACCCATAGTACTGCTAATTGTAACATAACTGTATTAATCTAGTAGGCACTGCTCCTCAGCCTTCATGGTATCACTGAACTTGCAAGGCTCAGTCCTAAGATGACGTATGATCCAAAGAGTCCACTCGAGTGAAGAGCCCACTTGACCTACCTTGCAGAGTAATTTCACAAATTGCAGTGGCAGTTTAACTAGTCACCTTTCCACAGCTATTTACTCTCTCCTTCTCTATTCTGTCAGAGCACAACAAAGCCAGCTATTAGCCTCCACATCTCTAGATTCAAAATTCCCTGAACCTAGCAGCAGATCAGACAATCTCTCAGAATTTTACCTTCTTGTCGAAATAACTGGTTCTCTTAGAATAGGCTCACAGGTAAGACAACAGTGACTCTACTGACTAACAGGCAATTAGGACCTGTTCCTTTCTGTTCAAACCATCCCCACTCTTCGGGGCACTAGAAGAACTGGAAAGAAAGCAAACATCTCTGATGTGCAAGCCTAAGAAAACATTCACGATACCTCTTCGTAACCTTTGGAGAAGTAATTCACCAGGAAACAAATAATTTTCAGCCTCACGGTAACTTTCACAGTCAAGCTAAGAATAGATTGCTTCAGAAGCCATTAGGGAAAAAAGAAAGGGAGAAGCAATGAGAAGGGTAAGATCAGCAGTGCTTCCGTGAGTTTTAAGACAACGCACAGAAAGCCATCTCTGGCTAGATGTATGCAAGCAATTTTAGGATGAAACCTCTATTAAAACTGCTGATTACTCCTGAGGGTTAAAAAACCCCAAAGGAATGGCCAACTTTATTTACTCTAACACAGCAATAGTTTTACAGGAATTCTGTTGAATCAGACAGGAAGTACTGGGTTATGAAAATACACTTGTGCAGATGAAACAGATCTGAACACAATCTTAGACTATTCCAGTTTAAATTTAAAAAAAAAGACCAATTAGTACTATCACAAACTGGTGGAACTCTGCTTCAGTACCAACCTAATTTCTATCTGAAACCAACAGCATAAACCATCCAAATTTATGTTGTTAAGGCTGGGAAGGTAAACAGCCTCTGTCTCTGAGCTTTTGGTGACGTATCCCAGGAAATGGCACTATGGATTGCTGGTGGTCAAAAGAGCTTTTCAATCTAGTGTCAACTCACCACTCCTTTCCAGTTACTTTCACCCAGACCATCCAAACCTATGGATATGCTGCCCTCCTTGAGATCTGATTTCTTTAGGAATGTATAATACAATTAATACACTGTTTCATTAATGTATAACAACATATAAAACCTACAAATCAGTTTTGCAGTTTTTCTGAAACAACTCTTTAAAAGGTATACCTCAAAAAAGTAATTTTAAGAGGAATATATACCATCAGTGTAATATTCATCCTTTCTCTGCCAGTGCAGAACTGTTGGTGAGTGAGCCAATGCTCAGATGGGCAGAGAAAAAAATGAGGAAAATAATACCACAGAAAGTCTTCATAAAAATCTACAGTCATTGCACATTTCCTAGATCTTTTTCTGCTGCCAGGCTTCCCTGGCATTCTGTACAATTCGGAATAAAATTCTGTATGCCACCATTCTGAGGCCTAGGACGATGGGCTTCAGCTGAGGGAGGGTGTTACAGTAAGCCACCCACCAGTGTCCCACCTCCTGTCTCAGGAGAACATGAAGTTTACAGTGGTGGCAGGAGTGGAAGAGGTGGTCTCAGAAGGAGTATGATGTTAACTTCTTCCTCCCCACTCCAAGGACCCCCACCCTGAGTTAACATGCTCTGACTTCATACATCTGCAACTCCATTCTACATCCACATTTACTGTACACCGTACACAGCCTGTATTACACCTTACACCTGCTTGAGACCTGCTCTTTCATCACTTTTGGTTTTGCCCAGCTCCCAAACTGCACTTCTTTACCAACCACTGGTGATCTTTTTACAGCAGTGGGGTCCCCAGTAAGGGGGACATTCTGAGTACCCTCTTTCACCCTCTGCTGCCACACTCCCATCCTGTGGCCCCACATGCAAAGTCTCTGCCATCACTATGACAATGCTCCTCTGCACTACACCATTCTGTGAGGGTCACAAATACATCATACTATACATAATAACTATTTGCTACTGCTATCTGCTGAAAGAAACATGGTTATACCACACAGTTATACAAGGACAAGCCAAAGGGAAATTAACAAAGCAGTAGCCACCCAGTAACTAGAAAAAAAATACCAGGTTTGGGTTTGCAGCTAAGTAAAACCAAACAAGGCTCCATATAGGCAAAGGCATGTTCAGACATAACCTGAAAAGTCATAAGACTTCCGAGGTCATGTGAAACCTGAAGCCTGCATGAGAACTGAAATGTTAAAGGTTAATGACTCAAAAATCAGATTTGTAAAAGCAACTTTGCTGAGGCCAGATTTGCAGCCCCTAAACAGAGGGGAGGACAAGAATTTTTGGGTGTGTGGTGAAACCGCTGATCTTCCTAAGAACAGCCCAGCGCAGAGGAGGTGCACACTCACCCACCAGAGGATGACCACTACAAACCGAGTTTTGCTTATCAACAATCTCCTTTGTTGAGCCAGATAAGGGAAAAGGCCTGTAAAGAAGCAGATCCTGCAATTTGAGGTTTGGTTTAGGGCAAATTTCGGAGGAAACTTCCAAATGGGTCCCTTGAGAAAGCAGATTCAAGCGGCCCCTCTCCCAGGTGGGGAAAAGAGTTCCTTGGAGGATAAAAACCAAAAAAACTATTTATTTAACAAGCAAAGTATTCACAAGCATAAAAAATGAATAATATTAAGCAATAAAACCTCTTGCTGTTCTGAGAAAGATGGCAAATTCATAAAGTCCTTTTCACGAGGTGCAGCTTGGCTTGCTCAGTCTCTCATCAGTCCCTCCTGTCTGGAAAATGCCGTATCCTGGGCCCTGGTGGGCCCAAGGTGTGAGCTCCTGTGGTTTGTCTGGGTTTTTGGCCCAGAGCAGGGCCAGTCAGGTCCAAGAAAAAGAAAAGCCACAGTCTGGGGAACTTCTCTGCCTCAGCTAGCTAGAAAACTAACTAAAAGCAAAGGAGAGCACGCTGTCCATGCTGCAGACAACACAGTCCAGAAGCTGGAATTAGGGGAACCCAGTGCCATTTCTGAAAACAAACTGAGCACTTCTTTTCCCCCTTCACTCTCAGAACCAGTCTTAAAGGTGCAGAACTTAATATCCAGCATAAACAGAACAGATGACTGGGGATACAAGCATCATAAAGTCACCCCAGGACAGTGGGGTAATGCTTTTTATCATGCCAATGTCCTCTCCTGATGAGACTCAGGTACAAAACCACCCCCTGGGGGAGGTACTGGGACATTCACAGGTAAGCCTGAAGGTATTCATTCCTTCTGGTAAGCCACAACTGGCTCAACCTGTGCAGTTATGAGAAACAGTGGTCATGTCTTAGAAAAGGCCACAAATCTTCAAAGACCTCTGAAGCATCCCCAGACAGGACATGATCCACACTATTCCACAGAGTAAAACTGCACTCCCAGGGGAGGCACCTGGGCTTTCCCATCTGAACATGTATTAACCCTTTGAATCTTTTTTGGGGGACTTCTCCACCCCCAATAGATAAAGACTGTGACCACAACTTTGGTAATAGACATTGAAATTGCAACAATGACATTGAAATTGCAACAATGAAATCTCGGTGCTGGATGTACGAGTAGTGATATCTTTCCTCTCCTTTTGTATTCTTACCCTTTCTTTCTTTTCCTTGTATATTTTCCTAAGTGATATTTTCATACTTTTGCGTAATTATATTCCTACAAATAATAACCAAAGCAGACACATACATCTTTTCCAATGTAACCAAACTGTTCTGAAATAAACCTCTCAGATGCATACACTGGTCATTCAGTCTTGTTTCACCTTAATTCACCCCAAGGGATGTAGTAAAAACTTTCAGTTATCCCATCTCAGGGGTGGGTTAAAACAGCCTGCCCCCAGTGTGTGAAAAATCACTCTATGAAAAGCCACTGTCCACAAAGGAGACAGAAGAGTCCTACTGCTTTATTCGAATAAAGGGAGATGAGTCCATCTGGCCATATGCCTGTGGGGTTTCTCTCTCGAGGTTTCAGAGGGCGCAGCCTCCTTTCATCCTAAAATCTTGGCTGCGCGTTGTCCTCTTCCTTTCTCCACTGGCTGCGGTACTAGGAAGGTACAGCCTTCCCAAACCGACTATCACATTCTCCCCTTGAACAAGGAATTTTCCTCCAGAGTTCAGAAATTTGGGCTATACGAGTTCTGCCACAGACTTTGTACTGACCCATTTGTCTATTACCCTTAAGTTCAGGAGTCAAACTGTCTGGGGTCTGTAGCTTGAGGTTGGCAGAGGCACTAAGACCCATTTCAAAGACATCAACACCCATTTCTCCTTAAGGCACTCACCCATGGAATTGCTCATAAAGACATTAGCACCCATCTTTCACATCACTAGCTATCAAAATACAGAACTTCCAGTGCAAACGATCTGCTTTAAATTCTATCAGTCACATGGCTTCTTGTTTAAATTTCAAACAACAGAGACACACAGGTGAAAACTAAACCCTGCACTATATCAGGAAGGCATCTCCATAACTATGAACACTGTAAACCACTTATATTTTTCCTCATCTGAAACCAAATGGTTGTCTACGCAGTTTCATTTCAGAAAAAAAACGTGTAGGATCAACCTTCTGTTGCCAGTTACACATAACTCCATGGACTTTTAATCCAACCTAGAAACACATACACAAAGAAAGCAGGAAAATGGAAACCAGATTTACAATCAAAATTAATTTTATATTCTGTATTTTGTACTATACAGAGTTACAGGCTCGAATAATTCATTATGAATATCTCTTTTATCATTGTATCTTTCTGTGACAGATGTCTAAAAAATTGTTAGTATTTTAAAAAAACCCAGAAGGTAAATATGACTGGAGAGACATGATCTTGCCAGAAATCAATGCCTAGAACAAACAAAGATATAATTAAACATACTTTTAGGTATTGCAAACACTCAGAAGTGGCTGGTTAAGACTTTTAAAGAAAAGGAAACTTTTCTTTAGAGAAGAAAAGGAAAGACTGACAAAGAAAACGAAAAATTCTGAAGTAGTATGCTTTGTTCCACTGTGCAAGAAACTTGAAATGGAATTATTTCAATTACTGAGAACAGGGGTTGCTAAATTCCATTCAGCTCATTCATTAATGTTAGATTTCTGTATAAGTTGTGAAGTGGCATGGGACTGATCCAAAACAGGCATGAGCAAACACCTATTGTTCTTGAATTAGCTGTGACAAGGCACTTATGGTGCCTTTACGCACACAATGCCTGTTGTGGGAACTGAGGCAGTATAGAGTTTATCCTACATAAACCCAGATCAATAAAGACACTGCCTGATTGAACACAAAGCCTTTCAAAGCAGTATTATCACAACAAACATGAATTAGCACAGTGACCCTGCATGGTGTCACTATTTTACAACTCTACCATCTTTCCAACAACCATGTCATCTTGGATACTCTACCAGAAGTCATAAAATTATAAAACTACAGCTCTAGTTTCTTATAGATACTAAAAAAACACTCTCAAAAAGATAATTCTGATTGTCTAGTCCATAAATAAACATTAAAGTGGGATATAATGAAACTCTGGACCTTTTTACATAAGACTGCAGAATGGCTACAGAATTATCAGGTACTACAGGAAAAAAACCTAGGCCTGTCCACACAGTAACCATGACAAACAGAAATCATAATTATATAGATTACAACAAAAAATTAAAAACTTGAACCCATTCAACTACACTGAACTTTGTATGCTTACACAGAGCACCAACTTCAAGATACATAATCACCACAGTCTTGCCGTTCTCAGCATGAGATAAACTACTTCAGTCAACACACAGTAACAGCACTAACAGAGGGAAGATGGGAACAGAATATGGAGTTTTTCCAAGACTTAACTAGATTGGAATCAGTGGAGAACATCAACAGAGGGAAAACAGGATGACAGGGACATGGCCTGAAGCTTACCTGAAGTTCACGTATGACCACAAGCTTACACACACAGCTGGTAAGAGAAGAGCTGTGTCTAGACACAGACCTATAGCCAGCATGCAGTGCAAACAACCCTGCAGAAGAAGAGGAACCTTTGGGCTGGAAAACAGTAGTGAATAAAAGGATAGAGCGCAGCTTATTTCCACTCTTTCATACAGACAGCAGAGACAAGGTCTTGGTCCTTCACCACAAGACAGTTGTGTGAATTTATGCCAGGCAGCAACAAATAAAGATTGCATGGCAGGTGACAGCAACATCAGACCATGTGATGAAGGGTGCAGGGGGAGATGGCTACCAGAACAATTGATCCAGACAATCGTGGACAATTACCAGCACCAGAGGATCCTCTGGGATACACACGTAAGTTCTCCTGCTCTATTAAAGCTGGCTCTTGAGTCAAAGGCTTCTGCTTCCTGATAAACTACATCTTACAGAGTCAGAAAATAATTGTGAAGTTTTTATTTCATAGGCACTGAGAAGTAATAACTAGAATTAAATTAATTTCTTACTTTTCTAGCATTTTTTAAATTACAACTAATGCTGGCATTCAAAGGCCATGGGAATTATATAAAAAACTTTTAGTCATAAAGAAATCCCAGAAAGAGCATTGCCTGACAACCAAAATATTTCTTGATTTTACAATTTTTACACAATTTCTCATCCCATGAAATGCATTTCTCCTAAAGGCTACCTGATGTGACCCTGAGGCTAAACCAGGGTAGCTTGAAGAATATCACCTATGTAATGCCATCTGCATAGTGGTGAATCTGGGTACTCTGGCAACACTGGCAGTATGAGCACGCAGGCAAATTGGGAAATACTGACAGAGAAACCACATGGAATTGCAAGCTAAAGGAATAGAAACTGTATCCTTACTGAATAAGACAGACAGAAAGACAGAACAAAGGAAAGAAGAGTCACAAGTTTACTTTATGGCACCATTTGCACTGCTTCACTCATCAAGTTTCTCCACCTGTACAAATGGGAAGAACTTCCCTCATGTCTTATATGGAAAACAAGCAAAAACCCACAAAAAACCAAACAACCCTCCCCCAAAATGCCACAAAACATCACCACAACAATAAAGAACCCCAAAGCCAAACAAAAAGAAAAAACCAATAAAAACAATCTACGAATAAAAATCAGCTATCAATTAACAACTGTTGATGTAAATTAGTGACCACATTGGTCCTACAACTCTTCAGGTATCAAGGAAAAAAACCACCACGATCCAAACTGTTGTTAAAAGCATTTCTCTCCAGGTATTAATGAATACACAACTGCCAATTATTACAGAATTTTCAGCATTCTCTGAATTTTGCAGTTTGCTCTTGCAGTCTTTCACAATTTCATTTAACACCGCATTTCACAAGCTTTAGCCAATGAATGTGTTTACAGATGAATCACAAACGTGTTAACCATTAATCTCTGCCCTAGTGTCACTCATTTTATACTCTGCTTTGAAGCATAATTTTGTAATCAAAAATTGTCATCCAGCACATACAGAAGAAAGGAATCTCCATGGAAATTCCCATCTTTCTGCACTTGACATCAAGACAAATGAAAGAGTTTTAACAAAACTGACACGGCTTTTAACGACATCTACAGAGAAAGCGCCGCTGTAAACTATATACTGAAATGAGCTACAAGTAAGGTCAGAATCGATTGCCTATGGTCTATACCTGCATTTCTTTGTAACTATCTGACGGATTCTTAAACCACTGTGAAACATGGCAGGTACATACAAATTATACCTGGAATTAAAGGAACTCCCATATTAAGTGAATTGGGTCAAATTCAGCATAAATGCTCAGACATCTGTAACTGCGACAGGCTATTTGAAGAACTTAAAAGTAATACTAAAGGTCCTGGATTGCTTTTACACATTACAGCACATCCTTCCTCGAACAACAGTTGGTGCTTGTGAACTCTGCAGAGACAGCCAGCAAGCACAACGGGGTGTTTATATGTCAGCCTGGTGACTGTTTCAATATTACAAATTTAATTTTACTCTATTTCTCACTGCTTCAGCCTTCTTTTGAAATCCACATCAAATCATACTTTATTTACTAAGGAAAGAGAGGGAGTGGTCTGACAATTTAAGTTTAGAGCACTGCCGTTCTGTCCTGGTAGTAGTAACAGGAACAGCTCTGGGGAGCGACATTATAAAATGAAGCAATGGATTGTAGAAGAAACTCTTGTCTAATTTCCCATCAGGAAACACACTGACAGTTCAAATTTTCCGCTAGAAGCTGCCAACTCTGCTGCTGAAAGGCGTCACCGCTTTGCAACTACCAGGAAATACTTAAGTCGCAGAATGTGAACGAGGACACGAATAAAAAACCGCACAAATAAAAGTATTTTTTAGACATCTAATAAGAAAATCTCCGCATCACGGAAGAAAACAAGATTTTTGAAATACCGATAAACAAGCGTCAAAAAACAAAACCACAGACACTACATTTGGTGCTCCGGGCTGGCATTCCATCAGTTTCTCGGCAGCAGCGTTACGATAGAACACGACGAGGCGACGCAACACGCCCGTACTGCTAAGTTTTGCAAAGAGAGCCTTGAAGAACTCGCGACAGGATAACTCCGGACGGAAGGTCTCCGTCCCTACCACGGCACTCAGGACAGCTCCAGAAGTTAAATACCTGCCGGATAAGGCGCCCTGCGCGCTCACCGACGCGACTCCCGCTCCCCGGGCAGGACGCGGGGCGGCAGCGGCCGCTGCCCGTCTCGGCAGAGCCCGCAGCCGCCGCGGGAGCCGGCGCTTCGCCCCCGGGGTCGGCCGGCAGCACCCTGCGGCGGACACGCCCGGTGCGCGGCCAGCGGGCTGCAGCGGGCTGGCAGCCGGCCCCGGGCTGCGCCCGGCTCTGCCCGAGAATGCACTGGCAGCTCCCCGGGCTCGGCGCTCCCCGAGGGCAGGAGCGGGAGCGCCTCGCACAGCTCCGGGATGCGCTGTCCCGTGCTGCCCTTCTCCTCCCCGCTCCGCCGACAAGCCCGGGGCGAGGGGACCCCTGCCCGTCCGCCCCCTCCGATGCCACGGGGAGACCGGGTGGCGAGTCAGGAGCCTCCACCGTACCTGCAGGACACCGAGAGCTCCACCTTGGTGGCCGGGATGCTGGAGCTGAGTACGTTAAAATCCCCCACGGACGCCATCTTCGGAAGCCCACCGCTTCTGCCCGGCTCCTGCCGCCCCGCCGGCTTCTCCAGCCCGAACATGGGACAGAGCGGCGCGGGCGGGAACGAGGGAGGGAGGGAGGAGGCGGTGCCTATTGGCCTCCACGGCGCGACGCCGCTGCCGCCCGTGCTGCGGAGCGCGGTGATCGCGGAACTCCGCTCCGCACCCGCGGGATGCGCCCGCCGACTGGAGCGGCGGGGCGGGAGCGGGCCGTGACGTCACCGCGAGCGGGAGCCGCGCGTGCCCGCCCCGGGCGCGAGGAGCCCGACGGCCGGGACGCACCGGAGCCCTCAGGGGAAATGCGGCACCGGGGCCGTCGCGACCCCAAAGCGTGCGGGGCAGGGAAGTGCTCCGCTGGAGGCGTGCCTAGGGTGCGGTCCCGAGCGATTTCGCTCCCGCGCCTTCCCGATCTTTTCTGCCCGTGTCCCTGCACGGAAACTCCCGCTCCGTCCCGTCCCGCAGGCTCTCCGGGGAATCTCCTCCCGACGCGTTAGCGAATGAGGAACCTCCCCGGTGCCTTCCCCTTGGCTCTGTCACGGACACTCCCGCTCCGTTCCGTCCCGTAGGCTGTGCGGGGAATCCCCTCCTTCCGCGTTAGTGCGTGTGCGGGTCCCCGCGCCCGAGCGAGCGGCGGCTGCGGACAGCGCGTGAGGGCCGAACTTCCAGGCCCGGCGCGGGGTAATTCTCCCGGGGCCGCCGCCGCAAAAGCCCCGGGCGGCGAAGGCGCGAGGAGCGCGGGTACGAGCGGGCCGCGGGGCAGGGACGGTGCCGCCAGGGGGCGCGGCGGAGCGGCCCTGAGGGCCGGGCGGACGCTCCTCGGGGCGGGAAAGGGGAAGAGCTCGGTGGCGACTGCACTCGGAAATGCAACAGGCATTCCAATTGCAAAGGAGTCGAGAAAAGAGAGGTGAAGTTACCTTGGTCACTGTGTGCACTGACACACTGAAGAACGGGGCTGTCACTCCCTCACACGTGCGCGGACTCATTCATTTTTTTTTTTCCAAGACCATCAATCCAGTTGCCCTGAATCTGTTAGTAGTAATTAACAATACAACAGCTCCATCATCTTATATTGTGTTTAATTTGTATCCGTTATTATGGCATCTAAGTAGTCCCCAGTATTTATTTCTCATCATAGCAGTTTGAAGAGGGGTGGAAGTGCTACCATTCCCATGTCACAAGGTGGGAAGTTAAAGCGCAGGTGAATTAAATGCTATGTCAGTAGCCACACAATATGCAGGACAGGTCGAAGATACCAACCCAAAATCACGTACTGAATTTCTCTACTCCTCTTTCTGTTAATAGTTTTACATATGACAATAAAGTTTAATCTCCTTATTTGTAAAAAAAAAAATTAACTCCAAAGCCTCATCAAAATACATTCATTTTGAATTTAATTTCTAGATTCTTACTGCTGTAATTCAAGTTCAGTGCTTGATCTCAGGTAATACATCAAAATAATGGTAAGAGAACCTGAATGTCGACACCTGATTAGCTCATAGCAAACAGAAGGATCAGCAGTGGGAATGCAGAAGACAATAATGTACAGGACATATATTTCCTGTGCACAACACACATCTAAAACACAACTCCATTGGCAGAAACTGAAGGAAGATATCAGTGATATTTTGCTCAGAAACTTCTGACCACAACCCAGTTCTAATCTTCTGGCTCTTTGTTTTCAGGAGGTTATCACCTGAAGTCTCATTTCTTTATTTTCATTCTCTTGTCCAGAGCAATTTGTTAAGCACAGAGCAATTTCTCATCAGATATCTCCTCTTAAACCAATCTGTCTAAAGTTCTCAGTGCAGCCAAGAAACCACATACCTTCACAAATATTCTAGGTGTGTCTGTAGGCAGCCAAACCAGTAAGCCTACAGCTGAAATTGCTTTAAAAAGCCAAACCACAAAACCCAAACAGAAAAACAAGAAGAAATTTAATTCACTACTATCTTTGTCTGTACAGTAGTGTGAAGGGATGGGTGAAGGACCAGCGCTGTCTTGAGAGGCTAATGCCAAGTACAAATAAGCTACTAGATTACTAAAAAGTAAAGAACAGTTTTTGAGAAAAAAACTGTTTTTCATCTTTATAATACAGTTCCTCCCTCTCTTATAATCCACTATAGGGATCTAAACATGATCAGTGTATCCCACAGGGCATGTCATGAATAACCAGATACGTATGAAGAGTTATTATAGTAAGGATAGTACATCTCTATAAATGGTGTAACTGTTACAGTACTATAGGTGTGAGTAACTTAAAAGTATATCATGTAAGTGTGACATGTTCTTGCATTATTCTCTACTAATCCACTTTACTTTTGGTTACGTGGGGGGTTTGTTTTGATCCTTTTTTATATTACCTGATCTTAATATTTTATTCTACTTAGAAAAATGGAAGTTGTTGGCGATTGCTGATTCCTTAAATAGAGCACTCTATGAAAATAATGGAGGAGTTAAGGAAATTCAAGTCTTCAGGTGTTGCTGGGGAGATATCCATCTTCTCTCATCACATTTATAAAGGCACAACTATTTTGTCTTTTAATGTTTCAGCTGAGAGTAAGTACACAGTTCTCATGCACTGAGAGTGATTTATATGGGAAAGAGAAACTAAAAAGTAAACCAAGGGGTAGTTGAAAGATATGTAACAATGGAATTAAATATACGTTATTATCATTCCAGACAGGCAGCTTGTGTTTTCTCATTCTTAAATAGCACTAAGGTCTGGGGACTGGAAAAATGCCCAAGTATTAGGACAGAGGCAGCTTTATTATCTGAAATTTATGTACAAAATACCTATCAGATTACAGTGCAAAAAGAAGCAGAATAAAGCATAAGAGCTGTGTCTGGTATATGGTAAGCTGACATTTGAATGACATCAGTGACTCTGAACATTTTGAAATGGAAAGCAGGACATATTTTCCTTGCTTTCTTTTGTGATTGTTACTTTATTATTACTAGCTGTTGCTAATTAACAGATACCTACATAAATTGTTTTAATATCTGCAACCTAATTTAAGGAATGAGGGATATATTTGCAGTAATTACAGCATAAACTATGAGCAAACTAGAGATTCCAGAATAGCTGTAATGCGTAACACTGGATGATTGCTTTAAAACATCACAGCTTCCAGGTTTCAGCAGTATAATTGAAGCCGAATGCCACAGGATGCAAACATTGATTACTCCCCTCCACCCCCTCAGCTTTCTGCCTTGTAGATCATTATTAGACATCTCAAAAAAGAAGTTTTATGATTAAATCTGTGCACTACTAAAAAAAAATAAACCACACACAAAACCAACACAGACTAATCTGCAGGAAGTTAAGGAACTGGAAATGGCATCTATTCTGGTTATGTGATAGAATAGGTGGATGATTATAGAAGTGAGCTTAGAAGTGGGCTTCAGCATTATCAGAACAGAACAATGTGACTACAATGCATTTTCATAACAATGACATGCCTACTCAGTCTGTATTTGTGATGAACATACCATGTTCCCTTGTTCTTCTTCAAGTATCTGTTCAATAGTTTGCTCAAGTAACATTAATCAAATGTCATATTTTTATCCTGGCTGCCACCAAACTGTTTCTTTCAAGAACCTGAAGAATGGAGTGAACTTAGCTATAACCTGGTCCTTTCTGATAACTGAACATAGCACTGAAACAATTCCAATATCGTAATGTACACTACAGTTTGAGAATTGTTATCTCTTTCTTTCCTGTCTTTGTTTAATATAGTTAATTTCCTCCTTCTTTGCTAGTGCTGATAGTTTCAATCCATTGAACAAAGACAAGGAATTTAGCTTTTGCTCAGACAAGTGGAACCATCAGTGCCACCGTCACTACTGGAACCATTGTCAAGAACTGTGGCTGAATACAGACCACAGGCTTTAAAAACCATCTGTAAGAGAAAATGCTAATGGATACATTCAGTCCCTTTATTCTTCTACCATGAATTATCTCTTATAACTCCATGATTTTGTGATCTGCTTTCAAAACACACAAATACTAGTGGAGCTCTATTTTTTGTGAAAGTAAAGTCTAAAGGAGGTGTCAGGCAGAGGTTAGACATAAAGAAAAACTCTCTACTTCTTTAAGGTTTTCACCTTATATACTAGTTTTTTAAGGGCTAATGTCTACAGTCTCACAGGTGTCAAGGAGAATACGTTCTTCTGTAAAAAGTATCTTCTGTATTTAAAAGCCTTTGAAACCTATCCTCTCTGTCTGCATAAGAGCACCTCCTTTGCGGGGACCCAGAAAATCTTGTCACCATGGCATAAGTGTGAGGAAGGTTAGTGAGTCATCAGTGCAGAGACAGTTAATAATTTCACCCTTTCTGAAGGGTACCATGATGAAATTAGTAATGCATTTGTTTGTGTACCTCTCTACTGTTTCCATGCAGAATAAAATCATAAAGTATAAATACCACCTCCCATTTTCAAACACACAAAGGACAGCTGCCTAACAAATACTCGTTTCACTATATTATATTTATTTATATTTATTTATGTTATGTATCAAAGTACCTTTAGCACTTTAGATAATTTTCCTGTATTATTTCAAATTTTCCTCCAGTTTGATCCAGGCCAGAAGAGAAAGATCAACAGCACAACCATAAGGTTCCTTCCTGCCACATCCTAAGGAAAGTGTTCTTCCATAGAATCAGGTTAAGTAGCATCACTTCCTGATGGAGTTTTCAGTTAGTTCAAGAGCTCTTCAAAATGGCAAAGACTCCTGAAACATTCTCAGAGTTATCCAGAAGGTGTAATGGAATCCGTTTCACATCTTACACCTAGTACTGCATCTCTAGGTCTCTGCATCTATGAACCGAGGAATTTTAAATCTGCTGAGCACTTTTTCTGGCTCTCAGAGTGAAACAAGTAGTGTGGAACTCAAGTTCTGAAAAAGGGACTTGGGAGTATTTTTAACAAAGTCAAATTAAAGTTCAGAATTTCAGGTTTCATTTTAAAGGACAAGAAAAACTGATTAGATGTTTGTGGGTGAAAAAGTATTATTCATGCACCTTCAACTGAGCATTGGCCATCCAGATTTCATTTGTGGACAGGCTGTCAGAAAAATGTAAGGGTGCATTTAAAATAATTTTTCTAGAAAGACAATTTTTGACTGGGTCATGGCAGCAGATAATTCCAGGTTCTGCTAAACTAAGTGTTTAGTATGGCAGAAAGGATGGTAACAAGAAGATTGTCTGCATACAATTTATCTCAAAAATTCTAAATAACAATGTTCTTTTCAATGAATATAAGATTAGACAGCCCCAAAATGAAACCTCAAGATGTTTGTCATAAGATCAGCTGAACAATTCAGGAAAGTATTTTAGTCTCAGAAGAGGTAGAGGAGAATCCACTTCTTGCTGTTGAGTTACTTCCCATGTTCTTGGACTACTCTTGATGACTGGAATTATTTTTTCCTTCCCTTCCATGCCCAATCACTTCTACACCTTCCATATTTCTAAGAAATACCAGCTGATTTGCAAAAAATATTTGTTAGTTACAAATCTTTTAGGAATAATATATTTCACAGTTTCTTTCTCTGCCTAATCTCGACCCATATCTTTTCCCTCAGCATGCTTCCAGAATATTCATAAAATCAATGCCACCATTAGCAATACATCTTGGGAGGACAAGTCTTCACATGTAATGTTGCTTTGTGAATTTGGTTAATGCATAAGAAATTAGCACATAGCCTTTACAATTTAAAGGTACGTTATGCAGTTATTTTCTTCATGGCAACTAAAGCCAAACTCAGTTATTTTAGGAAAAAAATCATTACAAGCATTTCTGAACCCAGCAGCCCAACAGCAATGCCCAAACTGCTCCATCCTCCTCCATGACTTTGTGTATTTCCTGATAACATCAAGAAGGTATTGGGTCACACCATCTTAGGCATGGAAGAAATCAGTAACTTTTCCAAAATAGACATAGATTTAATATTTGCAAGTAGACTCCAGCACAGATTTCATGAGGAAGCACCAATTGCTCATCTATTACCTACCTGTAAATATTCAGACAAATGTGTACACAGTGAGGAGTATGACCTGAACTAAGTGTCGTATCCACTGCTTGTCAGTAGTCACACACTTGAACTCACATAAATAAATACTCTGGATGATGTATCAGGTTCATTTATCATTTCATCTTCCCAGGAGGATCCCTGTGGAGTCAGGGTAACACTATATATTCTAATTAGCCAGTAAGAAGCAACCCCAAACTTTTCTGTCAATTGCTTTTTAACAGTTTCTTTCACAAATTTCTCAGTGTAAGCCAAGATAGTGGAATTTCAAAAAACTTGTCACCATATGTGCCTGTAACATTTCTATGGCTTCCTCATTTTGGAAAAGAATAGTGGGTGTTTCTGTATTCCTTCAAAGATCAGTGAAATCCCAGCATGTTGCCAGGTCCCCCCAGTATTATTATTTATGCAGTCAGGCTTACAGTGAAGCTCTGTCCCAAATTAATTTTAATGGCTGCACGTGATTTACTTTATTGACTTCTTGATTATTTTGTTTCCCGAGATTATACTTTTTTTTTTTTGAAGAAACCAACAAATGCCCTTTGGGCAAAAATGAACATGGTTCTGTTTTCAGAGAGGGATATCTTCATGGCTCCTTAAGACCCTCTGTCATATTTGATAACTCACTGCTAGACACAGAACCAGAAAGCATAAGCCTCTCCCACACAATGGCTTTCTATGGTTTGGGTTCTGGAAAGAGAAGGAATTGTGTTTGGAAAGATTTGTGAAATTGTGTGAGCATATAAAACATTCTGTTTCCCAGCTGAAAGACTTTCTGAGTGGGTAACAGATCTTACCAGTACTATCTGTGATGTTGATTTGGCTTCCACAATTGATTTTATGCCTCTACCTACAAGGACTCAAGCAGCAATAACTGAAATAATGGGAATATCATTAAACACCTCCACTCCCATAATGATCAATCATTAGTCCTTGATAGGAGCTTCAAGGTCATATGCTCAGTCTGACAAAGCAGACTTTAAGCCATTAAATCACCTTGGCTTTCACCTCCAGGGAAGGCCTCTAGTAGTAGGGGCTTTTCTTCAGCTACTCAAAGAAACATTTTCATTTTAATAAAACACAATTTTATGAGCTACTCTGTGTGGTTGGGTTCTAGAGCCCACAGTTTTCTTCCAGGGTGCAGACACCAGATTTCTCTCAGGGAGGAACTGTGCAGTAGACTGGTTGCCCCCTTAGTGGGCTTGGCTATTTCTTGCACAGAGAGCTGGGAGATCTCTGCAGCAAAAGGAAGGTCCTTGTACACAACATATTTTGAAGAAATTCAATTACTGCAGGACATCATCTTCTTTTTCTTCCAATTTACCAGAAGCAAGCTCCAAAGTGACTATACAAACTCTCAGAGAAGCTGATTTTAATCACTCATGACTCATTTATAACTATGAATTAAATTTTCCAACTTCACAGCATTTATTTTGATTGCATTTTATAATGACAGTTGCCATCCTAGTTACCAAACACTAATTTATGATATAGGTTAATTTTGCGTTATTAATGAACTATCAAAAAGGCAGTGTGACTTATAGTACTGACATTTAGCAAGTCACTAAAATATCTAGAGAAGAAGTAAGAGCTTCAGAGAGTTTAATGAAAACAGAAAGGAACTGCAGACAGGAAAGTGAATTTTGTAAGAATATTTCTTCTTTTTTCATCCTCATGTACTCCCTCATTCATGAATTTTAATTTTATATTATTTTCCATTCAATTTAAATACCTTAAACAAACAGTTAACAGCATGTGGATTGTCTTTTGAGAACACTGTCCATCAAATATTTCTCATTTCATGGCAACCTTCAAGCAATTAAGGCTTTAATGAGGCTGAAAATTTCCAGCCCAAATAATGTAATGAGTTTGACTGTCTTCCAGAACAACTGTGGCACTAATGCAGGAATGCATTTAACCATATGTTTGAATTCATAACTGTGTTGTTGGGCAGCAGCTGTCTGCCTCTTAAGTGAGATATAAAGCTCACACTTAACATTTGCTGAGCTTGGAGGGTTCATTGCACCATTGCTTTACCTGTGTGAGAAGTACAATATTGCCATTTCTGCTCTCTCAATGTACTTACTCATATCCACTAATTATTCTAATGAGACCTGATCCATTACTTATTTTCATCTTTAAGATACCACTAAAGATTGCACAATATTTCTCAAATGGGAGGTAAATTAGATTCTGTTACTTAGCAGGATATGGAAAACTTAACTGTACTGACACCATGGACAGAGCTGTGCTGATGAGTGTCAGGACTTCTAATTCTGTATCTATGGTAAGAGAGAACCTTTCATTTCCTCTTCATTTTAGAAGGATTTTGCATCCTGATAAAAACAGTATTTGTTTTCCTAAAATGACTTCATACACATTATTTATTCAACTGTGAAATAAACATTCATCTTCAAAAATAAAGAACTAATTCGTTTGGGGCAATTGCCAGATACCAGCAGCATACTTTCCAGAGCCACAGTAGCAAGAATTCTATGAAAATTATTCCATTATTTAGGTAACCATAGCACAGTTGTCTTCAAGTTATTCTGCAAAAAAGATGCTGGCTTGCTGCCAGCACAACCAGCATTTGTCCCAGCTGAGAAAGTAATTTCATAAACACTTAAATTTTTTTTTTCCTGGTGGGAAAAAATATGTAAAAAGGAAACAAATGACCAAATTATAAAACAAATTTAAATAAAAAGTAAATGGCCAATATCAAAACTGTCACACAGACTGCAATGCTGAATGTGCTTCAGAGATACACACAAAAACTCCTTGAAATAAGAAAAATACATTTTATTTGAAGAGTGATTCCCTGTTTCATATTTATATGTCTGATTTAAAATTTAACTATAAACATACACACAAAATTGAATTAGCTAGTTCAGTAGCTTTTAAAATGGTAAATTAACCTTACTTTGCATGATTAAGAGAAGGATTAGAATGATTCTTAAACATCCTGTATTTTAAACAACCAAGGCCAAATTCATCCTTGTAGGAACTCAACAGAACTGAACTGATCAATAAACTAATTAACCCTCTTGAATTTAACAGCTAATTCAGTACAAATTAATATTACACTTAAAATATTAACTTCAGGTCCTTAATTTTTACAATTTTGGTGTATCTTTTCTGTAGTGCTATAATTAGCACAGATATGTGGGGATATATGGTAATTTTATACGAAGTTTGATTGCAAGATATATTGTGAGTCCAGTTTGTGTGTCTCCCAAGAAGCATTATAAACTTTTGAAAGGGAAAGGCACTAAAACATCTTTTACTGTTGGAAGTTTCTACTTTTTAAAAGCCTTTTTGGAAAATACTATGCATTCTTCAGCATTAATCTATATAAAGAACAAACTTGGGCTCCTAACACAGGCATAAACTTCCTACATATAATTGCTAATTCTACATAATACTACACTACATTATTGCTATACATAATACTAATCGTAACACTCAGTGGAGTTTTAGTCTTGCAGCATACCTAAATCCAAGAACCAGTCTTAATTCAATACAGAATAAAATCCTTTACTATCTGGTAGAAGCAAACTCTCTGCACAAGCATTCTCCTAAGTGCCACATAGATCCCAAGAGCTGTATCATACGCTGTATGTCAGAAAGGATCACTCTCAGCTATAGTGAGAACTCAGCTTCTTTTTGCAGCTTCATCAGTAATCTTGAGTTTACCTTCTGCAAGTCTAACCTTTGCCTTGGGTTAGCATTGGCAGAGAAGCCACTCACTGCAGAAACTTGCTATGGCAAGGAAAGTTTAGGTGTCATGCTTCCAAAACCTACTTTATCATTCCTTTTAAAATTAAAAACATGTTTTACCTAGTATTCTATGATTCTAACATCTCTAGACTTAACAGTCCTTCCAGGTAGAAAAACTTAATTATGAAAATTAGTTGTTCTTCATTATTATCTGAAGATTAGTTTTTATCCAGTTTTTTAAACTCAATAGCTTTCATTTTACTTATTGCCGTAGATGTTTGTCAAACTATAAATCAAACATGAACCTTAATACAACATGAAGCCATCTCAGCATGGCACCTAACTTAGCAGCACTATTTCACATTATCCGAAGCATGGAAACATGGTTTTTAGTAAAGAATGGTGGGATTGTTGAAGTTGAAAGTGCCCTCCATGTTTCACCTAGACCTCCTGGTCTGAGCATGGCCATTGGCAAAGCTCTGAGCATGGCTATTGTCAAAAGAAGGAAAAGTTGCTCAGGGTCTTGTTCAGCTGAGGTTTAAAACTCCCTAAGGCTGGCATTTTGCAGCTTCACCAGGTGTCCCTTTCCAACATTTAAACACTTGAAAAAATTTTCCCTATATCCAGTTAGGTTTTCCTTTGCTGCAGCTTGTGACTGCTGCTTTTTGTCCTTTCTGTTGTGCACCTCCAAGTCAACATTCCCAGGTATCATCAGAGAGCTCCACTCAGGTAATAGACAACAGCAGTTACAGTCCTCATCCTTCTCATCTCCAGGCTACACAAGGAGCGTTCCCTCTGCTCTTCTTGCTCATTATGATCTAATCATCAGACCCCTAATCATTCTAATGATCTTGCACTTACTTGTCTCTGCAGTTGTATGTTTTTATAGCAGGGGTCCCAATGCAATTCAAAGCTGTGACCTGGGGGATAAAGTCTCTGCTGGCTCTGCTACCACAGCCAGGTGTTGGTAGCCTTCATGGCAGCTGGGGTGATCTGTCTGCTCATTCACGTTCGGTTTGTTGTCTGCCCAGGGCTTTGCTGCAGAACCCCTCCTTTCCCCATGTCTGGGTGCACCCACACCAAGTGCAGGCCTGTGCACTGGTCTGCACTGAAACTCACAGCACTCCTGTTGGCCTGACATGGGTACCTTTCTCAACACAGAAAACCAATGTCATAAAAGTCTTTATTGCATATTCTCTCAAACTTGATCAGGGGTTTTTTGGTGTCTGATGATAGTTTTTCACAGCACAATGTGATGTGGTAAAGCAATAAACATCAGTTTACAAAAATTGACTCCGTTTGTTTTTTTTACATAAACCATTAATTTTTGTTTCTTTACGAAGTCCAAATTATCGGCGCAATATAGTGTAGGTCTTAATATCATTCTTGGCATGGCTCCCCAAACAGTCTGTGAACTTGCAGTAAAAGAGTCTCAGGTTGCAGATACCAAGTCATAACCACCTTCTGCACCATTGACTCATGTCTTCCCCACAGCCCTTGATGTTCCTAAAAAGCAGATACAGCACAAGAGTCTATTTTGCATTACTCTCCAGAACTTAAATATATATTTGACTACACAGTGAATCTTTGCACTTTATAATTGACCTCATTCTTTATATTGTCTGAAGCGGAATTTCTAATACTACTATTTTAGTTTATCATTGCAAAGCTCTCTTAAAACATGCTGTTCCTTTTATAGCTGCTTTCCAAAATAAGCTTCTTACAGACATTTACAATCTAAATCTAATTAATTAAATTGAATCTTCTTTTGTAGTAAAGGAAGAAAAATAGGGTAAGAAATGCAAATACTAACACATATCACTTCTCCATCAAAGGCTTTTTCCCCCAGTATGCTTTCTGAAAAGTTGCATCTGCAATGCAAATGAAAAATAGTTGATATACAAACAAATAGATTATATACATCTTTATTTAACTCTTTTTTTGATGTTTAAAACATTTCTAAATGCCGCTTCCTCTTTGCAGAGAAAAGGCCTTTGAAACATAAATATCTTATTTTAGATCTGCAGAATTGTCCAAATTTTAAGTACTCATGTCCTCTTTAATTTTTGTTGTCAGCGCAATGCATATACTTTATTTACAGTCACGGAGAAAGGTATGCTTTCATGATCTGTTTGTCTTATTGAGGAATAAATCAGATATGTACAAAAGGTCTTACAATGAAAAGGGACAGTTTCAATTGTATAAGCAACATTATTGCTACAGATTTTAGAATCGCAGAAGTTATTTTTCTAAATATATGGAACTATGACTACAGAAAAAAAAATCTATCTTTTAAAAACTACTTTCTTAGAGTAAAATAAAGTTAAAAATTAATGGGATTAAACTACATTGTAATGATTTTTCAAGTTGCCACTGCTCCATGCTAGTGTTATTACATAAAAGTGAATTCTGAGGCATTCAAAATCACATTATGGGCAGAAAACACCTTAAATGGAAGCCAAGAATTTATTATTAGTCTAATGAAAATCTCGACACTAATTACAATACAACAGACAGTTAGTAAGATTAACCTACTCACAATAATACTTCCTGCTATAGTACAAATTATCTGATCAATTCAGAATAACATTAATAATGGAGTCAAAACTGTTGTACAAAACCTTCCTAGTATCTAGGTCTGCTCTTGGGCTCTCCCATGAGCTTTCATGTTCGCTCCTGTATTTGATAGCATCAGTACTGCTTGAGAAAAAGAGGGCTGCAGCAAGCCATCAGTATCTCATGCCCTTTGCCAGAGCAAGTGTGATGTTCATGATGGAGTTCCTTCTTTGCTGGAAGGAAGTGTATGATGTTGATGGTTTCTTCATCTCTGCTATGAGAATCCTCACTTGTGGCAGTTTTTCAAGCCTGGTCCTGCATGCTCCTGTCTCATTGTCCTGCAAGTCTGTTTTACATTCATATTTACTGTATATGGTGAGCTTTGCTCTTTCAGCCCTTTTGGTTTTGTCCAGCTCCCAAACTGCACTTCCTTACAAACCACTGGTGACCTCTTTACAGCACCAGGGTCCCCAGTAGGACGACATTCCAAGCACTCTCTTTTCACCCTCTGCTCTCACACTTGGCATCCTGTACTCCTATTTGTCCCTGCTATCACACCGTGATGATGCTTCTCTCACTGCTCTGTTCTGTGAGGGTCACAAATACATCATCATACACATAATAACAACTTGCTACTACTACCTGTAGAAAAAGGCTAATTATATCTCTTTTCCAGGTATTGGTAAGAATAAATGTTCTATTTAAGAGGTGTGAACTTCTAACATAATATCTTGGTTTGAAAAGACGGGTGTCTGCTAAGGAAGGCGGAAACCTCCCTTGAAATGGAAAAATGTAAACCACCCCACACCCCCTGTGAGAATTATAATCATGAAATCAAGGGGCTCTCAGCCAATGATATAGGAATAGGAATAACAGTTCTTTACTAGCAAAATTAGAATAAAAATGCAGTAGTACAAAAAAAATCCAAACACTGACAGATTCAGACTACAACCTGACACCCTGCTGGTCAGGATGTTGGTAGCAATCTGATTAAATGGAGGCTACCGTCCTCCTGCAGTGACAGATGTGGTTCTGTTTAAGCAATGATCCTGTAGAAGGATGTAGTTTTCCTTTGAAGGTCCGGTGGTGTAGATGGGTCCCGTCTTCCTCTGGGAATTCAGTGGAGAAAGGCTGACTGCGCTGTTCTGAGTCTCCAAAGATATACATGTTTAGATGCTTGGCTCCTCCCCCTGGGTGGAGCATCTCACCATGGGACGATGTCATTTTATCAGTCACGCAGTGACACTCAATGGCCCGTTAACAGAAGATATCCCCCTGGAGGGAGCATGGGTCATGGAAGAGGTAAAGAACACTGCCCCACCTGGTTTAAACAGATAGCAGTAGAATACATAACTTCTGGTTACCTCTTGTACTGCAACCCAAGACACATAGACTTTAAAATTCTTCTTAAAGGGATAATCTGATCATTTGGAGACTTCAAGATGTAACTCGTAAGGACTTTGGTACTTCTGGACTCTACTTCAAATCTGTTCTGACCAAAGTAATGCAATAAATGTGAAACAAATCACAGCAGAGAGCTGAAGAATAGTTGGCACACAGTTATTATTAATAGTTCTCTGAATTCCCTTTGTGCCCTGCACTTTCTTAACACTGGAATTGTTCCTGCCTCAAAGAGATTAAATTAGGCTAAGGTTCAACATGTGGATTTTAAAGATAACTGCAGAGGGTGGTAACAGAGAATGCACAGAAAACAAATAATGCCGGATAATTACTTCTATTGATAAAATCTGTGAATGGAGACAATGTGATGTAATACATCTAGATTTTACTAAAGGATTTGATATAATTTCTCACCAAATGATGCACTGATTGAAAATTAGCACTATACAAAATGAATGCTGCACATGCCAAAAAGAATATGATTCAGAAAGTAATTCTAGAGAGCATCTATAATGGCGTGTTTCAGGATCAGTTCTATTCAATGTATTTATCATTTGCTGGGAAACTTCACAGATAAAACATAATTGAGACCGTTATAAGGAAAAGAAATAGGTCGATCAAGTGATTGGAATTTCATGGTAAACTGAGTTCCCTGGAATAATGGTGCAGTGTAGTTCAATGCAAACACATGCCTATAAGATGCAAAGATATCAATCATTCACTTAATATATGAAGCCCTGTTTTAGAGAGCAGCATGTTAAGCACAAAATTGGAGACAAGATGGATAGCAGCTTTAAACAGTTTATAGTGCTGTAGAACAGGAGATGAATTGTAGTCCTGTCCCCAAGCACAGACTGGCCACAAGCAGCAGATGCTGTTTTCAAGAGGCCTTAGGAAATACAGAACAGGAGTCTGAGTGTCTCAGGAGAATTAAATCAATGCACATAATTTTTCCCCATTGAAAAACAATATTTTGTATGCATGAGTTAAAATATTAAAAACTTTTGAGACATTGGCTGCAAGACAATTTACAGCAAGGAAAACTACCCTTTTTCAGAACATACTGGCTACAGTCTGCTCCTCTTTTAATCATCCCCCTTTTCATCATATAATCCAGCAGTCAGGAATCAAGTTGCTGTCCCACAGGACAGAGCTTGGCTGGTTCTGCATCAGTTTACCATGTCCCAGCTGTGGGTTGGTTTGGAGAAGCCAGAAAGGCCCATGAGCTCTAAACTGAGGTTTGCAGCTGCACTTGGCTGCTGGGCACCCCCTGGCTGGGGGGCTGGCTGGCAGCTGCTCCTGCCAGCTGTGCTCTCTGCCAGTTGTCCCCTCAGCTGGCTTGCTGCCTGCAGCCGTGCCTCACAGGCACAGCGGCTGCTCGGCACTCCCAGCTGCAGGCTGCCCCCATGTTTTGCTGCGTTATTTCACTTGGGGTGTTTCAGCTCTTAGGGAAGGTTCAGTGATGTGCAGGAATGTGGTAAAGTCATTGCCACAGAAAAAAAGAGTCCCCAAATACTATCACTTAAAGAGAAATTTAGTCACTCCTTGAGATTAATTTCGTCAACTCCTAATACTTCAGCAATTTAGATTTGTAGGATTGTGCAGGCTTTTCCCATCCCTATACCTTAGCTGATTTTAACAGAAATGTTGTCAATATTACAAAATACCTATGAAATGTAAACATGTTGAAGCCTGACATGTTGAATGTTGAAGTCAGTAACTCCCACGGTTCCACAGGTGCCCAGAGCGGGTGCGCCCTACACCACAGCCTACAACTCCCAAGGGAGGCCCTCTGGTCCCTGAAGAGCTCACCTGAACATAAATAAAGCCTACAAGTCAATTCTGTACTTGCATGTAACAACAAACAGCAAAAACATGCTTGTAAAAATAATGCTTCAGACTGTGGGGGATTTTAAGGTTTTATTTTTGTTTTTTGGTGGACTCTTTCTCTGAAAGAAATTGTTTTCATTCCCTTTTTTTCTAACAGCTTCAGCTACACAGTTTAAACATCCAGCTTTTCCTGTCTGTAGCATTTGCTGCAGGTAGTGAAGCAACAGGAAAAGAGCAAACTGTTAGACAATATCAGTAAGACTGATCACTTGCCTATTTTTGGCTGGTTGTCAGAGCAAGATTAAGGAATTGGTTATCTCACAAGCTAACCTTTAATGGTACCCTGCAGTGCTACTATAGATCACTTAGCTGAGCCACCAGTTAGATGGTCATTGCTGTCATATATACAGAATGCAAATATTTCCCAAATTTAATGCTTAAACTATTAGCCTTGCTCTTCGCTTCTTCAGATCAATTTTATTTAAAAACTGCATTTCAAAGAGATCTAAAAATGAGAGATGGCTCTAAAACTTGTCTAAGGAACTATGTGGTAGGTTCCCCCAACCATCCAGGCTGAAAAAAACCCATATTTTGAATGGGAAGGAGGAAAAGCTCTAAAACTACTGCTCTGCAACCAGCTGTGCTATTCTGAACAAGCAAGTAGGAAAACGATAGCCCATTTTCATGTCTCATAAGTCCACACTCATGCACAATTATTCTGTCTCTTCCCATCTGTTGACAAAAGCTTTTTAGGTTATAGTGTGAATAACATAAACTGCTTCATCCTATGATTGGCTTTGCAGTGTTTTAGTTAATATTATTTTTCTGCAGCACGATGCATTTTGTGCTGAAGGACAGTATATGGAAAATGTGGGCCTCACCTTCTGTACAAACTGGCTTGTCTGGGGACTTCTGGGCACCAATTCCTGGGAACCAAAGGACCATCTCAAGAAGGAGCCCTCCCTCCTATGCCTTCCTGGTGATTCATCTAGGGGAAAAAAATTCACCGTGAGATTTGCTATTCAGTTCCAGTATGCTGCCTGATGACCTGAATAACTGCAATTTAGAATCAACTGAAACTCCTTGGATGGAAATCTTCTCATCTGGTATTAAAGTCTACAGAGTAGGTGTGCTTGTGGGGATAGGTGTCTAGGCTCCTGCTGTGATCAGTGAGAGCTTGCAAATGCCAGAAGTGGAATCCAGGCTGGGGCAGACCCAGCCAGAAGCAGGAGCCAGCTTCAGTATGGGTGATGCACTCCGGGGGGGCCGATGTCTGCACCGGTGGCAAAGGGCACCCCTGCTGATGTCCAGATACTACCTTTAAACAGAAAGAATGTCACTCCATCTCTTTTATTTCCTGTGTTCAGTAAGACCAAAGAAAGCAGAGCACATAGCAATAATACTGTAGCAATTTATAGTCACAAATGGTATAAAACAAATAGCATTAAGAAAAGGAACTGTAATAGGTTTGACTTGTTAAGCATAAGCAAGCATCGGTTGCATAGGAACTAACACATAAAACTCATTGTAATTGCGTCAGATACAATAGCAACTACAGGGAATATAAATTTCATACTCTCTCTAAATTAGCATCTCCTAATTTCTAGAGGTGGAAAAGAAGAAAACATGAAGAAAACATTTGCAGTTTAGGGCTGGATTGTGAGATCTACTTATAATAAGATAATTATTGCTTTTTAAGGTTCAGCAGAAGATACGCTTATTAAGCTTAATAATGGCTCTATTAAAAACACAAAGCCAAATAATCAACAATTGTCCTGCTTCACAAGAGTAACAATTAAAGGGTGTGATCTGGAGCAATAAAAAGAATAACAGCAAAGTAGACAAAAGTGAGAGAGAAACCACTCTGCTTGGAAACTGAGTATTGCAGATATTAAAGAATATCTGAAGTAACCATAATGCATACAGTAGAGAATATTTTCCACGTCAGTGGGTATCATTAAACAAAAACTGAAGTCACATTTAAAAGCATACTGCTTTTCTTCATAAAGCAACATTTTAGTAATTGCTGATCTGACCTCTGCACCTCAAAACAAAATATCACAACAGTATTATAGATGTAACATGAAAATATTATTAAAAGTATTATAGATGTCCTATAAAAATTAGCAGTAGCAGGCTAAACTGATAATGCAGAAAGAGGAGCACTAGAAGTATTTCAGCATTCTGCTGGGAGTGCTGGATTCACATTGTCCCTCCAGATGTTAGACTGAAAGTTTTTCAGATTTCTGTTAGGAATGAGGTTTTGCAGGGGGGAAAGATACAGCATGTATCCTCCCCAGTATGTAAGAATTAGCTCAAACAAAAATAAAAAGCCCAAATTTCTCTATTTTTTTTTCTGATTTTTTCTCTCCTTGCACAAGTTCTATTAATCTTTAGGGAATGCTTCAAACAATTTTCAGACTATTTAGCCCAGCTGCTGGGCTAAATTTGACAAGTCTAACTTAGCAAGTAATACAGTGCAACAAGACCAAACTACTGGGAAAGGCCAGGTGCTGAAGCACCAACAGCAACCCCATGCCCTTTATGGGGGATTTACTTCCATACAGCATGAATGCTCCTTGATGGCTGTCTTAGAGAGCCTATTCCAGTTTAGCTCATGTGAAAAAGATTCACTTCACGTGCCCCTAGACCCAAGTGCAGTAAGTGGAGACAGTCAGGAGGTTCACTTCAAAAGCTTGTTCCTTGTCTGAACTAAAATGCTATCACAGGGGCACCTCTGTCCTATACACTACTTGTAGAAAAGTCAGTAGGAATTCTATGCACTACTATGCAATATGGAGTTCTCAGACAAATTAAAAACAAGAATGCATACAAGTATTTTATATAACATTGATTTTGTAATTTCCTATAAAATCTTTAATAAAACATCCCGTTATTCTATATTTATTGCCAGCTTGCCATGAACATTTAATGTGCAAGTCTATTTTATGAATATATAAATAGCTACTTTTTTAAAACAGTAATGAAATTCATGTCTGCAAGTGATGGAAGGCAGGCCGGCAGGAAGGCAGGAAGGCAGGAAGGCAGGAAGGCAGGCAGGAAGGCAGGAAGGCAGGAAGGCAGGAAGGCAGGAAGGAAGGCAGGAAGGAAGGCAGGAAGGCAGGCAGGCAGGAAGGCAGGCAGGAAGGCAGGAAGGAAGGCAGGAAGGCAGGAAGGCAGGAAGGCAGGAAGGAAGGCAGGAAGGCAGGCAGGCAGGAAGGCAGGCAGGAAGGCAGGAAGGCAGGCAGGAAGGCAGGAAGGCAGGAAGGCAGGAAGGCAGGAAGGCAGGAAGGCAGGAAGGAAGGCAGGAAGGCAGGAAGGCAGGAAGGCAGGAAGGCAGGAAGGCAGGAAGGAAGGAAGGAAGGAAGGAAGGAAGGAAGGAAGGAAGGAAGGAAGGAAGGAAGGAAGGAAGGAAGGAAGGAAGGAAGGAAGGAAGGAAGGAAAAGAAATATGTACAACACATAACACACAAAAATACTGTTGTCTGGTAAAAGTACACAGAAGAAAGTTCATCCACATACAAAGGAACTCTTGAAGACATAACAATCATCTTTAAATTGTCGCTTCATGGTTTGAAACTTCCCTTACGTGCTGAAAGGCAGGAAGTGTCTGTGTCAGATAGGCAAACAGACTCTTGGCATTTCACTGGAAAAGCTGTTTTAACTTCCATTGCTTACCAGCTGCCAATAAATTCCAGACATTTAAAGTTAGAGTTTCTCAAACACCTCCTTTTCTAGCCTCTAAACCTCTATGATCACATGAAACAAATTAAGAAATAATGAAATGCTGCATAGTTTGTGCACTGTATTATTTTCTTTTATATGTTACTAAAATAATTGTTTCTTTTCTGCCATTAAGTACAGTACTTCCAGCTGCTTGATCTAAAAACACATCAGTGTTATGGAACTGTTCTTTTGTCTTTTCCAACTTGGCAATGGCTCAGAACAGCTTTCCCATCAGACTTTGCCCATGGAAAGAAAAAGAGAGGAACATTGCTTGTATCTTCAAAATTATTGTGTAAAATTTTATATATATATATATACATATACATATGTATGTACATATGCATATATATAGATCCCGTAATTGCCATGCTTTTTATCTCAGCTTTCTCAGATTTATTCTCCAGAAAGCATAATCAGGTGGTGAAAAAAAATATCAATACCCTTTCAAAAAGCAGAGAAAAGTGTTTCTTTTTTTTTTTTCCTTCCTCTGAATTCATATTGAAATTTCTATATTTTATCTGGGCCTAATTTTTTTTTTCTTTTTTTTTTTTTTTTTTTTTTAATACTTGGAGTTAAGAGACCTTTTATGGATGATTGAAAAGCAATCATGGCACCATGGTCTACCAATGAAGTAATACAAATCTATGATCTCGACTCTTGATATAGAGGAGAAATGCTCCAAAATTGAATTATTACTGCTTGGAGAAAATACTGGGACAAATATTTAAAGGAAAAGGTTCAGACAGACTTAAAATGGGAAACCATGACAGAACTGAGGAGAACTTTATCATCCACCATCATCTGTTGATAAAGAGAGGATCTGGAGAAGGCAACTAGCAACTGAGAGTATTTCTAACAACAGCTTTAGTAATGGTTATTCAAGGACCACAGAAGTCTTGTTAAGTAAATTTGGCAGACACAATGTAGTCTGATCACTCCTGGCCATGAAAGATCAACGAAGAGTGATACCTATAGGGACAGCATGAAGTAAAAGCAGGGCCAAAGAATAGAAAGGGTAAAATTTTGAGCAGCTTGCCTGATGTGAGCAACCTTCCAGGTGTTAGTTTCAGCAGTATCCCAAAACACCAAGCTCTGTGTTGCTTTGCAATCTTGTTTGATATGTGAGAAATAGATTGTATTTCACAGCACTTTTCAAGCTAAGAGGGCAGTCCTTTGTTCTCCAAATAATCCCTGTGTCTGCAGGAGTTTGAGATCTGCAGCATATTTAATTTCTACACACACCCATTATCTTCCCTCCATACGTGTGATTCTGTGGGGGAGAGGAGGGAAAAGGCGGGAGGAAGCAGCGTAGTCCTGAGCTATCGGCTAGAGAATGGAAAGATTTTATTGTATCCACAAGCACTGGACTTTGGTCTCACCAAAATAGGAGGTGGGACTGCTATCAAGTGCTGGTGAAATTGCCTGAACCAAGAAGGAGTGGATAGAGCAGAAAACTTAGCAGGAAACTGCTTTACAAATAGCACCCCAAAATATTTTTGGTACATCCCTGAAGCTCCATTATAAAGGAGCACAAGCTACAACTGCAACAACCACCCAAGCAAAGTTCAGTGAACAGAAAGGACACACAACTCTCATTACTTTTGGATTTTTTTCCATTTGGGTCTTTCTCTGTAGTGAAACTGCAACAACCTTTAGAGAGTGTCTACACAATCCCTTCTGGGTCACCAGGAAAAGCCTCACCATCTGTCTCAGGCCTGGAACTGCCCAGAATAGCTCCAAGGCTCGGCTCCTGCTATCCATGCATCCATCTCTCTCTGCCTCTGCACTCTCAGGGCTTCTCCAGCTGACTGTACTGCTCCCAGAAAAGGGCATTTTCCTGCCCCCCTCTCCTTCATGGCTTTCACTGTGCCCTGAGCTTAGCAGTCAGGACAGTGCACAGGAGTGTTTGGGGACCACCAGCCTCGCTATTTGGAACTGTGTTAATCTCCCTAAAATTCACAGGGCTTGCTCATTTTATTGAGTAACTAACAGGAGAGAACACCAGAATGCTCTACTACAGATTTTTAAAATTTGAGATACTTGTAGGATGATTCTTGGTAGCCATAGGGCAGTGGCTGCCAAATCTGGGGCATGACCTGGGACCATTGCTAAAGCTTATATAAGCAACACTCTGCATCTGTGCTGTTTTTAATCTCTATAGTTTGTTAGTCCCTAGAGAGAGATCTCACGTTTGTTGGCACATTCTCTGTCAGCTCTATTTCCCTCTTGGGATGGAAATGTGCCCCACAAGAGAAAGCCCTGACAGTCTCCTCCCGTCTGAGCCCAGTAGGTTCATCTCACCTTCAGTTCTTAGTCCTCCACAGCATTATTTGCATTTTATGCATTTGCAGTGAGCACACTGGCAAGTCTCCAGCCAAGGTCTCTATGGGTCACTGCTGAGGCTCCAGACACCTGCCCTGTGGACCTGGGAACAGGGAAGCCAAGGTAGCACTTCCCAGCCCAGGCCATGGATCCTGGTGGGCCCCTGCACTGGGAGACATGCCAGGAGAGGTTGCATTCTCCTTGCATGATGGTGCTGAGCCCTACCATCTGACCTATATCATCCCCCAGTGACATTACCCCAGATTGCAGGGGCAAGTGGCATGTCACACTCTCCTTTCTGTGTCACACCAGCAGCTGCCTGCTTTTTACCCCTAAACAAGGGTGAGGGCCAGGAACAGTGTCACTGCTCCCCAGAGCCAGGCACCAGCTCTGCTGTGGGACACTTTTTGTCTACTTCATGCTCACTCTAGACCCAGTGATATTTTTCATCTTTGTTGCAGACCTTGTTGGCAACATGAGCACCAAAGAGTCCCTGCATAAGAATGGCAATGAATTGCTTTAATTTTCAGGTAGATTCAGGTCCCACCTGGTGACAGGAAAAAGCAATTACCAAAACCTTCACAAGAAGTTATCAAAATATATTCAAAATATATTACATATCAGTATTTACTAAAAATCCAATCATATCAATGATATTTTATAATCTTTTTAGCTATGTGGAGACCTCCAAAAGCACTGACTTGTTACAGAAATCTCCATATGTTTTGCAAAAAACCTACAAAATGTCCTTTCATTATTCATAATCGTGAACCCAAGAGAGACTTCTGTGATCACTTGGCATGACACAGGCTAGGGATACAGCTCCAAGCAAGAGTATTTGTTTTAGAAAAGCATTCACTTCTCATTTAAAAATTTCTGCTGCAGGAGAATTCACCATAGCTCTTGAAAAGCTGTTCCAACAATTAAAATATCAGTGTTTGGATTTGTCTTGTTTCTTTAACGGACACCAAATCTTACCTTTGCTAATTTAAAGAGCTTTTGCCACTGCATTTCTGCCCCTGTAGGTTCACTGAGACTCTCATGGGACCAAGCTTTCTCCTGGCCATTAGAGACAGGTTGAGCTCTACAGTTCATTCACAAGAAAATACAATTTTTTTGCAGCCTTTCAGACATTGTTTTGGCTTTACTTTGTGGCAAGCTTTTTTTTATTTCAGTATATTCCACATATGTCTGACACCAGAATGGGACGGAGAGTTCCAACAAGATGGTATCAGCATGATGAAAGGATGAGTTACAGCATCTCTGCCTTATTTGTCTGTACATCTGAGGTTGCTCTACCTCCTTTTGATTAAACCTTTCATTGGGAGTTCATGCTCAGGTCCAACAAGCACATCTCTTCCAGTGTCCCCTTTGCTCTAGCAGAGTTGCATCTTCTTTTGTCTCTTCTTTGTTTCAAGATATGCAAAACTTTATTGGGCCATATCAGAACAGTTTTTGTGTTTGGCTTATTGAGCACAGCAGAGCCCTCTGTGCATGTCCTCTTCATTTAATTTCTTCTACTTCAGTCAGTGTAGCTGATTCAGGCTACCACCATCTTTTCATGCTACACAAAATCAACATAAACCTTTTGCAAGAATGGACAGTGGGGATCCTTTGAGATTAAACCTAAAATCATCCATTTTAGATGAAAAAAAAGAAGTGTACATGGAGTAATATGGAGAATGTTTATTTTTCCTTTCCCAGCAGAAGAGAAGCCTAATGACATATTCTTAGGGGTCACTGTACCTCGGCTGGTAAATTTCTGTGTTCTCTTTATGGCTAAGGCAGAAGCACAGAATCACAGAATCAGGGTTTTGAAATGCAAAGTAAGTTTATTCCCTTTACATTTGAACTGCTTCAGATTCCGAGGGATTCAGCTGGTGGGTTTTATGGCTAAGAAAGTCAGGATGGAGAAAGGAGCTGACTACCCATGCTTTTAAATCCCAGCCTGAGAAGTCCTCACTCCACTGAAAATCTGTATCTGTAATAAATATAATCCACACCAACACTTGGGGAAGTTTATTCTTTAATCCAATCTAACCTTAAAAGACAGTAAAATATTTGTATTTTACAGTCTGTAGATTCTTGGGTCTGCCTCATACCACTTTTAACAGGTGATCAGTACTCTTTGTTGAAGTTGTTATCCTTTTCACAGGAAAAAAATATTTTGGAATGGGAAGGAAAAAGCAGTGTAACCAAAAAACTTTCAAAAACGTGCAAAAGATCCAAAATTACACCTGCATCTCAATGCTCAGAGAGGATAAATAGCCAGATACAAACACACAACCACACAAACTCCATTTTGCTTTGGTGTCCCTATTACAAATACTGACCAAGGGCTGTCTTGCTTACATTTATGAAATAAATATGTGAAATCAGAGCCCAAGGCAGATGCATTACTGACTAGTGACTTCCTGTTGTGTTCACTGAAGTTGCAAGGCACAAAATAACAAGAAAGGAATAAAATACAGGTTGTAATACAAGCTTGAATGGCATATTGATGCTGGTAGGAGCGTATTTTTCTGCACTTATTTTATTAAGATATATGTGCAAGTGCCAGCTTAGTCACTGATTTCACAGAAAACTTGTGAGCCCTGGCTGACTCCACATGTTTACACAGCAAACAGCTCTTTACAGAGGTGACATCTCCAACATCTCCATTGCTTTCCAGACACATCTGTGCTCAAGTTTCCACACCAGTCTCCTTTTCCACCATTTGTCAGCAAATTCACCACCTCCCCTCTCCCAATCTTGCTTTTACCCACACTGTAAGGCAGATCAGAGAGAAACTCACTGAACCAAGAAGAGCCCCACCCACAAACCAACCAAATTCTGTTCCCCAGTCCAGGCCAGGGTGTTTACAAATTTGCTTTCTCTAATACACTGGTCTCTTGCCCTCTCTCTTTGCTCTTTTGCCATGGTGCGGAACTTAACCTCCTCACATTTGGAGGAAAACAGAGGGCAGGCACCACTTTGATGCCATTGCTGCGAAGACACATGGAAGAGATTGGATTTTGCACAGAGCTGCTCTGCTTTATTGCTCCCCATCCATCCCACATTGTCAAGTCATGCAGCAGTTTCCCCTGTTTGTGTCTGCAGCATGCTCAGGGTGAGCAGGCACAGGGCTCTCACAGGCAGCACCAGAGGATGACTGGCAGTGTGGCCAGGGCCAAGACAATGTCTGTGGTGACAATGTCAATGTCTGTAGCCAGCAGCCTCTGGGCCAGCAGCTCCTGTGCTTCTGGAGCCCCTGCTGGTTGCCCTGCTCTGGGATCTCAAGTGCAGAGCCATGACACAGTGCAGACACATCCTCTGGGCCTCTGCTGTTCCGCAGGCTTGTGCAGAAAGCACTGCTCTGTCTGGCTGCCTGCTGATGGTGTCTGCTCCAACAGAGGCTCCTTTCCTTGCTCCCAAATACACAGCTCTCACCAATCCTACTAACATCATTCCTCTGCACAAGGACCTTCATTTGCACAGTCCAGACTCAGAGTGGCACACTTTCCAAGTCTTTATTTCATCAAGGACTGCAGTGACGTGATGTATTCTACAGTAATGAAGATGGTTGGTTCATCTGTCACCTTGAATCCTCCTTCACCCCACTGCCCATATTCTGCTCTTCCTCAGCCCTTTCTCACCATCTTCAGCTACACCTTTTTGTAGTATCTTATTTTCTCCAGAATCTTCCCACAGAAAAGCTGACATGCAAGTTGTTTTCTCTGTGCTGTGCAAAGCAAACGTATCTCACATCAGACCTTACTGCAACCAGCAGACTCTGGAGAGACCCAAGTCTTACGGTTCTGCCACAAGACCCAGCTCACTTTGAGAAATTTGATTGCATGCCCAGGCTGCAATCACATTTCAGGATGGAGACAAAAGTAAGAGATCACTACAGATGTAGATTTTGCATTCTGGGACAATGGGCTGATTTTTTAGATATGATTATATAATACTTCATATAATATTATATTATTATTTATTAGATTACATATTATATATATTGATTATTATATTAATGGCAGGTTATGTATTGGGCTATGGAAATTAATTGGTTGTTCCTTTTTTTCCCTACCACAGTTTTGAAAAAAACCCAAACAGTGTATGCTGTGTAGAATATGGTCCCACAGAACATTTCCAAGTATTATCTCCATCTGTGGTGAGACAGAATTTTCAGAATGATTTCTTCTATGCTATTTTGAACACACATCAGTTTATGTTAATACTTATTAACTACTATTGAAAATTTTATTTGAGGAATACTGAGTTACAAATACTGCGTAAGAAAAGATCAGTCATCAGTCATCAGGTTCATACACAATGTTTTAATGAGTTTTTTTTTATATTAAAATCAAAGTGAGATCAGTATCTGAGGACCAAGGATGCCAAATTAAGTCAGTGTGCTCTGACCATTCTAGTAAAACTTAATGTTGAGTTCCTGAGTAAGTGGAGCAGAAATCCGCAAAACCAGTTTCTGTGGAAAAAAGGACACAAAATAATGAATTATGTTAATGTAAAAAAGAACCCAAAATAGTTCAAAACAGATATTAAGAAGTGAAACTGGAGTTTAGAGCTTCATGATTTCTTTAACATATTTGGTAGGTGAGACTAACTTGATGGCAGTATGCATCTTCCTACTGCTCTATCCAATTCAACATCCCTTTCAGAAATTCAGGAATGGTTTAAAATTAATTAATGACATGAATTAAATTATAAATACAGTATCTGTCCTGCACTCTCCCCGTTCAATGTTAAATTTTATGTATTTTGTGCTACTAACATCATTTCCATTTTCATTACTTCACCAGTTTTATCTTTAAGTTTCAGAATTAATAATCTCTTAAAACGCACAATATCCATTCACACCTCCTTGCCAGCCCACAAATTCATGTTAATTCATAGACTAAATTCATAGACTAAATTCATGGACTCTAACAGTCTATGCTTACTTAGATCACTTCTTCAAAGCATCTAATATTTTCATCTTTCACCAGAAACAATTCTCTACCACTTCTTAGTGAGCTAGAATTCCACTTCTTGAATAATTTGCCTTTTCTTCAAATACAAGGAAAAATCCAGACAAAAGTACTGCAAACTCATCCAAACACTAAGCTGAAAATTGCCAGGCAGCCAGAGAGGTTACTCCAGACTGCAGTACTGCATGGACATTGGGAGCTATGGATGATGGGAACCTCTGTGCTTCCCAGCAGAGGATGCAAGCATGATTAAAAGAACCTTCCCTATGCCCATTGTCAGCACAAGCCTGGCCAACAGAAGTACCCTTCCAACATCCCTGCTGCAGTCACTGTACAGTTCCTTAAGGCATGAGACTCCAGAGGAAAAAAAAAGATAACAGACTCCTAATAATAGGAAGATTCTGTGATATTGCAAATGTCAGATCAGGGTAGCGCTGCATGAATCAGAGAGAAAGAAGTGGCTTATTACTAAGCAACTTATTTCTATTTATATACAAATAAATATGGCTCAATAAGCCCTTAAGCACTGCTAGTAGGTAAATTTGCTTTCTGTAAAGTAATACCAATATGGTAGAAGTTACTTTCTACTATAGCTCTTTAAACAGTGGGCTCTCTGCTTATAAAACTATTATACTAAATGCAATCTCACTAAGCCTGTAAGAAAGGAGCAAATTTGCCCTTTGCATTTTATTTTTTTAATTACATGAATAAGTTTTCAAGATCTAAACCCAAGCTGCTGCTAGTGTCCTTTTATTTATTTATTTATTTATTTTTTATTAGAGGGTCAAACATGAGAGGAATATAGGTAGTGACATTGTAACATCTGTACAGGGATGATGGGAGAGGCTTGACTGAATCTCTTAGAACTGTGAGAGGCATATATTTACCTGGTATAGAAAATTTAACTTTTTTGCAGTTTTGGATCCCTACAACATCAGCTTGGTGGGTTTTTTCCTCCAGCATTTGAAGCAGATCTTAAGTCACCAAGATAATCTTTTACTCTTGAATTTTATATTATACTTTTGAGACCAGCTTATTAGTATTTTTAAATCATCTTTGTATGTGAGGCTGTTAGTCTGCAGTTAACTTCCGTATTTCTGTAACTGGTACCTTCAAGCACATCTCAATGGAATGTTTTCTTTACCCTGCCACATTTATGTTGCTTTCAGTTTGCTTAAAGGCTGTTAAACAATTTCTTCCCTTGAGGCAATACTGATTACATTTATTTATGACATTGTCTCTGAAAGTGAGATTTTTTCACAATTCTCCAAGGCAGAAATTTACTCTCAGCAATTTTCTTCCTTTACTGATCCCTTCAATAAAATAAATGGTAGTACCAGGTATTTAAAATGGGGATCACTCTTGGTTACAAATGAAACTTAATCACTAAGCCAGATGGGTAGGGTAACATGTGACATCTACTACTCGTTGTCTCAGTTATGTTTCACTGCAGGATGATTTAGTGGCATTTTGCAGTGTTAACACCAGGAGTTCCCTAGATGGAGACTGGTGCTAACACATCTCATACAGAGTGTGAATGACCACCTCAGCTTGGTGGCCGGTGACAGATAAACAACTAGCCAGAGGAAAGGAAACAAGAAGTTTTGCTCCTTTTGTCTGTACTCCTATACTCAATAGGGGTTTTCAGTCCATCCCCTGCTGGTGCCAGAGGAGCACTACACAAGCAAGTCATGCGTTTTGTTCTGAGGCTTGGCACTTGAAGATGCTGAAATTTTAATACCTCTTTGGAAGATAGGGAGATGTTCCTTAGAGCCAATGACACTGGAATAATTTTTGGACACCAAGTAATCATGAGAAGAAATCCACAACACTTCAGCAGCAGATAAAAAACGTCGACAAGTTTTCTCATTTTATCAGAGTGATAAGAATGCCCATAAAATGGCTAACTGCGCTCTCAGCTCATGGACCTGTATCTTCTTTCCAGTATTTCATTAGTTTAAAAATTTGTGTAAGTGGCAGGCATTAAGTAGAAGAGAATGCATATGCAATAGCAAAGACTAAAGTTTCCTAAAAGAGCTCTTGCTTTTGCTCTTTTTTTTTTCTCTCACAAATGTCAGACTGTTGGATCAAGAATTGGTGGCTAGTTATACTTGAAAATGTAAAGGGGTGTGGATGAGAAACTGTTCCCATCCTTCACTGACTTAACCCTCTCCACTGTTCTTCACCCTCCTTTCCCCAAGTTATTTCTTAAGCTCTCAGTTCAGGTCTTACCCCACTCATCTCATAAGACACAGCATCTCCACGGATGGATCTTCCATTCAGAGACACAGCTTGAGGTCTCAGTTTCAGGCCAAGAATGGTAATTTTGTTGTACTTCAGAGTGTCAGCTCCACGGTATCCATTTTTTACTATTTCTGTCTTCAGGCTTCCCTGAAAAATGCCACAGAGAAAACTTTAGGACCATGACAGCTCTTTAGAGGAGACTTCCTGCACACTGTTACAAGATCTCATCCTTGTCAATGAATATACAGAATGTCTTCCAATGTAGACATTGAAGTCATAAAGGAAAAAATAACAGTCACATTAATTTGCACATTAAAAATCTTTCATGTATGATTATAAACGAAGAAAGTAAATAGCATTTACAGCATTCATTAGATTGTGAATAGAAAAACATGTCCAAGAAGACATGTTTTTTCTACTTTTAATCAATGTAAATTTTGTTCTTGTACCCATTACAGAGTACACTGGCATATGCAAAGCCAAATCCAGATACAGAGATTCAATTAGTGACCTTAAGACAGATGTAATTAACATCCAAAACTAACTGCTTTAAAACACTAGTATCTTCCACAAACATCAGCTGCTAGATGTTTTGTCCCTATTTTATGTACCACATCTCCTGCCAGAAATCCCTGTTATGTATGCCCCAGCTTTAAGGACACTAAATGAACATTGTATCCACAGAGCTTTGTTTGTTGTACTTTTTATTTACTATACAGCCCATATTTAGGGTTGTACTGAGAGGACATACAAAGTCATTAAACTAATTCATTTGGATCACCAGTGACAGTAATTTCCCATACATGCAATGTAGAGGAATCATCACATTTGTTATGTGATCAAAGTTGTTGAGGAAATAAAAATGAATTACACTGCTCAGGAAATGATAGATTGCTATGCAATCATGACTTTTTAAAAATATGCCAAGGAAAAACCCATGATGGAACCTTTTGCATAAATTAGCTTATGTTATTTCAGTAGTGCATTGTAGGAGGGGAGTAGGAGCTAGATCACAGTTTGTGTAACTCAGGCCTGTGCTTAGGCTACTTATTCCAGGAATCCACACTAAAAATAAGTGCTAAGCCTTAGCACTTATTTAAATTGCCTAAATAAGGAATGTTGGCTATTATTTAGTGAACAGAGAGAAGCTTGCAAAAGTGTCCAGAGAATTTTTTAGGGTACCTATTACATGTGGTGTCTTATCCCCTCTGTCAGAGCTCCAGCACAGAGGGAGGCTCAGTTTAGAGAGAGCCCCTCCCTATGGTGCTTTACTGCTGTCTCAGGTGTGGCTCAGCAGGAGAGCCGGCTCAGGTGGCCACACAGACCCAGGAAGCATGTAATGTAATGTTGAACTCAGCTCTCATGCTCAGAGGCCCAAGACAGGACCCTTCAGTAGACACCATTTTCCCTGACCACGGTCTAGAACTGGAAGTCTTGGGGAAACAGAATCATGGAATATGCTAACTTGGAAAGGACTTATAAAGGTCATGGAGTCCAGCTCCCTGTCCTGCACAGGGCAACAGGATGGTCTGAGTGGATGTGACCCTCTCCTCTCCAGGGATCTAATAGTTAAAGCCATTGCCCAGGAACATCCTGACTTCTATCCATAAGTTTGAGGGACTTATGGATACCACTCAAAACTCCATAAATGCAAAGCAACATGAAGTCCTTGATCTGATGCCAGGAGCCAGCGTTTCTGTATTCTAAGCAAAATGGGTCATGAGTTTTCTTCTTATCATGTAGCTCTGATCCTATCAACTTAACCTTTTTTCCCCCCTACATTTTCACCCTGAATATTGGACCAGTTTTAGGTGAAACTTTCTTTCAGGCTGTCCAGTCACTTAGTGCCTAATGTATCCTTTCAGAAGCTCCCATTTTATTGGACAACCCTTCCATCACCATTTCTTTAGTATAGTGTGGGCCCACCTGGTACAGGCTGAGCACACCTGCCTTGTCTGCCACCCCTGGGGATCAGGACCTCCCTGCTCATCCCTGAAGCACAGCAGATCTTATACACATGGGTCAAGTATTTTTCTAGCCTGGTGGGCTTCATGTAAGGGGGCACTTTGACTTAGGTCACTTAATCACTATGCATGTTGGAAGGGACACGCCAAGGGAATTAAAATACCAGCTGCAGTGAGACAGCACCACAGAGCAGGAGCTTGAATCATTCTCTTAAGTGCCTGCCCCAGCCTTGAATTCTTATTTACATTTCTGTGTTGCTTAAATGAAAATATGAATAAAGGGTCTAATCCTGTAGCTGTTACTTTTGCAACACCCTGGGTTGCTGGGTTCAGAGTAAATGCTGTAATGTCAGATCTTACCAGCAAATCTCTCAGGGAAAAAAACTTGTGTGTTCTCCTAAAAGTAGGTGTGATTAAATTAGTCTTCCACATTTTTCTAAGAATATAGAAATGTGCAACAAATACAAGACCTTCATACCTTCTCATACCTCAAATTTTCTATTTGAGATGGACTGTTTTCTTCATAAACACGTAATAAAAACTTGACATTAAATATTATTGGAATGCAGATAGGGATTTCAATCATGGATTTGCAGGCAGAAGTCAAATATGAGCAACAAGAAATGGAAGTGCCAGAGAAGCAACAATCTAATTTGCACAGTTCAAAATTTAATATAAAACTGGATATTGTTTTCTGTAGCTTTCCTGCAATAAATTACTATACTCAGACTACAGAAAACCAAAGTGATTTTTCTTCCTTTTTGCTGTTGAAATACCCTTTTTGAAGAAGAAGAAGGAATTTTTTTTTTCTCACTAAATCAAGAACAAAGTAAGTTGAAATTAAATTTAAAGTCTACCCATATGGTATTAGTTCCAGGAAAATATCTCATGAATATACCCTGCTACATAATAAAGCCCATTGGCTTACCCTGGATTGCTCTTCCTCCCGGAAGACAGATATTCTAAGAGCAATACCACAATAGGAGTTAATACAATTTCATTGTTTTGACTACTTTAGGTAGATCAATTTGGGGGTTTTAGGAATACATGGCATGAAAATCACATAATCATTTTGGTTGGAAAATACCTTTAAGATTATCAAATTCAACTATTAACCCAGCACTACCAAGTCCACCACTAAACCATATCCCTAAGGGTAACATCTACACATCTTCTAAATACCTCCAGGGATGGTGTCTTCACCACTTCTCTGAGCAGCCTGTTCAAGGGCTTGACAATCCTTTCAGTGAAGAAATCTTTCCTAATATCAATATCCTAATATCCTGGTGTAACCTGAGGCCTTTGGTCCTGTCACTTGTTACTTGGAAGAAAAGACTGACCCCCACCTGGCTCACCCTCCTTTCAGGCAGTCATGGATAGCAGTAAGGTCTCCCTGAGCCTCCATTTCTCCAGGCCAAACAACCCCAGCTCCCTCAGCTGCTCTTCATATGACTTGTGCTCCAGAGCCTCTACCAGCTTCATTGCCCTTCTCTGAACACAGGATCTGAGGTGTGGCCTCACCAGTGGCAAGTACAGAGGTACTTGCCCTGGTCCTGTATATTTCTGATACAAGGCAGAATGCCCTTGGCCTTCTTGGCCACTTGGGCACATGCTGGCCCATATTCAGAGGGCTGGGAACCAAACCATGCTATAGTCTATATACAATATCCTATTTCTTACCAAGTGCTAGAATTGCAGATGAAATGAAATGTACAGAGATAGATTATTGAAGGAGGGTAAGGTTTTTTTACAATAACTCTCACAACTTACTGTCATGTACTTTATGAGCTTATGCTAGATATAATTTATAGTATTTTACTTGACTGAAGCCTTGATGATTGGGCTTTTCTACAGGTCTTTCTCAGGACATGTCTGCACAGAACTGAGCGCTGTGTGAAAGGCATCAGTGCACTGACCCTGAGCTAATCTGTTCCTGTGCTGCACAGAGCATCTGATCAGCACAGTGGGTTGCCAGTAGCGTGCTGGATCTCTCCACAGGACACCCAGCATGGGAGCACTGTCTGCACTGTCAGACAACGAAATGCAAGCTAAAGAATTGAGACTACATAATTCTCTGTGCCAGAAAACAAAAACATCAAGTGATCAAAGTTAAAAGATTGCTGGAATATCCTGAAGAAAGGAATCGAGCTTTCTTCCACCCGTCAGATGGAAAGTGCTCACTAGGAGGAACACAAGACAAACGTCCCTTGTCCCCAGAAGCTGCAACTAAGGAAAAAAAAAATCAAAAAAGCAGGTTTTTTTCAGATTCATATTGCAGCAGGGACATTAATGACATCTCGCTATGATACTCAATGAAGCAAACACAAAACAGCAGGATCATAGTTGGACTATTCTGTAGTTAGCTGTCAATGAAAGCATTAGGTAGCTTATCTGGTTTATAGACTGATCTAGAAGATAAAAAGTTTTCCAGAGAAAAGTTAGACACCAACACCTTACAATGGCTGCACTAAAATGCAGCCACCTATATGTAAGCAGGTATCTTGTATGTTGCCACTTACTTCGCTGAATGTGTATTTAGCCAAGAAGTAGTTCTCTTTTTCAATAGTATCTGTCAAAACACAAAGCAAGGAGGATTGATATCAAAACAGGCAGCAAACTCCATAAGCAGTTCACATTATTGTAGCAAGCGGCTAAGGTCAGGCTAAGATGATTTGTGGCCTATTTAATCTCTTCTTCTAGTCTTGGGTTGATCTCAGGAGAACACAATGTGAGAGATGGCCCTCTCTAGCAGATCAGCTGCTCCCAGTGTCACATGTTTCTCATATCTTCATTGAAGTTGCTGACTTCAACAACAATCAGCTTTTCATGTTCACAGAATCACCGAATAAGATGACTTAGAAAGGACCCTCAAGGATCATCAAGTTGAACTCCTGACCAAGAGTTACACCATTTGCCTGAATGCATTGCCCAAGCACTCTAGAACTCTGTCAGGTTGGTACTGTGACTGCCTCTCTGGGGAACCTCTTCCAGTGCTCAACCACCTTCTGGGAGAAGAACCTTTTTCTAATATTCAACATAAACCTCCCCTAACAGCTTCAGGCCACTCCCTCATCTCCTGTCACTGGTCACCACAGAGGAGATCAGGGCCTGCCCCTCCCCTTCCCCTCATGAGGAAGTTGTAACTGCAGTGAGGTCTCCCCTCAGTCTCCTTCAGGCTGAGCAGAGCAAGTGACTTCAGCCACTCCTCATATGGCTTCTCCTCAAGGTCCTTCACAATCACCCTCCTTTAGATGCTCTCTTATAGCTATACTATAGCTATTATAACTCTTATACTATATTGCTATACTGAGGTGCCCAAAACTGCCTCCAGCACCTGAAGTGAGGCCACCCCAGTGCAGAACAGTGTGGGACAATCCCCTCCCTTGCCCAGCTGGCAATGCTGTGCCTGATGCCCCCAGGACATGGGTGACCCTCCTGGCTGCCTCCACTGCTGACTCACGTTCAGCTTTCCTGCCCTTTCTACCATTCACTCTGGGGTCAGTTCTCCAGCTACTTCTAGCAGGAGCCAGTGCCATTATGCTGCCAAAAAGGTGGCCTGAGGAGGGCCCTGTATGCAGGTACTGCTTCACAGCAGGGGACCAGGCTTACCAATGGAATCACCATCATCCCAAAAGAGAGATCCAGAAGCTTGTCCTTGCTCATCCAGGGCAATAATGAGTCCAAATGGGTTCAGGCGGCTGTTGACAAACACATTGAGAAGTGTCACTACAAACCTGTGGATGCTTAACAAAAACTTCTGAACACAACTTCCATTTTAAGGTTACAAAAAGGTCATGACAGAAGAACAGTGTTTACCAAAAGGACTCTCAAAGTGATGGCAAAATCTCTGCCTTGCCGTGTCCCATTTAAGTCTAGTTTTCCTACATTTTGAATGCTCATGTGAACAAGCTCCCCCTTCTTTTGTGGCCTTAATGTACAATAAATGGATGGTCTGGGAGTCAACTGGTAACCAGTACTACCTTAGTATGGCTCCTGCACAGTGTCGTCCCCTCTCTCCTACTCAGATTAACTTCTGAGCACGGCTCAGACTCGAGATCAGTATATTATCCATTGGCATGGGGAAGTATTTTTCCTAAATAAAAATTTGTGCTTTTCCACCTTGTTTATGACATTGGATAAATTCACCCAAGAAGAATTTTGCATTTCCTCTTGCATACATCTACTTTGAATGACTGACAGCTGGTCAGTGTGGCAATAAGAGGTGCAAAAGCTTTTCTGAGCATAATCACAGAGCCAGTAGTAGGCGTCAGCTGTGCTAACAGTGACGTGGGTCATCTCTGAGGTGATTCCTCCTAATGAAGTGGAATGAACAGTGGTATAAAAATACTGAACTTATCACTTGGGCTGGCAGCTGGGAGCTGCAGATTATCTCTCTTCTGTACTTACTTTTGATTACTTTTTTGACTGTCTGTGGGTCTGACCCACACCGTGGCAGCTTGGTGACAAGCACAGGTGACATTACCTCTCAGTAGTGGTTGTGGCTGGTGCCTGTTGTGGCAGAATGTACCCTCCACGGATGTACAGGGGGATCTTGTTCAGTGGGGCAGACACAGTGGCATAGTTCTTCTTCCAGGCACTTGGCACTTTAAGACCCTACAACGAAAATTAATGCAGTTAAAAAAATGCCAATGCAGGCACTATACATATAGACTGCTGAAAAAGAGAGCAAGCGGTAATTTTTTGTTTCAGTTACAACAGTGAAGAAAACAAACTAAAATACGGATTTCAGGAGTTATTATTCTAGTTTCCTTTTTAACATGAAAGAGGATCTAGCCCCTGCAGTTATGCATATGCCTGAGATAAAAGCATCATGACTGAAAGACAGCAAATGGTCTTTAAAAATGGTGTCATTATTCTGTATGCTGTAAAAAAAAAACACTCGTCAAGACACTGAACAAAAAGAAAAAGAAACTTTTGCTTCCTCATTTTATACATATGGAGCTTGTCACAATTCAGTTTAAGGTAAGTGATTCAGAGTCATTTGAGAATGTAAACTGTAGATTTTCTTCTCTTCTAAGAACAATTCTTCCCCTTTCAAAAAGTAATTACAGCATTCAGTGAGTGAAATTTGTGTGTGTGTAGACAACCAGCGTTAAATTCTCTGCATCATCCTTTTCTGGTTTAATGCCTCAAAACCAGTAGGCAAGACTTATGTACAGAGTAAATAGCAGGAAGGCTTTGTTCTTGCCCTCTGTAAATGATAATTATTATTTATGGCAAGTACCCAACTTTGGTTTGGATAAGCATCATGTGTATGACAAGTAAGTGCCAAACACTGGTGAACAATGCCAGGGGCTGGCACCTAGGCAGGACAAGGGACACAGGCCACTGTCCCTGTGCCCAACCCAGCAAGGGGACTCAGAGGGACCACAAGGAGAGTTGAATTAAGTTCTGGACTTTGCAGCAACAGTCTTATGAGAAGAGAAAAAGGAAAGGGTTGGATGAACATCCATCTGAGGACATCAGCCAAATGCTGAAAATGACCACACTTCATTAAAATTAAGCCTGCATTCCCTCTGAGAGCAGTTCTATTCTGCTTGCTCTTCTGCCAGGGACACCCAGGAGAGTTAACAACAGCTTGGTAATCCTGGGCTCACATTTTTGAAAGCTCTTAGCATCAGTTTAACTGCTCCAATTGAAGCCAACACTGGACTTAGCCTGCAGATTGCAGCAGAGCACTTTTGGAAATGCAGGCCTGGGGATGGTGCTGTAAGGGTCAAGCCTCGGGCGCTGAAGAGAAGGTCCTGGCATGTCCCACAGAGCAGGCTGCTCTGCAGCTCCTGAGAGGTGTGCCCTCCAGAGGGGTGCCTCACCTCACACTCCCAATATGCCTTCTGTCAAAAGTGATGCTTGTGCACAACTACATGCACAGGAGGGTTTGTGGCATGTTCTTAGGAGTGTGGCTTAGGTTTCTGCCTGTCTCTGTGCATGGAAGTGATTAATGTGTATCAGAACAAGAATTAGAAGTGGGGGACAAAGAAAGATACCCTGGCATTTTCATGCATGTCTAGGCAGCTCTTGAAAATTCTGTTCACTGCATCTTAGAGCTTAATATGGCAAAAATAGAAAATAAAATGTTACTGAAAGCTGTGTCATTTACCCTCCCAGCAAGCCTGATGTAGACTTTTTTCCATTAGTTTTCTTAAATACAGATGCTGAGGTAAAAATACTGCTGAAGATTGCTAAAAGTTATTTTGCTGGAATTGTACCATTTAAAATTATTTTTTTAAAAAAGTAAGAAAATTAATCTTAAAAATACATACGGTATAGTAGTCGAACCACTGTGCTTCAGGGAAGTATACAGTCACAGATCTTGCTCCCTGTAATTGTTATAAAGAGATTAAAGTCTTTTTTCTTTCTGCATTTCTGATATTACATTAGCTTTATTATATTTGTGCATGGAGAGATGTATGCTGAATATTCTAATAACATCAAATTTTAGATATTATGGCTGAGTTATTGTCATAGCAGTGGACTAGTGCTGGCTAATCTATAATACTAAACAGACAAGCCTATCCTATTTGGGGTGGGTTTACTGCCATAGCTTGGGATGAATCAATGTTACATGATTATTTTATTCTAGTACATAGCTCTATGTCTTGCAAATGTAACTGGCCTAGGTGCACTCCTCCAACATCTGAGCAGCCCTCGTGAGGGCAATGGAAGCCTTTCCAAGACAGGGCTTCACACCTGAACTGGGAGGACACCACTGCTCAGTGCCCCTCATACCATTCCTGTCCCAGAAACAGGCAGAGAATGAGCTCTAGCACACAGAGGATACAGATCCTTCTCTTCTTGTAAACAATTTAAAGGTGCAGATAAGTAATAATAAATAATAAATGTTTTGCTAATTGCACAATTACTGTACTTCATTTTGCAGCATGTGTTGTTTCAGATCTCTGCAGGGATGAAATCAGGCTAAAGGCACTTTGTATTAATAACTCCAGGAACAGTTGGGATCAAAACATACTTCCATTTTTGTCACAAGTTGCTTATTCTCACAAATAGATTAATTTTTACTCTCAGTGTAGATGCCTGCCCCTTTGCAGAATTATGGATTAGCCCCAAGGACTACCCCAGAAATCATTAGTTTTCTAATGAAAAAAAGTGCTCCCCTCTACATCTTTTCTCTGCAGTATTATGAAAACACTGGACATTCTGGTCTACAGAAAAGTAGAGACTAGAGTCTCTGAGTTGTGATGATTTCAGGGCCAGGTTGAATGAGGCTTTGACCAACAAGGAGTAAAGGTCAAGTCACCCCTGACTCATCTTCTCTACACAAGCAGATGCCAAGCTGCAGTTTGAGACAGTCACTGCTGGCCTGCACTGCCCCAGTGAGGGGCTTACAGCTCACCTCTGTCCCTGCCCTGCCAGCTGCCACAGCCCTGGCTGCCAGCTATCACACTGCAAGACCCAACGATGTGCTGCCTTCAAAGTTCTGCTTCCCTCATCAGGCCACAGGCATGCAGCCTTCCTTTTGTGCTGAAGTTCCTCAAAAAACATCAGGAACTCCTTATCTAGACCCCCTATCATTTTATATATCCGTATAATGTCCCCTTTTATTCAGTTCTTTGCAGGAAGCCTCCCCTAGCTTATCACTCCCTCTTCATGGGAAGGTTTTTTTTCCAATCCTTCATCATTTTGCTGGTCTGAGACCCTGTGAAATCATCTTTCTACTCATCAGCTGTTAGAAACCTGTGGGAGTCTGAAGATAAAGGACTGATGAACAAAGTGCCTCAGTGGGGTCAGAATGGTTTTAGAATTTAATTTGTATTAAATTCACAGAGACAAAAGTGTTGGTTAAAAACCAAGGTAACAGTGTCCTGTTTATATGTTTGATCACCAGTAACATCTAGAAATATATCAGATATTCTGGCAGCATGCTGACTGCAAACAGCACCAGGATACATCCTATGCAAATACTTAGATCTGCTCAGACATATCTTTCTTGTGCTGCCACTAGTCAGTGGTGGGCAAGGAGAGAAACACACCCTTGCTCTAGCCAAGCAGTGAGAGCCATGACCCCAGCACAGCAGAGGAAAACGCTGCTTTTTAAAACCTGCCCTGTTAGCAGCTTACATTATCATTATTGTTTCCATAATGACTGCCTTTGCCTGTGATGCTGGGGAACTCCTACCACAGCCCTTGAAATGCTGTAGTTCCAAAACACTGTGGGTGAGCAGTAATATGGAAACTAGTTTGCTTTCATATCTGTATGTTTCTTCCTAGCTCGACAATTACTGCTCTGTGTGTGTCCTTGGAGACTGCTGCCAGCACAATAACAGGAGCACGTGAGGGGCAGCCTCTTCACATCCATTCCTCACTTGGAGTAAAAGGAAAAGGCTGTGCCCTCACTTTCATCCTCCCACTTCAAGTACTGAGAAACTCTGTACTTTCTGTGCTGCTCAGAAATGTGTTCTGCAGGCTTTGACAGTGGAGAGTAGAAAGGGATGGATATGAGCAAACATGCTCTGAATGTCATCCAATGCCCTAAGGACCACTTGTTTCTTTTATTCCAGTGATGGCATTTTTAATTACAGTACTTGCCTCTTCAAGAACAGGAGCAATCATAAAGGCAGGTCCCCAAAGGAAGGCAGTATCTATTCCATGAGTCTCCTGATCAGAGGTAAATCTATTTTGAAAGTGAAACACACAATGTTAATTCAAAGTTTTTATAATTTGCCAAATATTTTGATATTACTCACTGTGACAAGAAATCTGCTTCTTCAAAGTATCCTTCAAGACACCCAAATATTTTTCCTGATTGAGGGAATGCCAAAAGCTGGACAGATTCAGATATTTCAGTAGTACCTATCATCCAGAGCAGACCAGAACACTCACAAAATTATGAAGCTGATTTCAGAACAGAAACAGTGGGAAAACAACTTCTGTTCAGTGGGCTGAAACTTCATTGTGGGAGCCAATGAGCAGGATAGGGACCAGGCTCAGGAGAGGGAACACAGAGGAAAAACATCGTGCTCTAGGATCTAAAGCATTTGTGAAAATCCTTGGATTTGGCCTCCCACACCTTTCACAGATTTACATTTGAAATTGTTTGCAAGACAAACACAGAGCAATACTCATACATAATCTACTTTTTAGCTGCCTCTCCTGAACAGATGAAAAACCTGTGGAATTCAGTCCATTTTACTCAATGCACTAAAATTGGTTTGGATTCTGATCATGCTCTCCAGAATGCTCAGTCCTGTTTGCCTGGCACCATCTGCCTTCTCTTGGGAAGAGATCTCTCTTCCACCATGCATCAGGTACTGAAAATATTGAATAGTACCTGGCAAGGAAGAGAGATCCTTCCCAACTCAGGAACCTCCTTTCATCCAGCATAAAATCCTTGAGAATTGAAATAGGTTTTCCATCTTATGTAAGTCTCTTCCTGAGGAAATAATTAATGGGTCCTAATTCTTATAATAATGTCACATGGGTAAAAAAATCTGTGTCTCAAATCCTCCAAAAATCAAAGTACCTTGTACCTCCTGACTTCTGCTACTCCTCTGCCCCTTTGCCCCTTCAACAGCCCTGCTGCCTTGTCAGAGATGGCAACTGGTCTGGTTTTCATGCCTTTTTGACAAATTCACACTGGTAATTGCCTATTTACATAGTATTCTCTAAGGATACATAAACAGCTTTTTAAAAATTCCTTTTCTGTGTCTGTTTCATGGACTTTGCAGCTGCCCCTGTCTACAGCAAGGTGTCTGTTGAACAGTGGCTGGAGCAGAGTGGCTCAGTGTCAGTGCCCTGTTCTGACACCCTGCCTGCTCAGGGCAAAGGCACACACTGCACCCAGCTGGTAGTAAAGATAACTTGGCAATAAAAAGACAACTTAGATTTCTAAAATATTGTAAACTTATTGGAGTAAGTTTTAAATTTAAGAAAAAAATGTTCTTGAAGCATGCATGCCTTGGTCTCTGCTTGGAAGAAACCTCAATTTGTTCAGAGTTTCTTTTTCTGTCCAGAACAGTAGCTCTTTTGGACACCTTAACCTTGGCCATTAGTGCATTTCGACATAATACTTTGTAAATGTTTAAAGCAGATTATGGTTTTTGATGAATTACCTTGTCCTAAAGTTTTTGACATATAAAACATGAGTTTTTCTTGGCATCTCAATAGGTTCTCTGTATTTTCAATTTCACTGTAATAAAATTGTAGTAGGAACAAAATATTTTGTTGTGGCAGACTGCAGGACAAAAAGCTGATCAAGAAATTATGAAAAAAGAAGAATCTATCGTATTTGCACATGGAAACAAGCTTCTCACCCTTTAACTCAGCACAATTTTCTCTTGCAATTATAGCAACCACTAGCACAAATTCAGCAAACAAAAGAACTTTCCTGTTTTGAAAATATAAGCCATTAAAGCATGCTGTCACCTATGAAAGGTCTTTAATTCCATCCACTGTTTCCTCTGGTTAGCTGCTGGCCTCTTTTCTGTCATACTCTCCCCCTGGTTAGCCATTAAACACAACTTTCCCTTCCCCTAATGGATTACCAGCTCACAGTCTTTTTTGGACACCTGAGATATTGACGCCTCTGCTTTACAGAGTGAAAGCCTCCAAGGCACCAAATACGCTTAAAAGAATCCACTGGGATGTTGTTCTTGTTTGTTACTTGAAATGAGCCCCTAAATGTTCAAAATGGAATGAAATGTTCAGATGAAATAGCTATTGCTTGGAGACTCCCTGCCTGTGTACAGTTGTTCTCAGGGTGAGGACTCTGAACCCATAAGAACTTCACCTGAAAAACTAATGCAGGTGTTTTTTGGTTTTCCTTCATATTTTTTACAAGTAAGAGGCAAGGTTGATGTAAACTTCCATCATCCATACACTGAAAATTCTGTTTCAGTTCTCTTTCTCAGACCCCCACATTTCTCCTCCTGTTAGCATGTGTTAGCATTTCCTCTATGTGGGCAGACCCACTACTAAACCACTTAATATCAATTAGAAATAGTGAGAAATACACATTAAGTAATAGCAGTGAATAATAGTAACCAGAATTAACTAGTAGTAGTAAGAAACACTTCTAAGCCATTTTAGGATCTAGCTGTGGCAACATTAGCAAATGATGGGACTAGGATGCCAGAAGGGACACTGGGGAAGTCAACAGTTTGTGTTGATCTCCTGATGCCTACCCTACTTACATGCATTTGAGAGGGTTTATTTCCTAGTAATCCCACTCTGGTCCTGCTGACTAAGCTCCCATCAGTGTCTGTAGTGAACCTCTCAGCTCAGTTTCATCCAGGAGAAGCCTCTGCTGGTTCATCTGAGACTGCTCTACAACTCCAATCCAAACAAATTTGGAAATCTGTCACTGTGCATATGGCCTGCATAGAATACAGGTATGCTGGTAATGGTCAGAAAAGAAGCTTTAATGACACTGAAGTAATTCTGTATTAGCAGAGATTAGCTATATTAATGCCAAAATTAACTTGGGCATTTCCAAAATTAACACAAATAATATTAAGCAAAAATAGACCTGAAATGAAATAGCATATAGCCAATTGTAAGCTATGAGCACCTATAGTATTTTCTAGTAAAATGACATTGCCAAGTAGAAAGAGGAACAACAGTGCTTTTAAAATCTATCAATTAACCATTATGCTGAGTAAGCAAAACAGATTTTGTGGCTATCCTCTCCATATTCGAATAGTCTGCACTTCAGTGCAACCTCAGTTTAACTTGCAAAAAATGCCTTACTCTTTAACCAGAATGTTTTTAACCTAAAGTGGAAAAAAAGAACATTAAACAGTCTGTGATGTAGCCTGCACCAATGAAATGAAATTGTGGCAGAGCATTAGGCTTTCATATGTATTGTTTACACTCCTTTTGCTCAAGTCTTTGCATAAAGCATTCTGAAGTAGAAAATTAACCAAAAGCAGGTAAAAAACTAATTAAAAGATGAGGACAGGGAAAGAAAACCTCAGCTGGATTCCTGTTTCTTCCAAAAAGAAAAAAATTAGTTGTTCCAATAATCTGAGTTTAATTTTCAAAGAGGCTTTTCAGTTTGTGTTTATTAATCTCAGTTTTGCACCTGCTTCTACACTCAAACATCTCTATCTCTGTTTTCTCTGTATAATTTGTGGACACAGATGTGGGTTTCATAGATAGCATGCAGATGCAAGTGCTAAATTGGAAAAAAAACCCAAATGCTTTGGATCATTGGACTCTCTGTATGAGGCCTTTTAGCATTCTGGATCAGAATACAGATTTCATTGATTTCATTCAAATACAGAAAATACAGGTATGTGACTCTCATTTTTGAAATAAAAAAGACCTATATATTTGCCTAAGACTAAAAATTTTCATAATTCTTCTTTCGTAAGTTTGTCTATTTTCCCCCACTGAAAACAAATACAGGTTATATATTAATGGAAATTACTGCATATATTATCTTTGTGCATCTAACTTGATTGATTTAACTGTTCAACTGGTCTTTTAAAAGACAGCATGCAATAATAATACTGTGACTGTTCTCCTAAGGATATCAACCAGTACATATATAAGAGCTCATCTACTTTTTGAGCAAATTACAATAAAAAAGGGACTCCAAACTCACTCGTGCATCAGTGACCGCACCACTGTGCCTCCGTGAACGTGAGACTCGTAGAACAGGGTGTATAAGTATGGCAGCAGGGTGTATCTGATCCGAAGAGTAGCACGAGATATCTTGGCAAAAGCATCTCCAAACACGGCTGGGTCTTGTTCCTGTTCAGGAAAAGCTTAGATTTGTACTGAGCATTGAAACAAACTCAGCAGAGAAGCTGTGTGCAACATAAGAGAGCTGTGGCTGGCACGATGCTACGGAAGTGAGTGTTTAAATAAGAAAAAGCACTCATTTGCAAACTGCAAGATATATTAAGAACAACATACATTATTCCCAACTAAAATCTGTATAAAATTCTGAACTTGAAAAATTCCAGTGAGCTCAAAAAGATCAGGCCCCACCATAATGTATGTGAGCCCTCTGCAAACACCTCTAACCTTGTGAGGAGAGGGAATCTCAGGTCATTATCTGTGCTCAGGAATAGATGGCCTGCCTCTAGAAATTAATTCATCTTGGAGACGCATGCCCTCTCAGACAAAGGAGATGAAACACAGGAAAGAGGGAAGACTGATAATCTGCACATCAAAGTCAAAAGCATAATTACACTGGCCACAAATATAAAGGCAAGTCTACTTGAAAGAGTAAACTCATAACTCTGCTGAAGCCAACAGGCGTGACCCCAAGTCACTGTGTGTGGTACAGAAAACATTTTATCCATTCAAGAAACTTGATTTCTCCTCCTGTGTGCTCCATTTTAGGATGCCCTGAGCGACAGTACAGCCACACATCAGCAGTACTCCTCAGTGCTCTGCTGTGCAGGGCATGCACTGGGTCACACCATGAAGAGGGCAGGCTGGAGCAGTCTGGATTCACTGGCTGCCTTTGGGTTTACTCCAGTGCAGCCCTGACTCTGCCCTGGGATGGCAGGCAGAGCATGCAGCCAAGGGCAGTGCTGATATGGGGAAGAGTTACATCTCCTTTAATTCCTCCTCTCTACCTCTCCAGTGCTAAACAGCCAGCTTACAGTCACATGACTCCCTTTCTCCTTCATAAAATCTTTCCAGGGTACTCAATTTTCTCACTAAAGCTGAAGACTATATGATGAATTCCAAGGATAATGAAATGCAAAAGTAACAGAAGTAACAATGCTTTTTATATTATCTAGTGCTTTTCAGACAAGAAAAATATTAATTAAACTGTTTGAAATATACAATGAATTAGGCAAAGTGGATATTTAAGACTTTAACACTAACCTAATATTAATTAAATTCAATATTAAGTAAAATTTCACCATTAGTATGTTTACGTCAGAATTACTCACTAAGAATACTCCCTGCTGGCTCTGAGCTCCAGAACATCCATCTATTATTTCAAAAATTGCACGGTATTTTTACCAGTGTTTTGACACTGTACAAACACTGCTTAAATTCACAAAAAAACCAGAATTCTTAGGTGATGCTGAGTCACCCAAAATGCCAGTTCATTTCTTTCTGTGAACACAATATTTCAAATGGATTTAAGTAATCCAATGGAACCAAATATATCTCTGAGTTGCACCACCCATTATAGACCCATTGCTCTCTTCTTGTTTATTAAATTGTACATATGAGATTGATATCCACTCACCCAGGTCAGACTCTGTTTGCATGCTCAAAGGGTCAAGCAACGATATAGACATAGATATGGATATAGATGCTAACTTTAGTGGAGAGGCAAATAGAAAATATTTCACAACAGCAACAGGAACTACCACACAAATGTTTGTTCTCCTACAAAGAAATACCTCAGGGATCTACAGGTTAATTCCTGACCCTCTTAATGATAGTATTGTATATATTGTATAGCTTATTATTCTTGCATTTACTCCATTGCTGAAAATCCATCATACTTTGGTGCAGAGACAAAGGTCTTCCTGGGAGTGTAAATGTTGCAGCATTTTGATGATGCAACTTCAAAGAAACTGAAGATTAGCGAATAACCTTAGCTCCAGCATTGCACCAATCAGTTTACAGAAGGAAAAAAACCCAAACATTTCTTGAACAAGCAGAACCATTTCATCACAGTTGCAGATAAACACAGAATAATTACAAAGAATGCAAGACCTTCAACCTTCATAGCTAGAAATTACTCGATACTTCTTTCTCTTTGCAACAAGTCTTTAAAGGACTTTTATGATTTTGAAACCAGGGCATGGATCTGGATTAAGGCTGCACTTTTTCATTCATCTCATGGGCCCATTAGCCTTTTCTGGCCTTGGCTGCCTCTTGGCTGATAATGATGTCACTATTGATGCCTCTCCTTGGAATTCTCACATGTTTGTAACTTGCTTTTAAACAGCAAGGATGGTGTATAATGATCTCTCTCCCCTCCCTGCAATACATACTATAATTATGGAATTATTGAAACAAAAGTTTAGCAATCAAGGGAGTAGGAAGACACACTGACACCCACTGGCTCTTAAATAAAACCAGGACTTCAGCAGGTAAAAGATGAAACAGATGAATTTTACCAACAGCGTGAGAAGACCAGTGTTTCTATGTTATCTTGACATTACGGATGGGAAAAATTTACATTTCACCGTATAGTTCCTGCTCTTGGTGCAGCACTCCTTTTCATCCAGTGCTCCAGTTTACCCAAGAATAGCAGGTTAATTTTGGAGAAAGTAATAAAAATGACTGTCCGCATAATTATAATCATAGGCTACAGCTTTATGCAACTTTGTTTACTTACGCTGTTTCCCTCTGCATTGTGATTTCTGGAAAATGGATAGAAAGAGCCAAGCTGCATCCAGCGCAGGCAGAGTTCATAGGTAGTGTTGTAGTTAAACCCACAGATATCAGCACCAACCTAAGGAAAAACAAAATTGTGTTTGTGATTGTGACTGAGGCCCAAAAATGAGAGACTACAGAAATTTGCTAATAAAAGTATTTTTGGAAAGACATCCCTGTTTCTAATTACTTTATAAGAATGTTGTATAATGATACAAATTTTTCTGTATCTGACTGATATGTATGATATGTATGTATGTATGTATGTATGTATGTATATGACTGAGGTTGTACTGTCTCCTAGGGCCCTAAGTTCACTGTGGAAGATCCGACTGTATTTCAATAAATCTACAAATTCTCCATCCCAACTTGCAAACCCAGAAATATATGAAGGAGCCATAATCATAATACATAATACAAGGAGATTGGATTTGGATGGCATGCATTAAGTCAGTCCGAATCTTGCAGTGCTGTTTTTGCTTCCCTTCAGCAGCCAAGACTGACATTTAGCCTTTTAATCTGCAGATCCTTAGGCTGTGCAGGCTGTTGCTGCTGGCCACCTCAAGTGGCTTCTTTCAGAAAACATTTGAGTTAATTTGAAGTGATATTGTGTATAAGCCAGCACCTGCCCAGAGGACGGCAGACTTACATAGGGAATGCCAAAGAGGTTGAATTCCAGGATTCCAACGACTGAGCGGTGCAGGTCCTTCCACTGAGAGAAGTTGTCACCGAGCCAGTGAGCACTGTGCTTCCCGCTGCCCACGAACGTCGACCGACTCAACACAAACGCCCGCTTTCCAGTTGCCTGCTGGACAACACTGCGAAGAAATGCAACAAGACCTTCAAAAACAGGAGTGGTAAACAAAACACCTTATAATCAACCTGAGCATTCAGGCACAATTTTACCTGAGACAGTATTATTCATGAAACAATTATTACTGTGATCCCTACTCACATGAAAATGTGGCTGCAAAACTGAAAATAAAATAAAGATTTACACAGTGGCCAAAACGAAACAAAAAAAAAAATCTATTTGATTCACTAAACAATTTGTCTCAGGTGTTTTAATCTTCCTAAATAATAATTTCTGTTTAATTTATTCTCAGCAGCATCTCAAAATGAAAATTCAAATAATAATTTCCTTTCTATACTAGTATATTTAATTAGGTGTCCAATGAATTCGTAAAAACCATTATAATAGGTTTTTTTTTTTTCAATACAGGATTTATTTAGAGATTTCTATTGGCAAATAAAGGTCCAATACTCAGGAATTAAAAACCTAAAAACCCCCAACAAAACACAAAATCCAAAAAATTAAAATGACACAAAAATATCAAAAATATATCTAAAAATCTTATAAAAAATAAATAATCAATATAGAAAACAAACCTGTAATCATTCAAAATGCCACCCCATCCTTGTATTATTTTCTCTAGTTCCCTGTCTTTTTTGATACATGAGGTTTCATTACAGAATTAGTGGTACTATGAATTTATCTTGGTTTTTTGAAAATAATTTTGCAGCATCACCAGAAATCAAGGAATGTGCCTTACTAACATATCGATTACAAAATTCCTCAGAATAGGATCCTCTTTGTATGCAATTATAAATTGCAGTATTTTATATTCCAGGAACTCAGATTCAACTCTGCTTTAATATGATTTGGGCAACACAATTTAAACTCTCTGGGAAATTCTAGCATGAAATATTAATCATGTTGTTCACCATCCACTTATTTCTCCCTTTTCTTAATGAGATTTCATCAAGTGTTCTTTCACCTGTATTCATAATGGCCCAGTGTTTGCTCTTGGGTCTGTAATGGCACAGAGACTTTAAAGTGCTTCAACATTTGCTTCTGAAGCAAAAAAAAAAACCCAACAGCTTTCATGGAAGACTGAATGTATTAACCTTAGGGGTCATATGCAGCAAGAGGTGCAGTTCTTGAACCATGAGGGACCTGCTGGTTCTGGTTTGCAGGAGCACTGTTGGGCCAGTAACTGCACAAGTCTCCATGTGCTTTGTATGAATGTTATTCTGGAGCCTTTCCTGGATATCTTGAGCAGGAGTGCTCTCCTCTGGCTGTCTTTGGCTCCATTTGCAAATACAGGGGCTAATGAGGGCAATATCAGATCAACTCAACTATGATCCAAAGCTGCATAAACAATTTGTAACAAGTAATTTATTAAATAATTTCAGTCTTTCATGAACTATTATAGAACAGGTCCTAGTGCTGTTAAATGCATTTGTTGATTTAAATTATTTACAGAATATCATGTGCAAATAACTCTTGGCATTAAGCTATGCACAAACTGATTGCTGCTAGTTTATGCATTCAAATTCAAACCATTTGACATAAGCCAGATGACACATTTCCTATTCTCTGTCTGCCTTAGAATAATTCTTAGAATTGTTTTTTTTAAATACAATTATGAAATTGTCATTAATTTTCATCCAAAATCTTGCAATTGACGCTGGGTGCTAAATATTCCTGTCAGTAATTTCAATTCATATATTCTTTGTGAAGAGTGAAGGATATACAACCAGCCTTGAAAAGAAATGTATTTGAGAAACCCAAATGAATATGTACGAAAAATACTTCACCAAAGTTTCCCAGCTTTGCAAAAAAATCTGCATATACTTTTGGTGGTCTTCTCCACATCTGGTTGAGCAAAACAAGTTTGTTGGGAGGATCTCTTTGAAGACTAGGGAACAGGGGCTCAAAAACCGTGGTAAGAAGTCCCAGGTTCAAGGGCTTCCTGTTCTTTCTCTCAAAAGCAGAACTGTGCTTCAGCCAGGCCCATAAGAGCTGGCAAACTTCTGGTTTTTCCCAGGGCTTCCCTTGCCCTGGACTTGGCATATAAAATACAAATGCATCAACACCAGAATTAGGCTCACTTAACCATGTCCTCTGGATGTTATCAGAATCCAGCTTCTGAAAATGAGTGCTAAATGCTGAAACAAGCTACACATGGACCCCTGCTTTGGCTCTTCCATTATGGTATTAAATTTCCCAGTGTTTTAGCTCAATTCCTGCTGGAAAAGGCATGATTTGCCTATTTCATTTAATCCAACAGCTAGCTTTCCACAGCAACAGTCTGCCTGCGTAAGCTAGTTTGAGTGCTTCCCAGCTGCAAAATGAGTTTTACAGAAGCTGACAGCAACTGTGCTGCAATGCAGCTCTAACCTCCTGAACCAACTGAGCCTCAAGCCAATTCGCAAAACACTGTCTGCCAAGAGCCAGAGGCAGCTCCAGAAGCAGCCAGGGGACCTGTACAGTTTGGATTCTCCACTGACAGCGACAGAAACTCCTCCACCACAGTAGTGAAGGGACAGATAAATACCCCTGACGCTACACAAGGCTGCCTCTGCTGCAAATGCTTATGAGAAGCTCTAACAGAGTACAGGAGACATCTTGCTCTAGACATACAAAAGCAGCAGCTGAAAAGTTAGGCCCTACCCATACACCCTGATTTAGATGAGAAAAGTAAAATTAGAAAGGATTCTGCTCCTTGTTCCGAGGTTCTCTTTTCTTGAAACTTCTTACAAAATGGCAAACAATAAAGCGAAACATGGGTCTGTCTCTAATTAAATACTACTACCGATTTTCCAGGTAACATCAGTGGCTTTTAAAAAGCATTTTAATCACCTGGAATCTGATTAGAAATATTTAGGAAACTTACTTGAAAGTTGGTTCTGTCTGTGCCCAGCCAAAGAGGGAGTGTGTGTTGTAATGGTCTCCAAGGTAAGTCTTGGAGTCAGGACACAGTGTCTTTTCCGCCAGGGAACGATCAGAGATTCCTGAGAATGATATAAACCACTGTAAAATCATGTACATCACAGTTCAAATCTCTTCCCATTTCTACACATTTAGGGGTGAAAACACCAAAAGATTTGGGAAGAGGAAAAACTGCAATGCTGAACCTGTAGTGATTGAGGTTAGCACATAGGCACAAATGCTTGCAGGCAGGCACGTGTCTTTGGAGGTGGGAGAGGACTGAGTAAACACTGATAATTAACTCCAAGTTCTATGTCAAATAATTCAAAACATCTGTACAGGTGTCATGTATTCAGTAAGTAATAGTCAGAAAGAAAATTTCTGCATCACTGAGTTAAGAATACATTATTTTACACAATGACAAATTTTAGTTAACAGCAAAAATATTGTACAGATGCTGTCTGGTCTTTGATTCCATATCAAAAAGATGTTGGCAAAGCCCATTTGGTGCAAAAAAAATTCCTTCAGGTAACCACCATGACAATGCCACATGAAGTTCAGCAGGAATTGAGCAGGTCAGATGTTTATACATTTGTTGGGGGTTAGGTTTCTTTTCTTTTATTCCCTTTTACTTTGGAAATTTTTTCCCATAAGTTGCTAAGTTGTCTTTGCCTGAGACCCCTTTAATTTCAAAATTAAAATAATTCAGAGGGAGGAGGTTTACATTTTTCATTTCAAGGGAGGCTCCTGCTTTCCCTAGCAGACACCTGTCTTTCAAACAAGACAACATTATATTTATTTTTAAAGATGGTGTTGCAAATATTATAAAATTCTATCAAAACGAAATAGAAAGTGAATTCTCAAAAATTCTTTTTTTTTTCATGCTTAATTAGGTGTGTGCACTATTTAAAGTATTTCTCCATGAAAAAGCAATCACTCTGTCTAATCGCACTTCCTGGGTGGTTGCAGTTCATAATCACAATTTCCATCTACCTGAAACCCCATTAGCACCTCAGCCCTGCTGTGCCACTACAGCTACAGTCCTTGTGTTTGGATCTTTAGACACAGACTCCAGTGTGGGTGATCTACATCAGAAATAACTTAATTTATAGGCAATTTCCAAGTAACTTTGACCGATATGTCTTTGAAGAAGACACTAAGTTTCCGAGGAAAGTCACACTTAAAGTCCCGGTGGTTCTTGATTATTAGCCCCATAAATTTAAGGTGAGATAGGAGAGAAAATGCTACCACATGAATCACAGGTTCATGCTTCATTCTTATTCTGAGTATTCTGTATTCTGTCTCAGTAACAGTGATTATTTTACAATTGCATATTAATCTTCAGTATAAAGTGTTTTATAGAAAATTGATTTGAAGGACATCTGGCCTTAGAAGTTCAAACCATGGTTATGTGTAATCATGGTATAAAATTTAGGTAAGGAGGTTGAAAGCTACACCGATAAAAAGTCTGAGACTGGGATTTGCATAGATGAAATCACATAAGATGACAGTGAACTCCCAAAACTCTGCTAACCCCAGGAAGGTTCTAATGTCTTACTGGACAAAAAAGCTTAGGTCACCTCTCATACCTATGTAAATCAAGAGCTTGGACACCTAAGAACGTGCACCTATTCTGTAAAGTGAAACAGAAAAGAAAGCCCTTAAACACTGATACAAAATAGCTTCCCTACATGCTGGGATGTAATGCCTAGGGCTCTTAGCTGCAGAAGGGAGATCAATACCAGGGAAGTCTCTGGGAAGACCTTAGAGCAGCCTTCTGGTACCTAAGTGGGACCTACAAGAAGCTGGAGAGGGACTTTCAGAAAGGGCATGGAGTGATAGGACAGAGGGTAGTGGTAAAAGAGAATATGTTTATATTAGACACAAGGAAGAAATTCTTTCCTGTGAGAATGGTGAAACACTGAAATAGGCTACCAGAGAAGCTGTGGGTGCCCCACACCTGGAAGTGTTCAAGGCCAGGACGGATAGCATTTTGAGAAACCTGGTCTGGTGTCCACGGTAGAGGGGCTGGAACAAGATAGTTTTGAAAGTCCCTTCTAACACAAACACATCTATGATTCCATTCTATTCATTATATTCCATTATTCTAACACTGTGAGTCACAAGCAGAAGCAGGGGCATATGTGCATGAGTCAAGTCAGAGAAACTGGGCTCAAAACACACCTGTCTTCAGGATCTCTCAGTGTCCTTACATGTCATATAGGCCTCCAGGTCTGAGTCCCTTCTACTCAGACTTCAGTACTAATCTTCACAAAGCTCAGATGCACAGCTCAGAAGCCACTGCATGGGTTCACTCTCAGTCCTTTATTTGGGATGTAAAGGGAGATCTGCTCTTTCAGCCAGTTTACCCAGTGTCTCACATCTTTTTTGCAGCCCTGAAGGCTGACAAAAAATAAATTTAAGGCAAAGGTGGAAACTGTCATCAGTTCCTGGGCTCTGGTCAAGACCCACAGGGTCAGTATGCAGTGATTACCCCACAAAGAGAGCAAACACCAAAATCATCATTAAAAGTTCTGCTTTCAGAAATTTACAGTCTCTAGTATTTTGTTATGTTTATGTGCTTTTGTTATGTTTATGTTTCTCTTATATTCAAAGTAAAAAAAAAATAAATAAAAAAATTGCCATTTAATAAAGTAAATTTAAAATTCTCATGAGACTACAAAAGTCTGAAGAGAAAAAGGGGACATTTCCAATACTCCAACTCTCATGTATCAGCTTCCCTCTGCATATTAACATTGCTCAGGCAGCTGGGCTTTCCTGGGGAAATGTTGGCTGGATTAACTACCACACCACTGGCAATAATCATAGGTACTTGTGGCTTCCTGGGGAAGAATAAGCATATCATTAATTCAGCTACTGGAAGAGATTTTCCCATTCCTTTAAGTCTCCCACAGGCTTATACCTTTTAAAAGTTATTTTTAGCCCATTTCTAGTAATACAGTGAAAATTTCTTTCCTATGAGAAAAGAAACATTGAAGTAAGGGACCAGGAAGATACCATCTCCCTTGCCATAGTTTGTGAGAAGGCAGAGACTGCCTGTCTCTGAGACTAGCAGTGAAAGGCAGAAGGGTTACTCTCTCCATAACAAGTCTGTAGCTGAGTTACAGTATATAGGTATCTTGCTCTTTTTCTGATGTGGACCAGTTGCTCAGAGAATGGCAGGAAAGGTCATTTTTCTAGTCCTGTTATGAGGCAGAACCTTGGATAGAGGAAAGTGCTTGTTTTTGATACTCCATCAAAGCAGAACCGCTGGAGTCTTGAACAAATATGTAACTGAACATACAGAACAGGCAGGGAAAGATGGAAAATGAGAGAATGGACTTTTTTTCCCCCCAAAATATAGCCTATCCAGGTTTAAAAGAAAACAAGAAAACCAACCAACCACAATAAAATTATAATATTAATATTATTATAAAATAAAATAAAATATAATATTAAATAGAATTTAAAATTATAATATTAATAAATAATCAATAGCAATAAAATTATACTATTATACTTACTAGGAATATAAGGAGGGTTATTGATTTCATTATCTGCACATCCAGGATACTGGCCTCTCATGAAATTGGATGGTTCATTCATATCCTTTTAATAAAGAGAGTAAGACATGTGGAAAATCTTAGTTTTCTTTTTTATGAAGAAGGGAGGGCAGATATAATGAGACATACAATCCAGATCCCATCGTAGTCAAGGACATCCTTAAACTCCAGACACAGCTGGGTCCACCATTCCACTGTCCTGGGGTTGGTGTAGTCAGGAAACACAGAATCTCCAGGAGGCCAGGCCTAAGGGTTACATAGGTAAATCCCAGTTATTTTCTCATTTCTATTACACTGCTGCTTTATTGTTTTGAAGCAGCACCAGACAAAATGCTCACAAAATTAAAAAACCCACCTGCCCAACAGCAGGAGTCACACCATCAGAGTTGTTCACCCATACTCCCATTTCCTGGCCGAGTTCATAAGGTCTGTAAGTGCCTGGCTCCTCATCCTTGGTTATGAAAGGGTCCTGAAAACAGCGATCACAGTTCCTTTATTGAAATCCCAGAGGTAACAATTACTCTCTATTTGTATATTTTAGAAAATTTTGGACTATGTTCTTAATACTGATTGCAAAAATATTGCAAGAAAACAACATTAAAATTTAATAACAGTTGAGAGCACATAATAATTTAGAAAAAGTCATTAAGGATATGTCATGAGTATTTCTTGTGTAAGGCAGAAGCAATGTGAAATTGCTAAATACCCTCATGTTTATTTTTTATGAGACTTTCTACACTCAAATTATTTTAGAGAGGTACTACATTTTATTGCCCCGCCAAGGTCTCTGCTGTGGCTGGGTCTATGCTGGGCATTCCCACTTGAGCACCTCCAGGTTTCCTCCAAGGCACTCCTTATTCCAGATGCCTTGGCATCAACAGCTCGGTGCTGGAATAACTAAAACTTTTCAAGGGGCTTGAAGTTGGGCACATCCAACTTCAAAAGGGCCCTGTTATCCCTTCTTCCAAAACAATGTTGGACAAGGATGTATTATGCCAGTCTGATGTAGAGTACCCAATTCACAACTGCCTGTGGTGCCTTGCACCTCTGTTCTCCCCAGGCACCAAGACCACAGCATTTAACACCCCACAGCTTGTCCTTCCTGCCCCCTTCCACTGCTTGGGGTGGTCTCCACCTCCCACTGCTGCCAGTGATACTGACATCAACACCTTCTCTATCTCAGGATGACCATCAGTAGACACCAAGCTGATCCAAAGCAAGCATGATCAGCTCTTGGGGATGATAGAGGTCCACCCACCATGCTGGAAAGGAATAAAGTTAGGAATACTTTGAGATGCCAGTGAATGAAAAGGTACTCTGCAGCTCTGCTCAGCAGTCAGCTGCAACCAACAGAAGTAAGAGCACTTTGCAATACATTCCTAATTGGAAGCCTATATCTGTTTTGTGTTTTTTAGAACAGATAAAGACTACAGACATTTTAGAAAGGAATTCTTAACTTTCTCCTTAGAAAATGTTACTTCCTCAGGTTCTGCTTAAAGCAAAACCTTTCAGTTATGAAACACAATGGAGAAAAAAACTGACAAAACAATTCTTCCACTCAGTTATAGCCTGTGTAATAATTTAAGTGAACTTCAATAAAAATGTGATAGAGTCTAACTAATAAATGTCTTAAGAAGAAAAAAATATCAGACCCCAAATTCTAAGTTGCTTTAAAGATTTGCTTTAAATTTCATTTAAATACCTGAATTAATTACCTGATTTATTTGTGAGCCCTCTAATAACTACGGCCCTGGTGAGAGAAGTATATTCTCCCATAACTCAACAACAAAAGGTACAGCTAAATCTCTATTTTAAGTGCAAAATTCTGTTTAACTTCATCCAGCATTAGTGTCACCTCCATAAGGACTATAAGTGTCCATTACATTTTTATCTTGTTCAACAGTCCAACTTTGCAAAAGAGAAAACTGTCCATCTGCAATAATTGTCTTATAATTGTGGTAAAGATGTCTCTCAAGGGACTTGAAGGCCAGAAGAAGTCAGCTTAATTAGCTACTCCTAATTCAAACTTTTAGTTTCCTTCAGCTGAAAGGCTGTTCCAGTGCATAAACCTAATACATTATTCAGGTTTAGTATTGCCCTAAAGAAAACAGAACCTCTCCATGCATGCAAGGGTTGTTTGTGGGGAAGGAGTTTCATGCCTGTTAAATCTTCGCTCATCTTTTCATCAACATTTTGGGGAAGAAGTCCTGAGCATCCTTAACTCCAGCTGACTGCCTAAAGACCTGGGAACACCCAGCACATACCTAGACTGTTGCACTTCCACCTGTGGCGCCATCCCAAACATATATTTTGATGCACATCCATAAAAACTCATCTCTGGAAATTTTTGCCTCTACAGCTCACACAACTGGACTTAAAAATGTTAAAGATATCTAGCATTATTTTGAATCATGAGCATGTTGCTCTTGACTTTTAAGTATTTAGTCACCCATGTCACTCATGTCACTCCTAGCTGTCTCTATTTTTAGTATGATTTAATAGATGGTATACAGGGTCTTTCATTAAAGATCCTCTTTAGTAAATTAGTTTAAAATTTTTCAATCTAGTCATTGTTACTTCAGAATGTCTTTGTTTCTAAAGAATATATTTGTTCTGACACAGCTGAAGCATGCACAATTATTTAGTGCAATGATGATGACCAGGTGCTGACATGCACAGTCACAATTTCCCCTAAACAGAGGTGGTCTCTGAAAGAGATCAAGAGAGAGAAGTGCTGAAGGGCTGCACTTAGAGGCTCCAGTCATGGAGCCATGCTACTCTCAGCGTGACCATAGTCACAGAGGGCTCTCAGCACTGGGTGCAGGCTTGGGGAGCAGACCTCCTGCTGGTGTGGCACCAGCCACCCAGTGATGGTGGCACGACTGAGTTCAGGATCCCATCCTCAGGCAGGTTGCCAGTGTCTTGCAGCCACTAGGATCTGCACTTTGCTTGTGACCAAAATGCTCTGAGATTAGGTAGATGGAACTCAATCCCCAAATCCATTTACTTGAGGTTTTCCATGACACTAACTGGCTGCAGTCAGAGCCCACTCCCTGAAATCAACGTAAGGGAGGCAACAACCCGCTATACTTAGGGAACTCACCCATTTCTGTGACTACCTAAAGGGAATCTAAATAGAAAATTGTTCTTTCAGTATCCAACTGGATTACACTTGCCTTGATTGCACCCAGCCTGGGTTCCCTGTCCCTTAGGAATGAAATCCTTCACACTGCTCCAGCTCCCAACTCAACTGAGGGGAATACTTTACATCACTAAAGAATGCTAACAGACAGATTTTGACAGAGGTGTCATAATAAAGCTGTAATAAAGTGAAAATAGAAAACTTCAGTACCAATGCAGTTTATACTTCTCATTAACTTTTAAACAATGAAGGACAGACTGGCTCAGCTTTTGCCCTTTTTTCACAAGCTTGACTAAAGAACTAGAGCAGAAGACAAGCCTTAGTTACAGGTTAGTGGAAGGATGAAAGAAAGGCTCCCTATCTGAATTCCCATTAGCTCATTGTATGAATTTAGAGTTGCTATATTCCTTGCATCTAACAGCTGGATTTATATAGCAGCACCTCCCTGCACTGCTGCAGAATATGCTATCTGAGAAACTGAAAGGGTTTTAAAAATGCTGTTGAAATTACACTTGTAAGGAAGAAGATAATGTGGCTTACCCAATAAACCACAACTGCTTGCCTGTAGCTTCATACCCAGTAGCAAGTGTGAAACAACTGGAGACATCCCAACATTGATGAAAAAAAGATGACTACCATGTATTTACTGAAAGGCAAGAGTGCATAGGAAAAGCTACCCCAAACTCCTATTTTGCTCCTATATTAATGTTTTGCAAACTATTTTGAGATAAACCAATAAATATCATTCTATTTAATGTTACAGCTCTAAAAGATTAGATCATTTTTAGAGTGGCATTGAGCTTATGGAGAGCCCAAACTGCCTAGCAGTTAGAAAGAGCAATCAGTCCTGACAGCTCATGTGCTCACTACTGCTTAGTTATTTACAATGATGTATCCAGTTAATTTGGGTCTGTTTTTGTCTTAAAGTTTCTCTCCATCAAAGTGACTTAGTAATCTGTTCTATTTAAACGCTGTGCCTTGAACCTTCACTGATGAAAACTGATTTCACCGCTGCACCTCCAAGCTTCTCAGAATGGAACCTTCAGGGGAAGGTATCTTTAGAGACAAACTGCTAGCAAGCAGCATTCACTGTATAGACTGCTGTTTCCATTATCAATATGTAACTGATCACTTGGGCTGCGGGGTTTTGTTTGCGATTCCTAGTAGTCAACGGAAACCAAAGCAAAGATTAGGCAAATAATAAAAGGTAATTTTAATGAAACTATCAGAAAACTCCCAATTAAAAAGAAAACACTGATACAGCTCTCTGTGGTGCTGACTAGTCCATCATCCTCAGTCATATTTTAAACTTCACAACAAACTGTGAGGAAAATATGAGGAAGGAGGGAGGCACTTCTGCCCTAATCTATCTATTTAACAAGATAATGTGATTTTTAGATGAGGAAACTGCAGTATTCTTGCTTGACTCCAGATACACCAGCACAAGTGAAAGAGCAACTGTACCACAATTCAGGACTTGGCTGTTCAGTCTCTCTCACCACAAGCCTTTGACAGGACCCCCAGGACAAGAAGAGGAACATGGCCCTTGTTTTAAAAAGACTGGATCGACTTAGGGTCTAAATATTAGTGACCTGTCCATCATGATTCAGTTGGATTAACTGAATCCTGGTCAGCTTAGAAGCACGAGCCATCAGTACAATGCAGGTAAATGTGTTTGTTTAGCCTAGCAAAGGCTGAGGGAGCATGCACTTACTTGAATCAGTCTATCAAGAAAGAAAATAGAAGGGTGCAAGACTGGCAGCTGGAGGTAAGGACAGTAGTACCCAAATGAAAGATATAAACTCACCTTTTAGGTAGGAAAACAGATTACAAAACTACAGTTACAGCAAAAAGTCCTGAGAGGAACTCCATGGGGTTGTCTCCTCCTTACCCTGTGGCTGTGGGTCAGCTCAGCCCGAGCCACACCTGATGCATCTGTTGGGTCTGTTCACAGCACCCACCTGGGGAGGGACCCTGGCCCCAGCAGCTGTTGCTCAGCTCACCTTGCAGACAGGCAGCTTTACCCTAATGTTTGCCTTCAATCTGTCCTGCTGCAATTTAAAATCCTTTTCTTCTTTCTTGTCCCCAGTGGTTCAGGAGAACAAGGTGCAGCCTGCTCTGGGAAGTGCAGCCCTCCTACTGCTAAGCTGCTGGGGGACCCTGGAGAGCAAGATCTTGTGAATTTATCAATGGATTTTATTTAATTTCTTAATTTATTTTCATCTTTACTTAAATTTTGATTAAATTGGCCTCCAGTTTCCTTGCCACCATTGGAGCTCACTTAGCTATTGTGAGAGTCATTTTGGCACAAGGACATGTACGGGGAAGTACTGGAGAGAAAATGCAAATTTTGTTGGAAAAATCCACTGGGGAAGATGGAAAACTCCAATTTTCACTTTTATCCAAATTAATTCATTTGGCCATATGCCAATTTTGGTTTAAAGTTCAACATACATTTTCCACAAATTTGCATACAAGTAATTACCTCCCACATTAACTTAGATAAAAAGTAAGTACAAGGAAACATGAATTGTTGTTGTAGCTTCCAGAGTGATTTGGTATAGATTTTTTCCACTATTCAGCTATTTTTGTATGTGTATTAAATTAATTTGTTCATTTCAGGGAAAGACTTGCATTAAAGCAATCCTATGTCAACTCAGAGGCAAAATTTCTTGTAACTCAGTGGAGAAAAAGTGACAGAGAATTAAAGTTTTGGTATAGAGATGATACTCTGGTATGGAGATATCAAATAAAGACAACACTTTTTAAAATTAAATCTGTGAAAAATTGTTCTTCAGCTCTTCTCAACAAATGAGAAAATGGAAAATCTGCTACATAACATACATGTGTTAGCACCTAGGTACTGCTATGAAGACTATGCTGTGAATAGTACTTATAAATGAAGAAATTTAGCAACATCATTAATTTACCAGAATCACAACATTGTGCTTTCCGTTCTTCTTCATCTCCTTCATGAACTCAGGCAGACCAGCAAAATTCACTTTATCATAGGTGAAGTCCAGGCGACGTTCCATGTAGTCAATATCAAAATGTTGGACATCCTAAACATTTTTAAAGTAAAAAATTACATTAATACTTCATCCAGCTCTGGAGCTCTCACACAGGGAAGAAATGGATCTGTTGGAGCAAGTCTAGAAGAGAGCCACAAAAATGATCAGAGGGGCAGGAGCACTTCTGCTATGAGGACAGTATGAGACAGGTAGGGCTGTTCAGCCTGAGGAAGAGAAAGCTCCAGGGAAAACTTACTGAAGCCTTTAAATACCTTGAGGGGACTTATAAGAAAGTTGAAGTCAGACTTTTTTTGTAGGGTCTGTAGCAACAGGAGAAGGGGTGATGCTTGTAAACTAAAGGAGGGTAGATTCAGACTAGGTATAAGGAAGGAACTTCTTACAATGAGGTGGTTGCACAGGTAGATGGTGAATGCCTCATCCCTAGAAACATCCAAGATTAAGTTGGATGGGACTCTGAGCAACCTGAATTAGTTGAAGATGTTCCTGCTCATTCTAGAGGGGTTGGATTAGATGGTTTTTAATGGTCTCTTTGAACTCCAACTATTCTATGACTTAAGTATTTGATACTGAAATCAGAATGTATGCAACTGTAATTCTAAAACGCAAATAATACATGTAATGAAACCTAAGAGACTGTAGTTGTAATCCTAGTAGTGGACTACAAGAGTACATAGGAGCCCTACTTTAGCAATTATTTTGCAGTGATCTGCATTAGAAGTTTGTTCTTCATTATTTGTTTTTAAAATGCTATTATCTCATACTGCATAACAGCAAATCCACACCAGAATTGCCTACTATACAGCCACTTATATTTAAAAATATTATTATTTTTTCTCCATTGTAATTGTATTCACCTCACTTCAGAGTGTAAGATTAGCACACACAGTGACAAATTCAGACTTACATATGGGATGTCATAGTGCTTCATGCGATCGACGGTTTCCTTTAAGACATCAAGGCTGCCATAGCCCCAGCGGGAGAGCTGGAATCCCAGAGACCAGTAGGCTGGCATGTGTGGGCGTCCAATGGCCTGCAGCAGCAATCAGGAAAACACAAGCACAAGGGGTGAGAAGAAAAGAAGTTATTCTCAAACACCAGGAGAGGCTTCCAGATCATGTAAGGCATAATGACCAGGGCACAGGTATCACACCCCAATTAAATACCCATTCCTTTCTCCAAGTGGCTCTCATCCCAGCATGCCTGGCATTTCTCCTGGTGGATCCTTGCCCTTCACAGAGACTCCAACACCAACACTGAGCATCCCTTCTAAGAACACCTCATCCGCACGTTGTATAAAAGCCAGGCTGATGTTAAATGTAGCCTCAGCCTCTGCACAGCAGCATGCACCTCACTTACAGCACATGCAGAAATCATGCCAGCAGAAATCCAGCGTGGATCCTCATGCCACCTGATCCATGAAAAGTCCACAAACCCCTTGGTCAACAGAAGGCAAATCTCCAACGACACACAGCAACATAAGCTTTGCAAACTTCTCTTGCCACACCCAGCTTAACTAACTTACCAAGACACTGATGTTTATTTGAGCTCTCTGAAGTTTTAATCATATTTACAGATCAACCTGATGAAACTCAGTTACTTATGGCTGACTACTGTTATTGCTGACCCACAGCCTTGTGTTGCCAGGCACTGACAACCGTTCTTCAAGGCCGGAGTTACTGTTTGGTCCTGAAATTCTCAACTGTAACACAAGGTAATGAGTTAAATATGATTTTATAAATATTTGATTTCCACTGTCTGAATGTAATCCATCTGTAAATGGCATGAGGAAACTCAATTGAGAGCACAGCGAAGCAAGGCATCCTGCTCTGCTTCCCCCAGTGAGTGCTGCTGTGGTAACCTGTGATGAGCAGTGGGCAATCACAATGTGTCTGTTCTACAAATAAGCTGAAATTTGGCTTTGTCTCATTAGTACACACAGTGTTTTCTGGGGGACATCTCCTGAAATCCTAACTTCAGTTAAATCCAATGAAACTAACCTTTGATTTGTATTTCTAACACCTTTGCAGGCAATACATGAAAATCTAGTAGCAAGCAAGCACCCATGACTTATTAATCAGCAGCTATTGTCCCCCTTTAGCTAAATAATGGTTCCTCCCTTATTTCCTTGTGGATCTCCATAGTTATGTAGATGGTAATTATGCTAAGTGAAAAACAACAAAACTTGCATATTGGCAGCTAAACCCCATCTACTTGAAATAAATAAAACAAAGAACTTCTGGCAGTCTGTATCTATTGCATTGCTAAGCTCTCTGGAGATGCATTGCATGAAGGCACACCTTCCTATGGGATTTTCTCTAGGAAGAGTCTGACCTGGGAAAGCAAGGCTGAACTTGAAATTGCTCTAAAATCATCACATCACATGCTAGAGCATCAGTACACGGAGGTACAAAGTGCATCAGACAGAAAACCACATGTGGGAGAGAGGCAGAGAAAAGATGAGGAGGTTTTTAATGCCACTGAGCTGGGAAACACACTGAGTAAATTGCTTCCAAACAAGAAAGGCTTAGGAACACACAGTCAAACATTACATATTTGGCTACAGTGTACTTTCACTTTGTTGGGATGCTGCTGTTTCACATAAGCAAAAACATAAGGAGGCCATAACCACTGGTGAGGGAAATGCTTTGGGTGTCTCCAGGAGGGACGCTCCACCTGATAAGCACAGTTGTCCCATAGATCTGCCACTTGTCCTATCCCACCAAACTTAACTTTCCTGATCCTCCTCCACACCTACTTCTCCTCCAATTCAGCTGGAGGCTGGGGTCTTTTAGAAGAAGCGGTAACAGCCCTCAGCAGCAAGTTTCTGCCACAGAGGCACTCAGCCTCCACTGCATGCTGCTGTGCCCTTGCCAGGGCAGGCCCTGAGCAGACAAAGGTGGTCCCCTACCATGTAGAGGGAGGCTGATGGGCAGACACATGCCATAACTACCCTGGTGCTATCCCATCTCCTTGCACATGTCATCAGTGTTTTTCCAGCATGTGTGGGTACACCTGGTCACCCAGACCACCTTCCAAGCTCTGCTGGGGTTTTCTGTGGAGAGCTGAACGGGGTGTGATGGCTCAGGACAATCCCAGACACCTTGTGAGCCAGCACCAAGCTGTCCAACAGAGCGTGCCAAGCCTCAGGACAAGAAGTCTTCTCTGTCACATCCACACTCACCATGTTAAGGATAAATTGATCTGAGGAGGCAGCAGAACTTGTTTTAGACCAGCAAAGGCTTCAGGATGAGCTTTGTGAACCCGCCATTTTGTGCTCCTAAAGCAGATGCACATTTTGCCCTTGCTTTCTCTACTGTAAACAGAGAATGACCTCTACAAACAAGGTTAAAAAAACAGACCAAAACAAAGAACTCCCTAATGAAATAAAATGCTTTGTGCACAGGCTTCTCATCTTGGACAAGAGAAATAGGGAAAACCAGCTGATAAATATTAATCCTGCAGCTAAATGCAGAGCCCTGTGCCCTGGCAGGATGTCTGCATGGCATCTGCTGCCTTTTCCCAAGCAGGATGGGAAATGGAAAAGGGGTGACCAGCCTGGGCAGAGGCAGCTGGAAGTGCTGAGCAGCTCTGCTCTGGGTCCTGTGGTACCCCAGGTCACTCCCGCCTGGCGAGGACAGTCAGTCTGGGACGTTGCCAATACAATTCATTTCAAGAGCTGGATGGGGATTGGCTTCTTCCCCCATGTCCTGTCAGCTATGACACGCTGACATGTGGGGCTGGAGGTGGAGCTGTGGCCACTCTCTCAGTCAGAGCCCTTCCAAAAGGGCATGTCCCCAGCACTGGGGTTTGCTGAGGTTCACCTGCTCACCCTTATGGGATAGTGTTGTGTCACTGTGGACCACAGAGCCAGACAAAATTTTGTGACAGCACCCCTTGAGGAGTTTGGGGTTTACAGCTGAACCAGGAGCAAAATATCTACCTTGCAAGGATGATATTAAGTTCTTAAAGCAATTAGTTCTCCAGGTTCACCTGGCTGGTGCATCTATGGTGAGCTTAATTGAAACCAGCAGAACATTTGAAGAGGAAGGATGAAAACAGGCCAGCTGGGAAAACAAATGTTCTTTTTTCTAATTATGCTGTGGACTCTCTCTAATGGATCCCCCTGAAGCTTCCTGATAAAGTAACTGACATATGGTACCCACTCACAGATGGATCAGCAGAGGCAGGAATGTAATTTTGCAAACCTGAAAACTCAAGTTGGATTTGATATATATTTAGGATCTAGTTAATTCATATAGATTGCATTCTGCATACAAATGATCAGAAAGTGCAGCAGCCAGAGAAAGCGTGCTTGACAAAATTGACTCTCATTGAATCAGAAAAGGTAGATGTGGTATGGCAGGGGAACTAAGGGAGGAAACCACAGAAACAGCAAACATATGCGGTATCCAAAATGAGGGGTGGAAAAAAAAAAAGCACAAAGATATGGTAGCGCAGAAATAGTAAAAAAAAAAAATAAATTCCTATTTTCTGTTCCAGAATTCTTTCTTCACTTGCTTCTCAAATAACCCCTGGTGTTTAATAAATTCACTGTTAGTTTTTCAGTGTTTACATAACTTGGTATTATGTATATTTTTTTCACTTATTTCAGAGCCACCTGAGAGCTGATGTATCAAGGAGGTACCCTGGAAACATTTTGTGGTAAGAATGGAGTTCATACTTGTTGGAAACAAGTATATCTAACATACAAAATCTGTGCCTAGGGAGCAGGTGATCTGTATTTATTTTCCCTGTGTTGGATTATTGAACACATAATGTTATTAATATGAGCATCAATGACATGAACTAGGTTATAAATTCTATAGAGTAAATCAGGATCCTATTCAGTTAATACTACGACCAAAGACTTTGATGAGAAAGAGACAACTGCAGAGCTCTGCCTATATATCACAGAGGCTAGAGAGAAGTACTCTTTCCTATGCTCACAGAGGAGCTGAGATGTCCAGCAATATATATTGCCAATTGTACACCCTAATTAGCCACACAAAATGATTTCTGAAACTTGATATTTATTTCAAATCCCTTTCTTCAAAAAGGAGTTACAGGAGGAAACTATAAAACTCAAGTGTGCTAATGCACTGGGTTTAATTGTTTCTGTATAGTTATACAATGGCTAAATTCCACAGGTGCTCTTACGACCCACGTATCTGTATCCAGATCATCTGCTATGACTAAGGCAAGCAGCTGAGTGATGTGGGCATCTAGTCAGTTAGAGGGTAACCTTCACTCAAAGTTTGTTAACAGAAGCTAAGCTTTGATTTAGGAGAGCAAAAAGAAAGGCCCTGCAGCTGCTGAACCATAAAGAAATTGCTCAGAACCTCAGGAATAGAAGAAATTTAAGGATTTCCAATGCTAAGGTCTTCAAATCTTGTTTTTTGCTGCACAAAACAATCAGCTGTTTATTCCTCCTTGAGGAATTCAGCTGTGAGACTCTCACTGAATCATTTGTAAGAAAATCTATGTACAAGCATGTTCCCCATGTTACTTCTCCAATAGAAGAGTGGACTAGAGACCTCTGAAGTCCCTTACACCTGTAACTAGCCCACATTTCTGTAAGGAGGAAGCAAACCTCCAATTTTCTCTCCAAACAGAATTAGGAGACTTACAATATGCTCACTTACAGCTTCTTACTGGGTAATTTGTGATAAAATAACAAATTCATGGTCTTTACCCAAGAGCTATTAAATACCTGTTTGCTGAACCCTAACATTTCTGAATGTCTTGTTATGGAGCTCACACACTACTGCTATGCACTGTTGGTCTGTTCTGAAAGGCCACCAGGGGTCTTGGCAATGTTGGCCTGGTATTAGGTGTGACTGCAGAGCCTCAGCCAGGCTCAGGTCAGTGCCTGAACTCTTTAGCTTGTTACTGTTTTTTCTCACCCTCCTGCAAGCTTGTTTGCCTTAAAAGTGAGATTTGTGTTACATAACTGTTCTGCATACCAGGCCTCTTCTGCAGTAAGCAAAGAATGTGATCACTGTCATATATAGCGAGCTCCACAGGACAATCTGAGATGTCTCAGATGTGGTAGGAGTAATGCCCCACACAGCTGGGCTCAGGGACAGGAGGGAGCAGAAGAATGGGGCTGGAGGCTCCTCCTTCCCACGGGACCATGCCCAGCACACGCCCTATAGCTTCTGCCACTGCTGCAGCACTCCGGTGCCACTGGCAGGATGCGTCCTACAGCTCACCTCTGCTCCGTGCAGCGCACAGTAGAGGGACAGGGGTACCAGCATTTACCCTCTGCTCCCTTCTCACACCTTGCCTCACTCTTGTTGCCCATTTAAAGCATATTATCCTTGTCCAGGCTGCCATCCAGGGCCACCACAGTATTTGCTGCTACCTGTCCTCACTCCAAGGATGCAGAGAGGCTGGTGGCTCTGGCAGGGCAGCTGTAATCAACCCTGATCACCACACAGCCCTGCCCTTGGCATAGCCTGGACCCAGCAGCTCTGGCCAAGACTCCGTGGTCTGCCCTGGGTGCTGGTGACAATCTGGAGAGGTGTGTGGGGAAATCCTGCATACTCCAGTAGCAAATAAAGAGCTCTGTTACAAAGCTGTCCTAACTCACTGGTTTGGAGGGAACCACATGAAAGCACAGAGCAGAACTAAGTTCCTAAGCCTCTCGCAGAAACAAGCATAGCAGGGGCAGAGAGGTGGCTCAGATGTTGAAGTGGCACTGAAGGCAAGGGCACAAAACATTTGAGAAAGGTGTAAAGCACTTTGCTCTGGAAACAGCTCCCTTGTTCTCACCAGCTGTGCACCTGCTGGCACCTGGCCACCCTGCCACATCAGTGAGGCCATCCTGGAGAGGTGAAATGAGTTGTCCCTGCAAAAAGCAGTGACTGGGGCAGATGCTTGCTCAAGAGTGAGGCAGGTGCTATGCCACTGAGAATCTCTGCAGCAGTGCAACCTGGGACCCCTGCAGCCAGGAGCTCCCAAAACACCTATTCCCCGAGGAAATCATGCAAACAGCTGAGAGAGCCGAGCCATGCTGCTGAGCAGAGTGCCTTGAAGATATCAGTCACACGTCTCCTTTCTACCCCTTCTCTTTCCCTTACAGCATGACAGTGACTACACAGGGAAAATCCTCTCTGAGTGACAGAAAAACAATTGAAAAATAAAGTATTTTCTGTCTCCTTCACCTTCCCACAGATCTTGTACATAAAAGCCAGATTATTACCCTAGAGACTAATAATATGGTAATTGTAACATTTTTGACCTTGAAATTTCAGGATGTTTACTGAAGAAGTTATTATTTCACATTGAAATTACTAACGTGCATTCTTTAAGATTCCCTAGAGAGTTGAGTGCAAGCTCAAAGAATACAGAACAGAATTTTATCCTGGTATGTGACATGTCTCGTTAGGAAATTCCCACTGCTCTCCTTTACCTTGTTTTCTTTGCTCCAGCTCCATTTCCAGAGATAGGGGTGGAAAGCTGAGCTGCCACTACCCATCAGCTGCGGAGTGAGAACTCTCTCATTTTATTTTCAGATGCTGACCACCTGCTAAGCCACAGAAATGCTGGCTTCAAACACCAGTAAAAGACTTTGAAAAGGAACAGGCGTGGCTCTAATTTCCATCATACTGCTGCACTAACTCCCCTGAAATTGGGATCAAAGATCCAGCCTGGGGAAGAGCTGCTTTACTTTTCCCCCCATCCTTTTACTCTCCCTGGTTTTATTACCCATGTGTAAATTAAAAGCCCAGTTTGCTTGCTGCTCTGTGGAAATGGCATCAGAGATGGTGTGCACTGGTTTGGGCTGGGATATAGTTAATTTTCTTTATAGTAACTGGTGTGGGCTGTATTTTGGATTTGTGCTGAAAATAGTGATGATAATTCAGGGATATATTTGATTTTGCTGGGCAGTGCTTACCCAGAGTCAAGGCCTTCTCTCTCCCTTACTCCACACCACCAGTGAGAAGGCTGGGGTTACACAAGGAGTTGGGAGGGGACTCAGGACAGCTGAGCCCAGCTGACCCAAGCGATATTCCCTATCAAATGGCTTCATACTTGACACATAAATCTGGGGGAAGAGAAAGGGAGAGCAGGATATTTGGAGTAATGGCATTTGTCTTCCCCAGTAACAGTCACATGTTCAGCCATTCCCCCGATTCCTGGGGGTGGCTAAACGTCCTCCTGCTCCTGGGAACTGGTGAATGAATTCCTTGTTTTGCCTTGCTGCGTGCACAGTTTTGCTTTACCCATTAAACTGTCTTAATCTCAACCCACGAATTTTCTCACTTTTTTACCCTTTGGATTCTCTCCCCCATCCCACTGTGGGGGTGTGAGTGGCTGTGTGGGGCTGAGTTGCCAGCTGGGGTTAAACCATGACAGACAACTGGTGGGGATGATGTGCAGAGGGAGCTGGAAACCTCCAAGCAACAGAGCAGTTGCTCTGCTCCAGGACATGGAGGAGCAACATCAGCCTCTCACCTCTCTGGGAGGTAGCACCTGAACCTCTCCTTGGAAAAGGAAGGTCTAGCAGAACCCACTACCCCAGAGAAGCCTTCCCAAAACAGAAGCTTGAGCAAGCCTTATCCCTTCCTTCACCAGAACCCAGAAATACCTTCCTTCTGGGCTAAATACTCTTTTTCCCTCACTCTAAACCACAATGTTTCTGTTCCTGTACATGCACTTTAAAAGAAGGCAAGCATAGGATATATGGAGGCTTTAAAAACCCAAGAAAGATAAAATGTTTGCTAGAGATGAGAACTCAGGCCCCTTTGAGTGATGGCACGGGGAAAGGCAGAGCACATGCATATCTCTCTGTGAGCTCTGAGTGCCTGGCTCTGGGATGCCCTACCCTGTTCAGCCTTCCAGTTGCAGCCTAATCCTCAGGGTCTGCACACTGATTTCCCTTCCCACAGAAACATGCTCACTGTAGCTTTGCTCCACACTCTTTAGGTTTGACACTGATTTTTTTACGCACACAGCTTGGGTCTAAGGTGGCAATTTTCTGTGGAAGGGCTTGGTTGAAGCATCATTTGGTGACCAGCAAAAACATGTTATCTGCTACTTTTTTCTGTACAGTCCTCACTACATAAGAATTGCATGTACACTTCCAAAACAGCCTTTTGCATGTGTACTCTCAATTCTCTGGAAAACATTGGGTAATTGGATAGCAAAGAGTGTCTCACACTCTGTGAGACAGCAGTAAATGCAGTATTATACATCTGTGCTCCCCAATGCAATTATATAGGTTTCCATTAGGAAAAAAAAGCCTGATGGCTCCAAAATCAGCAAGTGATTCCACTGGCAAATAAAGGCTTGAAGACTTTTAAGTCCATTCAATATCTCTGAAATCCAGCACATGTAAAGTTCCCAAACATTCCCTTTTGTGCTCTGCTTTGTTTTCTTGGCCTGCAGTGTCAAAATGCAGTCATGTCATACATTAAAGTCTATAAAACTGTGACAGTCTGGAGAGGAGTAAGCTTAGACAGATTTCTTTCTAATGATTGCACCCCTTTAGTGCACTCCTGCATCCCATCCTGACATATCTCAGCAAAGGCTGGAGATGTGCACTGAACACCCAGCCAGCCCGTGACACTCAGACAGACTGTTCACAGATGCTTGAGCATACGCCAGCTTTCCCATGGATCTGAAGCTGTGGCTTTGTACAAATGGATCAGGACAAAGCTCTGGCTGCACTACCCACCAATACTACCAGGTATTGACAGGACAGTGTTCCAAGGCACTGCTGCATGTGCCATGTGCACTTTTCTACTAACCTCAGTGTATTGCTGAACCACGTTTTCAGGAGTCGGTCCCATGAAGAGATAGAAGTCAAGGATCCCTCCAACAGTGCGGAAAATTAAAGATGGGTTTGGAGACAGAGTAACATCTAAAAGGGGGAAAAAAGGGTCCTCAGTATAAACCAGCTCTGCACTATACATGGGAATAGATCAAGAATGCACCAGGAGAGGTTGAGACTCAACATTCAGAGGCATTTCTTTACTGAGGGTGGGCAAATGCTGGAACAGCCTTCCTAGAGATGTTGTTGATGCCCTGAGCCTGTCAGTGTTTAAGAGGCGTTTGGACAATGCCTTAACAACATAATTAGCCTCTGGTCAGCCTTGAAGACTTCAGGCAGTTGTACTACAAGTATTTTTTATGTCCCTTCCAACTGAAATACTCTGTTCTGTCCTGGCTGTCCTAGGTGTGAGCACACTGGGCTCTTCTGTGCGCCTTGTGGGAATGACTGCTTGAGCAAACAGGGCCTGAAGGCAGGCAGGCCATTGCCCAGTGTTTCTGTAATGTCTGCTCCAGACTGGCATGGTGCAGCAATGAATCACAGAAACCCACACAGAGTAGATTGCATAGATCCATTTGTCTCAGTTTCATATATATAAGAAGGATCAACAAGTTTGTGTTTAGGGTTCCTCTATACTATTTTAATCTTACTGAAAGCCATTGTCTGCCAGGGGAAACTGATTTTACAGACTAAGTGAAGATTCCTCTTTTCTGAAATTATAGCACTAGATTCATGCAGTAAGGTGACCATGGCAACATACAAAACTATTCTCCAAAGACAAAATATAGGAATAACCTAAATTGATTTGATTTGTTATGCCAATCTCAGAGGAAATTTCTTCCACCATTTTCTTTCCCTCTATTTTCATCTATTTCCATAACAAAAGTTAAGAATATATTTTCCCTGAAAAATGCCTAAAAATGCCCAAATTCCTTGTTAAAAATTCATTCTATTGAAATCCCGTTGAAAAATGTTCCAATACTCTATCAGTCCTGGAAGCTTAGTTAGGGCACAGTCACTCATATTTGTATCAGATTGAAAAAGCAATCAGTAAAACAGTATTTTATACTTACTCATCTATCTTAATTCTATATGCAGTCTATATAGGGAATCCATGTATCTTTTTACCTTGTGCATTAGAGTTCAGAAGGAGAACACCATGGGCATTGGAGTCTGGTTCTACGCACATATAGAAAGGGTGAACTCCATAGAGGTTGGCAAATGACTGAAACATAAACAACACATGACTTTGCTACTTTTCATAGCTTTTGTCAGGTAGATACATATGCACAGACAAGGAAATAAATTCATTAATTTTTAGAGACTTATTTTGAAAGGTTGGGGACTTTTTCCATCTAAATTGGTGTGAAGTCAAATTGACAGAAAAGAGTTATTTCTTTTATGCTTTGCCACAATGTAATTTTTTAGTCTTTCCCAGTTAAACCTTTGATATTGTGCTAAACCCTTCAAAATAGCATGAGTAAGAATCACTTTTCTAGTTAAAACAGACTCATCAACCATTGACTCCAGTTCAGCCAAATATCTAGTGAGTCCTGTTGGAGTCTAGCTTGTTTGGATGAACATGGATTGATCCGAGCATGAAATGCAAAGCTCTCCTGAACCAGCATCTTGGCACACAATGTACTTTTTTCTGAAAACTGCACTGTGAGAAAAGGTTCTGATAAAAGGTTTCAAAGTTCCCTTAAAGCAATTCATGGCTTTGTTTTTAATTAAGACTGATGATACCTGTAAAATTTGTGACATTACATGTTTGTCACCTCTTTTTGGTGACACAAGGTAGGACAAAGTGTTGCATAGAGTGAATTACCGTTGGTGACTGGTCCCTGGAGAACATGCCATAGGTAACAAAGTCCATGTTGTGCTTGAAGGTCGGGTGCTCATGTTCACCAAACCCATACACAGAAGTGGATGGCACAGTGGTGGTGATCTGAAGGAATTGGTTGGAGAAAAACAGATCAACCAGGGGACTGTCCCACCTGTGACAAACAGAGGGAGACAGGATTAGTTTGCTACTCTTTGGAGTATCATTTTAAGTTCATGTCTGGCTATTTATACTTTTTATGTATTTTGGAGGATAACAGTATTAAAAATCCATTAAATTCTATGCATGTGTCTAACGTGCTTAACCTAACATATTAAATTCATCTTGCAATGATTGAAGATATCTTACCTACTTATGCAAAAAAAATGCATTAATATAATTTTTGAAAAGAGCAACAAAAACAAAGAAGACAGACTATAAATCTATTATCAAAATAAGTGATTGCTTATCCTATTTCTATGACAACCAATGAGAAAAGGCTAAAAATTGTTATTACACAGTGGAGTTCAGAATACTTAATGAGAACAACAGACATTTTATCAGCTTTTTTTTAATGTTTTGCTGCATCAGGATCCGAATATACCTAACTTCATGCAGGTGCCTAAAATAGAGGTATAGCTTTCTCCAGCCTCTGCTTGAACAAGATGTTTTTATTGTGATGACTCCTGCTTCTCTCACCAGCTTAATGCATTTATTTCTATTGAATCATCTGTGGACACAGGCTCACATTTTAATTAGGTGCTACATTCTGTTTCCCATCTCTAGAGCTATAATGAGCTGCAAGTTAGATGGGGGAGAACATAGTCAAGCTGTGGAGAAGTGTTTTGTTAATGGTCCTGTGTATGCCATGAGTAGCTCATTTAGATAGCACCCTCTCGAGCCTTGTTTAACCATGAATTTGTTACAGCTAATTAAAATAAATGAGCCCAAGCCATAGAGCATAGAAGTGGCATAACTCTCCTTTTAATGTTCTTCTGTCAATGATTTTGACAAAATTAAATGGTTGATCAAATTGACTGGTAAATCAGAGAAATGGGAGATGAGTTGTGTTGGTGGGGAGCAGCTCTACCCCCATGAGGGGAGCGCTCTGGTGAGTGGCCTGCCACCTGTGCCACCAGCACCCCTGCCAGGGGACAAGTCCCTGCTGCTGGGAGGACCTAGGAGGGCACCACTGCTCCCATCACACTGGTGGGCTCTCCCCACAAGGCTGAAAGGACAGCGGCTCAAGGGGATGCTTAAGGCACTCCCTTGCCTCTCCATGCAAAACGAGGGCACAAACTATCCTAAATTTTCCTAGGCAAATCCGAAGTCACACACAGGTACTAAATGGTCTGTGTATTTTTTAAAAGGTCTATATGTCCTTTCTTACAAGCAGGAAAAGTAAGAATTTGTATATAACTCTTGATTTGTTTTTTTGCCAGCGGGAACCATTCCCTCCCTCCTTTCCATCATCTCCACCTACATGCAGTACTGCATAAAATTATTTTCTGCTAGAAGGGTTATGCATGCAAAACATCCCTGAGAATCAGATCCAGTCCCTGACAAATAGAGGCCTTTCTGCAAGAAGCAGTTGCTGTGTAAGAATAGGTATAGGCTCTGGAGCTATATTCCTGCCAAAAGGAGAGCTGTCACACAGAGCTCTGCTCTGTGTCAAGACAGGAAGGGTCACTGCTCTGAGCAGACCATAGGTTTATGAAAAACTCAAACTATGCCAGAGGGGAAATGCTTTGGGAAAAGTTAAAATATCTGTCCTAAGTCATTGAGCTCTCCCCTGGATGTCTGTTCAGAGGACATGAGGATTTGTACATTTGTGGTACCCACATTATAGCATGGCCATTCCCTGTCATGAGAACACTTAGTGTTACCATGGCATTAACGTATTCCTTCAGCTCAGCAAGTCCCCTCCCTGACCAGGAGGGTCACTGGGGTGGTGCAAATGACAACCCTAGGAACAAGGCCTCTGCCCCACCATGTCTTTACATGTTGAGGAGAAACTGCTTTATGACTCATGCATTCCTTCAGGCAACTGTCATGCACTCTACCTCTGCATGACATTGCCATAGCAGTGCCCTGCTCTGCACCCTTCCATGGCTCAGCTCCCTGGGGGCTGCCACCAGCGCAGCTCCCCATGCTGTGCCACCAGCACTGCTCCCCTTCCCCTAGACCTCCACATGCCAGCATCACTGTGTGCTAAATATAGCATTAACCGTGGCATAAAAAGGCTGGTAATGGCTCTCTTTTTTTCTGAGCATCATTATGTCATCTCCATCTGAAGGAAAGTATGGACAGGTTTTCCCCTGGCACTACTCTCTGCCTTCACTCCCAAGCAGCTTCCAGAGTCCTTGTGCTCCCCAGCACACTGTGGTAGACTGTTGTGCTATTTTATGTGTTTGCTCGTTTGGTGTTGGCAAACAGCAATTATTTAAATGAAAAAAAGTTATGTCAGCCATTCTTTAAACCCTTGGATACAATAAAAGAAAATGTCATATTTCTCCTACCTTCTCTCCTGCTGGTTTAAAGCTAATAGAAGGAATAAAACAGGAGAAAGCAGAAAATTATATCATGTCTGCAGGAAGTTGCATGGTTCTCCTCCAAGAGTCCCATGAAACATAAAAGCACTGTGATGGACAACAGAAGGGGTCTAAAAAAATCTAACTAATTATAATAATTAATTATTAATATTATTATATATATACTTATTAATATCTAAATCTAAAAATCACATCTGAACAGTTGCTGACTGTCAAAAATGCAACCCCTGCTAGGAGTTAGACAAAGCAAAGTCTGTGAGGACAAGAAGCCTTCTTTTTGCACAAGAGGTAATAGCTGCAATCACATTTAGCTGAAAGTGTTAACCTGTTAGTGTGTCTGTGGAAATACAGACCAGCCTCCCCACACATCTGCCTGGCCCATTGTCTGTCAACAGTCATCTGTTGCACATCCAAGGAGTCTGATAAAAGCTACTCTTTTCTTCCAAACACAGTGCACTAAAGAGTAAAACTCTGTAATTTTTAACCTCTTATCAAGAAAAAAAGAATGATTCAGATTGAAAAGGCCTGTGTAAAAATTAACATTTTTGGCCAGCAAGGGCCAAACCTAGTCTCACACCAGCAGTCTCACACTAGTCTCACACCCAGCAGTCAGGCCACTGGCTATCAAGATGAAACATAACTGGAGTGGCCCAAGGAAGTAGTATTAAAAGGAAGGTGAGTAGGCAGATAGATAAAACATCCTGTTCATGTTGAAGGTGTAGTTCATGACTAACATTGTCACAATGTTTGAGGGGGATGACTAAAAGGCTATACAAGATGGTTTTCAGGAGTGCAGTCATCAGTCCTTTGTAATACAAACTGGACATGACGATTTACCTCAGTGAACAACTACCCTGTTGAAGTTTATTGGAGGCCAATGACTGCAGCGTGTGTAATGGCTCGAAACACTGATTCACCTGCCATGACCAACCAGCTGGTGGCACTTCTAAAAGTGGTCTTACAAAATCTCCAGCATTAGGAGACTTGGGACACATATATAATACATCATTAGGACAAGCACCATGCATTACCTGTACATTCGAAAATAATTTTAAGTTGTGAGAGATTTGCTCTTTTATTTTTTTCTTCCTGATGCAATGAATTCTGAAAAACTGAGCTCATTATTTTAAGCTGCACATAACTGGTCCACTCAGCCACTTGGAGAAAATGCCCTCTATGACATCTGCTTTTCTTAGCCTCCAGACCACCCTGTATATTATCTGTGTGCAAATTTAGTTGTACCTTCACACAGCTGTCCAAAAGGGGGCCTAAGCCTCCTAGCAAAGCCTGGGTGCACCCTTCCAGAGGGCCTGGGCTACCACAGCCTGCCCAAAAAGTGCTAAAGCACTTAGGGAGTGAGGAGCACACACCCTATTTTCAAATGAACCTCAAATATACTGACTGACTCAACACACTTGAGCTGCTAAGAAGCATTACCTTAGGTGCCCGGATCTCCATGGCTTTCCACTGGTCTCAGATTGCTAAAAAATATTTCCACTGACTGCTGATTTTGGCTGGAGTTAACCTTCTTCATAGTAGCTGGTATGGGGTGATGTTTTGGATTTGTGCTGGAAGCTGTTGATAATTCAGGGATGTTTTAGGTATTGCTGAGCAATTCTTAACAGAGCACAACAGGGCTTTGCTGCCCCTTGCACTGCCCCACCAGCAAGGAGACTGGGAGTGCACAAATATCAGGGAGGGGGCACAGATGGGATAGTTGGCCTCAGCTGACCCAAGGGATATCCCATACCATATGGCTTCATGCTGAGCATTAAAACTAGCTGAGACTGCTGCTCAGGGACTGGTAGGCATCAGTCAGATGGTGGTGGGTAATTGCTGTCATTTGCATCACTTTTCTTTCTTGAGTTTTATTTTTCTCTCTGTTATTTTACTTCTAATTACATTATTATTATTATTATTATTATTATTATTATTATTATTATTATTATTATTATTATTATTATTATTATTACTACTAGTCCAACTTCTTTTTTTCTCTGTTATTAAACTGTTCATGTCTCAACCCATGAGTTTTCCCACTTTTACCCTTGCAATTCTCTCCATCTTTCAGGCAGGAATGAGCAGGCAGCTGTGTGGCGCTTGGTTGCTGGCTGGGGTTAAACCATAATACTGTTTCACAACAGCTGCATTCCTTATTAGCTGTAAGTCTTGAGACACCACTGGAGTGCAGAAGGCCCACCAAGACTGAATTTTTGTCTGTTTATCTTACTTTAAAGGTGATTTTTCAAGTAGGTGGAGAAAATCAGCGGAAGTAATCAACAGATTTTCCACAAATATGAGATTTATAGAAAGAAGGAAGTGCAGAATAAATTACAGTTATTGACACAGTTCTGTCCTATTTCTACTGTATTCATTGTGATATCAGGAAACGTCACTGGATAGACTGCTTAATTTTTGCTCTGAAAACACGTGGGTAAGTGATATACCTACAAAACTTCTTGCCTAGGTAACATTAATCTTAATGATGATGATAATAATAATAATAATAATAATAATAATAATAATAATAATAATAATGGCTCTTAAAAGCTAGGAATAAACCCATTCTACCCATGATGCATACGATTTCCCCTCCCCACCCCCCCCTTGCTTTCAGCAAAACTGCAGTTATGACAATAGCATTATAAATCATTCTATTAGCCTTGCCTATGTAGAAAAATCTTCATGGTAAGTGGTATCCGTGCCAACTACCACAAAAAATAAAAAAGGCAGCTGAACTCTGCAGCAGCCTTTTTGGAAATTAGGGAAAATCTTGATTAGGTTTTTCTTATTTTATAATAAATAACATACTATTTGTGTAATATATTCCCAAGTGCAAGAGCAAACAAGGAGTCCTAAACACTTAATAGAAAGTAGTCCCTATCTGGCTTGTTAAAAAAATGTTCTGCCTTCCATTATTCGTGTGACATCATGAAGGAAAAGTCAGGATATTAAAGTGGAGAATTAAATCAATAGTCCATCCCTCTGCAGCCTGTCTCCAGCAATGGCCCCAGCCAGATATCACAAAGGAAGGCATAAGATGTCACTCAGACCCAGTCTTGCAATAATCTGCTTATGGAGGAAGTTTCCAACTGTTTTCATGGAATTAACTGATGTTATGAAGCATGGAGACAAAAGCATTTGGGGGTTTTATTTTCCTGCAGCTGATTTTTTTATTCTGCCTGAATGTGTATCCTGCTAGGCCTCCTGTGCCACTGCTGCCCTGGGGCAATGAGTCCCACAGAGTAATCACACACTGCAAAATGAGCATGTGTTTGTTATTTATCACCGTCTTAAAGCAAACAGTTCCCAGCCTTTTATTCTCTGTTCTTGAAAAAATCTACACTTTCTTGAAGCCCTCATGCTCTCACTTGATATTAAGTCCTCCAGTGGCTGCTGTTGCTAGTGTGGCAGGAGCAGGAAGGAGAATAGTGCTTAACCCGAGTGTATGTGCCACAAAGCAACTCACAGGCTGTTTAGTTTCCTCACCTGCCTTATTACAACACAGTATTTTCTCTCCTCTTTTTACTAATGTAGGGCCCTGGCCAATGATAGGACAGTTTCCAATTAGAGCTAAAAGATCAACCAGGATATACTAAGCAAGGATTTACTAAACTAAATCTCTTGACAAAACATTTTTCCACTGACCACACCAATTTTGCCAAAGCAGTTATTTTCCAAGCATGACAGCAGTGAAAAGAGGCTCCCTGCAGTCTCCACTGCCCAAAAAAGATGGTAGTTTGGGAGCTTCACCTCTGGGGCAGGAGATCCATGTCCCTCACTAGAACTCATCCCTCATGGTTCAGAATTGTGACTTGCAGCCTTAAATCAGATGCAGGTTTCTAGTTTTCTCATGGAAAACAGAAAACACCTGACGTCTGGACTGGAGCAGGAGCTTGGCTGTCTCATCTGATTCCCTTGGCATCCCCCTAAGTGAATGCATGGACATGGCACCTCTTTATCCCCATGGCTTTGGATACCTACTGGCACAGAAAAGGACCTTCCCTAGCCAGTGGCAAAACAGCAGGAGCTTTGGAGAGGGTGAAAAGAAGGAAGCAGTATGGGATGGGACAGAGACCAGGACAGCAGTGGATGAGAAGGGGAAAAGTAAGAGGGAGTAAACCAAAAGGCATTACTGGGAGGAGAAAGGGAGGCTGCCCAAGAGCTCCTGGTCCCGGCAGCCCCCAGCAGTGCCTGGATCATCTCCCTACATGACTCTGTCTAATTTTCGCCCCATGCAGGCAAAGCAGCAGCTGTCAACTGATTACCTTGGAGCAAGCTGAAAATGTAGGAGGACTTGGCCTTTTACTCTTGCTCCTGGCTCTGCATGAGGTTTGCAATCAGCTGTTAATGTCTCTCCCTCACATAGTTTATTCCTCTCCCCTGTTACTGTGATTACATGGAGCCCTGAGTTTGTCCTGCCCTCCTTGGGTAGCTGGGCTACATCTCCCTGCATGCAGAGAGCGTGAGAAACACCCGTAAAACTCACTCAAAGCCTCCTCTGCCTCACCCCTGCAGCATTTCCGATGCAGAATTAAATCATTCCTCACAAGGAGGAGGCTTTGTGTGTGAGTGGCAGAGCAGGGATGGGGCTTTCTATCAAGCAGACAGACAGGAGGCTGACACCCCATTGCTTCACAGCCTAAAGCACAAAGACATGGATGGCAGGACAGACTGCAGCTCAAAGGAGGACAGGAAAATACAGGTGTGGACTTTGAAAGAGCAACCCAAACCTACAGTGTACTTCTGCCTGGGACAGACCATTCTCTTCCTGGATGGACTGTCAGCTGTGCCAGAGCATGCTGGGCATCACCAGGGAATTTAGGCTTTTTTGGGGGGTAGGTCACCCAGCAGCATGGCTCTGCTAGCAAGGGATAAGAAGCATAATGAAAAGCAGATTTCTGAGGATCTGAGATTGCTTTACAATGGATAAGTTTTTCTCAGAGATATTTAAAAGGTCCAGCAGAGAACCCTGACCTGGTCTGGTGCAGACACAAGTAATTATCCACCCACACCTGGGGAGAGCAATTGCAGCACCTGTTGAAGAGGCTTTATTTGCCCACATTGACTGAGCAGTGTTTGTGTGCATATGGAAATCAATAATTGACTCAGCTGCTCACTGAGACAGTAAGGCCATGGCTGTTCACATTGTAAAATAGGAGGCTAAAGTCCCTCCAGGTGTCAGGCACTTGCCTGTTTCTCAGGGACACTCTCCCACACAGCCTGCCCTAACCTGGCTCAGGCACAGAGGCCACCAGCTGTGCAGCTTGGTGCCTGGGTGCTCTGGAGCAGCTGCTCCCACTTCTGGAGGGAGCCCAAAGGAAAAGATTTGGGTTTTAGCATTCAAACCTGACTGTGGGCAGGCTGAACTAACATGAAAATCTACTTAACGTGCCAGATGCCACCAGTGCACTCATGGACCCAGCCAGTCAAGTGCAGCCACTGATGGGGATGTTCCTGTAATGCTGATTGCTGAGGGTTTGTCCCTCCCAGTAAAATAGGTGCAGCAACCCATAGCTTTCAGGCCAGGATATAAAACCTGCTTTCCTGTTTTGAAAGATTCCATCTGCACAGCTCTTTTGGTGGCTAAGGAGATTGAAAATCCCTCTAAGACAGGCTGTGGAGCTATCTCTGAGCACCTGCATTTCCTCACTTTGACAGGATGGATAAGCAATCAAATGAAGGGGAAGCATTTCTGCTCCTCACATGGGGAATATAACTAAACCAAGTATCATTGAGCTGTGAGAGGAATGGCTCCCTGATAGAATCCTTCAGTCTACAGCGCTGGCTGTGCCATTTCACATGAAACAAGAATTCATAGGAGCATGTAATTTCCCTTTCTGTACACAAAATCCTGTGTCTCTGCTGGTAAGAATAATTTGGGAGCAGCCTTGCCATTGCTTGCAGGATAAAAGTCCATTAACTGTGCATTATATTCACCCACAATTTCCTCTTTTTGGGGTTGGCTGGGTTTCAGGAGCACTCCTTTACCTGCCTGGAGGCAGTGTATAATTTCCCATGGGGAGTGTACAATTTCCCACAGATCACTGCTGATGCTGTGCCGGTGCTGCAAGCCAAGGCTGCCCTCTGCCTCCCTGGGCTCTGCAGCACAGCATTGCTGCAGCCCACACCTCTGCTGCTGAACACGGGCCTTGGTGCACAAGGAGATGGAGGGGAATGGAGGAGGCTTCTCCAGCCCTACAACAGGGCACTGAATGTGCCCTTTTGGAAACCTGCTCAGTGGGGACTGACTTGTGCTCCTCTGCCTATCACTGAAGTTGTGCCTTTGGCAGACCCTGCACCTGCTCCATGGCAGGCCCCTTCCCTTAGCTGGGACATCTCAAGTTTCATCAACCTGGGCTAAACCCTTGAGGTCTGGGTGAAGGTGAGGAGGGCTGAATGGGAATGGGCCATGAGCTAGCCACTTGCTCTGCATTCACCCCTTACATCAGCATTCCAATTAATAAGCCTTTACAGAAAGAAGAAGAAAACTGCGCCTTTAACAAAAGCCCACTGTTTACACTGAGCTAAGTGTTAAGTCTAAAGAGAAATTAAATTATTTTTGGTATCAGAGTAATGCATAATACATTCATTTAAAATAGCCTGCATAAGTAAAACTTCACAGAATTGACTGTGACATGTATAAAGAGATGTCATGAGACTGTAGTTCTAAAGGATGGTCAGCTCATTAAAAACCCAGCATGATGGGAATCTGTAGACCATTCTAGAGGCTGTATTGTCTTATTTGCATCACTCATGTTAAGCCATCCTTAAATTGCTCACTGCTGCATTCCCAAAAGCAGCTGGCAGGAATGCACCTTAATTGGGACTCTCCTTCTAAGTAGCATTATTCACTAGAGATGTGTTGATGGAAGCCAAGGAAAGGGGAAATTCTGACACTTGGTGACATTTGTTAGTGAGGGGAGCTTTTGCTGAAGTTAAACTTACAGTTTTAGCTTGAGAAAACAAATGGTATTTTTGCAGAGGGACAGACTAGAGCCAGTGCCATTCACTGACATCAGTGGAAATTAGAGGCTCACAGCCGCCATGGCTTTGAGCTTCCTAGACCTGCCTGCTGGAGGGCAATACACAATCAGTTCCTGACACCTCAAGTTTCAGAAATTTTAGGTCAGTGCTTTGATGAGTTGAGCTTACCAGCATCCTAAGCCATGAAATTGTAGCCTCAGAAGTTTTTTGACTTATTGAATAAACTTTTATACAAGCACATAGATAACTGTCTGTTATACAGGCACATACCCCTATTAAAAATGAAAGTCCTTCAGGGACAAGGCATAAATCTGCATTTATACTACCTCCAGTTTGCCTTTGACCTCTTGTCACGCAACAGGGCGTAAGGAAACAGTGCCCACTCCATCCCACCTAAGTTTTACAAAAAGCAGTATGAATCGTGTAGTACTCACAGCACGGTGCCAGTGCTTTTCCTCTTGATCGTGAAGTGCGTGGAATCATCCGAGAACTCCACCTCATAGTTGGCTTCTTCAGCGGTAACCCCGGGGCCACTGATCTTGAGTGGGACTTCAAATCGCTGCTTGTTGGGGTCGTAGAGCTAAAGCAAGGTGAGCAGGGGGCAGGTCAGCTGAGCATGTGCTGCTTTGGTTAAATGGTTCCAACCTCAAGTACTCACCCTGAACCGGAGCCTGTCCTTTGTCTGGAACTCCACTTCCAAGACGATTGGGGAAATGTCATTTCCGAAGAGGGTCAAGGCCTGGCGCTTGTTCAGTGTGACCCTGCAGTGGAAACACATGCACCACGATCCATCCATCCATCTCTGGCTGAGACCACCCTGGGGCAAGCTGGGGGAACCACCCAGCTACTCTGTGTCAGCTCTTTAAAAACAAATCATAGACTTACTGACACAAATAATCCCTGCCCTCGCTTTAGGCCCTCCTTGATGTTAAGACAGAAGAGAGGCAACCAAAGTTAGGAGACCTCATAGTTCCCTGGGACACAGCTGCCAGGGCAGCAGAGTGACCACTCTGTGCCTGCACCTGGTTGCCTCCCCTGAGGTGTGGTGAGAGCAGAAGCCCCAGCTTTATGGCATATGCACAGGGAAAGGTGTCCCTTACCCTCCCTGGCACACGTGTGTGGGGAAAGTCTGGGGCAGCGGCGGCCTGGGGCAGCGGCGGCCTGCAGCGCCCAGGGAGCCACACGCACTCACCTCCAGCCTTGGGCCGTCTCCTCGACGTTCCCACTCCGGGCGTAGCCGTAGGGACTGTCCTCAGGGAAGAAGCACCAGGGAGCGTTGGGCACGTCGCTGGAGCACCAGGTGCAGCCCCGCGCCTCGCAGGCCTCCCGGGAGGCGCCGGGCTGCGGGTGGCAGTCGATGCGCTTCTGCACCGCCACAGCGCCCGGGCACTCCGCCTCCTGCTCCGAGCCCAGGCACACGCCCAGGGCTGCGGCCGGGAAAAGCCGTCAGAGCAGCAGAGAACCGCGGTAAAAAAACCCCACAGCACTGCAAACTTCAGGTATTCTTTCTTTTTGGATGTGCTTTCTCCCCGTCTTAGGGCTAGGAACTATGATCCCTTGGAGGAAGATGATGGCAGAGCAGCTGTCTGCTCATAACGGAGCAAGAGCAACAACCACTTTCTTTTACAAGCCGAGGCAGTGCGTCTTATATTCAGCACTCAGAGCTGCCTGTGCTCAGCTGAAGCACAACTTGTTTGAAATACTCATAGAAAGTTAAATAGTGTAATGAAGCTGCTGGTGAGAGCAACACTGCAGGCGGGCAGAACAGGAGGGATTCTTCAGTAAGGACTGCGATCAGTATTAAAATGTTACATTTTCTGTATACTTATGTTATACACAGATGTTTTTTATCTACAGAGATAAAAATATGTGATAAGCAGCATGCACTTGTATGATATAAATAGAAAAACACTCAGTATATGTTGAGTTTCTTTTCTGTCTTGTATGACTACCAAATCTACGTAGCATTAGTAGCTTGTGTTAATACAGGTACGGTAATGAGTAAAGGGATGATGCCAGCAGTAAAAGAAAAGGCATATATTAGTCATTCACAGAACCATCATGAAAAAAAAACTGTTAGTAAGGTGCTAAATTTTCCCTTTTTACAGCTGCAGGTCAAGCCCTCTGCTTGAGAGCCTCCCAAGAGCAGGGGGACCACAAGACCATCTTCCTGCTGTGCTGACAAACTGCTGCTAGCAAATATTCTCAGAGAGAGCAGGCATATCACAGGCAGCATACTTATTTTTAAGTTAATTTATCTCGTTTTAGTCATTACAGCAATATTCAAGGATTAAATCTACTTGAACGATAATTGCCCTTTTCTACAAAATGACTAATACCTCTGCTTTATTTATATATTTTTATTTTTTTTTCATGTGGACTGTTGTGTGCTTGAAAGCCTAAAACACGACTGTTGATGCGGTCTGGGTTTCTCCACAGAAAGAATTCTACAAGCAGATGTGCACAAGCAGTAATTATGGATACTGGAAAAATTTACAGAATTAAACGGTGGATTTTCACTAGAGAATGCCATCATGCTGCAATGCCAGGGTTGATTTCCAAGTGGGGGATATGAACACAGAAAAGCAGGAGTGCCATCTACTTTGCTTTTTTGAGAAAACTCTCATGCCCCTTTTATACAGGAACATCTGACACTCAGGTCTGATGCTCCCAGACTGCTCAGCAGAGCTCACTGCCACAGTGCCTCATTATCATCTCCTAGAGGCTGGAATTAACAGGAATTATCTGGCTGTTAACCTTCACCAGCTGCTGGGCAGGCAGGATTGGTTTCCACCTCTGTTTTCTGGGGCAGAGTCATGTCCCACGGGCTGACTGCTCTGTCCAGCACTCACCCCCTCGTGATGTATCACATAGAAAAACTCTAAATTCATATCCTCTTTTTAATCTAAAGCATAGGAGGAATATGAGCATCCTCCTGCAATCCCTCAATTATTTCTTCTTGGAGCACAAAATAAGCTAAAACCATCACATCATCTTGGTTTGGGGTGTGTTTTCTAATAAGAGTCAAATGCAGCATTATCATTTTCATTGCCAAAATAAAAGAGTATGACTGAACAGACTACAGCTGATTATTAATGTTGTATCATTTTACACAGGATAGGTTTGTGGGAGACTTTTATGAACTAATTTGTATTGTAAAATACTTTCAAAATGCTTCTTATGAATGATATTGTGAATGAAAAAGCTAGTTCAAGGGAAAAAACATTCCCCCTGCAGGAGCCAAGAATTTTCTTTCATTTTTTCTCCCATTAATGCAAAGCTTACATTTTCCAGCAAATTTTAAAAACAAAGACTTGCAGGTGTGAGCAGCTGAATAAAGCTGTAACCTTGTTCATCCCTTGCTCCAGGATTTACTTCTATTGTAGTACAAACATGATAGCAGCAAGTGGGAAGATAGAATTTTCCTTCCCAACTTTAAAAAATGATTCAAAACCCATCATTTTCACTGTATTTACAGCCCATGTCTGTAAACGTACAAAGAAGACAAAATCCAAACAGGCAGTTGAATATATACCTATGGCTCCTTGCTGCTTTTCCATGATAATTTCCATGGGAACAGAAGCTAAAGCAAGGCAGTTGGAAAGATCCACATGTAATTTTCATTACATGAAAAATAATCCTCATAGATTTTTAAAAACCTTGACTTTAATTTTGAAAAATTAGATCAAAATTAAGGCATAAGGAAGGAACTGAAATATTACCACAGAGTTTTTAATTTAATAGTATTAGTATTTACATTTTGGGTTCATCCATATGTTTCAAAGGCATTTGCTGCAGAGGTTCCTCCCTCCAGCAACAAAATAATGTGTATTCTCCCTTTACTATGGTATGGACCAAATTAACCTCTGGTATGCTGGGGTAAGAATTCCAGAAAAAAAACCTAACAAAGCAATAGGTCACTTTCAGGAGCTGAATGAACCCACTGATTCCCTTTTGCCTGTGCTGGTGCCCAAGTGCTGAATACACTATACGACTGGGGCATATCTGTAAACAAGCCAGCTCTGTTGTCCTCCCACAGTCACCTCAGGTGGAGTCAGTGCCATGCCGGTTCTCTCCTTTTACATGGAAACAGTCATGTCTTTTAACAGCTCTTTTATCATTATCATCTTTATATTTTGCTTTTGAACCCTACGGCAAAATACATATGTGTTGTATTTACCTGCGAGCACAGCAGCCAAGAAACACAGGCTCCTCATCCTTGCCATCAGTGAAGGAGGACTTCTGCAGGCAATCTGAAGCCTTTTATACAAGGCAGGGGCATGATAAGCACTTGCTCTGACACACAATCAGAAGCATTGCAAATATTTTCTCAGCATTAATTTCTTTGATGAGATGAATTGTAACAGATGACCTTGTCTGTATCTAAGCAGATAAGATCAGATACAGTCCAATTTTTCCACACACTTTGCTCAACTTCTGAATTCCAACTTTGAGAGGAAAACATGATTTTCCCATGACTTCTTAAAAAATGAAATTTTCAGAGACCACTTTTTTTTTTCTTTTTGACACAAACATATTCAGGCAGCAGGAGTCCAGTGCTTAACTTTTTCTGATTTCATATTATCTTTTGTCACATATGTGGATTTACAGCACAGATGAAGTTTGGAGAAAAACAAACAGTCAAATAATTCTCCATTAAAACAAGACACTGATACTGTGACCTTTACAAAATGACATTTTTCTTCCAGTTACTTGATGGCAAGAACTTTCAAAGCAGAGGTGTGAAAGCTATGTACTACGGTAAGTCTTGGTTTAGGTGGAATAACTTTATGGAAGAAAAAAAATTAAATTAAATATTCTTATGAATACATTAAGTAACATTGGTGCTTATCAGGAGATAGGCCAAATAAGACATATTGTACTGCCAAGCTTCACTGGAGAGGAACATCTGCAGCTCAGGCCATGGCCACACAGCCCCATGTGGTCTGTCAAGAGTTGAGCAGGTGGACAGAGGGAGGCTTTTGTCAGGTCTGCAAGGGCTTTTGTCCTGCAGTTGCAAAACACAATATTCACATGAATCTTACACACACAGCCGTGAGTGTTCAACCCCAAAACCAGAGGTCAAACCTAAAAGCTGTTAGTATGCTTGACACAACACCTGCTGGGTCAAGAGGAATGGGGACCCTCTATCACGCAAAAAAAGCCTCTCATGTGAGTCTTGCATGTGAATCCACTCTCCACTGGGAATTTGCTCAAGGTTATGATATAGTCCCAAATAATTTGTGTGTACACCCTTCGAGTAGCCAAAAAACATGATAGATAAACACTAAGTGGTAGTGCTGCTGCTTACTTTAACTAATTTATACATTGTTTTTTAACAATATATATCATTCATCACCTGTTTCTATCAAAACTTGGAATTACAAGCAGTATTTTCATCTCCTTTCAAGCTGAGCACAGATGGAAATAATTCCACCAAGCTTAGTATGAGGCATCAGAACTTCTTTGTTTGACAGCTCATATGCAATAAGGTGTCATCTCATAGGAACAGGAGGCACCTGCTTCATTTTTTGTCTGTACTGTACTAAGTGTGAGGGAATGCCCCCAGGGTTCCTAAGTACTATAATAACACAAATAATGGCCAAGGAGAACACAGACGTGGGATATGAGAACAACGTATGGGCTACAGTACTCACCAGTAGCTACTCTACTGCACTGTGGAAAATTGTGGGGTTTATATTTCAACACCTTTGCAAGGGAAGTCAGTTTCTTATAAAGGAAGTATGATGGACAAGGCAAAAAAGCAGTTCACATTCACATCTTTATTTGTTACCTACACAAGCTATAATTTAAAGACTGATATTTTCTGAAAAATAAAAACAAAACAACCAAAAAAAAACCTCAATATCCAAACACTGTTTCTGAATCTACATAAAATTTTAAAATTTGCAGAATTTACAAATTAATATTCAGAGCATTTGGGTAAATTATACATCCTCCCTCAATATCCAGGTTCCAAGAGCTTTAAAAGTCATACAGGCACAAGATAAGATATTTTCTTTATACAACCATCTATTTACATAGCTTTTTCCAATATACGTGGTTCAGTTCTCAAAGTAACTGCCAAGGTTTGCAAAACAGTGTATTTAAAATACATTTAGCAGCATATAAAATTAGGTAAAAAGGAAAGACAATTTGCTTTAAAAAAGAAAATGTGAGATGATAGAAACAAATCCGTAAGAAAAATAGATTAAGATATATTTGTCATGACATTAAGAACACCTAGTTATTGCAGAACATAGGCAAAACACAAATAAAACATAGCCATTTGTGGGCATTTGAGTTCTAGTCCTGAGCACAGAGTATACACAGCTGCACAACTTTGGTCAACACAGATTATATGCTATCAACACACAAATCATATGGCATTTGCTGTTAGCAGGATACAGCCATGTCAGGTAGATGTATCGTTAACAGCTTCTTCCCATCTATTATTCACTCCACTTTCCTAACAACAGTGTAAGTGACCTTTAAAGTCCTCAAACTGCCTCTCATGATCAAAGGCTTATTCCTGGGACACATTCCTTTCCCTGTTACCCTAAAATGCAAAACAGCTGATCATACTTGTGAGTGAAATACAGCAGAGCACTTTTGTTATATATTTCAGGTTATAATTTTGAGATAGTCATTAGAGAAGACTGAATTCCAGTTAATTTAAACTGCAAGTATTACATATGCACACAATTCAGCCATAATATATAGAGATACATGTGACTGTTGAGACTCAAGCATGTTACCAAGAGGTTATTAAATACAGTACATATTTTAAGGACAGCAGGTCTAGTGGAAGAGTTCACGCATTTTCAGTCCATTCCAGTCATCAGTGTTTACTAATAAACATGCAGCTAACTGCATAGAGTGCACCTCAAATTGATTAATGCATTCCTTTATCCCCTGTAATTTCAATTACTGGCAAGATCTTCACTTGCATCTCCTGTATCTGAGATCTGTCCATCTATTATATTTCGAGCTTTCCAGATCCTCACAGTGCGATCACTGAAAATCAAAACAGAGCAGTATTAGTGTAATTACACTGGGGAAGGAGAGAGGGCGAAGCAGGAGGCAGGGGAAGCTTCCTTAAAAGCTTGAGTGTCTTATTCAGAAAGGTATTGTTGGCAAAATAATATAAAATTAATCTTTAATGGACATGCAAGGGTTATTTCACCTCTGGGAGACTTTGTAATCTAACATAAGCACTGAAGATTCCCTAACCTTATCACAGCACTGGCTATAATCTTTAACCATCTAAGAAAGTATAAAGACTTTATGCCTAAGGAAAGTAAAGAGGTGTCAGTCTATTATAAGAAAAAGTTTAAAAAGCGCAGAACCACAAGACAATATGAAGTCCTAACTCTCCAACAAAAAATACCCAACAAATCCAAACCCATTTGCAAGGTGTTAGATAGCATATACCAGTGTGCTGGCACTTAGAAGCCCAGACTGTAGGTCTGCACTTTTGGGAAAAAAATCACTATTTAAAAAATTTTGAAGTATGTGAAAATAAAATATCACCTAGAATGTGTTACAAAATTCTACTGCAATTTAAAAGGAAAATAGTCTTATTAAATAGCAATTTATTCTATGAAAGGAAAGTTATGAATTTTTCATAAACATTAACTTGAGTGACTAGCCAACATTGATTCATATATTCCTCACAACCCCATCAGAAGAAACCAGCAGGCAGAGCAGACTTTGGGCCAGTTATAAGTGTTTTCTGACTTGTCCCTTCATTTCACTGTAAATTGTTAGGTACACTCTAAATTTTTTAGACCTTAAGCCCACTGCTAGAAATACCAAAACGGTGATTTTTTTTTTTTTTTTTTAAATGACAAAATAAGAATGAGTTTACAACATACAGAGTTTACAACATACAGATGCATGTATGTTGTAAATAGATTAAGAATGTTTAGGTAAAAAGAGACATAAGCTTTGACATCTCTACCCCTACGTATTAGTGCCTAAACATAAAACCTGACCACCAAACATGAAAACTTGGCAACTTTGAAATCCTGCTATGACTCAGAAGACTTGCTTTTAATTCAGAAGCCCAGAAGCTTCCACAACTGGCACACAAATGTAACACATCAGCTTTCAAAGTTCCTGTGCTCAGACTACACCACAAAGAGGCTCTGTTGCCATCTCCTGCACATTCTCCATAACAAGGTATTTTTCTTGGTCAATTCCCCTGAGGTTTCAGGTCTTCAGTTTGCTCACTTTCACTAAGGAAACAACTATTCAGATCAAGGGGTTTACAAAACAATAGAATGGCTTGCAAAGCTTCTTTTGTATGCCAGCACTTAAAAACAAACCAACCACCAAATGAGCAGCTATGTACCATGGCTTTTAGGAAAACTTGTACAGGAATGAGTCCTACCAGGAAATAGTCCAGCTGTAGAGAAAAGCTTATAAAGTTCTCAAGAACTGCCAAATTCTCCTTGCTATCCTGTCGATCAGTGGTCTCCAAACTTTTTCTGATTGTGCACCCAGACCACTAAAATTCTTTTAAGCCCACACTGCTGTGGATATTTATTAATTATATATATGTACCATGGAATTCTAATAATTCATTCCCCCACCCCATTGGGTCATGCTGTGCCTCCCCTGGGGTGCAAGCACTCCACTTTGAAGATTGCTGTGATAGATATCAGCACTGAGGGGCATAGACTGGACAAGGTCTCCTGATGCTTTCTATGAAGTGACTTACACATGTCCTAAACACATTTGCATGGACAGAAATCTAGCAGGGGACACAGAAAAGAAAGAATCACGGAAAAGAACTCACTCTGCTGCTGTAAAAATCTGGCTGGAGTTGGTGCAGATGGCATTTATAGGGCTGTCATGCCCCTTCATCTCCCCAATGGGTGCAAAGGTATCCACGTTCCAGAGCTTAAGGATGCCTCCCCTACAGCCGCTGAGCAGAACCGGCACACCGGGCACCAGGCCGAGAGCGCAAACCCAGTCTTTATGAGCATTAGGAACTTGCTGAAAGAGAAGGTAGACAAGTCTCACAGGGCTGCAAAAAATTCCAGAGGAACAAGCACAGAAGTGGAAAAATCCCAAGCTGTAAGCCTGATTCCTGTCCTGTGGCACTCTTACTACATGGCTCTGGGTAGCTTCTGCACCTTTAGAGCAAGGAGAGTGCTAACTCCCAAAAGTGTTTCTTTTTTTGAAATAGTACTGCAAAACAAGAATAAAATCTCATATGCACGATTGACCTAATGGGGAACAGAAATCTGTTCAGGATAATGCAAAGTCCACAGGTTTTCAAATGCATATTTGAATATGTTTTTGAACATATGGTCTCTGTATATGTTTCTAGTCTGTAAAACTGCTATAAAACACATAAAAAAAAAATACTGCACAAAAATACACCAGGAAGACAGAAGCTGTTTCTGCATTTACCTTCTTTCTTTCTTCTTTTTCCACTACACATTATAAATTGATTTTGTGATGTTGCACTTCACAGAAACACATCCATTTTTTATTGAGGATGAGCACTAGCATTTTAGTTCTAACTCAGAAAGCAAAATGCTGCACAGACCAGCTGAGAACAACATCCTTTTGTAGTTCTCAAATTTATTTGAACTAAATTATTTGTTCTCACAAATAAATACATGGGGAAAAATAAAAATATGGGGAAATAATAGACCAAATTTGTTGTCTTTTGGGAATACCAAAAGTGGCTTTTCTTCAGTTCCATTTGGTAAGAATTGCTCTACTTTACTCATAATGGAATACATTCAGCTTTCTAGGATCACCTTGGTGTTTCATCTATAATATACACAGCACTGGTAGTCTGGCTTTGCAGCACTTCGTAAAACTGGGAGGGGGCATGGTTGTGGTTCTTATAAATCCCAATTTTGTCACAGCAGGGTTTTGTGACTTGGGATGTGTAACACCAAGAGAAGTAGATGATCTCCAAATCCTTTTGAATAGCATGTTTGTTAAGGGATTGTCATCAATTATAGAGGATCAGACCTGGTCAACATGTATGCCAAACCAGGACCTCTGATGCAACATTAGCATTTGCTGTAAAACAGCTTGGCTCTGTTTCAGGTTTTGGTTGCTGGGTAGATTAAGGAGAGCAGCTGTTCAATCTGACCTTGGAGGTTTCGAAAACTCAGCTGGGCAAGGCCTTGAGAAACCAGACCTAACTACAAAGTTGGCCTTGCTTGGACCAGCAGGACAACTTCACACTGTGTGACCTCCAGTGGGCCCTTCCACCCTGAATTATCACATGATTAGCAAAGTAAGAGCACTTTTCATTCCCTGAAAAAGACAATGAACAAAAATTATATTCTGTCAAACGCTTCAGTCTCACCTCCTTGAAAACCATACAGTGTTTTATAGAAGTAAAAAAAAAAATAAGAAGAAAGTGTGAGATTATTCTTATCAGGTTCTACTTTTAAAACCAACAACAGGGGAATGCAAATTAGAGAAATTATGAAATGCACATATACCAAAATGAAAGCAAGGAAAGTGATACAACTAGTCCAATTTACATACTCCTTCACCCCTAATCCTGCACTCTGATGTTAAATTAACTGTAATAGCAAAAATGCATATTGCGTAATATTTTAATGAGCCTAAAATGCAAGAGTGAAGACACTTTTTACAACTTTAATGAAGTCACTCTGAGAATACAAAATCGTTCCAGTGCCTGTGATTTTGGTACAAGCTGCTTACATTTTTCTGGACAGACAGATGTGAGGGCAGGTGTCCCAATACAACCAAGTGAAGATTTTCTGTAAGAAGCTAAATTTATGAATCCTTATTTTAACTGTGAAATGTTTCTAGTATTCTGAAAAGGAACTGGAACTGAAATGGATGATTTTGAATGAAGGTCAAGAAAGTTTATACGTCTCTGGAATACTAAGTATGCCTATATAGAAATTTTCTTTTTAAAGTAGACAGTCCATTATTTTCTCATGTCCCAATACTTTAAAATTCTATTTGTTTCCTTGCTATCAGTCTGCATATTAAATGCATACTCCTCCTTTCCCTAAAATTTATTGCAAAAATAGCACTCTCCTAGTATTTGTTTTTCTGCCTTCCAGTTCTCACTCCATCTCAAGTTAAATAATCACAACTATACCTCAAGAACCTCTCATAAGACTTAGGAGAACAGATCAGCTTACAGCAAGTAGGCAAAATCAAAGTTCTTCATGCCAAACAAATTGCCAATTCCCTGGATTTGAGGTTCTTTTACACCCACTCACACTCCCTTTTTTTTCCTTTTTACATAAGAAAAAACGTACAGCAAATGTGTTCTGACAGCAAGCACTATTATGAATGTATTGTATACATTACATAACACATGCACTGTATAAGGAGATGAACCTAAGACTGGGTGGGGTGAGATAGGCTGTTAAACCTCTTCACAAGAAAATATTCTGTAGCTTGATCTAAAGTATTGTTTCTCATTAATAAGTTCCCAATCCAAGATTTACTAACTTGTCAAAGACTCCAATGATTCCAGTCACAGATGAGGCAAGTGCTGCTTTTATTCTGAAGCAGAAAAACAAACCCCACGTAGTCAGAGCTAAAACAGGATAACCACTTCATCAGAATTTCCTGATTCTACAGGAATCAGGGCAGAAGAGAAAAGCAACTGCATGTAAAGATCAAGTACATTATTGATTTCTTTCTTAGTCAGTGCTCTACGCCTTCCCTATTAAAAGCACCAGTGTCTATGTGAATAGTCATTGTATGAGCCTGAACATTAATACAGCCTGAAAACAGTTCTACAGCAGCTCAAGATTTTTTCATTACCTGAAGAAGGTCTTTCTGAGACAAATCCCATTTCTTAATTCCATTATCTCTTGATCCACTGAAAAGGTTATCTCCCATAATAGCAAGTGCTTCAATGCCATCATAATGAGGAGGTTCAAAATTGTGTGTAGGACTTACACTTCCAAGAGCCCCTTCAGTCACATCAAACATCTAAAATAAATAATAAAATACGTTACGTGAAATTTTCTGCCATCTAACCTGCTTGAAAGTCATGCAGCAAATAACTTTAGGGAAAAAACTTGCTAAGTCTTATTACAGGCCACTGTATTGTGATGTATATTTGACAGAATTTATCTACCAGAACCACTCCTTTCCCCTCTTCCACTTCTTGCCTGTAGTGGGAATACTCCACTGCCTTCAGAGAAGACTGCTCTGGGAAGAAGTACTACTACTTGAATATCATATACACAGTAGCTTCACAGGAAGGGCCCATATATACCCTGTGTATAGTAGTTTGTGGCTAGAGAAACAAAGCTCATGAGTGAATTTGGGAAATGTAACTCACACTGGAAGAACTGCACAGGTAAGTAGCTGCAGAAAGAGGCATTAATATCTTTTTCTGGACAAGTTTTGGTAAGGGTACTATTACACACTGATGCTATTCATGGACTAGACACACCTTCTCCTTGCCCATTCTCCAATAATGGGGTTTTAAAACAGACTTTTTAAGTAAGGTTGTTTTAACAATTTAAGCCATAATCAATTTCATCAGGTCTTTGTTCCTAGAGCTGCAGTGTAAGCAATTCTGATTAATTTTGCATTGTAGGGAGCCAGAACTCACACAGTGAGACTGAGCTGAAACAACAGATGAGCTGTAACTTTTTAAACCACCAGCTCTGTTTCACAAGCAAATGTCAAACTTCATCCTCTATTATTTGCGTTTTATTGGCCTTTTAGAATGAATAAGCTTGACAGTAGAAAAGGGAGAGCTTGGTAGTGTAAAATAATACCTTGTGAGCTAAAAGTATTTTAAAAGTTACTGCATTCAATTAACATGCATCAGTTCCAACTGTAACAAAAAATTTAATGATAAACCAGAAAAATCAGGTACTAGAGGTGACTAATATTACTGACTCAGTAGACAAGACAGTAGTTTCCTGTGGCATGACAGTATCTGTCACCTGAGCTGGCAGCCCAACAGACATACCAATTCAGAGAACCACAGATAGTTAAGGGGTTAAAATGGACCTAAAAGATCATCTAGTCCCAACCCGTCTTCGGTGGCAGGGACACCTCCCACTATACCAAGCTGCCCAAGGCCTTATCCAGCCTGACTTTGAATACTGTCAGCATTGGGGAATCCACAACCTCATTGGGCAGCCTGTTTCAGTGTCTCACCACCTTCACAGTGAAAAATTTCATCCTAATATCATAACCTAAATTTCCCCTTTTTCAATCTGTACCCGTTACTCCTTGTTCTGTCACAACAGTTCCTGATGAAGAGTCCCTCTCTGGCTGCCCTGTAAGCCCCTGTCTGATATTGGAAAGTTATGGGGTCTCCACATAACTTTCTCTTTTTTTGGGCTGAATGGAAGCATCAAGAATTCATAGACAGCTGCACTGACTATGCAAATACAGATAATTTATACTATCCAAAGTGGATAGTATACCAAAGTTGGTCCAATTATGCACCAACCTCTCAGGCAGTTTTTTGCATCTGGCACAGCGCATAGCCAAGCATCCCAGAATTGCAGAATAATATGAAAAAAAGAAAGCCCAGCTCAGTGAGAAAGCTCACACAGGTTCTGGATCCTGCTCCACCCCCAGCTGTGTTCATACACTCTTTCCAGTGTGTGAGAAGAACAGAACAAAGAGTATCCGCACACAACAAAGTGGTTGTTATGACAAGCCAGGGTTTCTTGCTCATTCTGTATTTGGCCTCATGCATCACACCTTCTTTGCAGTGTGAAGGTCAGCTTTAGAGATGATGTACAGTTACCCAAGTCTGGTGATTTGAGTGTAGCCCTGAGAAACAGGAGCTTGTGGGTTCAAACAGCCACTGGCTGAGGTGAGCCAAAGGGAAAAAAAAAAAAAAAAAAAGAGAAAAGATAACCCCCTCCTCCCAAAAAACAGAGTCTGTATCCTTGAGTGAATTAATCACAATTCTGAGAAACAGGAAAGTATATTGGCCATCTTGGCTGAGAAGTGCTGACCTTGCTGTCTTCCCCACTTCAGAACACAGGTAACACTTCAGAAAGAGCCTGGGCTAAACCCTGGACTCTGTTATGTGAGAAATACACAGGGTGACTCTGCTGAAACAATTAGATCTGCACACCAAAACAGGCACTGACTTAAGATACTTTCAAGAGCTAAATGTTACCTAAAAGTAGGTGTTACGAATATTGCTCCAAGACTTTGTACACCTGACATCCGATTTAATGGGGATTAAGAAAAAACTTAATTAGAGACAATCATGCATCCATCTTCCTCAGTGAATCAAAAAAGGCACTGAAGTGGTAAGTGTTTATTATTACTGAATATTATTCATGATCCATGACCAGTGAAATAATTTTCATCCTGGCTATCATGTTTTGAATGTGCAGATATAAGCCACTTCTGCTGAAGCCTGCATCCCATGCTGATGTGTCAAGCTAAAATATGCAAATACTAGCAAATACCTATATAAAGGTTTACCTTTATATAATGATCCTTTGAACCAGTGACAATAAGATCTTGTCCATTGGAAATCTGATCGACAGTAAGGCACATAACAGGACCCTGGTGACCGGTTAACTTTCCTGTAGACTGAAATCTTAAGTGATAAGGGAAGAAATGAGGATTCAGTCATTCATATATCCAGTACAGTCCATAGCACATTTTCTGACAGAATGGATCTTTTTATTTTCCCTGTCTCCAGTTTCATTCTCTGGTTTACCTATATTCCAGTTTTTATATCCATGGATAAATATTAAATCTGCATTAAATACAACAAAACCCCTCTTTTTGTGCAAAATAAGAATTAAAACATTTTAAAGTAAAGATGAATCAGTCCCCTCCCAAGTATTTTCTGTATTTTGAATGCACTCTTTGGGAGCAGGTTCTGTTTGGAAAAGTGTAATTATAGTGCAGCTATCATAATCCCATTCTATATTACATTACTTCCATTGATTTCCATCATCTCATCAACAATTATTAGTCAGGATTCCCATATTCACCTTACAAGAGTGTTCTGTAGCACCTGTCAAACAAAACCTTGTGTTTTTCCAGTCATTTTACTGAAATAATTCACCACAAGCTTAACACATGAGAAAATAATTATCTCAGTAAATATCACAGCTATGGATTAGCTGATCTGTAACTGACACCATATTTTGCCCAGGTATGGACATTACAATATAGAAGAAACACTTCACTGACTCTTTCATGTGCACAACTTTGCTGCCTATGCACATGTAACCACCCAAAGAACATTCTCTTCAGCTAGTATTCAGTACCTTTTCAGGTCCCACATCCTCACTGAGTTTCCAGCAGCTGCATAGAGGAATGTGCCAGTTGGATTTAGTGCAATTTGATTGATCTGGTTCTCTCCAGCCGGGATAGCAACTGTTCTGTTGGTACTTCCTGAACACATGTCAGCAGGCATAGCTTGGCCTGAAGACCTGAGTATAGAGAAGGAGGAGAAAAAGGAAAAAATATTAAAAAAAAATAAAAAAAAAAAAATCTGTATTTTGTTTGCCATACTTTGTATACTTTCTAAAAACAAACCTATTTCACTGAGCAAAATAGGCTATAAGCCAATTATGAATACTGAACATCTGATAAAACTCTATATGCAAATTTTTTTGCGTTCCCATCTATTACTGGTGCCCCATACTGACTTAGCCTGAACATGTAAAGAAAGCTTCCATTCCCAACAGTGTACTTATATTACACTGTACTGCAATATTGAATTAAATATAATAAGTAAGACTCATTTGAATGCTTGGCATCTGAGGTTCAGCATACTCACGTCAATGTCCGAATGCACTTTGCAGAATCTCTGATGTCCCACACCTTGATATAGGAGGTTGAAACTGTGAAGACCAGGCTAGTGTAGTTGCAATATTTAATAGAAACTACATTATTTGGATGACCCCCTAAAGACATAATCTCTTGTCCAGTTACCAGATTCCAGACTTTGCAGGTACGATCTAAAGACAAACAAAAAGGGGGAAAATATTAACAATAATAAAAAAACCCTGAAAAATCACATTTTTACTAAACTCAGTTAATCTTAATGAAAGTACACACATTTGCACTCATACACTTTCGTCTATTTCTGTTGACACCACAGAAAACCAGCTAAATTAAGTAGGTCTTAAAAAATACAAATAGGCATCCATCCATCATCACCATCAAAACTAAGCAAGTTTAATCATTAAATGTGCATTCAAGATCTGCATATTAGCTCCCAAAGCATTTTAAAAGGATAAAAATCTCCAGGGAAGTTAAAATACAGACAATTTAGAGTCTGTAAAGTGTGGATGATGACAGATTAAGAGAAGAATCCAATTTTTAATTCAAAAATTCATTATCAAAAACATAGCTCAGGATGAGTATTGAGGCTTATTATGGCCGAGTTCTGACTGCCACTACTGAACTACAACGGTGAGAAGGAATCCAAACTCTCCAGTGTATTGGGGGCCTCAAAGTCCCAGCAGAGTGCTTTAGTCACTGTTTTGATTTTGAAGCAAAGGAATTTAAATACTGCAACCTTTTATGTGTTAAAATCTCAAATGCATAGAGGTTTTCAAGAAATCCACAACACTACTGGCAAGAACACAACTCTCCTTGCTGCACCATGACTGTATCACTCCATGTATTTTAGACATAGATTTATACTGAAATAAGTACTGGAAGGATGAAGAGAAAGCTTCATGTACTTCATGACTCTAGTTGCGATAGCATGAAGCTAAGTATAGCAAGACCTGTCTGCCACTTTAAAACACCAGCTACCAAGATCAAAGGTCTGCAATGCACATGAGAGCTTATTGGCAGTTCTGAATTTGTCTGCAAGAACTATCTGATGTCAGTGAGCCGAGACTTTCTGCTTCAGCAACAATTTCCAAAAGACTTAAACTTATTTAATTAAACAGCTGTCTACATTCTTGAGTAAAAGTGTAATTGGTAAACTTGCCTCAAAAATATATATACAGGAAAATTTCTCCCATGTTTAAGAAGCTAGGATATGACTTCAAAAATTAAATACTTGCAACATCTACAAACAACTGTTAAAAAAAAATAAATTATCAAACCTTTAGAATACAATTCTAAATGTAAAATAAAATTTTAAAATATGTCCTTTTTCCCCTCACATAGCCACTAAATTCAAAATCTCAACAGAAATCAACAAAGTAGTATTTACAAAATCTAAATCAATGTCCTTTTTTGCAATTGTATATACTTGCACAAATGTTGAAATGTTAGCTTAAAACTTGAAGGATGGAAAGTTTGCCAACTCACTCAAAGTGTGTGATTTGGTATTTTTAACAGCCAGCTAGAAGAATAGCCACAGAAACCATACCTGAGTATTAGCACTGGAAGACCTGCATTTGATGGGGTTGTCAACTATGCTAATAGAGGGATAAAAGCAATGTCCTGAAATTTCAAGGTTTATCATGAAATATATTATTTACATATTTATTTCATATATTATTTTCATATTTATTATATGAGCTGGTGAAAAGAAGAGTCTCCCTGCCAATAGGTATTAACTTCTTCTCAGTCACTCTAGTTCATCTTAGCTTTGATACTTTCAGAAAAAAACGAGTCAGCCATAGTTTTAGCTGCACAACTAAGACTGTAACAAATCCTTTGCTGTAAGTGCTTTATGTGAAAAAGCCCAGAGAAGAATCATAACGTACAGAAATCACTCTTTGGGCAATATTAAAATAGGTGTTTGTGAAACGCAGTCATTGAGCTTTGGTGGCCTCTGGTGGTATCAAGCCAAACTGAGCAATGACAATGGAAATTCACTTCAGCCAGGATGAAAATGTTTCTTCAAAACACTGTTTCTATCACTTTGAGAAGTTTATAGAGTGACTGCAGCTTCCAGTAAGGAACTTAAATTCCAGGCCCCTCCCACAACTGCCATACAGTTCTTACAGCAACAAAGAACAGGCAACAAGATGCACAGAGGGAGCAGAAGACACCCTCAGATGAAGAGGATAGTTCAAAGAACCAACTATGGCATGAAGGGTATTCAAACTCTGTGCAGTAGAGCCAAACATGTTCCAATTCCTGCCTCCACCCTTACCCTGAAGCTATTACTTTGCTTTGCATAGCATGTGTGTACATGCTATGACTGCTTCCATCGTTTCACTCAACAAATGCTAATGTTACTGCTTTTTGTGGTTTTCCACTACAATTAGCAGCCAAATACTACACATTGGAGTTAGAAACCTGTAGGTAATTACTGCAAATCCTTCTTCAGCTTAGGTTGAGAAACAGACCCTTAGAATTTTCCACTGTGTTTAGAGGACTAAGCACAAACTGAGAATTTCACAACACCCCAAGTTCTCAAAGCAGCCTTTGTAGGCAGCAGAGGTGCACAGAGCTTGCCCAACACCTTTAGATCCAGTGAAGAGAAGATCATCGGTTGCATCAACGCAAAGCACAGCCTTGGTATGTCCCTCGGCTGTATAGATACACTGAAGTGGGGACGATCGGATGCATTTTGAAGCAGGAAATGGGTTAATTATCCCCCTAAAGAAAAAAAAGGAATGTGAGTTGGGCATATTAATAGACACATATAACATTAATTTACTTGCAGGTAGGGAAAAAAATTCACCTAGTGGTCCTAGATGTGAGGGCAGAACAGCTGAATGCCTTTCATAAGCTATATAAGGATTTTTACTATTCAGCCTCAACACGTGTCAACTCTGGACTATCAGTTAATCACACACAAACAAACAAATTAAAAGACAACAAGGTGCTAAATGCTGGGTACATGGCAGTCTGCATAATGCTGAGCAAACCAGACACTTAAAGCTTCTGTAAGCCCAATATCAACCATAAGACATCTTAGTCTAAACAGCACAATCTGGAAAATGGAGCAAATGTAATGTGCACTGCCAGTTCCAAACTCAGCATGCATTTCATGTCATCTGCATTCTATGGGCAGACACAGAACTGCTGTTAACTTCTGTGCCTGAAGAAGGTTCCTGCTGCACTCTGTACCCAACAACACGTTGCTCATGCTCAAATGGCCAAAAGGGAGGATGATTGGAATGCTGACGCCCCAGAGGAATCTTCCTGGGCACTTTCAGCTAATTCTGTGGTGATGCCAAAAGACTAACTCGCCTGACAAAACGCCTCACAATACACAACACAAACAAAAATTACTAGCAGTCTAAAATTTCATGCATACAACAGCACACACACAGGCCCCTTTATTTCTGTGAAGTGTAGAAAAGCCTCAAATTAATGCCCAAAACATGCAACACAGCTGTGACCTGGCCAGCTTGCAGTTAAGACTCACTGCTCTTTTGGGAATCACACACCTAACTGTGAGGAAAAGGAATTAAACCATAGCCCTATCCTATCAAAACAAAAGTATCAGATGCTTTAGGAAAATTTAAAAATTTTGTAGTATTGTCCAGAAGTTTGCTATAGAAAGGGAAAAATCCTTTATGATACAAGCTAACTTTGTGACAGCTAGTTAGTTTATCTAGTACATTAAAATTACGATTTTAAACATTTTTACAGCTCAGGACATCCTCGCTCATAATTTATTACTCCACAGAAATTCTGCTATATACTTTACTATTATTAATAGCACCTTAAATTATATAACATTATCTTTCTCATTTTGGAAAGGCATTCATTTTCATCTGCACCATTTTATGTTTTCAAGAAAACAGGAAAAATTTGATTTTTAATTCATTTAGGTCTCTGCTCTTTGTTTTCTAACATCACACTAAACAAACACGATTTTCTCTGTAGTATTCCCTAGTGGATCATGCTGCCTTTGAACTGAGTTATTCCTCCTGCTGTTCTCACCCACTCACTTCTGTGACAAGCCATGTAAAATACATGTCCTGGAGCTATTTCTCTACCTATGTGCAGTGTTATAAAATCTACAGACAAAACACTACAACTGCTACAATGACCAGACAAAGCCACCATTCACATTATTAGCAGTTCTTTGACTGCCTTCTATAGATAAACTAATTTTTCACTGAGTACCAAAGTCCTAACCCACAGGCACATGAGTGACGACATTTCTTTCATCTTTTAACTTCTGTGCATTCTCTCAGAAAGACATAATAAAAACTACTCATTTTTATTTACAGTAAGATTTAATTTTTAGTGATCAAAGCATACAATGGAAAAAGAAAAACAAAAAATAAGGAGAGAAGCAAATAAAACATAAGAAAATGTCTGCCCCTAATTTTCTTTTTTTTTAAAGAAAACAAAGAGAGAAACAATGTGTCTATGGAAATGTTTACACCATACTTCAGTTATAATTAAAATACCTGACATGCTCAACAATGATCAAAAATACCCTAAAAAAGGAGAGGGGGAGACATGCTTGACCAAAATCTCAGATATTTAATGTTCTGGCAAAAGCAAGAGAAACAATGCACAGGTATCAGGAAAAATCATGCAGCAAAATGAAATGTCTTAAGAACTGGAATAACTTTGGTGAGAGATGCCAAGGAAACAGAAAAGAGAGAGTACCTTTGTACCTCCGACAGAGAGGAATCACTTTCATCAGACCTACAATCAACAGTGGTGGAATTGTGAGGAGAAAGAATATAGGTATCAGCAAAGGAACGCCTCCATATGAGAAGAACAAACAACAGCACGGCCAACTCAGAACAGCAATGCAAATCCACATACATTATGCAGCATTGCTCAAGGTATATCTCAAACCCATGATGATATGGGGGGTAGGGGAGAAAAAATAATTATCTTAAAATAACACTCTCAGCAGTAAGCTACAGTAGACTCTCAGCTCCAGAAGATGAGTGACAGCAGCTGAGCCATTTCTTATTTCCCCAACATTTTCTTAGAGAAGTAAAGGCAAAAAGTTAAAAGGAGAAGATGGATGCCCAATTTAACCTCCGTTAGATAGCGCTTGTTGAGAACATCAAAAGAAAAAAATACTCTGAACATCAATGCCTGCTAAGTGTAGAAGAGACATGCAAAATATTAGTCATAGAGATATGTTAAATATGATAGCCCACTCAAATAAATGCAGCAATTTGCAAGCCATCCTAAGTTCAAAATCCTTCACCTCTCATTTTGAAAAATGTTTAAAATTAAAAACCAAGAAAATATACAAGACAATATTTCCCCAAGACATGATGATTTTCAGTATGTCTTAAGATGTCCTTCATTTTCAACTCACACAGATTCAGCAGTTTCTATTTGACTTCAAAGTCAGCTCAGAGAAAATGAAAAGGGTTTGGTAGGAGTTAGCAATAAGAAAGGTAAGCTAAGATAAAGAAGTAACAAACACAGTTACTGAAAACCTTGCAAGCCACTGCTTGGTATGTGATGGCTGTAGACCTCTGAAAAAAACCTTTTATTAAAAATAATAGCAATTTCTTCTCTTGCTAAACTTAGAAATAAAGGTTTATTTGAAATCTGAGTTGCAGCTCATAAGCACTGCATGGTATTTGTATCAGTGCTGAAACCTGTAATAGAGATTCTAGTCAAGTAAAGTCCACTGCCATTTGGAGTAAGGCAGATGTCTTACCCCAAACAGATGCCTAGTGTGAGAAAATTCTGTTCTGCTTCTTCTAAACAAGATATGAATGTCATCTACTCCTGCAGATCACCTCCTAAAGTCAGTCTGTTCCTTCATTTGGAAGGTCTCTAAACAACTGTGTTCTAGCCATTTCAGTGTCCCATCCTCTGAGGTGCTGTTGTGAAAGCACTCTGAGCAACACTGGAGCAACTGAGTGACTGTCAAAAGCACTATTTCCTAAATTATCACCTAAAATCTATTTTGGAGTGTAAACACACACACAAATACACAAACATCTAAGAATTCTACTGTTCTTTTCTATTTTGGCTTTAAAACTACAAATATCAGACATAGCCTAGAAAACAGGAAACAAGGTTCAGCAGGAAATTTCTTTTCTCAAATTTTTACAGTGGTTCCATGGTAGTTTAAAATATTTCCTTTGAAAACTACACAAAAACATGAGAAAGATCTCCTCCTGTCTTGCAGAAGGGCAACATTTCTACCAGACACTACACTGAAAACTTGAGCACACTTGATATTTATTTCCCTGGTTGGAGACTGAGGCTTCCCTTTGTGACTTACTTATCCTGCTGAACTGATGTGTTTCCCTGAGAAACAGTTAGACGACTAAAAACATTCATTTCATTACGGGGCCGGCTTGGTGGGGAAGTAGGAGGTGACAGACTAGCCTCTGGGGCTCCAGAATCTGAGCTACAAAAAAAAAAGAACATCTTCTTTAACAGGTTACGAATGGTTAGAAAAGTTAAATGCAACATGCCTCAAACGTTAGATGCTGTTTTCTTAAGCAAATGATTAAGATTGTAATACTAGCTACAGATATTTCTCAGAGAAGGCAAAAAGCTGCAGAGTACAAGATGGCACAATGTTCAAAGATTAAGTGGTAAAAGTGAAAGCTACAGGCAGAAAACACACAAGTTAAATGAAGAAATTCTTATAAAATTGAAGGCTCTTAGAAATATTGATGACTTCTACTTAAAAAGAAAAAAAAAAAAAGACAAAGAAAAAGTAATTTGTAAATTCTCCAAAGGACATTTTCTCAGGGCTCTGCTCCTGAGTTATTTTGTACAGAAAAACAACCTGGAAAAAACCCCAAATAACCACACATAAGCTGAGCAATGAATATTAGCACTGACAACAATTCAAACTGTCCTGGAAGAAAAGAAACAAAAACACACATCTATATTTCAAGAAAATTCAAAGTTCAAATTATACCGGAGGAAATAAATTTTAAAGAATCTTACAGTTTTTGTTCTTTTGTCTTTGTCTTTTCCATTGTTTTCTCATAGGCTTTTCTCTTTGCTAAAGGTGAAGGCTCGGGTATCTTCTTCTCTGGAAGAGATGGTTGTCTCGAACTAAAACAAGAGCAATCATTATCTCACTCTAAGGCCCTTCACAGAACTTGCTTTTCTTACATTACCTGTCATTCTCTCAGTGTGATTTCAAATTTTAGAGTGCACTTAATCTATTATTGTCTCTCTTGAATTTAAGGATTATAAACTTGTTCTCACACTTGAATATAAAAATATACCAAGTTATTAATGTTCAAAGTTCATCAACATATAGAGTCAGATACTGAATAGTTAAAGGAGATTTACTAATTCAATAATAAAAGAGACTCACTAAAATAAATACAGTGGAGTATGCATCCCAAATTAAGATAATGGAAATTCTTAAATTTCAGATTCTACATTTCCATCTACAATAGACCATTTACATGAAGAAGAGAGAAATCAAATTATTCTTATACACAAATGAAACACTGCAGTAACATATTCATGATAATTTGGAAGTGAGAAAATGTACTTCCCATTAACAACCTGATTACAACATGGCTTCTGTTTGTCCCCCACTTCCCTTCTCCCTTGTTTTCCATCCCTCATTTGTCTCTCTGGTTCTTGCTTTGAAACAATTCCAATTCACAGTCACTGTGGTCTTTTTCCCAACCTTTCTTTCCCATTAAAATTAGCAAAAATATCAAGAGGACAATATTAGAGCTGACACCCAAATGTTATCATTTCACCACAGTCAGACAAAAGAAAAAAAAAATTAGAAATCTGTGTGGTCTCCATTTTTCTGAACTTCCATTTCTCACTAGTTGAGCAATCACAAGAACAGTATTTGTTTTGTTTTTTCCCATTTCTTTGAATTTAGAAGGATTTTTTCTATGAATATGAAGCACTCATTAAAAGCAAGAAAGCAGATTCTTAAAATGTTTTTGCTCCACGCAACTCCATTAAGCAGATAAAGGTCATTTGGCAGGCCACCTGCCTGACATGATTACTACCATCAATCTCAGAGCTCTACAGCTTCTGAATATGTATAGCTCAAACTTCTCTACATGTTTCCCTTGAGAGGAAGTCTGTGCTATATAAAATCCACCTGGAGACCAGAATGCAGAATAACATGATTTAACATGGACAGCACAACCACGAAGTACTTCAGTACTTGACTGAAGTAGATGAGACAGTCTCAAGTGCTCACAAACCTGAACTGCAATGTGCAGGACCTGTAAGACCTAATGCCAAGAACTGCATGTCAGCCCTAGAGCTCCACAGAGTCTTCAAGAGACTGGAAAAGGAGGACAGGTGATAACCTGCCTGGTTTTGCACAGAAGCCTAGCAGTTAAGTTATAAAAGAAGGGGAGGAAGTGGGTCCAATTCCCTCAAGCCCAGAGCACCCATTTCCAGGTAGGGCTCCTCTAGCTCTAGGCATACTGTGCAAAGGACACCAAAAATGATGGAACAGGACACACTCCCTCCTCTCTCTTTATGCTGGACCAGTATGCATTTAGGAATGCAAAAATTCTGAGGTTACAAGGCGAATCAGGCTGGCAGGTCTTCCAGCAAGGATGACAAACAGGCTGTAGTATCTACTCCCAGGGCTGCTCATACATCTACTGGGCAGCTGCTCGATTAAATAAACCAAACCAGAAACCAGAAGCCAAGCTCCTCTGCCTCACACTGGCATCCTGCATATTCAGACACAGAGGCAACTTTCTCTTGTTCACTCTCTACCTGCCCTTGAGTCTTCCATCTTCGACTCCACAGTGGAACATCCTCAGAAGAGGGTATAAATAGCATCATCATTTTCTGAATTCTTTTTGAAAGCCTGGGAATGTAGGTATTATAAAAATACAGCTATCTTGCTGAAATGAACTTCTTAAACATAGGTATAAAAACTAGGTGCAGGATGTCAATGGCCTAACAGAAAAGGAGCAGGACACACACCTACTTCCAGTTTTCCAGAGCCCTTTTGCCAGGATATCAGAATCTGAACAGAGCTGACACAAGTGCTACAGAAGACAACTATATTCTGAAAAAGCTGCTGTAGATGAGTTGAGTATATCAAAGACAACAGCACTAACCAATTAATTTTTTAAACAAAATTCTAATTAAATTAACTGTTTGCCATATGTATTTAGGTGCCTCCATAAGTAACAGAATCACACAATGGTGTGGACTGGAAGGGACTTAAAGATCATCTAGTTCTAACCCCCTTCCCTTAGGCAGGAACACATTCCACTAGACTAGGCTGCTCTAAGCCCCATCCAACCTGGCCTTGAACACTGCCAGAGCATCCACAGCTCCTCCAGGTAATCTGCTGCAGTGCTTGATTCACAGTGAAGAATTTCTTCCAATATCTCATGTACACCTACAATCTTTCAGTTTGAAGTCACTACCCTTTATCCCATCAACACATGCCCTTGTAAAAAATCCCTCTCCAAGGACCATAGAATCAGCACAGACCTAAGAAAACTGAGGGGAGTTCCAGAGTGGAGCAGTTTATACATATGCAGACACATAAATTTGCAGCTAAACATATAATTAATTTCTGTGACTTCGAGAATTCATATTTTGAATTACTGCTACAGCCTCTATATCCCCGAATGTTGCTTAAGTAAGTGGCACAACGGAGAAAACATTTATTGCAGGTAAGATCACAATCTGCCCCTGAATAATGTATTTTACTAAGAGAGATATGCTGGCACACAGGCTCGTAAGGGAAGGCCAGATGCCTCAAAGACAAGCTTTCTTCAACTATGACCAGATAAACCAGCAATAGTTCTAGTTTTGAAAAAAAACATACGCATTTGCAGTGAGAAAGTCACTGCAGATTGATTGTGAGAATTTTTGATCACTTATCTACTGAAACATGATCAATAACAATTCAATATGTGACACCTACTGCTGACTGAATTGATTCTTTGACAATATGTAACTTTCAAATGCTTGAAGAACACAGTTTTGGGAAAATCCTGTTTTGCCTTTTTGCTGGGTCATTTTCATAAATGGATACATTCTAGAAGATGGAGCAAGGCAAAAGTTGGTATTACCTGAGTCTTGGATGTCAGGTCATAACACTTGATGTTTTAGATCTTGAAGCTTCAAAAGTGTCTACTCATATCAGACTAACTGCTGAAACAAGTGGGTTTTCTCCCCCTATGCTCACCCTCAAGAGCATTCTTTCCAAGCAGATCCTATTTGCACTGAAGGCATCAGCATGGGTTAATAATTGCTGTCAGCAGTGTTTTACTGTTCGTGATTGCCACCTCAAGCACATGCCAGAAATACATAGTAAAAATATAAATTGCAAATGTATATTAGGTAGAGACTGCTGTAAAAATATTATGCAAATAGAACAGATGAATATTAAAAGATGCTTAACTCCAGAACCTGTAACATCAAGATAGCTATGGGACACTGATTTCCACATCCCTGAATGTGGGGAGTGCATTCAATTTACACATGAGCTTGTGCAACATAGGAGTTAGTACCTAAAAAGCCAAGAAAAGGGTCTCTAGCAGTGAATGGCTAATAACCTGCAGTGGTATTGGTAGGTATAAAAACAACAGCAAGAGCAAGTGAAAAGAAAAAATGTGCGTGTGAGAGACATCTGCTGGTCCCAAAGTAAAAAGACAAAAATATTTTTAGTTCTGTTTAGAATCAAGAGATACTTTCAGATAGTAAAACTGTTCTGCAGGTAAGTGCAACCTGCAAACAGAAAGGAATTTAGAGGATTCATAATGTCTAACATTTTCCTTTCAACTTTTTACTTGCTTACTCTATTGTTCCAGAGACTTCTTCATTTTAAGCATGGCCCACACAACACAACTCACAGAAAGACTTTTCCTAATAATTAGGACCATATACAAATACCATGTTATATAAAGCTTTTGGACTGTGTTTTATTGCTTTTTTTTTAATCTCTCTGCTGTTCTAAGCAGATTCTCACTACCTCCCTAGAATATGCATTTCCCATAGCACTAATACAGCAAACTATTCAAGGCATAAGAGGGGTTTTTCCCTCTACATAGAACACGGTTAATAACTTTATTATAACAAAGCAACTTAACAGAGCTTACATCTTCAGTAAGAACCACAGTACTTATGACCCTGCATTTATACTCTCTAGAGTGGTGATGGTAGAAAGGAAGGAGCTTTGTCAGTATTATTTAGTAAGCTTCAAGTGTATCAACCTCGCTTGTAAAGTTAAAATAACACATTACAAGAAATTGGCAGCATGCTTTTTTTTAAAAGCAAAGGATAATTAGTACAGCGTGGCCAAACTTACATGCTGCCTATTTTAGAAGGTAAGCCAGATGGTGGAGGTATAAACTCTCTGTCCCTAGCAGCAGTATCGTGTGTGTCAGCAGCCACCCCACTTTCCTGGGTTTCTGCGAGTGGTGCAATAGAGCCGGCCAAGGCCGGGTCTGCAGCGCTGCTGTCGGAGACCAGGTCGCTGTTGGCTGCGTACAGCAATTCCATCTGCGTGGTGGTCCTCCGGCGGGCCTGGAGACAGGGAGAAAACAAACTGCCACTTAAACATGCAATGCTATGTGCCAAGAGTCCTACACTCAAGCTTATCCTTAGCTGGCAATTAGCATTCCCCTCAAACACTTGGAAACTGCCTTTGGAAACTAAATCAAGCAGCTCACCTCTGCTTTTGGGCAATGATTTCAGAGGAGGCAATTCAAATTCAATGGCATGAAACACCAATTTGACAACTGGTTTTCAAGGATATCCTTTCAACCAACTGCCTGTCAATACTGCATGAGTACAGTATTACTCACCTACAGTTTATGCAAATGAAATGTTATAAAGCAGAGAGGAATAAAGCAAATTGTAAATTAAAAAGGCTACAATTGTATTGGTGTGACTTCTAACATCAATGCTTCTTCTCATATACAAACTCTGCTTCTTAGTTTAAGCCATCTCAAAAATCCATATGAATTAAGATTCATTCAGCATTTCAACAATTTGAAAACAACAGAATAACTTATAAAGGAGCTAAGCTTTGTACAACACAGTAATTTGTAAAAAAATTGATCATCCATGTTAGTTGTGATTTTACTGTGAAAATAAGATCTGTTCCTCAGGGAAAGAAAGACTAATGGGGAAGAAAGATCGAGTCTGAAAAGAGCTGTTACAAAAATGACATGTTTATTTCATAGCATTTTCAGACCAAACTCACTTAGTTAAACAAGCCCTAATAGCTGCAACCAAGGAATGTTACCAAATAATGCAACAGCCAACAGAGATGTTTTCTTCCAAAGCCAACTGCAGCTGAAAAAGTAAAGGCTAAGCTTCTATTTACTTTGCAAACTTGGTTTATGCTCCTGTGAGCACAGAAGCAAAATTGCCATCAGCACACATTTCCAGTTCCCTATGCCATTAATATTAAACTATGGTCAGTCTAGACATATTCCTCCAATGTCAACTGTAATTAAGATTGTGGAGGTCAAACTTCTATTTGTTTCATAAACTCCCTCCAGATTTTTGTGACAAATTGCAAACAATAAACATGTTCACAGTTCCCGCTGGCAATAGCATTGAACTGTAGCCTAACTAATGCTAATCTGCAAAACTACACCAGTTTGGGATGCAAGTAACTGGAAGAACACATCTCTTTCTGGAATTCTAATAACTTAGCCCCAAAATACCGAAGAAGTTATTTTCATCATTGCTTCTTAGAGAGCAGTGTCACACAAAATCATATTGCACACAAATCACATGAAAAGTACATCAGTTCACCTTTTGCACATCTTAATTCATTTAAGTCCCTTGGGCAAAGCAAGGGCATTCTTTAGAAGGTATTATTGACTTTTGAATTATTATAGAATCATAGAATCACTTAAAAGACATGTAGAAGAATTATCATCATCATCATACATCCTACCTTGCTTTTGGGTTTGACTTCACCACAAAGCTTCAAGAGATCTGAAGATAATGAACTAAAAGAAAAATTGCATCACAGTTAGAAAGTAATATTTTTGCAGATGTGTATTTTTAATTTATTCTTCTTTCTACTGAAATCATGGGCAAAGTATAATAAAACAATGTTAGAGATATTTTCTAAAGGATATATGATTTTGCATTACAAAAGGAGGAAATGACAGTAATTTTTCTAGAATTGGTAGTAACAAAGATTTGCTCACCTTCCTTCTGTTCCAGGACTGTGTAATGGGGCATCCTCATCAGTACTATCTTCCAAATTTTCTAGAAAATTTCCAAAATAATAACATTAGTCTGTCCCTCTACAACAGGATGTAAGGCTTTAAGTGCTATACAAAACAACTCAGACAATGTTGAATGTAGATGAACAGAGTACAAAAGATGGGGATATTCAAAATGTCTTGACTACTTTCTGTCCAGTTCCCCCTGAATTTTCCTGACACCTAAATTAATTTTTTTTATACAATCTAAATACATCATACATTTAGGCATACTGTGCCAAACATGGTCCTCTATCTACTGTAGCAGAGCAATAGAGATAGGAAAACAGCAATTCTAGAAGGAAATCTGTAAGAAAGCAGATAAAGCAAAGAAAATTATCTGCAAGGCATGGAAGATACGGGATGTAAATCAATGGACAATAAGAATGTCTCTTTCTGCTCATTTTTTTAAATCTTCCTGCTCCAAGACAGAATCAGCCTGGCTATAATGAGAAAGAAAATTATATTTTTAATAGCTAGTGAGCTGAGGCTCAGCCTCCTCTGATACAGAACGCCACCATTTGAGCTGACAAGGAGCAAGCACTTTATTATTTGTTTTAAAGGAGGATGATGCTACCACTTAATACTATAGAATTGCTTCCTAAAAATAGATTCATTTCTGAAGGAAGCTGTTCAATAGAAATGTTCCTGAAGCAAAAATGGGTACGCAAACCTGTCCACAGAAGACAAAGGCAGCATGCATGCCACACACTAACACTGTCAACATCCAATTAACATCTGCATGCAAACGGTGCAACACATTAAGCTGAGACAATGAGTCAAGGGCACATGTACAATCAGTTCCAAACTTCTGGTGAAGCAAATCCTCTAACTTGCACGTTATTCTAATAATACATTTTAGACACAGATCAAGGACATAGGTAACATATTTTTGCAGGCAAATTCCCTTATTTTTGAACATACTTATGAATATTAATGATTATTAAAGATTAAATAACCTTGTAATGATTCCATTCCATAATTCCATTCCACCTCCTCTTTACTAGTAGAGGCACTGAGTTTCTTTATTTAATTTCTGACAAAAAGCAGGTACCATTTGCAATGCACAGAACCAATATATTTGTAACCCATATTAAAACAGGTTTGTCCATGTATATGTTTTAAGTGCAAGTTCATGCTTTGGAGAAAGGGAGGAAAGATATGCAGCTTTCAGTTGAATTTTGAGAAGGAATGGAAAAAAAGAAAAGGAACATATTTTTGTGTATATTGCCTCTAAAGATATTTCCTGAAAATTTAAAACCAACACCAACAATGCACTTCAGAGTTACTCAACTGTTGTATTAACAATGGAATCTTAATTATCAGAAATGCAACAACATTCTAAAGAAACCAGGGTCAAAGGAACAGCACTCTGATTTTTCAGGGCTTTTTGTTCCATCCTGGATTTGAGGCCAGATTAAAACCCTTCAATACTTAATATTATTATTTTTATTAGTGTTGTTATTATTGCTATTATTATTATATGCCTTCTACAAAAGTGGGGATTTAGAGTATTACTCCTTTCAGTAAGACAAAGCAGCATCCCTAAAATAAATGCATTTTTAAAAACAATAGGATTTCTATTAGAATTATGTTACTTCATCCCCTCCTTATAAAGAACTTGTGATCTCTCTTTACAGGTAACGAAGTCTAAAGTGTGGAATGACCACAAAAGATGGGATTTTATTTGTAGGCTCATTGTCATGCGAGCTGATGAGTTTCTTCAGTTTGCCTGCAATTCAACACAGGAAGAATGCCCAAAGCCCTGAGATAGAAACCAGAAATGAGTGCACAGAATCAACAAAAAGGTAGAGAGAACAAGATTCTGCAAGAGTGAGAAGAGATGAAAGGAGAAATAAAATTAGTAAAGATAATAATGTTTGCAGGGATAGCTGCTATTAAACCAATGATTGCAGAACAGGTGGAAAAATTTCTGATTATTCATCTTCATCCTCATGCAGTGGTGACTGGATGGTACCAGAACGACGCCACACACCAGCACAGTTCACCCAGAGGAAATGGCATTTGACCAGCCCTCTCAAAATCTGCACATGGATGGCTGTGAGTCACATCCCTGAATGTCCTTATGTCACAGGTGGGAAGGAAAAGCAGCTCCCACAACTCCTGAAAGAGGAGTCACTTCAGCAACACTCAAAATTCAATTTCATGGTCATTTTAACTCTTCACAAGAGCAGATGGAATAGTGAACAGCAGGTAGTTCATCCACCAAGGTGGATGTACACTGAAAATCTATTCAAGTCAAAATCTGAGCCTGTGATGTACTTCTCTGCAGACTGAAACTTCTTCTTGTCCATACCTGAATGCAAGCACACAACTACACTGGGGAATGATTTTGGAGCCAAGTGCACTCAAATGGCTAAGAACTTCTGAAGATACTGGGTCTGAAAGCAGGCATCAAGAGGGTGAATCACAAACACCCAGGAAGTGCAATCCCTTTGCTTGGGATAGGGCTCTCTGTGCTCTACCACTGAGATGTCAGGCATCCTGGTCAGACTGATCTCAGGATCTGCTGCCACCTCCACTTCTACCTACAGGAACTGTGTCAGGCCCTGCGCCAACAGAGTCCCTGCAAACCAGCTGGCAATCCCAGCATCAAAGCTTCTCTGCTTCAGTGGTTCAGTGATGTCTGAACTCGCTGCAGCTCTAAAGGGTTGGTCACTAGTGATCCACAAAACACAGACTACCAACAGTTGGGATTTCAGCTTGGACCTAGGTTAGTGCAGCCTATTCAGCTGCATTTCCTTCCTATAAAGTATTAGGAGAGTCTTGAGTGGCTTAGATACTCCAAAAGCCTCAAGTCATGCTTGCAAAGTGTTAAAAAGCTTCTTTAATGAAATAACACTCTATGAAAAATTTGATGACAGAGCTACTGTTTCAATACATTTAGCAAGTGGATTTTCCTTGCTTCAAATGTTGTTAATAAGTAAAAGCCTGACCAGAGCTAAAAAAAAAATGCAATGCTGTCAGGAGAAACAATGCTCCAATGGGGTGAACATGCACACACATTAAAGGCCTGTTCTAGACACTCTATGATGACACAAACCACTGAGGCTCCTGAACAAATATAACTGGCTGCATGCAGCAGGATCCCTAGACATAGATCCTCAGGTGTCACCTTACAGGAAGCTGGCAAAATTTTGACCATCTCTAGATTATGATCTATACACTTCCATGTAGTTTGGTGCTTTTGAAATGCTGTGCAAACTAGCACAGGACAGCATGTGATTAAAAATAGCACAAGACAATACAAAAGGAATTATCACTGGTAACAGGAATATTTTTCTCAAGTTCCAAATATAGCAAATTTTTTTGAGGGAAGAAAATAAGCTTAATTCATTTGGAAATAACTTTAAAGCAACAGCAACAAAAGACTTATCTCAAAATCAGTGAAGTCAGTAACTTAAACCCAATTGAAAAAGTGAGATATAGTCCTGCATTCTGCACAATGTTTACATTACAAAGTGAGCTATTTGCAAAATGTTAAAAATGAACTGAAAGTTAAGAATTGCCTTTTTTTTAAAAATAGATGAGCAGAATTTTTCACAACAGTAGTATATCACAAAATAGTATTATATAGTCTGAACATACTTTGGGTTTGCAAGCACCAAGCTATAATTTGAAATACAGCTCTGCTTACTGTCGTCACTTTTAACTACCACAAGGGCTACTACCATGAGAGCTAGGGCTGGTTTCAGAAAGGAAGAAATGATCTTTAAGCTCATGGTAATGAGTACGTTTACAGAATAGTTCATGCAAATTTCACACACTCACAAATTCTAAGATGCATCAGTTAGTGAACATGAATGAATTAGTAACTCATGCAGCTGTACAGTACACAGAAAGCTAAACATACTTACCAAGTGGTATGCTATCTAGGTCTGTGTAAATACAGCAACAAGGAAAAAAAAGCAACATTCCAATCAAAATATATCCATTTATAAAAAGAAATAAAACAAAAGTACCCAAATGTATTCTAAATTTTTCTTAGTATCATCTCATGAGAAGTAGAATAGATGCCGTAACAACATAAGATGCCAATCCGAAATCCCTAATGTGCGATGATTGAACGGGATTGAATTTTTGAATTTCACATTTAGAAGTTACAATTCCAAACTGTAAAAATAGCAAGCAGATTGTCTGAATTTTAAAAAATCTCAATAATAAAAAAACTTTAGTTTCCTACATTTCACTGCAAGAGGGTCTACTTAAAAATGTCATACATGCATCTCAATTGTGAAGTATAAGGTATTAAAATACAGCATCTATTCAGAAAAGAAATAGTCTAGAATGCCCAGTACAGCATGCACAAAAGGCAAACATGACATGCAGCTGACTTTTCAGAAAACAAGATGAAAAAACTACCTTGCAAAGCATGACCCAGGAAAGCATCAAGTTCAGGATTTAATTCAGCTTTTTCTTTTAGCATATGAAACAGCAGTTGGTTTTGAGTAGCACTAGTAATTTCTGTCTGCTTAAGGCGTCCCTCAAGAACTTTGATCTGAGCTTCTTTCTGAGCTGCTTGGAGACCCTTGGAGAAAGATGACAAATGTTTTATCACAACCTTTGTTTTACAAAATGAAAATTGTCAAAATTTTTTAAAAACTACAAACACAAATAATGATTACATTGTAGCCACCTTCTCACATTCTGAAGATCAGGTATCAAAAAAGAGTCTTTTTCTTTCCTTCACTTTTTAAAGAGACTCATCAGGCATTCCTTTAACTTGCATTCCTCAGACTGCAAATAAGCATCTATTGGCTAAGTGGGACATGACTCCCAAGTGCAATTCAGAGTCTTTGTAGTTATTAAGGGTAGCAAGCACCTGAAAGATCAAAACCTCCACTTTTCACAAATAACTACTTTTTAAAAAATTATTACCTAAGATACTCTATGACAAAGAACAGGGGGGAGGTGGAAGTGGGACAGGGTGGGACCCAGAACTGTAATCATTCCTACGCAATCACTCAGTGAACTTTCAGCTTCTAATGAAAGATCTTTCAGCCCAACTTATGACAGAACTCATTCAATCCATGGATTGGTGGGAAGTTTTTAGTTTTAGAAAATACAGCCAAAGAAATTTACAGGAAATGGTTTCCAAATAGATTTCCAAATTCCAAAAGAAACAGTATGGAATAATGAAGGTACAACACATCTTCTCAAAGACTTGTAGGGAAACAGCAGACTTGGGGTGCTAGTGCTTGAGTAACAAGTGTAGCCCTAGGAATTTACACACTACATTCTGATTGAAATAAACCTACATATCAATAGACACATTTTGTAGGTGAAAAACAACAGGATAGACAGTAGGCATGACCAATTTTGCAAAAAAATAACCCTTCGGCTTTCCTGTGTGATAATTACTAAACAAAAAGATAACAGAATCCTTCACATAATGGAGCTTTTTATCATCATAAAGAGAAATTGTTAACAGAGTGAGTCAGAGGCACTTTTCTTACATTAACTCTGTTGCAAGATCCATTCAAACACATCCAAGGGCTGAAAAAATATTGAAACATTGGAATTTCCAGAAGCCAATGCAATTGTGGGAATTTTCTTTGCCCTTTCTTTTCTCCACAAACTTTTTGTATTTCCTACATAGTGAAGAATCAAGAGAGCAAAAGAAACCCCAGGGGCTTCTTTTGACCTTTGGGTCAGGGGGCTGACCCAAAGACAGTTTCAGTATCATTGACATCTTCCATTTGACTCAATGAGACCAAGTAACATTTTCCAGACAGAAAGCAGCAGCAAGAGCACACATGATACATGTGTGCACAGGGCTATAAGATGCCAAATTCTTATTCTGAAAATATGAAAAAAACCATCCCCAAGACTTTCAGAAGAATCTGTGTGGCTCTACTCAGACTGAAGTATGTCATGCATCAACATCTAACTTAAAACAAATTTTCTGAGGTTCATATTTGTACAAAGATGGCTAAGCCAGTCTTTAAAAAGAGATCTTGAGCTCTCTTTAGGAGTTTGTTAAAAACCAGAGATTTATTTGATTACAAAATGCTAGTTCTCTTTTAAGAGCAACATGAGCTAATTAATACAGTGAAGTAGGTTCTACTGGGGGTTGAAAAACAGGCAGTAAGTTGAAGAGGACAACAGATCTCAAGGGCCTTCACACTGAGAATCAGCAAGACTCAGCAATGTTGACCAGCTTTGATTTGTTTAACACACGTTAGTCATGTCTTTATGTCAGCACAACATATGTGCTCTTGGCACATGCCATAGTCCTAGCACACTCATACTTCACTTAGCAGATTACCTTATTGATACCCATCATAAGGAAGTGATCAAGCAAGTATCGAGCCTCTGTCAAAGTGCAAGCATTAATCACAGCTGTTACATCCAAGGTCTCTCCTTCTTCCTATGTGTGCAAGAATAAATTCAGTCAGATTGTGAAAAAAATCCCAAGACTTATATTAATTTATTGCCAGCATATTAGAAAGCATCAGCTTTGACATTTAAATGCTTTGCAATCTTAGCTTGCGTAACACTATTGACACTAAAACTCAGGTATCAACTGCACAAGTCTTCATGTCAAATTTCACATAAAAGTTTTCACCAATTTTTACTTCCTGGCTCAATAATTACACAGACAAACAAGAACTAATTTCTAAATGAGAACATTTTCGAGGCTAACACAATTAGTTGTTTTCTTGTTCCCATTTTATCATTTTTGCAATAAAATTTGACCTACCTTTGCTTCTTCCATTTGCATAATGTTTGCTTGGCAGTCAGAAATGCTGTCGTTAATGTAGTCTATATTTGCAGTTACTGATTCCATCTCCTCATTTATGTTTTGGACATTTCTATCTGCTTCACTGCCACCCCCACCCTTGATGAGCTTCTCCCTTTTCTTTGAAAGCTTATCTCTTCTTTTGGTGAGTTCTTCACGTTGCTGTTTTTCACAAAGACATAACATGACAAAAAAAAAAAGGAATTAGTAAGCCCTTAGAACACTGAAGCGGATTTTTGTTTTCCTTCATTTGCTACAGTTTAACTAACATACCATGATTTCCATGGGAAGAAGTTACACAAGCAAATACAGTAATCTATTTGCACATGATGCCATTAATGTGCTTCTTTATTCTTAGTAAGCACAGTAGTCCCATGGTTCAAATGCCTTCTGGAGTCAAAAGCGTCTTTGCTGCCTGCAGTAGATTCCAGCCACTTTGACAATGCTGCCATAACGACAATTAATTTACAGCAAACATACTTGCAGTGCTCCCTATTTTAATACAATGATAGGCAGCCAACAGTTCACAGCAGATCACCCACCGTAAGCAGCCTGTTCATATCTGCCTCCATGTTGGAAATAGTCATCCTCTGCATAATAATATCAGTCACTCTGCGTTCCAGTAACTGCCACTTCATCCTGGCTGCCTTAGAGGAGTAAACTCTGCTTGCCACTGCCTTCCGCTGGTACTTCTTCCTGTGATACATTCAAGGGAAATATTCAGCTAAGTCTAAAGTAGCCCAGTTACAAATTTGAATGTGGAAATGATCAGGCTGGAATATTTTTCACAAACAACTTAAAAACTTCATGCAGAAGTTCTCATAGGTTTTCACTGCACCAGACAGCTGCCCTTACCCAGCCCTTAACTCTACTGCACTCTGACATGTTGCGCTTGAAAAACAGGTATCAAACACTGCGGCATCCTTTGTGATGCACTACTGAGATCAAAAGCCACAGAGGTGTTGTTCCTTATTTAACAAGGAGATCTGCTTCAAACCACAGTGATTAAGCACAAATAAACCTGATACACTGAACTACATTTTCCAACAATTTTTTCTGTGAACTTAACATGGCTGGCATTGGACCACCAAGGTAATTGCTCTTGAAGAGCAGATTTAAAAACCCTTAAGATTTCAAAATCCAGTTTATGTGACTTGCCCTTTAATGCCATTTTGTATAATTATATTATTTCTTAAACCCAGAAAACGGAAATGCATCTGATAATGGTAAAATTCCCATTTTATGTGCATTACATGACAACAGTAAATTGACAACATTTGACAAATAACAGCTCCTGCAACATGTATCATCACAAAAGCATCTGCTTTAAATTCCACCAAAATTTCAGTTCTTGTAAGACAGTCCTAAAAGTTTTAACCCTTACCCTGTTCCATTTGTTGCAGTTACAGATAATGCTTGAACCCTTGCAACAGGAACTCTCATCTTCTGCTGTGCAGCTGTTCTGGAGCCCTCATGCTCACCCGACACACTAGAACTTGCTTCCTGGCTGGAATGCTCAGGCAGACTCAGCTTTCGATTCACTTTTCCTGCCACTTTATCAGACAGAGGCCTTACTTGCCGACGAAGGGCTGTGACCTGAAACACAGTGCAAAACCACAATTAACTCTCCCAAAACTGAGGTCTAAGTTACAGCAATACAACATCATTCTGTTTTCAAAGATGCACTGCTGTTTTACCACAGTACCTCTTCAGTTTTCCGACGTAAGATAACTTCTTGGTTTCTCTTCTGAGCTTCCAGAAGCTTGAGCTGATGCTGTGAAAAAAATAGAAGCAGCACATGATATTTTTTCCATTATCTCTCACAAGGACTGCAGTGTATAAACAAAAAAAAAAAAGACCTCTACACATTAATACAAATCTGCAAAACTTCTGTGACATTAAGACTCAAGTCATGATTGTTTCTTGATCCTCCTAGTATAGAACAAGAGTGTTTCACTGTATCAATCCTGTCAAAAAGAATTATTCCATGCCAGCAAGGTAGTAGCAACAACTTTGTGAATGACTAATCCACTGATAAAATTGATATACATACTCAATAAGTACAACAGGAAATAGAAGACTTATCACCTGAAGCTAGGAACTGTGTTTGCATGGAAATCAAACCAAATTTTGTGCATTTTCACTGGCGAAAATATACAGGTACATGCCTGCCTCAGTGAATGCATATACACTGTGTGTGCCTGCAAGCAGAGGCACATCACAATGACAGGTGCTTATTCCAAATGAAAGTTCTTTATCTGTCAAATCACCTCTCGTTTGCGTTGCTCCTTTTTAAGCTGTGCAATCTCTCTATTTCTTCTAGATTCAGTCATTCTAGCTTTCTCCTGCTCTTCTTTCATTTGTTTCATCAAACGAACCTGTAAAGAAGTCAACACTTACAAAAGCTGTTCACACTGAAGTGCTGTTCACTTCCCCCAACTACAGAGTTTCCTCTTCCAATTGCAATTTTCCAGTATATTGCAAGCTTTTAGCCATTCACCTCTTCCATCTAATGTCTTCCTCACTAAGTGCTGAATAACAGCTAATAATGTGCAAGCTCATGCATGTTTGATACCTTAATTTTTGTTCATTAAACCTAAAAGCTACTCCTCTCTCCCCCAGGAACAGCCTGATGCTCACGTCTCTTCTATTTTCAGACTTCCAAGCAGATAACAGTAAGAACAGAGTTATCAGGTAGATGGATGCACAGGAGATTTCAACCCAATTTTCAGTAAACATTCATTGTGCAACACTTCAATTTACTGAAATATACCTTGGTTTTTTTCATTTCTGTCACCTCCTGCTGCAGTTTCTTCAGCTGCTTTTCATATTGAGACTGATTTTTAAGCAATCGTGCGTGTTCCTTTTGTGCTGTTTGAAGTCTCTGCAGTTCTTTATTCATGGCTTGGAGTTTCTTTTCATATTCTGACTTGATTTTTTTTGCCTTTTCTTCTGAATAGGTCTCTACAGAACCTAGAGCAAAAGAGAATGCTTAATCTGCTTTTGTTCAGAGTACTTTTACTTTGCCAGCCACAGCAGGTAACTACTTCCTCTGCTCTAGCATTATATGCAATACCTTTAAAACAACCTAATTTGTCTCTAGTTCCTGCCACCTGTACTATTTTGAACTTTCCACCTTGTATGCATTCTGGGATAAGAGATCAAGCATTAACACTTTCCTCTGACTTCTCTGCAACAAATCTGAGCATCTAAAAGCACAAATACACACATTCACACATATGTACACAGATATACACACATATATTCACACATATAACAACAACTCCTAAAAGCCATCAAGCCTCTTATTCCTTTTCTGACACTGATCAGTGGGGAAGGCTGAAGGAATACAGGGGAACAGCAAAAGCTTAAGACAGTGTGTAACCATAAAGCATAGATAGTGTATATTTTAAAAAGAAAAACAAACAAAATACTTTCCACAGCATTCCCAAAGTGCAGTTATTTGTGGCTTGGGACTCCTGACTCATAGACTTTTAATTCAGGAACTATCTCCAGAATTATGAGAGCTCTTAGAAAACTGAAAATGCTTATTCACCAAAATTAAATACCTGTCAGTAGCAATACATTTCAAAAAAATTTTCTCTCAATTCTGATAGGAACTAGAATGAGTAAAGAATGATTCACTGGCATCATGGGTACAAACCATATTTCTGTTTTCTGCAATTTCTCATCAAATTTGAAAAAGAAAATGAAAGAAGTAGAAAACAGTTCGACTTGAACAGATTGTACAAGATCAATGATTTTGTACTTCTTACCCAAGTTTTGAAGAACCTGATCTCTTTCAAGCTGAGTGTCTCGAATTTTATGTTGTAGCATCATTAGTTTTTCTTCATACTGTTTTTTCAGTGTTTGCAATCTTCGCTGGCTGTTTTCCAGTTCATCTATCAGTTTCTGCTTAATGGCTATTTCACAGGTGATGTTTGCCAAGTCAGCTTGATAATTTTCTAAAATAGAAAGATTTCTGTTAATGTAATAGCAAGGACCACATGAATACTCCTTGCAATCTTAGGGTTACTATAAATCCATATTGTTCCACACAAATCACAATGCACCACGCAACCCTCTTATCTGCAGTTCATGTTAAAGTCACTTTTGTAAACACTCTCAATCCTAGAACCTGGGAAAGAGGTAGGGAAAGATGTCACACTGGATCACAGTTGCCCCTGTGTTGTCACTACTCACATTTAAATTGCAGTATCAGCAATCTGACCTTCCCCATCCAAACGGCTTCAAGATTTCAGCCACATCTCAGGGCTGAAGAATAACTGCCATCCATGAATCCAGCATGTTATACAGGAAAAACTGACTGCTGTCAGGCTCCAAATGGAGACTTTCCCTTCTCTAATTCTTAGAACAACACAGTCAGAATTCTCAAAAGAGAGGCACCATCTCAGTTATTGAAGTGGAATGGTCAAGGGAAAAAGTAGGAGGAAAAAGTGAGAAAAAGTACTAACCCACATGATAAATTCATGAAAGTTTAATTTCTTTAACCAATTAGGTCTTTTTTTTTTTTAGGATTATGTGCCTCAGAATAAAGATATCAGTTGAGGATTATTATTTTTCAGATTCCTGATAATGGTTTGTATAACTCTCAAGAAGAAACCAAGAGACTTGGTTTGCCCATTTGGCCCAACTCACATGCGAGAATTGCTGGTGATGCTGTTTCTGACTCTCACCATATAAAAATGAGGAAGGCTGATAGACTTCCAGCCTTTCAAAATTAAATTCTACCATTTCCAAGTGAGCTGATAGGAGCTATCACCTTTGTGATTAGTCCAGAGACATAAAAATAAACCAGTACTTAAACCTTACACTTTCGATGTCTTAATCAAGGAAGAAACACATCATCAAACACTGGATGGCCTCTGGTCAATTTCAAAACCAATTCAATGCAGGGACACGTGATCAGCTGTCTATTACATGTTTTAGCACCATAACTGAAAAAATAATTCATTGGACATACTCTTTCCAGAGAATTACAGACAGAGAGCTGACAACATTTTCTTCCCTACCAAGACCTGAGGTTTGACAGATATTATTTATAAAACTCTACAGAATATTGCACTGATACTACCTTTTTCATCAGAGTCAGAATCTGATTCATCTGAGCTTTCAACAACTTCCATATCATCATCATCCTCATCATCTTCCTCTTCTTCATCATCATGATCACTGACTTCCTGAATTTCCTCCTACAAAACATAGACATTAAAGCACCTCCACATTTTTTCATGCCTCAATCATTTGTGACTATCACTTTGAAGCTGCAGCATTCACCTAGCCTATTCTTAATTTTCTTCCTATAACCTTGCAAATCTTTAAACAGACAATGAACAAATAAATCAAACAATTATAAATACTTACTCCCTCCAATTCATTATTCTCTCTCTCTGAAGTGCCTTTTTCATCTCTCTTCTCCTGCTCGTTGTCTGTGTTATCCTCTTTAACACTAATAGAAGAGGCAGACACAAATTATTCACAAAGTGAAATGGCAGGTGTTTCCCATCCCCCAACCAGTAAGTTGTAATTCCAAATAAAGATGAAAAATAAAGTGTAGTTAAAAAAATGTACAAGGTGTTGGGCATGGGTAAAACACAACTTCCAAACTTCTGCATATAATAAATTAATGCCTAATTAATCTTGGTTTGCAAGGTAATAGTAATGATTAGCACATTGTTCCAGCATACTGCACAACTGGGACAATCAGAATAGACAGATGCTACAGCAGTACTCATTTTGTATGGAAGTTGCAGTGCACCCAGAGTAGCTTTCACAATAAAAGAACTTTGTGTGCAAGTACAGCATACATTACAAGTATTCCTACACTTTCAAGTCATAACAGAGCCTACTGTACTTAGAATTGTCTTAAAATTTAATTATTTATGTATAAACCTTAAACAATAACCTAATTTATCATACTATAACCACTCTTTTGATTAGTTATTTCCTTTGACATAAAGGGAATGCTCAAAATAGGCATTTATACAACAATAAAAAGGGTTTACTGCAGGGTTTTTTGGTTTTGTTCTAATACCCATTAGGGCAAGTTTTAATATTTTTAAGTGCACATTTAAGACATCACATGCAAATATAAAACAAAAAATCAATGGCACTCTGCAAATTGTCACAGACCGGGTATCAGTCCCTCCAGTACTACATGTACAAATCCCAAAGCTCCAGTGGATGGGAAATTGTGACAGAATAGAGCTAGACACCATAGAGGGTAATAATGAAAAACTGTGGTTAAGATTGCATAATGTGGAATCCACCTCAACTAACTTCAGCTGCATAAAAGTCTGGCAAGTTGTGCTGTCACTGATCAGGCACAGAAACCAGAAATGCACATATTCCTCCACTGACACCAAGAGAAGCTCAGATTCAAGATCAAACTCCAGGGCAAATCCAATACCCAGTGCAGTGACAAGAAACATACAGTAGATTCGAGACACTTTAATTTGGTAAGCGACACCTTTGAAACAGTTTGAATCTAAAAAGTGCCTGTTGAGGAACACAGCGCTTCTGTGTACCCATGATTTTCTGTTGTATTACTTTTTAATCTCTTCAATGCTAACTGATTCCCTTCTGCCCCATCATGCTGGCCTTTACCAGTTATGAGTTAACCATGCATAAGACAGGAAAGCTTTTGCTTGAATCATCTGAATCCATGCAGCAACTGGGTATGCTGAAATTAAAAAATCTACCAAAAGATGCCTAACAGGGAACACTGTGATACAATCTCATTTCCACAGATCTTCATCTCCCTCAAACCAGAACACTTTCTGTTTTATGTTGGTTATTAAGCCTAAGAGATAATGGATTTTAGCTGCAATCCTCATACAGATTGAGGCAAACCCCCAATTTCCCTTCCAGCTGCAGTCAGTACAGAACTAACCACTACAGAGAATTTGTGTTCTGCCTAAGAAAGGGAAGTGACAGGAGGAAGGAGAGCCAGCAGCTCTCCCAGGCAGAACTGTACTGCATAATGTATATGCTACTGGTCTGTGGATTCAGATCATCTGCATCAATTCAGTGGGTGGGTTTTTTGGATCAAAGTATACAGCAGAAAAATAAAAACTCCTTCAGTTTAATCATAATATAATTCCCTTTATAGAGCCCTCAATTTAACTGCTCTCTGTGAACGACTATTCATCTACTGGTTTGGCTGAAACAGAATGGGAGGAATGATCAAGGCTTCATGCTTTCAGAAGTCACATGCTTTCAGAAACCAAAGCAGCAGATTTGACTGAGGTGTGATGATCCAAGACACTCTTGATCTCACATGCCAAAATTATTGTTGTCACATACTGCCTGCTAGACATTTCATACTATACATGCTACTGTACCTTCCTCCTGCCTTTCATTTCACTTAGGCTATGCAAGAAGGAAAACAATTAAGAACAGGAGCTCCCGAAGGTGCCACCTCCCCACAAAAGCTTTCAACACTGTAACTCCAGAGTCAACCTCAATTCCACAACAGAGGTTTCTTCCAGTTAAAACACTAGTTGAAAATGAAAACCCAGCAAAGAATTCTGGACATTAACCACTCCTGAAGTATCTATGAATCTGCCCAACTTCTTTTCATCTATGACAACCAGTTAATTGAAATGACAGGTAATTAAAAACCTGGGAAATATTCCAACCTTCTTTCTTCTTGACTGCTTTCCTCAAGTTTCTGTAGCCTTCAAAAGCACGAGGTACAGTATTGGAAGGCCAAGCCAATGAAGGACAAACCAGACAGTGAAAAGCAAAAGTGATAAGAAGGTAAAAAAATGATATATATGAGCTTGCGGAGTTTAAAATGAAATTTTAAAAGATACCATCAAGAGACAACAAGTAGTAAAAAGGCAATACATCCTGGACAACTGGAAAGTAAATAGAAGACAAAGAAGAAGCATATGTAGGTTAAGTAATCTGCCACTGATAACAAGTGTAAATTCAAGTTACACTAAGGAAGAAATTTTAGACAATGTATTTAACTTTGCGAATTATTTCTAATAATGGATTAAGACAACATCTCAATTCAAGAAAAAGCTTTCTCCTCTTTCTCCACTTAAAAATGGCAGGTAAAATACTGAAAATTGCAAATACTGCCACAGACCCAACATTATATATTCTCAGAACATATCAGGAAAAAAACCAATGCACTAGTTTTATATATGCTGATAAAATATCGTAATACAAAATAGAAATAAGAAAATTTTAGCATTAGTATTCTAAATAATATATTCTGAATATAATTAATACAAAAAGTCTTCGAACTGCAGTCACTTTTTGTTTGGGTTTTGTTGTTCCTTTTTAAATAAAAAGTAGAGAATTGCAGCTTATTTTTCTGGGATTCAGAAAGTACATGTCAATAATTTCTTGTTATTTTTTAATAAATTAACAAAAAACATGCACCAGAAGCAATGAGATGGATAAAATGTTAGTATTTCTGCCTGTACTTTTTAATCTTGAATAAATGTGGATTTATCAGTAAAGAAAGTCTGCATGACATATGTAAGCACAGAGATGGCTTAAAATTCATCAACTACTGAAATTCCTCATTTCCCATTATGACAAAGTTTCGAGCAAGAGCTTTCATTGCCTTTTCACTTTATACTGCCTATCATCTTCCTTCAGTATCAGCTAGGAGCTAGCACTCTGAATCCCATGTAACTTTCATCACTAATTTGGTTTAATAAAGGTTAGGGGAGTCAAAAGAAAGCAGAAATGGTTACCAGGCGTATATGGCTGACTAACAATTGCAAGGAATGTGGAAGATTTGCTCAGGGGCTTCTCGTGGGTAAGTCACACTGTGGGACACTCCAATCATGTCAGTTTTTCAGTAGGCAAAATATTACTGCTGTGTAAACTGTTTCAAATAAAACTTATGACAGATGCTTATTAAAGGCTACAGATATATAGCAGTACATACCTGCTGCTCATTCAGAACCTTGCTTTTAGGCCTTCAGGCTACCTCACAACAATTTAAATAAGTTGTATATATTTAAAATTATCTACTTTTTGTCATACTGACCCATAACCAGGAAACAAAAGACCAAGAAAATCAGCAGATGGGGCAGAACTACTAGCTAGGCTTACCAATCCCATTTTAGTAGAAAACTGCTAGTTAGACAACTTTAAAAGCATGGGAACACTAAAAAGAAATAGTTGAGTAAATGTAGCTAAATGACTGTAGAATACAAAATTAAAACAAAGAATCCCCATCAAACTGCCTGGCAAAGTGTCTGTGCATTACATTAATGTACACACCACTAACTCCTGAAATTTCAATAGAATAAAAATTCACAGCGATATAACCTTAACATAGACTTTTCACTAATTGGATAGAAGCACTCTGCAGATAATAAGCATGACAATGTATAATCTCTCTATTCTAACATTTCTTAGCATCTAACGAATATTCCTCCCAACACATGCACCTCAGAAATTTCTAAATATTTACTACAAAGCAGTCTGTAGATAGGCCAGTAGATAGATTCAAACCTTAGCAGCACTTTGATGAGTGTCACCCCATTTTATAGAACACATGGCTCACTTTAAGATGGAGCCACCAAAAGGTGTCTTCCAACTTGAATTTTTCTATAGCTATCTAATTCCCTAAGGCTAGAATTCAAAACTGATTTCAAAAATAATTTATGGTAAGTAGTCCCTACTTTTGGATCCGATTACTTGGCCAACCCATCACAATATTATTTTCCTGGTGTGAGAAAAGTATGACTGGCTTTCAAAAAAAACCCAAAATAAACTATAAAAACACAACCTAACAACTGAGGCTCTATCTAAGCATGTAGTTAAATGAAAGCTTGATTTTAAAATGCTTTACAAATGTACAAAATCAAATCTCTTTGTTCCTGCATTTACATTTAAAGGACATATTGAAGTGCTTGGCTGAAGAGAGGACAGAACATTCTGCTGATTTATTTAATACTTCCATCTTGCTCTCAAGTTCTTACAAAAATCAGACAAAATCTATCAAAATCCCCATAAAAGTCTAAGAGCTTCCTGAAAAATGATATGCAAAGAATCCAGTTGCTCTTAAAATGAGTGTTCTCTAAAATTATCAGACATTTGTGTGGTGAAAGGATTTACAGATATAGGACCTAAAATTAAAAATATGGCTGACTCTCACCTACTTTATACTTTGATTCTTTTAAGACTAAACTTTCATAGTTTTACTCTAAACTTGTAGAAGTCTGAAGGGCCATTATTACATAGAGTAACAGATTAGAAGCACGGAAAATTTCAGCTAAAACTGAGAGATTTTTAATGGATTCAAAGTCTCTGAGTACACAAAGCCTTGCTGCTATCTAAACAGGCATGTCAATGTCTATGAGGATTTTAGTAGATGAGAAGTTGGACAGCAAAAAAACCAGCAAAGCATGATGTTGCAGAGAATTAGGAAACCTCAAAAAAACATTCATAGAAGCAAAAGATAAAGCAAAAGAAGCCATTCCAACAGCTACCAAAGAATCCCCAGCTACTCAGTATATCTTTTCTTCAGAAAGCTGTTTCAGTTTTGACATAGAGCTGAAAAAACTTTTATAATTTTTTCAAGCTTTAGTTAAATTTCAGGTGCATTTTAGAAGAAATTTTTAAAAATATCAAAATCTAGAAGAGAGCACCTGTGCTTTCATCATTGAGTGTAATTACACAGAAAAGTTTGTTCAAAAGGAGACATTCATTCTACAAATACTGCACACTTCACTGGAAGAAAAGATGCAAAAGAAATCCTGTAACTTCAACATGTAAAAGGGTTTGAAGGAAGAGCAATTTAGAGTCCAAACCCACAAAACAAGCCTTTTTAAGTCTCAGTAGTTAAGAAAATAGGCCTTTTTACTAAGAAAGAGAAAACAAATAGCATTATAATTAATACACCACCTCTTTTTCTTTTTCCTTTCTTTTTTTTTCAGCTTTTCTAGATCTTTCTTGGCTATATCTAGTATTTCCATTGTCTCTTTCTCTGAGGAAAGCATAGAAGCAGAAAATGCTGATGGTCCACCAAAGTACGTGGCTCTTGATGAGGCTCTTGACAAGTTGCGTCGAAGATTTTCATTCACTGCTTCACTTTCTAATAATTTTGCTCTTAAAAAAAAAAAAATAAAAGGAAGAATTGTAGACCATGAATTACAAGTATTGCCAGTACATGAGATATATGCTCTTTTGCCTCTGTAACTTCAATGCATTACAATCAGTCTAAAAAGAAACTACAAACCAAGAAGTCTGAAAAAATACAACGTAGTAAATTCCCTTAAATTTAAAATACCATTTTACACAATGGTTATATATTTATTGTACATATATCATATAACCTAGACAGAATACATGAAAATATGTTTGTATGAACATACAGATATATATATATAGAGAGAGAGAGAGAGAGATACAGACCTGAATATGCTTTATGAATATACATAGTATATGAAAGCCACACAAAAGCTCTAACATCAACTGAGGATAGGCTAGATAATTTTTTGTATGCTATATGTCCAAAACACGAATAAATAAAAATATCTAAAATATTTAAGAGCTTTTGATTTTTAAGAGGAAGTATTTTTTTAAAAACATATTTTTTATAAAACATTTTTTAAACAAGTGATTTCTCAGTACTGTAATTTTTATATGCGGTTACAAAGTTATAAAAGAATCATTCCAAGTTTTACTGTTCTTGGTGCAACAATATTAAGTTATCCCCATAATTTAGACAACATCTTACTCTCATTCCTATTGTCAGTTTGACGTCTAAGATTTTACATTTTTGTATCCAAGAGCAACACCAGATAGTCTTAGAAGCTGAAGGACCACTCTCCTAAAGTAATCTCCACACAGGAAAACAGCTGTAGTATTGTTAACACTTCCATTGTTTTTAAAAATAAAAATTGTCCAAATACATATCATGCAAATACCTGAGATCTTCAATTTCCTTGATATAATTATGAATCATGTTGCTAATTTCTTCATTTCCTTCCCCTTTGAAGGACAGAGAGAAAAGAGGGATGAGGGGAGAGAAAGATTAAGAAAGGGCAGAAACAATATAAATATCTGAATATAGCTACCAGGCACATGGTACCAGCAAAGGGAAACGGTCACATGGGCTCCACATGTAAATCTCAACTTGTAAAATAGCTCTCCTTCTTAAACTGAATTCTACTTTTTGTTCCTCTCTCATGTGATCACCATGCGACTACCAGTAACTTGTTTTCCATATTAGTGCATTTTAACAACACTTAAATAAAAATTACTTATCTGGAGTTTAATTTGAAGTCAAATTTATTTGGTCTGGTTGTTAAACCACCACAGGGGCTAAGCATACAAATTATTTCTATACAAAAACATTGTTTCATGTTTCCTGTTCACATTTCTAAATGGATGATCAAATCAGGGCACCAAACTATTTCTATTATTAAAAAAATATTCCAGAAACAGAAGAAATAATTATATGGGGGTCTATCTCTGCCAAAGGAGGTCCTACATCGTTAATAAAAAGGCTTTGTTCCAAGGGATCAATGAAGGAAGAACATATAATTAATTTAAGTTCATGAATTTATGAAGCAGTTAATGCACATTCACAGCGTACCTGTCCTGGCTAGCACTTGGTTGGCCTGGTCACTCATCAGCTGCGTTATTCTGGCTCGAAGAGCATCGATAGTCTCTTGCATTGCTTTAATTCTAACCCGCAGGTTGTTGTTTTCTGTTTGCAGCATCGCGTTTTCATGGAACATGTCATTGATGCTTTCAACACCTTCTTCATCTATAATCCTTTTCCCCTTTAGGACAGTAAAAATATTTTATCATGAGTCAAGGCTGACCTACACTAAAAAAAAAATTCTTACTTGGTAAATGCAATGCACAGAAGACTTGGAATTCCAAGCAAACACTCGTAGCACAGGATAATTTCAAAAAAACTGATATCTGGGCCAACACCTAAGCATCTGGGTTTTGTGTAATTCCACTTTAGTCTGAAATACAAGTACATGAAGAGGTTGAAGAATGGGAAGATAGTATTCTGATTTGATAAAGAACTACCTCAAGAAGAGTAAAAGTTGATCCCATTTGGTAATGGCCTTTATTCCTGAAAACATTGAATAAACTTCAGGAACAACTGAGCATGAGTATTTGCCTTGTATACCTGAGACTAGATTTTTAAAACACAAACTGTTTTAGCTGTCTTGAAATTTTCAAAAGCAATACACAGTAACTATACACGTTGACTTACGCATCTGTCTAAGTTGTGGTTTGGTCATTTTTGCTTTGGAAGTGCCTTTCTCATTGCCTTTCAAAAAGCAAATATGCATCATCAGTAAATATCACTGACATTTGCTGATATCTCTTTTCTTTGGGGATACAATCTACATTTTCTAAAAACATCTGGTAATCACTGGAATTAAGTGTTGTTTACATTAGGGTTGCTATTCCAATGTTTTTAGCATATGAAGTGGAAATAGTCAACAGGAAAAAAAAAAGCTGTGGAATTATAAGCATTCTAAAGCAGAAGAAATCCTAAGAGGATAAACTTACTGTTTTGTATTCCATGAGCTCCATCTGTAGCCGCGCAATCTCACTGCGCAAAGCATTTATTTGTTGACTGGCCCTATCCTGATTAACCATCACCTTGTTCTTGATGTTCCGTGCCCGATTGGCGTACTTTAGTGTGTTCAAAGTTTCCATGAAGTCTCGATCTGAAGGGCTCACACATGCTATCATGAGCGTTTGACTGCAAGTCAGAAACACAGGTCAGCATTACACACCAAGGACCAGAAGAGCAGAGAGAAGCTAACAGGTCCTCAGGAAGAAGGTGAAACAAGAATAGCAACTTCATGGTGTTTGTGAAAATATTTCTGCATCTAGCTCACTGCAAACTGTGAACCACAAAGGTCAGCAGGTGCCACGTCTTATCTCCCTAGAATAGTATAGGAGATACTAGATTATTATTTGTTCCACACATGAAATTGTAAAAGTGATTAATGGGTGTTTCCAGAAACATTTCTCAAATTAAATTCAGTTTGTCTAATCATACATAAACTGAGATTAAGGAATTTATAGTCAACCTAAATTCCTAGACAGTGATTTGGATCATGCAGCCATCAGGACTGTGTACTGCAATTCCCGAGTTGCTTACCTACTTCATCTGAAAGATGCCCAAATGCTCATCTTACCTGTCCATACATTTTGTGTAATGTGCCTGTTCTCTACCTCAGGTTCCAAACTGGCTGAATTCTCCACTGCAAGTTATCTCCTGTTCTACAACACAAGCCCAAAACTAGGACTTACCCTTAGCACTCTATAACTGCATTTATACCACATTTCATAACACCACTGCTTAGAGCAACTTTCCACAACAAAAGGCAGCAGGACCTGAGCTCTTGGCCCACGAGGCCTATGAACAACCATCTTCCTTTCAGTTTCTACAACATCCCCTAGCCATCCCATCATGGGATATTATTGTGGGGTGAGAACATATTCTATGCTCCAAATGAAAGATCAAGCAGATAGACCAGCAGGAGCCAGTAGGACAAAAGCAGGAAAAAAAAACAAAATGATTTTCACTCCAACCAAGTGCATTCATATTCAACAGGTTCCTTCCCTCACTCCCTGAAGTGCACTCATTTCATGTCAGGTAAGAACAGTCTAGACAGTCAGAACCAGAATTCCAGCTGCAGATAACTCTGAAGGTGCATACATTGCCTAAATTCTCAACAGAAAGGGCAAAACATCTGCATTTGATGGACTGAGTACACTCCTCCACGTTTTAAAGGAATTTGCTTCTCCATTGTATGTCACAGCTTGGGTAGTTACTTTAGGAACTGTCTCTGGGACAAAGGAGTAATATCTGCATCAGGCAAGCTAGATTCTGATCTTCACTTTCTACAGTTTCAGACTGAAACAAACGAATCCCTGCAACAAACTCTGAGACAAGCAATTATACTAACCATACACACTGGGAAACTAAGCTAGAAAGAGTAACTAGCCTGGAGCTAAAAAGAACCTTCACTATCAGCAACTCTTCATCAGTTCTCACCCATATCTTTGTGTCAGTTTTCCAAACTCTTAGTCCTCAAGATAAGGCCATGAAAGAGTAGGAACAGTTTTTTTTTGATTCTGACATTGAGAATGCACTTATTTTTCTAAATCTCAGAGGACTGGTTCTGCTATGTGTCTATCTTGAAAACTGAACAAGTTGAACTCCAGTTTCCTATGTGAACTGTAAAATGGACTAGGGTTTTTTGAAAATGTTCTACTTCCTTTATGTCACCATTTCTTTAAACTGCTCCCCCTGCTCCTGAAGTTGGGAAGATATTATTTTCCATATTAAACATTATAACATTCCTTTTAAAATACCAATGCTCCATATTTTTCTTTGAATAATTCAAGAAACATTTATATTTAAGTGCTGCTTCAGAACTGTTACATCATTATACTTAAAATAAGGATTATTGTGAGAAAAGTACAGTGATACAATGTTTTCATCACTGTTAACTCAGGATTTACTACAACCTAACCCAAATAATTACTAATAAATTTCTGTATTTGTTAAGAGAGAAATATTAATGTGGACTGTTATACCTAGGGCGGAAGTTGGAAGGCTACTTCCAAGAGAGAACAGGCTTAAAGAAATCTAAATCTGATTTGCCAGAAGAAAAAAACTGCTTATTTGTTAAAATTTAGCTTTTCCACCCATTTTGATTGCCAAAGCCCAGATAAGAAACCATTAAAAATGTGAGGGTTTTATATATAAATATATATGAAAGATTTGTCTCAACATCTTTATGTGTCACATAGAAAAAAACTGGGGGGAAGGAAGGCATCCATACGATTCTCATGAATTAAAAAAAGACAGAAAGAATAGATACAAGTATCATTAGAAACTTACTGAGGAGCATTTGCTATCTGTACATTTGTGTTGGGTTTGGCTGGGATAGAGTTAATTTTCTCCACAGCTGTTGGTTTGGGCAGTTTTGGATTTGTGCTGGAAACACCTACTATGGGTCCATAATGCAGGTATGTCTGAGCTGCTGCTGGGCAGGGCTGACACGGAGCCAGGACCTTTTCTGCCCCTCAGACTGCCCCCTCAGTGGGGTGCACAAGGAGTTCTCAGGGGACACAGCTGAGCCCAACGGACCCAAGGGATATTCCATCCCATATGGAATCATGCTTAGCATATAAAGCTGGGGCAATGAGAAAAAAGAGGGGGGATATTCAGAGTGACAGCATTTGCCTTCCCAAGTCACCCTAAGGCACAATGGAGCCCTGCTTTCCTGGGAATGGCTGAACACCTGCAGGCCCATGGGAAGTGAATGATTTCCTTTCCTTTGCTTGCATATGCGACTTTTGCTTTACCTAATAAAGTGTCCTTATGTCAAACCCTGACTTTTCTCCCTTCTACCCTTGTGATTCTCTCCTGGGGACAGGGAGGGAGCGTCTGTGTGGGGCTCAGCTGTGGCCGGAGCTGCCCCGACCCCATCGCACGCTGAACTCCATGACTGCTCCTTAAGAACACTGCAGGGAGACACGGAGCTGTGAGACACCAAAATATTTTGGAGTCAAAGTAGTATTTCTACAAAAGACCGATTTTAGAGGAGTTTGAAAAAACATGCTCACTACCTGATAAAAAATAATTAATAAAAAATAGAATGAAGAGGTTTTTGCACTTATTTACAGAAAGAGCTTAGAAGAGCTCTTTGATTTCAGCTGTTTTTTTAGGAATTCTGGAGTTTCTTCCTCCCTTTTGCACATTTGAAAGTGTCTAGCTCTTATTTTACTTATTTTTTTTCCTGGCTCTCCTTTCACACTTCAGTGCTTCAATTTGTTGGAAAAAAGTTATCTCTCTGAAGAGCATAGCAACAGTTCGAGATTTTTCTTCTGCTTCTCCCTACTCTTTTGTGAAAAAACTTCCTACTCTCCTAAACATATGAGCCAAGCATATTGGATCACAAAAAAGAACAAAGAGTACTACCTTACTAAAATATATTCATCTGTGGTCCCTCTTATATTTGTACACATTAGCATTATAAGTACAAAATCTGTAGTATTTTAATAAATTTTATTTTAATAAATTTGTTACTGTTTCCTTATATAAAGCCTTCAGAGATCATAACTTTCCTTCATTGTATGTGCAGAAAGTACACAAATGGATTAATACAAGCAATCCCGGTGAAAGACTACTTTGTTTTTATTAGGCTGCAATCCAACAGCAGGTACCTGAACAGATGGCATCATAGGCCAAGATATATCATCTCTAAAAAGATGGAAGCGACTGTGGTAAACCAACTCCAAGCTCCTGTGCACAGCAGTCAGAGCAAACAATTCACTGACATTTAAAAAACAAAGCAACCAAAAAAACCCAAACCAAATTCTAAAGGAGAAACTCATCAGAGCTTTAAATATGCTTTAAAATGTGCTGTAAACAAAACCTACCATTTTTACTATCTACAGTCTACAGGTATTTCAATGGGAAGAACTTGCCTAAAAATGGTAACTTCTAAGCTAACCTGGAGCTTCATGTCTAGTAAAATAACAATAGCACTGGAAAGAACAAAGAAAAAATCCTCTTCAAATCTTTTCCTTCCATTGACGGCATTATTTTCACAACAATTTATCTCCATAACCTTCCTCCAGAAAGATTTTTATTGTCATTTAATATTCATTTTACTTTCTGCAGATTATGTTCTCATTCTTGCTCATTCACAATGAAATATATAAAATGTTTCAATTTTCATACCTGTTTCCCCCAAGAGAGTCTTGAAGTAGCCTTGTAAGCTTTGAATCTCTGTATGGTACATGAGTTGCCTTCTTACTTTTATCTCCCAGTGCACTTATTACATTGCCAAGTGCCAGCTAAAAAACACCAAATCATGTAACACACAAGTCAGAATCAGCTCCTGTGTAGTTTTATTTTAAAATACCTATAAACTGTAGTCAGCATACTGACTATAGAAAGTGAGAAAATTAATAAACTCATGAAAGTTAGCATAAAAATATTTCTGAAGATGTCTGTAGTTTACATTTAGAAATTTTTGTGTTAACCCCAGTGCATCTGATGACTTACAGTCTGCTGTCTGTAAGTGTTAAAAGTGCTTAGCACAATTCATATGCACTGTCTATTAGTATCTCATATCAGTCACATACTAAAGTTGGTACTACTCAATCTAACAAACATTTGCTTTGGATCATAATTAAAGTTGATCTGTAACAGTAGCTATAATGTCTTTCAAATTAATTTTATCAATCGCCTTTATGCTACATTTAGAATAAAATGTGGGGCACTTAAATGAAGGAAAAAAACCCAGAATTTAGTACCTCTATAGTTATAAAGCAAAAAAATGTCTGATGATGATTTGATCATTTAAGACTTGAAATTAAAGCTTGTAGTCCATGGCTATCATGTTTCAGTACTAAAAGGGTCTAATGCTTGTTTATAAACAATCGAGCATTTGGCTGTGGAATTATTTTTATGTGGAACTGCACACACTTGAGTCAAACAGAAGGATTTTGCTTTAGGAGGTGCCCTGTACTGCAGGTTCTTGTTTTGGAAATGGCGCAGCTGCCACCAGCAGGTGGAGAACTGCACACGCCCCATGCTGTGCCTGCTTGCTTTGAAGGATTTAAAGCACTTCACAAAACTGGGCTGGACTTCACTGTAAATAAAAGTTTTGTGATCTTATATTAGTTACATCACACTAATTTTCACCTTCATGCACTTTATTTGCTCTTTGTTAAGGACACAACTATGTCATCTAGATCCCCCAAATCCTGCTGGATTTGTGCTTCTGTCTATGATGAAATTGAACTAAATGTTCTTTCTCTTCCATATAATATAACCAGAAGAACTACAGAAAATAATCAATGTCATGATGGCAAGAGAATCACTGATAAAACTCTAATTGCACAATATCCTAGAAAACTAGTACTGCTCAATAACCCAGAAAAAACTAGCCATGCTTTCACATAGGGAACAGAAATGTATTTTTGTGTCTTATTTAAAAGCACTGCACAGAGCCTCCACATAGCCATGTAGTACAAAACAAAGCCATGAAATTACAATTTCCACTAATAATCACCAGCTCTAATTTTCAGTGCAGTTTAGTGTTAAGTAAAACATTTCATACAGTTAATTTAAAAATTACATAGCAAGCCAGTACACAGACAAAAAAAATATTAAACTGCAAGTTATAAATTTCACTTCTAAGTGTTTTGCCTGGGGTTGTTATACATTATATTGTATAACTGTATAGTCTTACTAGTCCACAGTTGATGGAAATGCCTTCTTTTGCCCTTTCTCCTGTAGCTCCTGTTCGCTTTAACCTTTCAGATCCAGCCAGATCAACAAAATGAAACTTGGCAGTAAGAGTTTCATATTCATTCATCTCAGAAGATTCAGATATTATCCTGTTATCAGTGGCATTATCCTGAAGCAAAGAAGAACCCACAAGGCTTGATGAGATCTTTCACATTAACATTTGCAAAGTTCAATCAACAATTATTTACAAAACTACCTCTTTACCATGACCATCTCCTTATTCATTCTTTTATAACAACAGTATTTTGAAACATATTATCTCCATTTTAATCATATGTACTAACACATTCTCAAAGACCCAGTTCTAGATGCATGTGAATACAAATTAAGTACAAGCTACCACTGCTTTTTGAAGAAATGAGAAGACACATCTATTAAAATATACAAGTCTCCAGCAACATGAGCAACAAATTTTTATATCCTCTAGAATGCACTCTTGAATAGATTGTCAAAGGAAACTGATTTAAAAAAAATAAAACTTTAATTACATTATTACCCCACAAAATCACCAGAACTACCTAGTTCATAAACCTGCCAAATAGCTGAAAGATATTTTGATTTTATACCTCTCTAAATCCCATTACTAGCCTCCCTGTGGGATGATTTTTCAACTTACTTTAGGAATTATTGTTGGGAGCCATTTCTCCTAGCAGTCAGTATTCCACTAGCACTTCTGACTTCCCCAGAAGATAAGAACAGTAGAGGAAATAAGGGAAAATTAAGTTCCTTTCCCCCTTCCTCCCCCAAGTAATGACTTGCTGTGGGGGATGCTGCCCAGGAACACGCTGCACTGGGGCAGGTACCTCAGCCTCAGCCTCTTTCCACTTCACATCCCAAAGCACGGCAGTAAAACTATATTTTTTTCATTAGACAATCCCAAACTTTTTTTCTGTCGATTAGTTTAGTTCTAATATTCACTGTAGACTTCTATTTTACTCTGAGTGTAGTTAGATTTATCATCAGGAAAGTAACACAATGAGAAAAATCCTTAAATCTCTCAGTTCTTGACCTTACTGTAAGATACCCATTGCAGGGCAATTTCTACTAACTTGGCATGATGTCAGACAATAAGCATATATTGAGTGTTTACTGGATTCATACAAACTCTCACAGCCCAAACTATAAGCTTTATTAGGAATTTCTAATCATGTTAAGCATAGAAAACCCAAAAACCTTTAAAAAAAAAAAATCAGACAAAACAATCAAACACACACCAAAAACCAAAACCAAAACAAAATAACTAATAAAAAGCCAAACATAGACCCTCAGGTATTCTGTGGTGACCTTTATGTCCTTGGCCAGCCAGCTAGCCTACAGCTCCCTTTGCTACTGCAAGGGGTAATGCAGGTCTCTGCAGAACAAACCATTCTCATGGTAGTTAAATATTTCATGCATCCTTTTGTAGCAGTAACAGAAGAGAATGGGAACTGTGCCACTTCCACAAGACCAGGAATCATTATTGCTGTTATTTTGATGTTTACACTCTGGGGGCCACACTCTCATTTCCAGCCCTCAAAGTCATGATTAATGCATCCTTTCACTCCTTCATTTAGCAAGTCAAATGTACATCCAGAAACTTCTGGAAGAAGCATGGATGGCGAGAACAGAGTCCCAGGAGCATGTCTGTGCACTGCAGCCCTGGCTGCCTGCCAGCCCTGGGCACGGGCGACCGCGCACAGAGGGGGCACGGCCAAGGCTGTCATCTGAGAAGGAGAAACTGCGTTGCCCTAGTAACAAAGGTCTCCCAAAACTGTTGTCTACAGAAACTTGAGCTACATCTCTCCTGGCCACCCAATAATAGCTTGTATTAATTCAGATTCCAGAGGCGTTCAGAGGACAATGTCAGGTCTATCCTCTACTCTCCTAAATGCCACAGGGAAAGAAGAGGGTGTTGTCTTAAATTAAAGATTCAGAAATGCCCAGTTCCACAGTCAGATTATCTTGTGCATATCTCCCAAGAGAAGCAGAAACAAAACAGTTTGACACAAGGCAAAAGATGGCCACCTCTTCCTCTGACACAAGGCTCTGTAAAAACACAGGCAACAGTCCCCTGGGGCAGCTCAGCTGGTGGGGAAGCTGCAAGTGCACCAGCACAGTGGAACGCTGTGCCAACACCCTGCTGGAAACAGGCTCCCAGATAACTTCTCACTCTCCAGCAGACAGATGTTTGCAACAAAAATTTCCAAGCAGACAGTGTCACCAAGCAGTGACTGAGGTGCCTTGTGTGGGCTTGGAGTGTGATGCCAATCCCCTCCAAGTGAAGACAGCCGACCACACCACCCAATCCAGTTTCAGCACAGAAAGCAGAAAGAAGTGTTTTTAACAGGTGTATAAAGCAGGTCTACATACCACAAAGGACCAGGAAGGAACACTCATTTTGCCTGCAAATGATTATTTGTAGTATTAAAAAAAACAAAACAACAACCCCCCAAAATGCACACTGCAAATCCAATTCGCTGTTCCACATGCTTTAAAATGTGGTATCAATGAGTAGGATGCTAGCCAGATAGTATTTAATACTTAAAAATACATGCAAAGGACCCTTAGAACATTCAAGTTAAGTATCCCTGAAGGTATTGTAGTTTTCAGTACATGGATTTATTCAGAACTCTCCCCTTTACAAGATACACCCAGCAGCAACTAACAACTGAACAGTCTCACACAGAATATTCTACAGAGCAGCTCCACATTCATTCATAGTTTGAATATCAGGTGCATAGATTTAACAAAATACCTGCATATATAGCTATTTAAAATAAATACATTGATACTCAGAATTTAATGCTTTTCTGCTTGCACCTTATTAGATATCAACAATTAATCTAAAATATCCATGCAGTTTCAGTTAACTGACTGCAAGTTTAAACACACTAACTGCTAAGACACTTAAATGTGCTTTTCTAATTAAAGACAAATTATATTTTAACTTTCTCACTTGTGTATGTCGCAACAAAATACTGAAGAAAACGCTAGAGGAGAATAGGTAGGTTGCTGTAAGTGTCTGCAATTTATGGTTGCCTCTGGCTAGAGGATGGTTACATATGCAAAGATTAAATCAAATTATTATAATGCTTAGCAAATTCATCAAGCATTATGATGACTACAGCATCCTTACTAAGTGCAATTCAAACAGCAGTGGCTGCCAAAACCACCCCCATTTTGAAAAATGGGGGCTGCTAAAGAGAAGTTTACCAACAGAGAAAACACATACAGCGTTAAATGCGGGGCAGACTCGCGTCTGACACAAGTGTATGGTGAAGATAGCGTGCGACCGTGAGCTCTGAACGTTCATCTGAGTGCTGGCAGTGGTTCGAGACAAGGCTCCCAGCTTCAAGCACTGCATCATCTAGAAAAAAGGCAAAAAGTACATTGCTGGTTAAAGGAAAAGTGTTCTTATAACATGTACTGTTTTGGATGTATGACAAAATTTCTCTTAGCTACAAATTCAGCTCCTATATACCAAAAAGCCAAAAGGACAAAGATCCTTAAATAAACAAACTAAAAGTATTTTTTGTGATTTCTATAAGAAAATATGTCAATCTTCATATTCCTCTGTTTACAGTACCCTTTGTAGTAACAGCCATCTTCATTCACCTGTGGCAAAAAATGTATGATTTTTGTACTTTTTTTAACAAAAAAAGAGTATAATAACTTTTGTATTCAAATTTGCAGTGTACATGAATAGCAGTTTACTTCACATCAGCCATAATACAAAGCTTTCTTCTCAAATCAAAAATAATATATATATAAGATCTGGGAGATCAGAATTACATGCCACCAGAAGTATATTATGAACAAATAGCTTTAAATTAAAATTACATGCACTTAGTATCAAACATATCAGATTTAAGGCCACAAATAATTAAGAAAATAAAAATTTTAGCTACCCTTTACACTTAAATTGCCCAGGAGACAGGTACTAGATAGCACGATCTCTATTTTTAACCATTCATCAAAGCATAAAGGTAATTTTAGAATCTACTTGGCGTGTAACAGTGTAATTTATTTCCAGTTATCACCTCAGATTCTCCATTCACAGTTCGAGTTGTAACGCCCACTGTATAAATTCCTCCTGCTGAATCTTCATGTATTTTAATATTTGATTTTTTATTCTTTGCATCAATATCACGTGTGGTATCAAACAGGTCAAGAATTTCTTCATTGTAAAGCTGAGGAGAAGAAAAAGACAAAAAACATGTAATTTTTGGAAGGAATTCCTCCAATGACTAACAAATCTCTGCACAGCACATACCAAAAGTTCTAACAATCCAAATGTCTCTGCTCCCAAAAGATGTGAAACCTCCAAAATTACAAGGACAATAGGTGATAGAGCAGCTACAAATTAAGTGATGACCTGCACACTTCCTAATATGCCACCCAAAGATGTGCTAACTTCTTCCACATTGTCAGATCTGAGATAAAATTCTTTGGTGGGACCAGGGAAGAGGAGGCAATTGGTGCCAGCAGAACAAGAGTGGTTTCTGTGGCAGGCATCTGCTGTCTTCAGATTTAACCTTGGGCTTTTCTTTTGTGGATTCAGTTGGCTGCACCCTACTCCAAACACTTCCAACTCACTCCATTTGCTCTCACTGCCATTACACCTTTCCTCATCTCCTCTCTCACACCTTCCTAAGTCTACAGCGCTCATTTAGATAAATTCTTCCTGCCGAGGAAGGAATTTGACATATAATAACAATTTTTGTGCAAGCTGCTTCTTAAAGACATCAAGCATCAGTCCAAAAACACCATGGCATGGTTTCTTGAGCAAGGCTTTTGTACTCCACAAGAATGTTCTGAGTATTGCAGTGTTTACATCCAGTTGAAGATATCGGGGGGGAAAAAACCCAGACAACCCACCCAGAAAAAACGCTATCCCACTGGAAATCTCATGGCTCCAGTCTGCCTGTGTACACTGGAACATTTTAAGTCTCTTTAATTTAGTTATACTAATTCATGTCAGTAAAGCTCAGACCAAACTAATTCAATTCCTGATCAAAACCCCTAGGAAGCAGTCAAAGAAGCACCACAGCAGATCTGTATTCACACAAGGTACTTTCTCATAACACTGAAAGTAAGTGACTTTCTCCTCTCAAAAGCAAAAAGCCATCCCTGAGAAGAAAAAGCTCAGCATTTGTGAATGTGATGTTTTTAATCCTTTACATATTAAAAAAAGGAATTATATTTAATTATTAGGCAGAGATATTCTATTTAGGAATCTTCTTCCTATCCTGAATATTTTACCTTTATTATAAACTGATATCACAATTTAGAGCAGATGCTGGTAATGCACCTGCAATTGAGTGGAACTGTATATGCCTGTCTTTTGAAACAGCAGGAAAGCAAGGAGTTAAGGGAGGCAGACTGCAGTCAACTAAAAGGCAAGAAAGTAGCAAACAGAAGTCACTGTTCCCAATGGTTATCCAGCTGTAAGACTTCAAAGTTATCCCAAAAATACAATCTGGCTTCAGCTTCTTCAACGACTAAATTATTGTTTATGCAATCTAGCTCTCATGGTAGATAGGCTGGGAGGAAGAGGATACTTTTTGATACAGAACAGTGCATAATAGAAACTGATTAGAAAAAGCTCCTCTGGGAAAGCCTCAGTAAAAGAAAAAAAGTCTACCAACAAAAAGGACATTTTGTTAAGGGAGAACTTACTATCTACATCATTTAACCTTTCTCTAAATTAGATAAACAAGACAAGTTTCAGTATGCACGGTTCAGCTGAAATACATTGTAATGGCTGCAACTCTTCATACCATTCTCACTGTAACATTTAATCACTGCCCTGTACTTTGGGACTCTGTTATATTTGTAATGTTATGTCAAAAAACAGAGTCAATTCAGAAGCCATATTGGTTACTGCTCCTTATTCTGCTCATGTTGCAGCTGCCTAAGCAAGGCTGCAGCTCCCTGGAACACCGGGTAGAGCATTTCCACAGCACATGCTCAAACCAACTCTCTCTAGGCAAATATTAGCCAGAGCAACAAACCTAGACCAATACAAAACTAATGCCAGCTTGTTAATCTTTGAAACAGTTATAGAAATCTATGACTAAAGGACTTAGTTTACTTCATCAGTAATAAAACAGCTTTTCCCATGGGTAATATAAAAGTGGGGGGTTCCACCCCCGAAGTAGTTGAGGTTGTACATACCGAAGTAAGAAAAACAAATTTAACACCTGCTCTTCCTAAAATCGATTCTGCCTCTCCATGTGCCTGAAGTATCAGATTTTGCAGGTTGGTAGTAAATGTAAATACATTACACCCAAATCACTCAATTTAAAAAGCAGTTCCAGAGTCAGGAGACACAGTATAAAACCTACACCTACAGGGCACAAAGCAACAGCTGCTGCAGGTCAGAAAGATCACAGATATTAAGGCCCCCTTACCAGTAACTGTGTCTACAAGAAAACTCAAAGGGAGCAGTTTTGCCATAGTATTGACCAGGGTTGTTTTTTCCCCCTCTGGTCTAAGAAAGAAGGGAACAGTGACACTGAAGCCCAATCCTAAACCAGTGGGAATCTCAGAAATAAGTATTTTCATGCTAGGTTTCTTCTTTGGTTTAAGAAAGTCTTCGGAACAGACTTTGAAAGCTAAATAAATCTATGGCAAAGTGACAAAAGCAAGCAAAGCATGTTCACTGCTCAAAGCCACAAAGTACAGTAAGGGGGGATTTTTGTGATTTATTGTTTTAAAGTTTTGTCAAGAATTACTAATAGGCAAGAGCAACAGGCCCTACAAACAGAAAGGGATAAATTATGATGAACATAACTATTTCTATACTTCAAAATAACATTATGAAGGGAAGTAGTAAAATAATTGGAATAAGATAAAAATACTTTTTCATAAATTGAAGAGCTGAAGCAAATCTGATAAATTTTCCTTTAGAAATCTTTAACATTAATTCAAAACATCTTCAGAGAAAATAAAATTTTAAAGATGCAACCAGAAAAAATATGCAATTGGTTTTCTAAAAAAAACAACAGCCAAAAATCCCACATAAACTTACACCCACAAATGTGGATCATATTTACCTCTAAGAACTGTGCATTCACTTTAAAATCTGGAGGTGGAAGTCCTTGTTTAATAGCACCTTGTTTTTTTTCTTCAATACATCTGAAAAGGTGCTTAACAGCACGTGATATAATGCCTTGTTCTTCTTCTGTTATGTTGACATCAAATCCAGTGCCCATGGTGTATGTTTTGCCAGCACCTGTCTAATTTGAAAAAGGAGTAGTCACTACAACATGTTAGTAGTGCCAAATCATCATAGAAATACAGTTTGTGAACACTAGGGCTCACCTCAATCTGCCATCTTTACAATATTAACACACACAACAACAGGTCACTTTGAAAAATGGATAAACAGCAGAATTTGGACAAACTCTACTGTTTATCCAGAGATCACATACAAGAAGAGAGAGAGCAGCTCAATCTTTCATAACCCTTCCCCTAGAAGCCTTCCCTAACCAGCTTACATCAGTCTTGAGCTATCACCACTAGGTCAAAAGATGAGTTAATGTTTCCAACCAAGGCTGTTAATTAAAGCATGTATTTTGGAGGTAAAAGCAGCATTTGCAATTCTTTGCTGAAGTAGATCAAATGACTCTCTTAATTAAGATATTTGAATATCTCAGGTATTATATTCCCATTGTCCTCACTTTATACTAAAGAATACAAGCTCTATCTTCACTAGGAAGATAATCTAATTAAATGTGAAGTCCAATAGAAGACAACGCGGTGTAGTGTTTTCACTTAATTACTGGGTCAAGTCTAAGACAAAGATAGGATCACACAGTTGAGCATAATCTGCTAAACTGGATCTTCAAACTGCTTTGTTTGACTAGGAATAGACTTCACCTGGCTAACTTGAGATTCAACACCTAACAGTGCTGAAATTCAGAATCCAAGACCACATTTTATGCAATCAATTCATAAGGGAATATTCAACAGACAGTAACTCATTCTCTACATTGTGCTCAGCTTCAAGTGTGCCCAGTGTACTAGAGGGTGTGTTCTCTATGAAAAGTCCTCTGACTTTGGAATCTGATCCCTACATTTTGCCCACAAGCAAACAATGTGGCCTGAAGTTCCCCAGGATTTATTTTTAAAAAGCTCCTATACCCAAAAGTCTCTAAAAATGCAGTGGGTTGAAAAGTTGGTCAGAAAAGAACCTCAGTACAACCCACCTCTACAGTTCAAGTGATTAAGTCAATAATCTGTATTGCTGCATTGAGGTGAATTCAGGAATTATATGGACTGATACTATTTTCAGTATTACTATAAAATTCAGATCTGCAGCCTATATGTATTCTGTGTTTCAACTGCCAGTCTAAATAGAATCTATATAAATGAAATACTCTCCTACAGGGTAACTCATCAAAAATAAATCCAAGATGATAAAAATCAGATTGATGCGTTCAGAAATTTAAGAAAAAATCCATTTCAAAAAACTGTTTATTCCAAAATAAACACTTTAAAATAAAATTGTGAAGCTTACCTGGCCATAAGCAAAAACAGTGGCATTATAGCCTTCAAAGCAGCCTTCAATCAGCTTTTCTATGCACTGTACATAGATCTCTTCTTGCTGTGAGTCAATGTTGAAGACATAATCAAAAGTGAAGGCCTTATCTTTTCCCAAGAACACTTGAGGTTCACCAGGTGTGACAGATGTACAAATATGGCATCCTTCAATCTTCTCTTTGGCTAACTGTGGTCTGATTCTGTTTTGGAAGAGATAAAAAGAACTATTAGAAATTCTGATCATCAAAAAGAAGAGGAATATACAATATAAATAAGGGATCTAAGAATTCCTTGATGACTGAGAAGTCAGAACTTTACTTCACCAAGCCAGAAGGTTTTTGGTTGTCTGAGCCACATAACTGACTGTATCAGAACCTCAGCCATAAAACTGCTCATGCAAATGACACCATCTTTTCTGAAAGTTCACCTACTTCAAGCTGATGACCTGCCTAGAACTCTGAATGTTTCTCTATGTATATTACATATTCATTACTGAAGAGGCACTTTTATATGTTGTTTCAGACTTGGAAACCAAGCTTTCCAGTTTAATCAAACTACTGCATGCTTTCATTGTAAAACCAGAAATTTTACATTGTTTTTTACAAGCAAGTTAAATGTGAAAAAAAATACAGGATAGCTTAAATTGCAATTTGGGAGGAAGAACATACCAACACCTAGCTCAGACAGTTAGAGTGTGGTGCTAGTGATGCCAAGATTGTGGGTTCAGTTCCTGTATGGGCCATTCACTCAAGAGTTGGACTTGAAGATCTTTATGTGTCCCTACTAACTCAGAATATTCTGTGATACCATCTTAAATGAAAGCCTCCTTGCTGTGAGAGCAATGACAGCAAGGAAAAGGCTCACATTTCTTCTTTCCTTTTGTCAGGAAAGGAACTTTGTACAACCAGAACACTTCCGTGAAATGTTTGGTTTCACTGAAGAAGTGTACATTCAGACAACAGGAGAACAATATTTAACAAGTTCTAAAGGCAAGAGTCTCTCATTCCTCATTATTTCCCCTCTAAGGCAAATTTCAGCTTTTATTTCAGTTTGTTCAGTTTCTTATTGTACAAAATAACTTGTAGAATATAGCTTGAACTTCTCATACTCTATCATTTTAGTAATTCCTCTGCATTCTTAGCACTCTTGCAGCCTCAAACTTTAATTCATGTACTGGCCTCACAACTAATAATGACCGCAGAAGCTTGTGATTCAGTTGGTTTAATGATTAACTATCAAGAAGAAAAACTCTGGTCACTTAACACACTGTTCTAGCTGTAAGTAACTAGTAATTTTTTTACAAAGCTACCTTTTTGAAAAAATATTTCCAAGTTTCCAAAGGAGCAGCAGAAAAACAACCCAAACCAAATCCAAACAAACACCAAAATGTGTGCAGCTTTTAAAAGATGTGACAAGGAAGGCTTACAAGAATGATAAAAAAGCAGCAGTACAGCTACATACAAACAGAATAATGGAATATTTTATATAGATCTTCCAATTATATAAAGCTTCAGTGTGGCTACTTTCAGTTACACCGTGTCCAAGATCTGCATGCACAGAGTACACTTAAGGCATGAATTCATCTCATATTCCATGCTTTTAGGACCACATGCACATTAATGCTTTGTTTAGAGCAGCTGTGCTGCCTTGAAGCAAATTCCCCAGCATCTTCAGCTATCACATGTTGGTTTGGATCACAGAGCAGTTTCAGTGTGCACAATTTACACTCCCTTCAGAGGAAACTAAGCCAAAATGCTCAACTCCAAACACACAAAACTTGTTCCAAAATCTAATGGGAGCATAAGGGCCCAAAGCTACCTGCTGATCTACTGTGACTGTGCCAACACCTGCTGATACAGAGAGAGCTTGTCTCCAACAACTCAGTGGACTGCTGCAGACTAATTATGTACACATTAGATGAAGTTAGAAATATCCTGCTTGGAAAAAAAAATACCAAAAAAAATCTCACAGAGCATGATGTATCTAGTTTTTATTGCAGATTCTGAACTTTCCATCCAGGGATATGCATTGCTGTCCAGAGTATTTTTCAGATTTTTCATTCTGAGGGTTCCCACACGTGACACTAGAGATTAACCTTAATTTATCTGTAAGGTCTTCTGCACATTAATTCCAGCATGGAAACTTCATTAATGATCAGGAGGTACCACCCTGTCAGCTTACCCTCTAGTGTAAAGTGAAAATTAACTAAACCTTTGAAAAATATCATTAAAGAAAAGATTATATGATGTGCAAAAGAGGCATAAATATTGTATAACTAGTATTTGCATTTAAGGAACACTAAGTGTGTAATATAGGTCACATTTTCTCTCTAACAACATCATAAGGAATTTTGAAATAAGAATGCTAAAAGTAATATAGGATTTACCTAACTCTTTCAATAACAACCAACTTGATCCACTTGTACCTGTGTCGACTAAACAGAATCAGATAAATACGTACAGAAGCTTGTAATACATTTACTTCCTTCTAAATTAAGGAAATTTTGGTAATAAAAAAGCTTTTATTTCTGGGTAGGGAAAGTCTTCAAAGTAAAGTTAATCATATGCCTTTCCTAAAAGCATTGTACACAGCTGGAAGGTTGAGCAAATAAAACACTGCAGCTTGCTGTCTAAAACAGTATTTGGAAAATGCCTACTCAGTAAGTTATTCTGCTGCCTCCTTCTACTGTCATGAAGTCAGTCAGAGGGCAAGCTCCTTTTTCAGACTAAGCACTCTTATTCTTTCATTAATCCAGTGCATACAGTACAGAGGCCATCAATTGTCCTTACAAAAATGAACTCTGAGGGTTTGTAAAGATCGACAGGTGTGTCTCGTAGATCTCTAGAAATCTGGATGGAAAATACATTTTCAACATCAAGCAAGCTTTAGTGCATCCCAAAACCACAACTTATCCCCAGTTCCAAAAAGTTTTTAACATCCACTTGTAGAATGAAGATGATGAGTTTTTTTAATAAGTTTTCCTTTATATGCTTTTATTCTACACTTGAAAAAAAGTTCATTTTCTACACTAATGAACTGATGCAATTATGACAGGTGCCGAATAAATTTCTCCTTTCTACTACTAAGTAAAGGCTGAGTGACCATGAAAAGGAACAGCATGCCTAAAATATCAATGATTTGCATGATAACTATTACAGTGATGACAGGACTGTAAAGTGAGCAGTTTCGATGTCGGCCAGCAGAGACTTCCCATGAGAATCCTCGCGGCCAGGTCGTGCCCAGCAGCACCTCCCAGAGCTGTGCTGCACACAAAGCCCGTACACAGCAGCCCAGCACAACCAGCCACAGCAAGACACCACACCAGAGGCCAGCTGAGCTGAGTGTCTGTGTCACTGCTAGCAGCTTCTTACCCACTCAGTCACTTCTCTTGGGCTGTCTCACATCATTCAGGGACCCAGCAGCGATGACTGTGTCCTTCCTCCCTAACTTTCCCTAAATCTGAAGGCAGTGCTAGGAGAAAAAACAGCATTTCACCAGCACTTATGCAACACAAAGGAAAAACCAAGCAAACCCTGCCACAACAGGGAAGCTTCATGCCAAAGACAGACTCCCTTCTCATTCTGTCACTGGTCTTCCAAAATGTGGAAATCTGCTACGGAGTTGAGAGGTAGCAGAGACAGATCACAACTGCATCCAGTTTGAATGACATCTTCCCCCAAAAGAGATGTGCAGACAAGAAGCCTTCATCACCTGGTCTCCTCAAGGGATACTTCATGCTCTGAAATCTATACAGCTCTCTTGGTGATTTTGCCATGAGGCTAATGTGATGCCCCCAATGGGTAAGCAAGAAATTCCTCCTCTTCAACCTGATTTCTGGCCACTTACAGTGTGAGTGCATCACCCAAACCTGAAGATTCAGTCTTACTCTTTGCACTGAATGTGTGGTCTGGCAAACAGAAGTCCTTATGCAAGTCAGATTCTGCTCCAGCACTGCCTATAGGAACATGTCCTCCTCCATCCCACACACAAATTGGGAAAGTGATTTTTCCCTTTCTGCTTACAGCCAAACATTTTCCACTTTCACATCTTAATGTGGTCACTTCTGTCAGCAAAGCAGACAGTGCCCACACTCTAAAAATGTGGAAGAGTTCATTCTGGTCATCTCTCCTTGCCCAGTCTGTGGTCTGGCAGCCTGCCACTGAGATTTTTCTTCAGGACCAATTTGACTTCAGCCATTTTGTCTTCTACAAGGCCCCACCCCACCTGTTTTTCAGGCTACTCTTTAATTGCAGACAATCGGGTGTTTTCCACCCATTTCCAATTACATCTCCTTAGACGTGGCAACTTCCCAAACAACATTTTGCTTTACATCCTTCCCTCTCCTCCTCTCCAAAGCATGAACACACCCAATTCTTGTTTATGTGTACTTCGCAGCACCTCCAGGCCACACACATAAAACTTAATCCCCTAAATCTCTCCTGCCTCAGCACACTGGGACAAGTTGTCAAATTAGGGAGTGCTAAACCAGCCAGCAGTTGCACAGTAATGCACTGTATTGTACTGGAACTAATCCCTCAGAAGAACAGGGGCACAAGATCTCTGCTAAAATTATTGTCAGCTAGAACAGGCTCAGATAATACAGTTCAGGGACTGCAGTCATCATCAGGCCAGTACCCTGTGTTCTGCAAGACATCAGACTTTACATCTGACAGCATCAGACACAATTGATTCCTGTTTGAACTAGATAATATCATAATATCTCTTTGAAAAGCATCCTAAGTTTACTTCTAAGAATGAAAAATTAACCTAGTGATCTAAATATATATTATTTACACAAATAAGTACATGCATATGTCAGAATGTATATATACATACACACACATCCCTTTTCAGATACTAAACAGTTTTACCTCAGCCTGTTTATTTAAAAACCTCTCCATTATTTAATTTTACCCTAGCAGTCTCTAACCATCTACAATCACGTCACCCCTTAATCTCATTTCATATACTAAACAAGACCAGTGATTTTTTGAATTTGCATCTCCATGAGAAGAACTGTAAACTCTAACAAAGGGTAATAATCAGTGTTTACCATATACCTTCTCAGCACCTCTACAGAATAGCAATAAGCACACAAGAACTTCTAAGAGCAATCTAAAAAGGGCTAAGAATCAAATTATTCTTGTTTTACAGAAAGCAAAGCAGAAAAAAAAAATCATAGATTAATCTTTCAGACTGCAATGACTATCTGTGAGCTCTGCATTGGAAAGCAAAGATTACTCTGAAGCCTCATGTAAAGTTCTTTTTCATTAAAAGGCTCTATGGGGAAAGGGCTGTTTTCACCTTGCTCAGAAAAGCATAAATTCAAACCACGTGCTATGCTGAGCAGGAAACAAGTTAACCTGTAAACCCAAGGCTCTCCAATACTTCTCTTACTCCACTAAGCCTATTACATTTCACACAATTAAGTTTCACATGTGGGTATATGAAATATTAAATCCAGAAACATCTAATAAAATACTAAGTGAAGCATAGGAGGCAACATTAACTGGAAAACAGACAGATACTGCCCAAATCCAGAAGAAAACAGCTTCCAACTCTTACTTCAGCATCAGAATTCTCCCATCTTACTACTCCCTTAAATTTACACTCATCAAATCACTCCCATTAAAGTCCCTTCAGAGCAAGCAGGAAGTAAAGAAAGCTAAGCAGGTTTCATCTCAAAGACACCTGATACTTAAGCTTGCATAAATTTTTCAGTATTTTTGCTTGCACACACTGGAATCTTGCTCTGTGATTAGCAACACTTGCAAATGAGACCACAACTACAATGTCTGAATGCACTCATCTGAACTGCACCTCTCAACGAGCTTTAAGGATACAAAAAGATCTGAAATATGGGAAACTCGAGATTTATCTCCTGTTAGCACAGCATAAAGGGTAAAGGAACCAATCTTTAAGCTCATACCAGCAGCCACCATCTCCAGAGAGTTTCTGAACAGCGGCATTACTAATGGTGTAGCTCCACATTAACAGCATCAATCACCGGTATTACACCTACTGGAATCCAGATGGAAAAATGGACACACAGTTACAGACATACAAACTACAGTGAGCACGCCAGACAGGGCTCAGCAGCTGAGCCACCCAGCACATGGCAAATCTTTCCCCCGATCAGCACCAGGAGCCCCGTGCCAGGGCCCAGGCACACAGCACTCACCCGGCCAGGGCAAGGAGCACTTCCTTGCTGCAACTGCAACTCCACTGTTCTTATGTCACATTTGGGCACTGCTCCCATCCATCTTTCTCCAAAGCTGCCCCAGCCTAGGCTGAGCCCAGTGCTGGCAGCAGGACTGCCCAGAGCCCACAGAGGACAGGCACAGCCCAGGTGTTACTCAGCCGAAATTTACACCTCCCAGCAAGCGCAAGTGAGGCAGGTGTTTTCCACATGTACTGACACTTACCTACTCAATATACCTGAAAACTTATTGGTGTCTTAAGGCATTTTGATACAAGTTTGACATACCAGAGAATAAAACTTCCTGAAACAGTCTTGGATATTAAAAAGAAATGCAATAACGACTGTGGCAAAACTTAAGCAGAATCTAAGCGGTCCAGATTTTACTCCGAAGTCTTATTAAGATAGTGATGAAAAGGTATTAACATCCCTTCAAACCATGTGTAGCCATTAAATACGACCATTAAGGCTTAACTTAAAGCTTTCAGCAAAATCAAACACTAAATTACCAAATGGGCTCTGAGGTATTACATTTTCAACACTAACTTACTGTAATTCAAACAAACAAAAAAATTCTGTTCAAAAGCACATGCAGAAAATATTTTGTTCCAGTGCTGCAGAATGTCACTTCCAGTTTGCATTTAATAAGAAAGCAACAAATGGTAAACTAGAATGAAATTAAATTGATGAAATATACCACTGCCATAATTAGATTTGTCCAGTTCTCCCATATACTCAAACCCTACCTCTTCAATTATTTTTTTTTTTAATTTTTTATTTTTACCCACAAATTCAATTTCATGAAACAATTACCCTTTTCAGTAGCTTGGGTCTGGTCAGCTCCCACACCCATTAGCTGCTCATGCTGGAGATGACATTGGCAGTGCCAGGCTGAGGCAGCTCCACAGGCTGCTGCTCTGCCCTCGCTCCCGAAGAGCCGTTCAATAGCTGCATCTCCGGGCAGCCACCATGGCCAAGACACAGTTTAGCAGTGTGATTTCTGATTATTCTTGTGCAATTCTGTAACAGCCTAGCAGGCTGTGCAACACAGATGGCATCCTCAGGCTGGCAGGCACAGCCCCGCACTTTTGCTAATAAAAGAAAATGCAGAGGGGAGACACCCAGGTCTGCTCTCACATAATTCCTACTGCTCTGCAGGCTTCCTTCCCCACACCACCCCCACACATCCTCCAGAAGGATCTAGAAGACCTCCAACATCTTTCTTGATAACATGAATAAATGTGTTCACACAAACCTTCTTCATGTGGTTTTATTGTGAACTAATTTACTCTCCAGTGACCAAAGAAATCCACAACTTTTGAGAAAAAAACCTGACTTTTGAGAGAGAGAGAAGGAGAACTGTATTGCCAGGTTTGTACTGGCCTGGGTTATTTCTAGCTCAAGACAAGGTCACCACTGATGGAAAAGCTGCACTACCATAAGCTTCCACATGCCTACCAAGCACAGGACTGGCACCTCCAGATTCAAGTGCAGTTTGACTAGAACTAAACAGAAGTGCTTTTTCCTAAGACAAACAGATTTATTTTTTTTTAATTGTTCTACGGTGCTACTTGCCTTGGTTTTCTTAACATGTATTTTTATATGTGTCACCCCTCTCAGAAAGGTAGAAGAGACATAATAACACAGTATCTTGGATAAAATGAGAACTAAGCAAATGCAGCTAAGCATAACTTATGAACTAAGACTTGAAGTATTTATGGTTTATGAGTAAGAAATAAAAGAAATAAAAGAAGGAGATTGACCTTCCTAAAAGTAGAACTCTAAATTAATTTCATACCATACAGGAATGCAGGCATACCTGTATCAAGCAATGAAGTGGCAGAATAGAGACCTCGGTCCCAGCAATCGGGGGTCAAACATGCTTCGGTGCTGAAAGGGTCAAATGCACTCTGGTGCTGAAAGAGACTGGAGTCACCTGATCTCACCTTAGCTGATTAGCCCGAAGCAATCATTGCCTCTCTCCATCAGGGAGCATGAACAAGTCATTCTCCAGAGTAAGAAGCAAAAATAAGTATTTCTGCTGCAGAATGAAACAGCACTCAGCTGTACCACAGTGTGACCGTCATGAGCTCAAGGTCTGCACACCATGCTATATGGAATACATGGACATACACCGAAATAAACAGGTCACTCACTAGCTACCTCTTCTTTAAGGACTAACTCTGAAAATATAATCCCTAAGAATCTTTATCACCTTTAAAAGAAGAGGAAAAAAGAACTCCAGAAGATGCTAGGTCACTCCAGTTTTTATTTTAGCGGTAGCTTCCAGTCTTAAAAAGCCCTGTGTACACTTTCAGTTTTTTGTCTGCTTATACTGCACTTGTGGACATCATCCCACAGTTGGCACAACAGCAGAGACATCCCAAATACTTGGTTCAGACATGAACAACAGGTTTCTTCCCCAGGTGGTCTGGGAGCCTAACATTTCCAAAAGGCCTTAATTTGGAAAGGTCTTCTGAACAAATAACAAGAAATACACAATCCAGGGAAACTAACCAAAACATTTACCCCAAGGAAGCAGAACCATCTGTGGCTATTGGTTTGGATGGCTGCTCTGTATCACTAAAACTGTAGTTTTAGAGGATACAGAGGGTTCAATCAGTCTGCAATTTGATGGCTGAGCACATCTATTTATATACCAAGTCCAATATACACAAAGCAAATTAAGGACAGTACTGCCTTTAAACTGCATATTAAATCTGTCCCTCTTACAATGACTGTGCTTGACTCTAGTAAGTTAAAGATTTCTATTGAAAAATATATTTTAGTTTTTATGACTGCTAAGCTCATTCACAGAATGAGAAGTATGAAACACCATCTTCATTTCACTGGTGGTGTTTCACATCAATCACTAGCACTAACAATAATGAAGACTAGTATAGATTACTATTGTGAAAAATGTATGTCAATAGTACCTGATGATTACAAGACTTAAAGAACACAGAGGTCACATATTGAAGAGAAAGGGGAAAAGAAAGGTATTTTCATGTGTCCCCAAATCAGTGTCTGCAGCTACGGCTCTCATGGATACAAAGAGGCCAATTAAGACAGTATATCCTTCTGAGGGGAATGATTCACGAAGAAAGCAACTCTACATAGAAAAGAAAGAGAATGACACCCTATATTTCTTTTGCAAATTATGGAGGTTTTTTCCTCCAAAATATAGCTTTGGCACGAAACTCAGCAGCCTTCATCATTCCTGCTCTGGGGCTTGCAGCAGTAAGGAGCAGCTGAGTCACACGGCTGGGGTAAAGCTTACCAGAGCCTGCTACTAATTATGTAACAAGGGCAGCATCAGGAAAAGGAATACACTTCCTGTAGCAACTTTCTGCAGTAGGACTGAATGCTTAACAGAGCTTACATGTGCTAAACAAATACCACTATAAGTAAGTTCAGAGGAAAAAAAATAAAAGAAAAAAAAAAGTTTAAGGAAGCCTTTTTGAAGAGTGCACAGCCCAGCAGCCTAGTATCCCTGAGCCAGGATAACAAGTGCTGCCAGTACCTTAGAGACACTTTGCTTCCAGAAATTTTAGCGTCAGGATTCAGCTGAAAAAGTATTGTACTGTTGAAAGTGATGTGGTAAATATAGGCTATCCAAACACCCAAACCACTACAGTCAGTGCTGCTTTACTAAGCTACAGAATAACATTTATTTAGGTCCAAGGGGAAACAATTAAAAACAAAACAAACAGAAACCTAAACAAAGCAAAAAAATCCAACAATAAACATTCACAACATCACCAAACAACACCAACCCACAAAACTACTGTCTGAGTACCTCCAAACCTAAAATCAGTCACATTTAAAGCTCAGGAATTTTGAGATTATTTGGGTACCTCTTGTATGCCAGCAACCAATCAGCCCAACATATCCAAATACAATAAGCCTGTAAGAAGTACATCAGTAAACAAAAATGTGGTTGGTGTCAACTCTTTTTAGAAAGCACACTTGTAACTAATGTTTAACTACCAGAGTCAAACTTTACTAAAAGCACAGTTTTGTGAGACAGCTGGTTTCAAAAACATTCCCAGCAGCATTATTACATCAACAAATGACCCAATGATGCCCACATTAAAGGCACAGAAGTGACAGTGGATTTCTGGTTCAAAAGTTTTCAAAAGTTGAAAACTCCTTCTTGCAGAACAGTAACATTATTTTGCACACCCTCACATAGAAAAAGATTTACCTGCAAAGTCAAATGAGTAACTTAAAAAAACAATTATTTAATGCAATTAAGTGAAATATTTCAAGAATAAGTGCATGCATTCAGGAACTTCCTCACATTACAACTTATCCTTGATTTCTTAAAGGCACTGATAAGTACTACAAATATATTCAGAAATAAGCAAGGAGAAAAAGAAGTTTCTTCACTATAGAAAAATAATTTTTTGAATTTCTTGAGCAAAGAACTGATGTAATGCAAGGCTACCCAGATGTCCAAAAATTGTCAGTCATGCCAACTCTAGGCTTCATTCAATTTCTTCCTCCTCAGTTAAATGTATGTCTCTTCTAGAAGTTCACTACTTCTTCCAAGCAGCCTAGTTTTTAAAAATAGGTACTCTTATTTTTAAACTGAGTTAAAAGGGCTTGCTATGTCTGCAGCAAAGAACTCTTAATTGACTCTCTTACCCAGATTTCCCTTTCCTTTTTAAACACCCACACATATTCATTTAAACTTCCAGCTCTTACAGTTGCAGTACACAGATCACTACATGCTCATGTCAAGATTACTGTAGCTCTAAAAATTGCTTTCATTTCTTTCCCCTCCATACAGAAACATTGTCTTCCCAGTTGTATATTCTGAAGTTTAGGGCAGTTGGTTGCTTTACACCTCTGAGCCACAAGTCCAATAATTACACTTCAGCAACTCAAAACAAACACAAAGTTACCAACATACCTACAGGTAAAGCTACAAGCCACTTTGTAAGTAATTATAGTTAAATAATAAAACAAAAGGAGAGTCAGGTCAATTAAAAAAAATTACAAGTTATCATTAATCATTACTGAAATGACTGCTTAGCTAACACTTCTAAAATAATCAGAGACTTCACAACGGGACAAGACAGCTAAAAACAGTGTTTTAATAATCTGTACTGAATAGTGCTTTCACTCTTAAGTTTCAAAGCAATATTCGTGGAACAAAAACCACTGTATAACTTTTCTGCCACGCCTTCAAAAAAAAAAATCAACACAAAAAACCACGTTGTATCCATAACACCCGACACACCAAGTTCCAAAGCAAACTGCAGAAAATTTCTTCATATTTATTGTTGACTGTTTCTAATGAACAGAAGTTGCTCTGTTCCAAAACAGAAGGTAGACTGTTCAAGCAGTGACTGAAAGCTCTGAGCTACTAAATCCTAACTCTGGAGTAAGGAAAAATATCTCACTTGCTTTATTTAGTACTGTATGTTTTCATATTTGCAAAACAGAAAGAAACAATGTTATCCACTTTCTCCAGTCGTGCTGTTTCAGCTACGCCTTGTTTTATGTCTAAATGTCAATCCTCAAATTTACTTCTCTTCATGTCTATTCATTCCATTTGCACGGCTGCAAAATCATTCATATCAGCACCAACAACATCAAACAGAGGTAATTTGTCCATTCTTCTATTCCTATGCAATGACACTGTATTAAGCTGCATCCTAAATTTGACTACCTTGTTGCTCTTTCTTGGCTTGAAAAATTTAGTTAAAATCAGGACAATACATGAAACTACACTAAAAATTCAGTAGGTAGCATTTTCCCCACACTGAGCCATGCTTCAAATGGATTGCTCAGTTCAATGCTGGATGCTCTTTTTCTGGAAGCATTTCAGGCAAATATAAATTGTCAACCCCAAAACTCTTCCCCACCCTTCCTCCATTCTTCAATCCCCACCAAAGCTGAGAAGTTTGCAAGTCTCTCAGTGCTGATTCTAAACAACACTCTCCATGAAGTTTCAACCAGGTGGAAAACTTGGGTTACCTACCGGCCATAATCTTTTGTTCAGCTAAATGCAGGCTGACTTTCAAATGTGGCAGAGAGGGGACAGGGAAAAAAAATTGTTAGCAAGAGAGTATTTAGCATTTATATGGAATACCAGTAGAAAGCTAAAATAATTGGAGTTTAAGTAACACAGGAAGTCAAAAGAATAGGATTTGTCACAGTTGACTGGTGAAACAAGTTTGGAGTTGGTACTGTTATATCAGGTCTTCATTCAACATCATCTACGCAAGAAATCCACCGCAATGTGGAACCTCACAGAAAACTCAGTTTCCACACAAAAATTCACATCACAAAGCTGGAAGACAGTTCTCCTCTGCAACACTTGCACTTAGGGCTGAGCTGCTGCCATTTCACATGCTTAGCCTTTCATTTAGTCCAGAAGGGCTTATATGACACTATATAAATAGTGACTACAATATCCAATTTACCACTGGAGATTTTAACCTAAGAGAAAATGAAAGAGAATTCTTTGCTACCTCATCAGGAAAGCATGGACTGCTTTCATATTCTTCACTTTTGATAATATGTAAAATAGAAAAGACTCTGGGATTTTGTAACTATTTAGCTTCCACACTAGGGCAGGTAGGAGCTCCTTGTTGCCAAGGCTAAACAAATTCAGTGTGGAAATCATTCTGGAAATACAGTAATTTTCCTGGTATAATTGCTACTGGCATGCAGACCTTACTGCATTAGCAAGCTTACAGTTTGGAGTTAATTAATACTGGTACATTTCACCAAAATATAAGCTCCAGGACAGAACACATCCATGAAACAAGTGCACCTTGGTCATGCACCACAGTGTAAACTGACAGCTGCACAGGATTCATGGCATACACTCTGAACAGAGTTTATTAAGAACCAGCTACTTCCTTGCTACTTATACCTGCTTTAGACAACCATTATTTGGATTGCTAGCCTAACAGCAAGGCTAAGCACTTTCTGCTTCATGTCCTAGCTGTAGGCTTAATTTTTCATTACAGCTCAGGTTCCCTGATAAGATTACAAATCCAACCAGAAATCCAAAACTATTAATGCAAAGTCACTTCACAAAAACAAACAAAACAAATTACCACAAAAAAAAAATAAAAATCATGCAGCAGGGTAGCTCACACAAATTGAAAGCAACTATCTCCATTTTACATCACAGGCCTGGGTGGCTCTGACTCCATTTCTGCTGTGTGCAGCTGCTGGCCTGGGCACTGCCCTGCCAGTCTCCCTCAGCTCCAGTGCACACAAAGCAGCAACACCTGATCCTGGGATCATTTCTGTCTGCTGAATGCTTGGCCACAGCTCCTAGGGACATAAGGCAAAGTCTGTCCTGACAAGCTGCTTCAAGGTCAAAACCCATTTCTTTTGCCTTGACTCGATTAAATCAGCTCTTCTTGGCAACTAATACTTCTAAATCGGGCATTTCCCAGCTGCTCTCAGAAATCATCAATGCAAATCACTTGTGGTTTGTCTGCATCAAGAGTTCATAATCCCTTCTACACTGGAGGCAGCACATATGCTTTCAAGTTAAGTATTCATATATTAACTGTTTCAAATTGCCTTAGAAATTTAAGTTTATAGTAACTACCTTGCTGTAGTCCTGATCTGTAAACCAACTGCAATTGTTACAGACCTGCCACAAAATTTGTGACCAAGCACCTCATTCCTGTGAGCACTTAACATCAGAAAACAGAAGAGCTTCTCTGGCTAACCAGACCTAGGAGGACAGTGCATGAAGGGAGCACTCACAAGGTCTTCCAGGAGCTAAGAAGGAACTTCACCAGGAAATAGAAAACTATGAGTTCATATAAAACAGTGTGTTAATGGCATACTGGTAGTGCCTCAAGGCCAGGGAGGGTATTACACTAAGGCTTATATAAAGCTTTCATAATGGGTCACACATTTATTAAAAGCTACAGACAGATATATCTCAATAATAATCCATAACTTTACAGCTGTTTCAGATAGTCTTCCTCACCAGCACCATGAAGCCAGAAGACTGGCTATTAGCTCAAGCTACAAACTCTGCACTGACAACTGCTATGAATCAGGCAGCTGCCTCCCACACCTTTGACTTCCACTCCACGGCTGCACTCAGCTTCAACCACTTAGTACCCCTGCTTTTACAGCAAACTCAAAAGGAAAAGAAAAAGAAGATAGGAGAAAGTGGGGGGGAAACATCATTCCACAATAACAAAGCTCTAGTGTTTTAGCCAACCTTGTTGCTACTAGAAAGAATTTTTCTTAGCACTACAGACAACATTTGAGGGATGGGGAAAAGAGGTAAAAAGCTGTTTATTCCAGCACATGCTACAGTCCAGGTATTTAGAAAGAAAAATGGAATATTTAGACAAGACTTGTTAAGGTAACTGGTACTCTAAAGAAATTGTCAGCAAATGTAAAAAGGTCTTAAGAGGGTACCAGTAGATCAATACCTTTTTTTCCCTGGGATTTACAGATTTCTCCAAAACAGGTAATTATCATTTTTTCTAAGAGAGTCTGCTTTTACAATTTGTGTCAAAGACTATGTCAAAACCGTTAATTGAATGTTTTAAGGGATTTCACCACTGAATCTGAAGAAAGGCTAAGGCAAGAAAGATAGCAAAGAAGGCTCTTTCAGCTTTTCAAAATTTTTTAAAATAAAATACAATCAGGATTGGGTTTTTATGGAGGATTTTTGTTATTGTTTGTTTGTGGGTTTTTTTCAAGAAACATGACAGCTAAGCAGATAGTATGACCTTAAGATCCTCCCAGGAAAGCTTGTTTTCTCCCTGGTTTCAACTTCAGACTTTGATTGCCCATGCCTTATCACTTGACTTTTGTTTACACAGAAATACAGAACTCTGTCATCAAATGAAGTACAACTGTAATGCAGCCCTTACGTAAGCTCTATCACATGAATAATTAGTGAAGCACAGAAAAATACAAATAGCTTATTTCCCAACTCCACTTAACCTCAGTGTTAACCATTTCTAGACCACTGAACTAAGGATCAGTGGCTAAAGAATGGGAACAAGATATATTGAAACTGTGAGAAAGATTCAGGACAGGAAGCAGGATTACCCAGCACAAATGAAAGGAGAGGATTTCTTTGACTCAGCATTTGAGGTCAGAACTGGTTTTACTTCATATACAATCATGTTTTTAACAGAACACAAAATTAGATTCTCAATCAAATCCAGTTCATCAATGTTACACAACATGTCACTGAGTGTCAGAATGGACAAAAAATTTACACAGTCTTTTGTGTCTTTCCTATACTACCCCATCCTAACCTCAAGGTATCAGAGTTTTCTGTTTAGAGAAACAAGATTTCAGCCCTCTGTTCCCTGGCAGCCATTGCAATGCATTAAATTGTTTATCTCTGATCTGCAGCAGCAGTGTTGGCAGAGGGTGTTGGCAGAGGGGACTTGCAACAGCAGCAAAAATGGAGCAACACAAAGATTCCACAGCTGAAAAATAGTCCAACAGTGACACTCCACCCAAAACTTGCTGACAAAGTAGAAACTACTTCAGTACCTCTAGCAATTCTTGCTGGGACTTAAACAAAAAAACAAACAAAAACCAACCAAACAAAAAAAACCCTCACCACAATGAAATCTGATGTGTAGTCCTTAGTTACCTACCTTAGCTAAAAATTTAAACTAAGATAACAATTTAAGCTAGAAATTTTAATTAGACCAAGACTCAAGTGCAAAAAAATAGGAAAAAAAAAAAAGCTTTTCATTTTTAAAAGAAAAATCCCTACACCCCACAAGAGAGTTCCTTATGTAATCTGTAATTCTCTCATTTTTGCATCAGTCACAAGCACACTGAACTGAGCAAGTATGCAATGGGACCTAACAGGGACATCCAGAAAGACTCATGCATTAGATGAAATGATTTCTGGCTGTCTTTGGACCTTTCAGACTTCACAATGAAATTGGAAAGTCCATGGTTGCACACCACCCTGGCATCCCTACCCAGCTGTGGAGGACTAGAGGAAGAGCTTTGAATGTCCAGTTCTTTTGGAAACAAAACTTCTCAGCTATTTCCAAAGTAACTGAAGATATGCCATGCCTCTGTGCTCCAACTGTACCTAGATCAATAAGCAATAGGAGTCTCCTCAGCACTGAATGAATACTCAGAAGATGGGTTCACTGCTACTCCAACACCAGAGCTGACCCTATAAACAGCAGTGGACCTCCAACTCTGTATCTTTACCCTGTACTGAAGAAAAATAGCTAAAACAAGTCATACAGATTATTTCCAGTCTTGGAAGTGAAGTGGCCAGTGTCCCCTAACCATGCATTAGCTCAGCCTGGCACACAGAAGCAAGGACCCATAAAAGGTCTGTGGCATCACCCACCCTGACACACGGTAGCATATCCAGAGGATTCCCAGTACTGGTAACAGCTGTGGCAGAAAAGGATCCCTGAACACCAAAGTTTCTCCTATATTTTATTTTTTTTTATCAGAATGGAAAAATAACATGATGCCACTTCAAGTCACTTGTAAGCAAAGGAGAGAACCTCAGACACATGTGCTGTGCTGGAGTGATCATCCCGCTCTACACCAAGGAGGTGGCAAAACAGGAGAGCAACTATCATTACAGCAGTGCAGTACATGACAAGCATTCTGTCCCACTGGGTATTCCCAAGATAGGCACATAGCCTTGGACAAAAGTTTTCTTAAGGTGAAAACTGCATGCATAAATTATAGAATATAAAAGAAGCAGTCAGTTGCCCAGCTATACTACAGTTTTTCGTATTTCCTTGACATATCTGATAAAATTTGGAAGTCAGTAGCATTTCCTAGCTAGAATCTAAGAAATCAAAAGCATATACATTCAAGAGACACAGATATGAGCTCTGAAGCATTTTATTCAGTCTACCAATAAGCTCCTCTGTTTTAAACAGATTGAACTTCGACCACACAACTCTTAGACATACTAGGCAGATATCCAGCAATACAAACCAAACTGAATGCAAACTCTGCCCAGTGCTTCACACACATTTTATTAATACACAAATTTTAATAAATAAATAAAGTTTAAAAGTCCATTTTTCATATACAAGACAAAAACTGACAATGCACAAATTATAATTTATTTCCAAAGAGTCATAAGAAACCACTCCAAGGTAATCAATACTTTGGTTTGTATTCACAAGAATATCACATGTTTCATGTGATAAACCACTAATTATCGTACACATTTCTTTCTGCCATACAGAAGATACTGTCTGAAGAACTGTAAGAATGAAACATGAACTGTCACAGCACAGGACAGGGAAAGAGATTATTCTATGAGATGGCTGAGGAGAGCACATCTGAAAAGCAAAGAAGCATTAAACAATGATGGAGGGTAATTATTCCCATCAGTCAGCTCAGTCAAAATAATGAGTAAGTTTAAATGGTGGCAGAGAAAATGCAGACAGATGGGCACCACAAATTCCTGCTAGGAAAAAAAAGTTAGACTGTTAACCCAAACTGAATCACACTCCAAATGCCTTCACAGCTGCAATACCACACCATGAAACAGTCTTCAAAACAGGTAGGGGTGGGTCATACGGGGAGAATAATAGACTTTACACAGAAAGAGTATAGAAACCATGCAAACGAACAACAAAAGCCTCCAGTACTTCACCCTGTGTATGCTTACAACACACCGTCTCCTAATAGCAGCCCTATCACCAGCACCACTGGATGGATAACTGTCAGTACTCCAAGAATCTGCTCTACCATATACAGAATTCAACTGGAAAAGAGGAAGCACCCCCTTTGCATCCCTCACATCTCATCTTTCCAACAGATCATAGGCACAGAGCTCTTCAGGATCTTCTTGGCTTCCAGGCCTTGTCTTCTCTCTTCCAGTGCAGAAGATTACAAAGACAAAAGGCCCAAGCTCCTTTCTGAGATTCACACTGGGAAGAAAAGAGTCATAAAACAAAGCCAGAGATATCCCAACTGGGCATAAGGAAGAAATCTGACCATCCAAAATTGGAACAGCCAAGTTCCGGTTGCCCATAGACACTGACGAATCTCTGTCTCAGAGGTTTTTCTTAGACCTGACTTTTAGATAGAGTCTTGCAAACCTCACCTGAATTTAGTTTTGACACTGCTTTGTGGGGGAGGCTGGATCAGATGACCTCCTGAGGTCGCTTCAAACTTGGATTAATCTAAGCTTACCATTCCAAATCAGTAAGGCTTTACTGTTCATGTGGTCATTGTCACACCTCTGTGAACACATTCTGACATTTGAATGGGATCATTCAATTGTGCTGAATTCAGGTCCTGGCACCCTACATGCAGCTTCACAGAATTACAGGCAATTGGGGTGGAAAAAAACTGGGAACATCAATCTTTCTGGACCAAAGTACTATCAATTAATCCAAAATCTCCCTGGCAGTTACCAGTCTGAGCTGTTCTGAAGTTTCCTGTATGGACAATTTCGTATCTCCATAGAAAAAACACATTCAGTACTTGACTCTTGGTATTTTAGGACATGTCTCTTATAAATCTTCACTCCTTGTATCTCACATGGAACCAGTCATGTTTTCTAGACAAAGAGCCCTTTCCCTCCTCTTTTCATTTCCTCTTAGTCCACATTTTTCATGAGCAGCAGGACCCAAAACTTACCACTAGAAATCAGCAGTACTAAACAAAAAACAGACTTCTTTGCACCTTTCTGAAGACTCCAGTTTCTATATACACTGAGTTTCTTCTTTTGCTACAACACTGCCATTCCATGCTCATGAACAATGTGTACATTACTTGAACGTTTGCCTACAGCAGCAGCAGAGAGTGCATCAGCCCTTTGTTTATAATCAAGTATCTTCCAAGATGTAGGTCAACAACATTCTGTGCAAGTTCCCTCTTCCCAAAGAGGCATTTCTGCACTCAGCAGTCGTGAGAGTTGGAAATCGACAGAAGCACGGGCCAGCTGGCATGAGCCAGCCCAGTTCTTGGGGCTGCAAGCACAGAACAAAGAACTTTCATTTGAAACTCTCAGCTGTACAATGATTCTTGGAGGTCCTTTCCAACCTTGACAAGCCTATGATTCCTCTTCAGGGCCTACCATGGCTACACTTGTTGACATTTAGAGAACAATGAAAAGTCCATCTGCTCCTACAAGCTTTGCTAAAAACAATAATGAAGCAGATCTACAGCTACATTTTAAAATGCAGAGCCAAGACAGTGGGTTGACCAGACAATGTAGATCACTTTGAAGAATGTGTGAGGAAGACAAAAAGAAAGACAGCAAACAAAAAAAAAAAAAAAGAAATATGCACAAAACAGAAAACTGAAACAATGAATCAAACAAAGATTAAAAAACCCTACAGATACATCCCCCAAATGCAAAATCAATTCAAGCCCAATTCAAACAAAATCTTTTTGGGAGTACAAAAAATAAAAAAGAACATTTAATTATACTAATGTTTAGCTGTCGGATAGTTTACTTGCAAATCCCAATTCAGTCCTCATCTCATTTTCAGAGCTTACTGAACACCAATCCACTTTTGCTGAACTCAGAGTTCTGCCTGTAAAGATCAGAATGGCAATTTTATTGTTCCTAAGCGATGGGCTGACTGATCAGATTAGACAGAAGCATAAGCTGCACTCTAAGTGATAAAGATTGAACAGGTGGCCTTGCCTCTGATCTACAGTCTCTTCAAACACTTACAAGTAGAATCTTTTTCATTTTGATCACCTTTAGAAAATATGCATTCAGATATTCAGTCGTCCTTAACCTGGCATAAAAATATTTTTCTGGTCTTCAATGCATTTCAAACAGCTTGCTCATAAACACATCAGCCTTTCCCAAATATACCAGTAAATCACATGCATGATATGATATTAACTAAGAAAAGAAAATACAGATAGACAATTTAGATGCTATCTACATTTATAGTCTGCAAAGTAATATGCACAGAAAATAATTTTAAGGAAAAATTCAAAGGCTTCACATTACAGAGACAGAGTCTAAAAATTATTTCACATATACTTAAAATTAAAGATTAGACTTCAAAAAGAATGCACTTGAGACTAAGGAGTGAAATAAACCTTACCTGGACAACTTATGCAGAGTGACAACTAAAGCAATGTATGGTTTGCTTAGCAGGTAAAAATCAGAGTAGTCAGCTACTTCCTCCAGATCAAAGTGTCTGGTACAGGAATAATTTTTTTTACTCTTCACAGAAATAAGCAAAGAGGAGAGGGAGAAACAAAGCCATATACAGAATTTTTAATGGTAAGACTTTTCACAGAAGGTAATGACTAACTCAGGTGTTTCAGCAGAGTTGGTTTTCTCATGATATTACATCATGTTTTATTTATATCATAAGTATTAACTTTGAAGCTACATCTTTGGCCTGAGGAGCTTATGACAGTTCTAAGATGACAATAAACAAAGTGCTGGGGAGCATGGGGAAGGAAAAGCAGGAAAAAAATATTAAAATAAAAGACAAAAGTTTACTACCTACACTCATACCCCTGTCATATTCTCATACAGGTGGAGATGGGTACACACTATGATAGAATCAAGCACAAACTAAGACAGAGGCACTGCTGCAGTTGGCAAATCAATACTACTGAGAGAGTGATTAGCAGCTCTAAGACTTTAGGATAATGACCTACTCAGAATGACACAAAAGGTCTCTGGACTCATCTCCAAATTAGTCCCAAGGGAAAAAATTTCCAACAAAATGAATACTAAGGATTACTGAACTTGAGAAACGAAGTTAATTAGGTATTTTGAATAAAATATATACACTCACATCTTAAGTCAGTCTACCTCTCTATCACTCCATTACAAAAAGTTTCACACACAGCATGGTACCAAATACTTAAAGGAACCCAGATACATCACTTTCTAAATTTTATGCAATATTAGAGGTTTTACTGTACATGAGAAATTTCCTAGTAAGCCTGCTAGTTACCCCAAAATTATACAAGACTATATTTCTTCATTTGCAATATACTGCTAGGGGATAAACTCTTCTTTTGTGCTTTAACCTATTAATGGTGATTTGCATAACTTCTTAAACAGCACTGCCAACAAATGCTGTATTTAATATAGTTTCCTGACTGACATTAGTACTTCACAGCTATGCAGCTTTCCAGATTAATATGTCACCTTAAATTTGTTTTAACAGTATTAAGCAAAGGATAATTAACAATTAGAAATGGAAGGAAAAAACAGCTCATTGAAAAAATACACAGCTTAAAGATAATAACCAAGAGGTTGGAGAATTGACTTGAGATGTGAAATACCTCTTCTCAAGGCCCCAGATGAGATTAGACCCAGTAATCAGAGAAGCCTGTTTGATCAAACTCTTCCATTATCAAGAGAGAATACAGCAGAAAAGATAGTGTCAGACTTTGAGATGTCTCACAAAAGGGAAATATTTTCTGTCTAGTCCTATTATCGATAACATTCCATGTGTTCAGCTCTGGTAGTGGAACTGGAAATGCCATAGCATGCTACAGACCTTTAACTTTTACCTTGACAATGTTTCTTTACTCACGCTTTTACAGGACCAGTTATGCTGAACAGAAAGGAAAAGGAAATTAAGTATCCTTCAAAGCTACAATATCCAAGAGGAAGCGTAACAAGAAACTTGGAGTATTTGAGAGCTAGTATGTTAAGATTACATTAAATCTAAAATGTCCTGCAAAGAGACAGTTATTTGCTAACCAACTGAACTATGCAGAGCTCCTACAGCAGCATACAGGCAAGAGCCAACAGTGAGACACTAAATTACCTAGACAACAAATCCTTTAGTCCATTTTTAAATTCAACAATGGAAGTGCACTATTCAGTTTGAATGCATATAATTTTCTGTGTATAGTAGAACAATCATAACCTGTTACTAAGGTTTTGTTGCTCTCAGCTTTCTGTGTTGAAGCTTCACTGCAAACAGGCTCAAGGGATAAGTCATCCACTTTTGTTAGGTGGACTTAAAGATGTAAACATACTTAAAGGGTGCACCGTCCCAACGTGCATTTGCCAGATGATTAAAGAAAAAAAAAATTCTTTACACAGAAAAATAATTATTCCAGCAGTGGCCAACTCTACCAAATCTGCTGAGGAAACTACTAAAGGAACTAAAATAAAGAAACAGATGGTACTTGCTCCTCACTCTTTATTTCCATTCAGATTCTATTCACAAAATATTTTATGCTAATCAATCATAAGCTCTGAATCAGCAGGTTTTCACATTTTAGAATCCATTTTGAAAGTTTTGTTTCTTTATGCATCAAAGTCACTGTGACATTAACCTTATCTTTTCAATAGTCTCCATTTGTATCTTGTTGCTATAATAAACACATTAATCAAAACCATTTTTGAAAAATAAGGCAGCGTTTCTCCCCTGACACTGGAGCAGATATGTTTCACTAGGGAAAAGTAGAAATTAACACAGAACCACAAAAAATAATAATAAAGAAACAACAAAACCAAACATTCCCCCCCCCCCCCCCCAAAAAAAAAAACCAGCAAAAAAAAACCCACAAGGAAGAATAGGAAGGAAATTAACAAAGATTTAAAACTATTCAAGAGAAGAGAGAGAGCACAAAAAAAGGGCACAGCTCATGTAGTTACTTTTGCTAGACTTGTTCAGATCTGGTTTGATTTATAATTAAACTTTATTGTTCACTAGTTCAAATGACACTTCTTGAAAGTGTTTTACATGGAAATATTAGCATAACAAAAAATTCTCTAGCCACCACAAATATTTAGTATTCTGCTGTATTTTCCTTAAAATAAAAAAAAAGCACCTAAAGCTGCTTGATTTCACCAGCAGTAGTCAGGCAACAGAACATGAAAGCAAGAATTCCAACAGCCATCTCTGAGTGGGCAGCAAGGACAATCTATAAAAGGCTTAAAGCAAATCAAGGAAAAGCAGGGAAAGCAGAGGGAGGGAGCAGGACTCTCTTGATCCCATGTACAAGGGTCATTCAACTACTGCAGAAGAATTTACAGATGTCACACAGTAAACCTGAAAATGTGAAGCCCTGAGTTCAGTAATAAAGTAATGTCTAGCCCAACAGATCACAAGTAGTAAAGGAAACACCATTAAATGGAAATTAGTGACTAACTCAATGGTTTTTCAAAGCAAAGTAAACTCCCAAGTCTTCTACAAACTTTGGGAAGAGACAAGTTAAAAAAATAATGCATCCAAAAGCATCAGCATACTGCTGAGGTACACCACCCATTGCTTTTTATTCTTCCTAAATTCAAGATACCCATCTTTTGGCAAGGAATATATGGCATTAAGGGAAAGGTCCAAGTAGGATTTCTTTTCCCTCCATCCAAGAATGAGTTTGTGTTTACAACACAAGTGATGAAAAGGGAAGTTTATTTCCTAGAAAGCAAGATCACAGATTTGAGCCTGCCCCAAGCAATATCAGTAACGGATGATCGAGTCACATATTATGAAACCAGAATTAATTCAGCAGCAGATGGTGCCGTGTCTTCTCTTCAGCTGAAATGCAAAACATACCAATGGGGTACAGTTTCAGAGAAGGACAAGGGGATGTTTGTTTAAGTCAGAGAGCAAAGAAAAACATCAAAACTAACAAAAAGGCAACAGGAGCTTTCGAAAACAAGATTTCTTTTGTAGCTTTCCATTAACAGACTCTATGCAGAAGAGTTATTTCCCAACACATTGCTATTTGATGCTGTTGATAATTTCTCTTTTATTTTAAGTACACATTGTTGTGTACTTACAGGCTGCTGAACTTCATTAACACAGTTGCGTATTTTCCCAAAAAAACTTTTACAGCTGATTACGGATGGGTTATAATTATTGTCTATTACAATAAAAAGTTTGGTTAGTTTTAAGGAACCAATAGATAGTACTGTAGTCTATTGCTGTTGCTTCTCTATTTGCAGAATGATTTATGAGAATGCTTAGCCTGTATGAGAAGCATTAAATTGGTATCTCCAGAGCTTATAATATATACCACAGCATATATGTCCATTCATCTGGCATCTGAGGATCTGTTCATGGTGGGAAGCTTTAACACACCTGCACAACAGCAGCCCAAGGAAGAAAATCAATCTCAGCTGCCATTAAAGTGCTTCAAAACACACTTGTCTAAAAATGACAGGCTCCTTTCACTCAGTTCCTTCTTTCCTAGTGCATCTAACAGTAGCTGGATCTAGCACAGAGGAAAACACTTACTTACACTCACTATCAAAGCTTAAAAGAAAATGCTTAAAAAGAAGAATGCAAAAATGTGAAAAGGTAGAGGGCAGCATGACAATAAACGGCAGATTCCATATGGGGAGAAAAAAAACCAAAACCCCACACATAAACTAGTGAAGTAGATAAAAAAACCCTACATAAGGCAACCAAATGATGATACAGTTCAAGAACTGGGGGTATGAAAAGAATTCCGTACCAAAGCTTCACAAAGGGAAACTAAAATATCCCACTTGCCTAATAAAAAGTCAACACTGTATCCTAACACCATGCCACACTAAGTTTTAGTTGTAAAAACCCCTAATCTCCAGTAAATTGAATTATTAACCAATGTGTTTTTCCAGCATACTTCATCTCCCTTTTGGAAAACCAGAAACAGAAGCCGTGTGGTTTTAATTCATCAGCTGTACTTATTACTGCTACTGTTACTAAAAAAACGTTCACGAGTAGATCCATGATATTTTGCACACGGATTCCATACTTGGCAAACATCAACACTCCACTTTTGTGAAGCAGTGTCACAACATATTGCAGACACCTAGGGTAAGTATGAAAAGGAAATTTTTTAGAACTCTCAAGGCAGAACTGGGTGCCCAGATCCCAGAGCCTCTCTACACAGGTGAGGAGGAAAGTAGCAACACTCCTGTTCTTTACTTAGGAATGAAACAAAGCATATGTCAATCACAGCAGATGAAGCACTTTCGCCGAATCAGGGAAGAAGGTAGATAGACACAGACATAGCCAGAATGATGAAAAGTGGAAACTTTTGCTACTCCGTTCTTTACAGATATTAAACAGGCCTGATTATAAAACACCATCCCCTGAAGCTTCTTTGTGTTCTGCCCACTAACAGTTTCAACTGGGCTCCATCTTTTATGAGAATATGCTCAATGCCAAAACTCTTCAGGTTCTCCAACTGGTACTTCATGTTCTTTTATTCTCCACTCCACCTGAGGTGTCAGCCAAGCATGTCAGAGTGACCATCTTCTCTTGACTACTGGTCAGCTTGTACAGCAGTTCATCTTCTCACATTGTACTTACTTCTTCTTTTGTTTAGGATCTTCTTCTGTAAAGGATCTCTAAAAAATCAACACTGAAGTTTATCATCTATACATCCAGGGCCACCACTGAGTCCGAGAGGATCAAGGATCTTTCACCTTTGAAGGGCTGGACGACAGACAATTCCTTCAATGTTCTACATTGTTGTTTGGATCCTGTTATGGAGAAGACATAACAGACACCTTTCCATGCTTTATCAGGTACAGTCCTCCATATAAGACTGCTGGTTACACCTATCCAAACATCACTGTTCTCCAGAAGTTCCTTTGTTTAACATGTATCAAAAAATGCAAATGACTGAAACTTTGTCTTCTTAGATCACCACTGCTAGAACATCCTAATGGCTTGGCCCCTAGCCACATGGAGCAAGGACAGGCACTGACTGTTGGAGCCATTTGAATTCCTGCAACCAGCTCAGGTCTGACTGGTAAAAAGGTAAAAGTAAACTGTACGCTTCTGAGTGCAGTGACCCCATGCAGCCCCTTCCATGGGTCATACAACTGCTCTAAAGTGCTGTAACAGACCTAGACCATTGGCTGTTGAGGATCTAAATCTTAGGCGAGAACCTCATCTACTCAACATGCCAGAAGCCTACACACTGTATTTTGCTGGTGGACAACACTAAAGTGGCAAGAGACAAGAATTAGAAACTACAATCTACATCCTTTTCTGAACTTGAAACAGTTCCCCAAGATGTTGATAACATTTCATAGCCTTCTTGTCAAATGTTAGTTTTCATATGCTGAAAAGACATTTTAAAAAGCAAGATGGAAATTTTAGACTCAAAAAAAGATAGTTTTTCACATTTAAAAGAATGTTCTCTGATCAGATAACTGTTTTCTATCATGAGGGCTCTCTGACTTTATCTGAAAACAGACACTATACACAGTCACACAGAGAGCAAAGCTTTTTGCCAAAATTACACACCATCATCCACAAAATCTACAAGTCTTTCAGTGATAGGTGACTAGAGAAAAATGTTTTCTTAATTAGGGAATTTAACACTAGTTACTGGATTATCTGCCAAACTATTTTCAGCTTTCATGCTTCACTAAACCGGAGCTCATCAGTCACAAACCCATTATTACACTGAAGAAAATGGGGAGAAATTAGCATACAAGATGATAGCTTAAAGCTGGTGCTAATTGGAAAGAACTAAGTACTTTTCATTCCTGTTGGATACAATTAGGTGAGACAACCAGGTTCTGGAAAAACAATTTGCTAAACAATTTCAGTGTTGTCTATTCTGTAACCTATATTTAATGTCTAAACATATTCATGCCTTTGCAGTATATCTTGCAACCACAGGGGTTGCCAACTAAAAAAGCTGGTCCAGCTGTAAAGTAAGCCTTGTTCAGAAACATACATACAAAACACAACAACTAATTCATCACAACTGTGGAGATCATCAGTGAACTAAGCTTAAGTTGCCAAAAAGAGCTGGAGAGCAAAACCAACAAGGAAACAGAATGTAATACTCATAATGCACGGTACAGCATGGCACCAATAGACACAGAGATGCAAAATCAGTTGAATTATAGGACTGCACAAAATACACAATCAGAAATAAAAGAAAAACATCTACAAAGAGCTACTGGTGCAAAAACAATTATTGTGCATGCTTTTGTTCATGAATGCTAAAGAGAAAGGGGGAATCTTGTACATGAATAGTTAATTTGTCAAAAGGAAGAAAGCAGACAGGAGGAAAAAGGCAATGCTTCATTATTACTGAACTCAGGCACAAAATGTTAGTTAGACAACTATACTGTAGAAATATACCTTATAACATTAGGGATTTTTTGTCAAGAACTACAGCTGGGTGACTTTAATTTACTTTACTACAAATTATTTATCATGTATTACTCCTAATCTATTCATCACACACCTACAATTATAAATGCATTTCTACCGATAGGTTTTTTATTTAATTCCAAGATGCAACAAATCTCTGTATTTGCAAATGAACTTCTACATCACTATTTATTTTGGCTCAGAACATATTTAATATTTTCTTCAAATGAAATAAGAGCAGTCTATAAACCTGTAACACACCCTATTTTTAGGATTACACCTACCTCATATTTTCCTTTTTAAAAATACAGCCTAATTATGCTTTAGAATGGTACCTCCCTAAACATGATGTGAAAAATGCTTCAACAGATAGCACTCACAAAAACATCCCCCAACAGAAAATGCTGCTGCAATCAGACTTTAATGAACAACTGCAGCATACACCCCATGTTACCATGCAGGGGTGGTGCCTCTCTGTTTACTGAAAATGTTATTGCACCGTCCCCCCTACACCATGTACCAACACTAGCATGCAGTGACATCGCTAATTTTTACATCCTTTAGAGAAAACAAAACAAACCTAGGAAATCACCCTCTTCATCTTCCCAAACAACCCTTGAATTCTCTAATGCAAGACTGTCCAAGGACCCACTGAGACAAACAGACCTTCCCCTAAGGTCTGATTTCTTGTGTTGTAATACTCCAAGTGTGCCAGCATAAAGAAACCTCTTTAAAGTAAAGAAAAAAATCAACAGACAGTATCACAATTAAACCCCAAATATTGATGTACATACACATAAACAGACATAGATATGTACACATATACATGTATTTCTCCTCATGCTTCAATCGTGTAAAGACATCTTGAAAACTGAGGCATCCACGGGCTAAATTGGAAGCCCTTCAAACAATAAAATAGTATTTTCACACAGAAAATCCAGAAGAGCCAAGAGCTCACTGATGAACAGCAGATTTTTATCTCCGATTAAAGAGTAATTTGAATTAACTGATGTTTTAAAATTATTTAAGCTCCCCTCCCATCATGATTTCTACATACACCTAAATTCCCATGTACTGTGAGCAGCCTTATGGGAGTCCATCCCTCTGGTATGTGAGGTTAGACACAGCCTCCGCGGGATAAAAGCCTTTATCCTTCTAAAAATATCCGTGTGCCAGGATCCACTCTCGTAAAGCTCCCTGATGCAAACGGCATCGCCACAGTCCAGGGGCTGCTCTGCTTCCATGAGTAAGCACTAGCAGCATCGGGCTATAATTAGTCGGAGTATTTTTAGGGTCACTGCTCAAAATTAGACAGAAATGACTGAGAAGAACCTCAGAACGGTGGGGGATTTCCCCTCTCCTTTGGCTATTTCCTACTGCTGTGAGGAAAAAGAGGCTCGGCAGGCGCCGGGGAGAGGCGACCCCTCAGCGCAGGGGAGAAGTGCCTGGCTGCTGCGGCGGGCGGGTGGGCGCTGGGAGCGCGCCGCGGCCCCGCCGCCCGCACTCGGCCCGCAGGAGCCGCGCTTACCTGACCGCCACCCGCACCGAGCTCTCGTCCGGGCCGGCCGACATGGTGCCGCGAGCCAGGGGCGGCCGCAGCCTCGCCGGGAGCTCCGCCGGGCCGCGGAGGAGGTGGGGGCACTGCTGCGGCTCCCCCCTCACCTCCTCCTCCTGCCCCGCCACCTCCTCTCTCCAGCCATTTTAGGTGACTGAATGAATAGGTAGGAGCCGCGGCAGTGTAGGGCGGTTCGCTCCGCTCCTCCTCCTTCTTCTTCTCCTCCGCCTCCTCCCACCCGCCCCGCTCCGGCCCGGCCCGGCCCGGCCCTTCCAGCGCCTGGGCGTGGAGCGCTGTCAGTCAGCCACCGGCGGGCCGAGCCCCGGCCCCGGTCAGCGACCCCCGCCCCGCCGGGGCCGGCGCGTCCGCCCGCTGCAGCCGCACTGCGTCAGCGGCCCCGCCCCGGGCAGCACGGGGGGACGGCGGGTGTGCGGGCACTGCTCTCGGCACACACAGGGACACTGGCTCCGGTGCACATACCCCTTCACACACACACACACACACACACACCGCCTCCTGTGCACATACCCCCTTCAACACACACACACACACACACACCGCCTCCTTGTGCATGTACCCCTTCACACACACACACACACACACACACACCCTCCTATGCACGTACCCCTTCCTCTGCATTCCCCCTTCACACCCACACACCCTGATGCGCCGTCCCTCCTCGCACACCCGTTCGTTATGTGGACACACGCTCCTCGTGTTTGCCTTTCCACACGCACACACTCGGTGCTCGCCCCCGCGCACACATCTCTCCTCACACCTCTCCCTCACACCTCCCGCGAAGGCTCAGTACACACGCCCTGCCCTCGCACTGTGCGCTGGCACTGCGGCCGCACACGGCGCCGTTGAGGTGCCCGGCCCACCCGGGCCTTTCCCCCGGCCCACCCGGGCCTTTCCCGCGGCCCACACGGGCCTTTCCCCCGGCCCACACGTGCCTTTCCCCCGGCCCACACGAGCCTTTCCCCCGGCCCACACGTGCCTTTCCCCCGGCCCACACGTGCCTTTCCCGCGGCCCACACGTGCCTTTCCCCCGGCCCACACGTGCCTTTCCCCCGGCCCACACGTGCCTTTCCCCCGGCCCACACGTGCCTTTCCCGCGGCCCACACGGGCACACACAGGGCTCCACACGCACGGCTTGTCCCCACACACAGCTCCACTCACGCTATCAACACGCACGGCGCTTGCACACGCAACCCACAAGGGCTCTGCACGCAGCTTCCAAGGCCTCCTTCCTAGGAAAGGGGCTCATCCCGCTGTCTGGGCTGGCTTGTTTGCCTTTGCACATATTTCCCTTTCCCAGACGGGAGTGAGATGTCCTCGTTCCTCTTCTGTCCCTGGGTGATCCTCGCGACCCTCGTGCCCACAGGAGCACACAGTTTCTCCCACCTTTCTGGCGATACTGGCAGGTTTGCTTGGCGAAGCTCCTCCAGCCAGGCATCTCTGTTCTCACTTCGCTAATGAAATGCCTGGCTTTGAGCTGGAAACTGAGTGGGTGGATGACACTAATTTTTGATGCAAATAGTAATCTCTGCCAGGAAAGAAGCCTGATTATTTTGCCCAAAACAATTCACATTCCTAAGGAAGATTTTCCATCAGAATAGGCCCGGCTTTGAATTTGTAATGATACGCTAAAAACCTTGCAGTTCTGGTTGTTTTGCTTCTGATAGTGAAGGTTGATCACTCCCAGGCCCCAGCCCCTGTCAAAGATGGGCAGGTGAGGTGTCCCAGCCGGATGGGGCCTCTAGCCATAGCCCTGAATCTTTCAAAAGTCTCTCTTTCTCAGCAGGAATCCACTGTGCTATTGTTGCTCTGCATGTTTCTCATAGTTACTTTCTTTTCTGTACCTAGAAATTAGATTGTTTCTAGAAAATGGCCCACCTGAAAGTTGCTATACAAAATGATGGTCTCTTTCCTTCTGAATTACACAGCACCAGCATTCAAATCCCCAACAGCATTTGGAAATATGGGGAACTTTAGCTACATAGCATATTGCTGAGGTACACTGAGATAATATTTATCCAAAAGGGAGAAAAATGGAGACACAGATAGTTCAGTATGAAATCATTTAGGGAATCTGGTACAGGCAGAACAAAGATTACATTTCCCTCATTATGGGCTTCTCAGCTCATTATTCTGTATTTGATGCCATAGGCCAGCTGCCTTGTTTTTCCTTTTGCCATGATATTTTGTGGGGTGGGCAAGATAGCAGATAAAGCTCCTACAGGTGAATTATGTTGGCATTCATACCAAACAGCCTCAAAATGAAAGTGAGAGGAGTTTCGTAGTTCAGGGCATTTCCATCTAGAGGGGACTGAACACTCAAGACTTTGTCATGCATCTGTGGGTATTACACTGAGCTCGGTAAAAATACCTGCAGCCCACCCACAGTGAGTGGAGTCCTATGGCATAATTAGGTTCTGAAAATTTATGTGCACCAGATTTACAAATCCAAATCTTATCCAAAAGTATCCAATGCATTTTGTTTCATCTGGAACAGTTACAAGGTTAATGTAATAAGAATACTCAAGCCAAATTTACACCTTGGCAGTATCTTCCTGCATTTGCTCCACACAGCATCTTTTGCTGGATGGGCCACAGTCCAGCAAAGCTCATCCACATCACATTGCCCATGCCCATAAAATCCTGCTAAGTCAGTGTCTCTGGTTTGCCACGTGAGCTGTGCTGAAAACCCAGCAGGGAGTAGCAGCTGCAGGATGCTCAGACTCAGAATCATACTCTAGACCTTTCCAGGGCCATTTCTTTTCTGGCTGCTGTGTGGCTATTAGACATTTACTTCAGCTTGTGTTCATCCAACCCTCTCTCTATTCCATACTGAAAAAGAATAGCAGATCAAAAGGTCTGGCAGAAGCTCTCCTGTGCTTAATGTCATGTATAGAAATGGGTTGGTATCCTCAGATTTCAGACCTTAATGACAGAGATTTTTTTTTTTTATCCACATTGGTATTAAACAATTTTTGTGCTATAGTAAAACTATTATATTCTAAATTATAATTATTTCAGTCCTACAGTTTTACCCACATATTTTCTTTCTTGGATATTTCACTCCAATTCCAGACTCGTCTGAAATTGACACAGCAAGTGACATTTAGCTTCTTACCATGTTTCATGCAAATTGCCCGGTTTGTGTCCATTGAGATGTAAAGCAGGAAAAATACATAGGTCCTGTTTCTATGCAGGATATTTCTGTGTTGCCATTTCCAGAAAACATTCAACCCTTCTTTCAAAACGAGCTTTTATTTTGGCTTTTTCCAACTTGTCCAATGTAAACAAGCAGAGTGCTATACTGTTAACTTGGCTGCACCAGGAAACTTAAATCAAATCTGCTTTTCATTTCTTATAATGTGAATGACCTGTGCCCTCCACCATCCTATTCATTTCCTTGAAGGTTTAACTTGAATAATTAAGGTCACAATATCTCCCTTTTTTTAATTGTCTAAGTACGTGGCTAAATTACCATTTTCTTGTTTATATAAAGCTGTATTAGCTACATTGTAAAGTTTACACATTTGTCCAATCTCACAGCTAATGAATGAGGTCCTTTCCTAAAGGTCTCCTGTCCTCATGGCTACACCACCACAGGTACCAACCACCTCTGGTCACTCCCTGGTCAGCTGGGAGAGAAGGGGAACAATCCGCAAGGCTGGGGGCAGGGAGGGAGTTTACAGCTCTGGTCCCTGCTCGGAGCTTACAGGGCTGCCGGGAACACCCCTCATCCCTCCCTGGCAGCCGTCCCGGGTGACGGCTGTCACACTTTCACTGCCTCCATTCTTCTGCCATATGACTCAGCACCATGAGCTTCATTCACTGGGAAACCAAACAAAATCTTGTGTTTGGAAGGGTAAGTGCTCTGCCCGACACACACAGCACACCCCGCACAGATGGTCAAGCTGCCCACAGAGCTCCTGTAAGCCTCAGAAGCTGCCTAAAGTCACTGAGCTGCACACAACCTGAATGAGCCAAGCAGACCCCACTTAGGAGTCAGAGCCCTGTGCTTCGACCTGTGTATGTTTGCAGACAAGTTGTATCAGCTGTGCCTATGCTGTACCACTTGGTTTTGAAATTATCTGAGTGAAATGGAACATTTAATATGGAAGAGACCCCACTTGGAATCTTTTAACTGATAACTTACCGGTGCTAAATAAGCCAATTTAATAAATGATTTGACTTGTTAATTGATTATTTATTTGACCTGCTGAACATTTCATTGAATTTGAAGAAGAGATTCTGCTGAGAAATGGAGGTGACTTGGTTTCATCGAGATAGGCAATAATATATGATATATAATACATAATACATTATATATATATATATATATATATATATAATATATATATCACTGATTTCTGACTAATCTGTGTCAAATAGATTAATTGCACCATGACTGGTAGAAGGCTTCAAGAAAAATCCTTAGGTTTTGTCAACAAAACAGTTGACAAATTGCTTTTTTTAAGCACCTGACCTGGGTATCTGCCCACCATTATGAGAAGCAGAGATTCTTTCAGATACAGAGAGTGGAATATGAAATCTTCAAGTGCTATAAAAGAACAATATTGAAGGACATTACACATCATCTGTCTACTTCATGCTGTTTTATCAAATTCACACACACAAAATAATCAGCTAGTACGTAATCTCATTAGTGACTATTTTTTTTCTTGAATTCATATACAAAATAAACTCTTCTTTGCCACATACAAGCCACAATTTATTCAGTCATTTTTGACACACCATGAAGCCTCAACATTAGGCAAACAGGACATAATGTATACAATATAATGAGCAAAATTGATATCATATTTATTCATACAATAGTTTGAAAAATGGGGATATTTTGGCTCATACAAGTCTATAAGATTTTCGCTATAGCTTTTTGCTTGTCCGTGTCTTTCTATGAACTGTGTGACCCACTAACTCTCTGTGCTCCAGTATCTTCTGATACAGGAAAGGTAATTGGACTCCTGTGCAACTGGATTTCATGAGCTGTTGGTGATGGAAATTATGTCAGCAACATTCACACATCAGCAATAATCACTCCATTTTCTCTCATAACCACTAAACTCTTCAACATTAATGTATACAGCGCTTCCAGCTTTCTACTTGGCAAAATGAAACTTCTGTTTGTATTTTCTGCTTGGTGCCTTGGGCTTACATGAGCCTTAGGCTTTTCCATTGTCATCTTTTGAGGGGTCTTTGCTACAAACAAAATGAAATTTCTAAAAACTGTTACAACTTGATTTTTAAGAACTTTCTGAAAGAAGTTTTTTCTTCTCTGACTGGCTTCTCATTTTAAGCTGCAGGTCTTGGAAACCAGTCAAGCCTACAAAAGACATTTAAAATACCTTCTATTTTCTTCCCATCACTAAGACTTTTGGTTAAATAACAATGAGTAAAGGAAAGTGTTGAACCACTCTTAACTTGTGGGCTAAAAATATGCAACAGGGGAGCCTTTGCTTCCAATAACTGAGGATAAGAAAGCAAACTGCTGAAGGAAATTATCACTGGGCTCATGACAGGATGGGGGGAAGTAATCTCAAAGTTGAGAAGGAAGAAGGGAGTGCAAGGTGATGTTTATGTGATTAGAATAACACCAGATAAGGAAAGGAAACAGACTGGTTTAGTCTGGTGTCTGTGGAGAGAAGGTAGAGAAACCAGAAAGGACAGGGTGGAGAAGGAAGAAGGATTTCTCTAATCAAAGCCAAGCAATGGCTCTGCAGGGTTATTTCTGGAGCTGATCAGCATAAGAGGAAAAGCAGCATGAGGCACCTCTGAAGCAAGAAGAAAGGAGGTTGGTGTTTTCCATCTACCTTCCAGAAAATGAATGAACTGTACAGGAGAAAATACAATAAAAGAAACATAAGATAAAATTATCATATCTGGAGCTGAGCAGAGGATTCAGTGGAAAGAGAACCACAATATTTGATGAAGAAAGAAAGAAATAATTTCATTATGTACTAATGCTTTTTACTCATATAATTTTTACTGTGTTAACTATATTGTTGTTAACAAAGCAGTATCATTTCCTCTGCTCCTGGCAGGACAGAGTGGTTGTGTTATACAACAAAAATATGCTTTTACCCATACAATTATTTATCTTCTGGGCCTGAGGAATGCTGTAATTTGTACTAATATAACTTCTGTCTGTACTAAGATGGTCATATCAGAGTCATATATATTCTGATATAAACATACATATTGTATTGTATCCCATAAAGCACAAATACACATTAGATCCCCACTGCACCAGTACTGCTAGACGAGAAGAAAGCACATGAAAATGTACAGGGCTAAAACACATCTCTGGGGAAAACCTCCACTATATGATCTTAAACAGATTCATGATTCAAACCAGTGGATATCACTAAGAATGAATATGCTTTTTATGTCACTGTGTTTTGAGGATTTGTTGGTTAACTGAAAATTAGGATCACCTGTTTTGCAGTAAAATCTTGAAAGTTCACACTGACAACTGGAAGTCCTTTCATATATTAAAGGAAGAATCTAAATAATGGAGATGAGGGGGAAAAAAGACCAGAAAGCAGTCTTTACAATAATGTAATTTAGTTCAATCATTTATAATAATACTATTAAAATCCAGCACAGTATGAATAATAAAATAAGTCTTAGCAGGACAAGACCTTACTGGGTCTTTGGGTTGTTAAATATCACCCAGGGTTAGCCAGCTCCTGTAGTTTTTTGCAAGGGACTTGATCCTGTGGGTCAGAATCTTGTGCTTCTAAACCTGGCCCTTGGGCCTGATTCACTGATGCTTTGAAATAAACCCAATGTGATCAGGATACCTGAATGTTATGCTGTCTTCATGTTGTTGCAAAAGACTAAAGAGTAGTAACAGTGTAGTAGCCAGCTACTTTACAGATCTTAACCAAAGCTTATACAGTTCTTTCCCTTTCTTGTACAGAGAAATTGAGGCAAGGACATATGAATTGCAGATGCCTGTAGAAGAGATGGCTGTCAAAAACAATATTAGGGCTGACTCCTGTGCCTGTGCAAACACTATTAGACCACACCTTAATGAGATGAATTATTAATACAAAAACTGCACGGGAAATTAATTTCTGCTGCCTCTCACCAAAACCAGCTGTTCAGACTTGAATGTGTCACAGTTGCACAACATATATTTTGCTTTAAGGATACAGTTAACCAACATGATGGATTTTTCATTATGTTCTTCCTAATAGTATCCTCATCCTTCCTCTGTCCTTCCCATTTCCCTCTTCACCACCATGATTTCAACCTTTTGTTCAGCCTTCTGGAAGGTACTGAATGATGCCAATCCTGTGTTTGTATGGTGAGCACAGCATTAGCGGTCACAGGGCAGACTCCTCTGGGCAGCCTTGCAAATCTGCCCTGGAAAAAACAGAAAAACAATTACTTTACATATTTAAATGACAAGCATCAATCCCTAGCACATTCCAGATGAAATCAATGTTAAGTTACCCATCTCTGGTAAAATATCCAGATGAAAGGGCTTCCAATGAGGCTGGGAAAGTTTCTGTGTCCCTACAGAACCTACTGATGACTACTAGCAGAGGTCAGTTGCTAGCCAGCTCTATTATTACACTGTGTAAACATCTTATCCCACTGTACTGTGCTCCCAGACTCCCTCCCACTTCTCTATATACCTCTATATACTTCTCTATATATACCCATGGAGTGCCTAAGAACCAGATGGTGAGTTCTTCAGCTTAGAACTTGTACAATTTTTTACAAAATCCCTTTTCCTAATTGGCATCCTTAGGCCTTACCACAATAAAACCAATAAATAGTAATAACAAAAAAAGAAGGATGGAAGGTGGGTGAAGACATGACTAATTACCTAAACAATACTTGGACCACAAGCCACAGGGAACATAGGAGCCTGGGGAAGAGCAAGTGGGTGGAGAGTTACGTGAACAACAGAGGGTTGGGCAGGTAAAGAATAGATATTGCAAGACAAAACTGAGAGTCTTTATTTTGATAGCATCATGGAATTTATAAATTAAGGGATGACAGCTGTAGATTAAGCATGGCACAGGTTACTCTCTCTGTGTGCAGCCTGGCTTGGCACTGTCACACAGACTTGTGAGAAACAAGGTTAGTTGAAATGATGGTATAACAAACTGGGAGATGTGAGAAGCAGAAGTTCCCAAACAAGGTTTGCAGAAGGACCACGTGCTGTACCATGGCAGTGCAGAGCCAAGCCTTGCCTTCCCTTCCTGTGAGGAAGGACATGCTTCCATCTCAGGGCTAGGCTTACACTTAGGTGGAGAAGAGGCATGCACTTTTCCAGGTAGTAGCAATGGTTAAACAACAATTCCTTACCTTCCCCTGGAAACAATGCAAGAAGCTGATATTTGCATTAATATTTATTTTAATTCATTTTCATACCACTCTCTGTGTGTATATCCCCTGCAAACAGGCCAAAAGATGATACTCACAACAGTGATAGACTGAATTTTCTTTAAATTTATATTTATGGGCTGGGAGCATAAATATAGTTGCTTCTAAAATGAAAGAGCACTTCTTTGCACATTGGTTAATGAACTTCCGGAATTCGTTGCCACAGGAGGTTGGGAAAGCTGGCTATTAGCAGGCATAAAAAGGGATTAGACAAGATTTGTGAACAATGCTTCTATTAACAGATAATAAAAGGAACAGGCAGTTCCAATGTCTGTGAGTTTAGGAGACTGGACCAGAGGAAGAGGCCAGGTACACGTGCTCTCCCTGAAAAGTTCTCAGGCTTTGACTGCCTGGTTCTGCCTGCCCCATCTGTGTTTATGTTGTGCTGGGAGTGTGGGGCACTGTCCTGGCTCTGCTGGAGCCCTGTGGCTCAGCCAGGGCAAATGGCCAGCACCCACACAGCTACCCCAGAGCCATCATGGGCATTGGGCAGCAGTAGCACCTGCAGAACGCTTCCTAATGCTCTGATGGGTTAGGCCCTAAGTGGTGCCACTCTCAAAGAGGGCCAGAAACTAGCATGGTGGAGTTGAAAAGGAGTTATAAAGAACAAAAAGGAACTGGCTTTAACAAACTATTCACTGAGGATCAGGAAAATATAGAAAGAGGGAGACAGAAAATTCTGTTACTACAGTATAAGTTTGATAATTGTTTAGGATAGCACCAAAGGAGCTCACTCTCCAAAAGTGAATAAAAACAGGTATTCTTTTATTTCAGGGGAGCCACTAAAAGGAAGAGTGAACATCAAACTAAATGTTACTGTCTAGATAGAAATCATAGATGCGATTTCAGCTGTCTCTTTTTCCAGCTGAAAGCTCTAAATCAATTTGATTCTGCTCACACCATCTCTGAGTACTTCTACTGCCCTTTTCTGCATTCTTCCAATTCTGTTTCCTCCTGCCTGAAATCAGGAGACTGGTCTGGAACTTTACTCCATGTAAGGCTGCACCATGGATTCTTACCCTAGCACAAGGATGTTCTCTGTTTTTTCCATTTTGTTTGCAAGTCCTGAGGCTATGTTTGTCTGCTTGACCAGCACTGAGCAGGCATTTGTTATTCACCATCTAATATCTTCTTCCTGTATGCTAATAGTGAAATCTTTCTTTGTTTTGTTTTCCATTTAAAATGAAAGACCATTTTATCCTGTTTGTGCTCTGAATTTCATTTAACACTTTTTATCACAGAGTCATTCTGTATTAGGATATTCTAGATAGTTAGATATCTAGATAATTCTAGATATTTCCACACCTATTAAAGTTATTATCTCATTGTCTGGCTTTTCACGGAAAATGTAGATCTTAGCAAATATTCTTCCGAGACTCAGATAATCAAAGCATTAATGAAATTAAGGTTGTTTATAGAAAAATAGGAGGAATGAGGAAGACCTGTAATACGTGATAGAATGGTACAAGGAAAAGACTTAAATTAACTCTCTCTGTCTGTGTGTGTGTCTGTGTGTGTGTCTGTATGTGTCCCTGGTTACATAATAGCCACAGAGCACATAACTAAAGAACAGAAATACCTGGAGGGAATGAAGGAAGAATGACTTACAGAGGAACAGGTTGTGATTGAAGGGAACATAGGAGATCTCAGGAATGAAGTTCATTACAGTGATCTATGTACATATCCAAGAAAATCTCTTTATGAAAGTAAGAAATCCCTCACTGCTGGGACACTGCAAATAGCCCTGGCATTAAAGGACCAGGACCAACTGCAGGGTCCATTCAGAAGTGTACTGTGACCTTATTTGTATCTCTAGGCCCATGGACAATGACTAATGAACACAAGAAAGAATTCTCGTTTTCTTCATGCTTTTTCTTCTGCGTTTTCTGTTCTTTGAGTGAAGTCCTGCTGTAACAAATGTGGCAATGTAATGCAAAAAACCTCCCTCACAACCACTGAATAATATTATAGTAGAGAAAAGAGCACCACCTAGTGCTAAGTGCTGTTTCTTGGTGCTGAGGTGTCTCCATACACTCTTCTGGATGTCTTGATTTTAGTGTTTTCCTGCAGTTTACCCATCCAGGGAGGATTTAATCCTTAGCATCAAGGAGTATCCAGGTTCCTGATAAGAGTAGCTGGTTCATCAAGAGCTCAACATCTCTCCGAGTTTTGTGCACATTAAGGTAATGCCCTAGGCACCTAGTTAACATAATTGTGGTTATTTGTCTGATTCATTCGGGCTGGATTCTACTATCCTTACTCACACAACTGTGTTTTGTGCTCCACAGATAAGCATTTCTGCTTTCACTCTAGCGAAAATTAATCAACACTTATGGGATAGGCTTACGATACCAGAAGACCAATCTTCTAATGCTTGCACTTATAAAGACAAGGATTCATTGCATTTACAGTCTGATCCTACACTCACATCAAATTTTCAAGCTTTTCTTTGATACATGAAAGATGTACTTTTGTTTGTTTGTTTGTTTGTTTGCCTGACATGTTTTTTCCTGTTTGATTTGGGGTTGTTTGTTTTTATTTAAAATATCCAGTAGATCTTCAGAAAAAACATTGTTTTGCATAAGAGTTGCCTTCATTATCATGGTGATAGACCATATGCAACCTTAATTATTTTTAAAGTATTTATAGTTAAAATCTATTATTGTTTGTTTTCTTCTGATTAACAATCCACATTATGTTAGTGTTCTTATTTTTGGTCTTCAAAGCCTTCTACTTTGTATCACAGCACTGAGTTTTCTGTCATAATGTAATTAAAATTTCAAAATAAGACAAGCAGGTAAATCAACTTTAAATGATTCGGCATCAACTATCGTTATGCATTATTTAAATAGCTCCAGATTTGAAGATACATGTAGCATTGGATATGTGAGTTAATTTACATATAGGTGTCTATAGTAAAATGCCATTTAAATGTCTTACTCCATTAAAATTTGTGATCTTCAGTGACACTATTAAATTTCTCTAATAATGGAGTTATTTCTTCTTCCCTTGAAATTATTCAGCATTCACCACCAATTTAACAGGAAGATGATGAAACTCAGCTATTCAAATTTCTTCTACATCCCCCAATTTTCAAACCATGGTTTAGACCATAGAGCTTTTTATTTGTCTGTTATAGTCCTACATTTTTATCCTATCAGGCAAACTTCACCAAGTGTAGTCTTCACCTGAAAAGAAATGCTCTGTGACACCTAGAGCTCTTTCTGCCATATTGTGTCTATACTCTCACTGTTGCAAATATTGCCACCCACTAATGACCATTTCTTATTTTCATTTCTAAAATATCTGGTGATTGGTTTGATGTTTTTCTTTATAGGAAAGTTTTGTTGTTTTGTGAGTTTTTTTTTTTTAGTTTACATATATATACATATAAAACTTTGGAAAGGGCTGGCATTTTGCATCTTTTCTTACAGTAGTAACAACTGTGGGGAGCATGGGAGAGTCTGTGGGGAGTATCTCATTTCACGTGGCTTTAATTCTGTCACCACACTCAGCAATATAACATAACATCTATTCATAGCTACACTACTACCACAGTAATTAAATAATTAGCAGGAACTAATTGTTAAAAATATGGTATTGCAGTGAATTAAATAGCCTGTGCACTTCTAACTAGGACATACTTTTTCTCCTCAGGAAGCAAACAAACTCCTGAGAAATTAAACCAAACTCAGCAGTTCAAAGCAAAATTATACTTTGCTATGGGAGCAATAAGAGACTCTGGCAACTGCATAAAGTTCAGGTTTATGGTCCCATGCAAGGAGGGTGTGCAGCCCTACATTAATGACACCCACTAGCAGTTGAGATCCCTGCTGCCACTGAGGGCCTGCTGCTTTGTCCTCCCCAGTCTGGCACCTTGGCTTTTTGTTTTAGAGGAAGCAGAGGTCACCAGTCCTACCCTTCAAACTGGAGTCCCTTTATACCTGTGCAAGGAGAGGGCAAGCCCTGCTCCACTGTGTCTGGCAGCTGTTCAAGCCTCCTTCCCCTGCTTGTTCCACAGCGTCTAGGGAAGGAAAAAAATATACCTGTGTCAATGCCAGCTTGGGAGAGTTAGTTATTCCTGTGGGACTTCACAGCATGCTCACTGTCAGGAAAGTTTGGCAAAGGTAAGGCTAGTTGCAAGCAAGAAGCCAGAGTCCTGCTCTGCTGTGATGACAGCTTTTGCAGGAGCAAATAAATGGCATCTATTTAAAAATTGTTACAGACCAAAGATTTTTTTTTTTTCCCAGACTGTCTGTTTGTTCCCAGTTCTGGTTTTGTTCTGTGTTTTCAGTGAGCATATAATTACCATGAATTATATAGCAGAACAGGGTGTGTATAAGGCACACCTTGAACAAGCAGGTTCTCATTGGCTTGAGCAATGGCTTGAGAGGTGTTGTTTCCCAAGCACAGCTTGCAAACCCACGGTCTGGGAGGCCTCTGCCGAAAACTGTTTTGTTTTAAAACTTAAAAAGTGACATATCATACCTCCTGCAATGACAGGGAACTCTGTAGCTCTTGGATTAACTAATCATAGCCTCTTCTCATAGCAAATATGAAAACATCAAAGATCACAGATTAAAATTGTATTCAAGCAGATACAGATACTGACTGTCAATCATTTTTAGCAAATGTCTAATAAATCCTTCTTTTTATGTTTGGGCAGGGTAAAGTAACCATCTTGCAGATTTCATCACCGTATTTCAGTTTAGTCCTAATATTATTCATAGAATGATCTGGTTTTGAAGGGACCTTATAGATCATCTTGTTCCAACACTCCTGCCATGGGCAGGGACACCTTCCACTAGATCAGGTTTCTCAGGGCTGCATCCAACTGGGCCTTGAACACTCCCAGGGCATCAAAATGAGACTGACTAATCTGTAGTTCCTGACAACTTTCTTTTTTCCTTTTTTAAAAATGAGAGTTATGTTTCCCCTTTTTTAGTCGGTGGTGATTTCACTGGACCACCACAATTTCTCCAATATGATGTATATTGGCTTACCCACTTCCTCCATCTCAGGATCCACAGATGGATCTCATCAGGTTCCATGGACTTGTGCACCTTCAGGTTCCTTAGATGGTCTGAAACCTGATTTTCTCCAAAACTGGGCAGTTCTTCATTCTCCCAGTCCTGCTGACTTCCTCTTTACATTGCTCCTGAGTTTGGAGGAAGTGACCTTTGAATATTAACCACTTTCTCAGGGTTCTCTTTCCTCCAGGACTTTCTCCCATGGCACTCTATCAAGCAGATCCCTGAATAAGCCAAAATCTGCCCTGCTGAAGTCCAGGGTATGGAGCTTGCTGTGCACCCTAATCACCACCTTGGGCATCTCAAACTCCACCACTTCATAGTCACTGCAGCTCAGGCTGCCCTGGAGATTTGCATTCCCCACCAGATCCTACCTGTTGGTGAGACCAAGGTCCAGCATAGAACCTCTCCTGGTTGGCTCCCCTATCTCTTGGAGGAGTTACCATCAATGCATTCCAGGAATCTCCTGGATTGTTTATGCTCTGTTGTGTTGTCCTTCCAACAGGTACTGGGGTAGATGTAGTCCCCCATGAACACCAGGACATCTGAATGTGAGAACAACCGTAGAGGACCTCATGTGCTTCCTGGCCTGGCAGCTGTAGCAGACCCCCACTACAGTGTCACCTGTCCCTGCCCTCCCTTTAATCCTGACCCACGGGCTCTCGGTTGGCTCCCCTCTCCCCCCAGACTTTGCTCCACGCACTCCAGCTGGTCACTGGCATAGAGTGTAACACCCTGTCCTCATCTCTCCTGCCTGTCCTTACATTCCAACACTCCTGTCACAGCAGCCATCCCAGGACACAAGATCACAGCTCTGCAGGTGAGTGCATGTCTCTGCCTCCTCCTGTTTGTGCCCCTGCTGTGTGCACTTGCACAGGGGCAGCAAAGTCGGGTCCCCAGTGAAACCAACTCTCTGGTTGGAGTGTCTGGAATTTCTTTGTGCTGCCCTTCAGGTGCTCTCCTGCTGACCTGTGATTAAGGTTTTTAGACTGAAGACCCAAAGACAGTATTTGTGCTCTGAATTTCTCTATTTACCTGGTAAAATGGTGACCACATTGACAAACTCTTGACAAACTGTGGGGCAAAGTTCTAATTCACTTCCTTTTTGCTGAAGCATGAAGTGCATGATGTTCATGCAGGCCTGTGACGTGTGTACATGAGATCCCTGTCACAAGATACCCTCAGACCAAAAACCCCAGTGATACTCAGAAGAGACCGAAGTTTTCCAGTGTCCTTGATGAGGTGCTCCTTGGTTGTACAGGACATGAGTGGTGCTGGTAGCCTGTACTTTGCCACGTGATTACCAATGATAATTACCAATAAACAACCCCTTCACATACCAAAGTCCAAGCCACACTGTGAATAACTGTGGTTACAGTTAGCTACCCCTGTAGGCAAATTTTTATATAATTGTCCACTATGGGTACATGTTCACACAGCTTCCAAACTGTCTTTTAAATTAAGCTAAACCACTCAGACATGTGGCAGCTCATTCAGCCAGCAAACCCTCTCAAGACATACAGAAAGTTTGGCTGGAATTTGAATTAAAACCAAAGGAAATAATGTAATGCTACTTTCAAGAGACAATTCTGCCTCCCCTTGGCTAGGCAGCAATGTGTGCAGCCATGTCATTAGAAAGACAAAATTTGTCATTAAAGTCATTGTGCTGCTTTTTTCCTCTAAACCCTCAGTTAGGAGGCAGCAAGAATAATCAATGAGTTGTGCTTAAGGCCTGTAATACATAATAATACAACTCGATACTCACCACTATCTAATTTGCCATTCAATCTTTAGCATAACTGCATGTATTTCTCCAGAATGCTCAATAAAACATTCTTAATTATACAGGCTTTCCTGCATATTTTCTAACTGAACCACTATTTACAGTATTTATTTTTAACCTGTGTGTCATGTTCTTTGAAATGAATCTGAACTTTAACCTGTTCCTGTCATCAGCCGCCTGCTGAGCTATCTTCTATTACCCAACAAGCTTTTGTGTAGAAAATACTGTGATTTATGTACTATAGTACAACCCTCTATTTAGTTACATGTAAAATCTTGTGAAATCTTTTCTGGGAAGACTGAAATTTTCCTGGTTTGACTCAGTTTAAAGGTATACACAAAATAAAAGATAAAATAATCTTGTTTTGTTTTGTTATATGGCATAAAGACAAAGTTATTTTTTAAATTTTGTAGTTGGGCTATATCTTGTCATGTTATCTTATCATAAAGAGTTTCAAAGATATGATGTTTTTTGTAAAGGCCAAACTCCTGCACACTCATAGTTATGAAAGAGTAAAATCTTTCCATATTAATAGGAAAGTATCCAGCACTCATATTCACAAAGAAAATATGAGAACTCAGATTAGCTGCATATTGAAGGCTTCTAAGTCAGAAATATTAATATAACAACAATCCAGAATTTATTGTTTCCTAAAAATATCACCATTTTAAAGAAAAAACTACTCGAGGTGTGGCATTAGCAAGCACAAAACCTTGCTCCATTTTTCTTCATGAATGTATCAGAAGTGTTTGAACTCTGCATTGGAAACAGATTGTGCAAGCCATCCCAAACACGTAGAACCTAGTTTTGAAGCATGAATAAACAGGTTTCGAATCACCAGGGTAATGGAACTGAAATATCTCTAGGTAAGAACAGGTGGGGAAACATTTCATCATGTTCTGTAACTCACAGGTCCAGCTGTTTGTGGCACGTGCAGCAGCACTCGTAAGAAAACCTATTTTCCACATTTCTTTACACAATACATGTGGCATGCCATGAGAATCACATCAAGGCAGCATCTACTGGATGCAGAGGAAGAACTGTGAAGAAAAGGCAAAAACGCCATAAAACTTTGCCCACATATTTCCCAGGCTGCAGCAAGCAGCAGGTTAGAAACATTCCAATCTTGCCATCGTGTTGAGGACACAATTGATAATCACCAGGAAACACACCTAAAGATATGCATGGGTGTAAGTCTGTGCTGGCAACATGGAGAGGTGCTGCATCCGCACGAGGTACATCAATAGCTCTCATAAATCTTGATTACTGTGGAAATAAAGAGTAATTTCACATCCATGTGGGCTGGTTGGAAATCCATCAAGAGCCTTTATGTACTGCTTTCTGTCCCACCCACACAACAGTCACCAGTTCTGCTGCTCTCCTGCTCTAGAGTCCCCTCCTCTGGGCGATGAGGAGCTGGCTGCTGTGGGTACTCGTGTCAGTACATGCCACACGCAAAGCACTAGGCAGGCTGTCCCTGTGCCCCACACACCCATCATGTTTATCACTGGACCCAGTGGGTGGCCTGGGATGAGTGTCTTCCAGCTGGATGCTGGACATGCTGGTGTTCAGACAGAGAAACCACAGCAGGCCAGAATGGCATTGCCATGGTCATGGCTGGTGTGGCCAGAGGCTCCCAAAGACATATGGGTGTCCCATAAGGACCAGGGGTTCAAAGAAGTTCTACAAATGGGTTAAAAAAGAAATATTAAAATTTTCTTTGGCCCATACAATACTGGCTGAAGGGGTTGAAGGGAGCTCAGCTCTAATGATTCACTAAAGGTGGGCAGCAGCTCCCCTGTCTGTAGGCAGGCTCTTCTGGGATGGGAATGAGGGCTCTGCTGTGGAGAGTGGTTTTCCAGCTGCTCCACCTAACCCTGTCAGATGGTGAGGGACATGTCCCTGGCTGGCAGTCCCACCCCACTGCTCTGGCTGGGGAGTGGCTCCTTCATCTCACTCTTGGTTGACTTCATGGCAGCCCTTGCACAATCCCTGGAACTATTGCCAGGCATCTCTGTTATGTGAACACCCTGAGAGCTCTTATGTACTCAGTTTGAAACAGACTTCAAAGACGCTCTGCTTCTAGTCTTCAAAAGAAAGTTCTACTGCCCCCAGAGGGGAAGCATTCCCTGGCTTCCCTCTTCCCCAGCTTTCCCTTTCCTCCACCGCACTGCTGGTTTTTTGCTCCATTGAAATGCAGCTGCCCTTGCAGCCTCTGAGCCTTTAACCTCACCCCATCAGCATGAGATAGGTGTAATGTTTCCTCCTTCCCCACTCACTTCCCCCGGCGCAGGGCCATAGGCAGAGCAGCAGGAAGGTGTCCAAGGACACCCGGGATTGCTGCTGGCCTCGGCCCCACTCCTGCACTGGGGCCAGAAGGACGTGGTGTTTTGGGGAAGCCAGGCTGGTAGCTGTGCTTCCAAAACAGCACACATGCTTAATCTGGAACAGATCAGAGGAACTAACCTGTTTTCTCAACAAAGCCAATTCTCACCCTTTTTATCACAAATCTCCTAAGAGCTGGGTTTCACCCTGCCCTGGGAATTCCAGTTCTGTGGAGGTAAATAAAGGAGAAATATACAGAGAGGGGTTTTTTTTATTTTTTATTTTTTAAATAAATAAAAAAGAACTTATTTTCAGTTTCGCAGCCAGAGAATAAAGCCTGAAAATATGAGCCACAGGCAAGGCCAGATGCAAAGCAGTGCTGTGGGTGTGTGTGCTAGATAGATACTGCCTGTGCTGTGTGGCAGCTCCCTGTTCTGGGACATTCACCAGCACCTCCTCTTGAGAAAGACGTGATGTAAACAGTTGTGCTCAAAACACGGTGAATAAGCAGAAGCAGAAGCACAAAAATGAAAAAAACCTAAAATTCTAAAATTCCAGAATTTCCAGTTTCCGAAATACATGACCCCCCCTTATTTCACCTTGGAAGAACAGTGTCAGGAACATGTCCCTCTGCATCTTGTCTTCAAACACTGTGGTCTGTCAGCAGACAGACAGTGTCAGTGATCTCTGCAGTGGAAACCTGTCTGAAAGGGAGCTCTGATAGTCTCAGATCTGCTCTCTCTGGAAGTTTTTCCAGGCTAACCTCTTTAACGTGCAGGAGGGACACACCATCTGCCTGCTGGATCGGAGGAAGAGTGTATGAGGTTTAATTAAGATGATTTTGCCCTCCAGACAGGCTGTTTAAAAATTAATTTTACTTCTCCTACCTCTTCCATTAAACTCGTAAGCTAGAGGGAGCAATGCACCCTGAAATACTGATTCTGCCTCTCAGATGGCAGTGACCTACATTTATGGGTGCTCAGCCCATGAGCTGATGCCCGGGACTGTTGCTGTCCCACCAACTCTGCAGACTGGAGGAATGATCAAGGCACTGGTTTGGATTAGAGGCAGAGTTTGACATCAATCCTTTACTTTCATTTAAATGCACCATGATTCATTATCTCAGGCAGGATCCCATATCAGGTGCATTAGGAAAGCTTTGTGAGAGACAAGCTGAGGTTGTTTGATCAAAGCTATGCCCTAGGCAACATGAGAGTTCTTCCCAGCCTACTACAGCTGGTTTCTGTAAGGGCAGACAGCACCGGTTTGAGTGCTGGAACTGACTGGAAGGAAACTTAGATGTGTTTCAAATTTTTTCACTATTTTTTTTCCTCCTCAGCTTATCAGTCATGTCAGTCCTACTAAACAAGGAATAACTAAAGGCCATATTCAATTCATCTTTGGTTTGCACCTGCAAAGCTTACATCATCTTCACTGCAGGCTTCCTAAGTATGGCAGATGAGTATTCAGCTAGGAAAATGTCAGCCTGGAAGATATAAAGTCATGAAACTCTTGGGAAATGCCACGGTTACTGAGCCTTGCCCACAGCAGTGCTGCTCCAATTAAGTAATGTAGTGTGCAAACAGTGGGAAGAAGCATTTGGGAAGGAATTTAGGATTTGTGAATAATTTCAAATCTCACCAATTAAATATGCAGTGTATTGCATAGTCTGTCACTCCAAAGAGCAACTAAGCACCTTAAAATTACATTAATATAAAACAAAACTGTTAAGTGCCTTCATAATGCTAGGGGCCATGAATACAGCCACTATTTTATGTGTTATGCCTTAAAGTAATGACAATTTCTTATCCCACTAATGGCAAAAGGATTTGCACATGTCATCATTGGAACCCACTATCAACAATCTTTACAGGAAATTACTGCAAAGGAAGCAAGCCTGGATTGGGAGCAGACCTTGGCAATGCTATGCTGATAGGAGTCTGCAAACTCAGCAGTAACGAGGGTTCTTTCAAGTTCCTCTCTAATAATCTAATCAGTGTCATTAAGGAAACCTTTTCAGAACAGCTGAGTGACTGCTGACTGGTGACTCTAAGCTTTATGGTTCAAACATTTGCTTTGTTTAGTTTCCCTGACATGCTCTGTGTTTCACCTGCAACAAATTTGGCTCCACTGCTCAACATGGTGTTCAATTCAGAATCACTTTTTGTCCTGCCAGAAGTCCAGAAGACTGGAGTTCTAGCAGCACTTTCGAAACAGCATTCCTGAGGCTTAGCATTACACCTGGAACAGGAAACCTGAGCCTCTAAGACAAAAGAGACAATACACAAAAGTTTGTGTATTTGTGCCTGAATCTGGTGCTCAGTCAGCCCCAAGACCATCTGATTGAGTTAAAAAAGCAAGACAGATGAACTCTTCCAAGTCTGGAGAGCTCCTGAGTGCTCATGGAGTGCATTTCTGGTGAAACTCAGCCTGAAAGCTCTCCATGGCATGCAGCAGAGTTCTTACCTAAGCCGCTGTGGGTGAGGACTCATCTTCAAGGGCAACAAAACAAATAGTTTCAGCTCACACACACCTCATTCTTCAGGAAAGTGTGTAGCCATGCCTCTTCTGCCTCTACACACAAGAAATCAAAAAGCCCTTGTAAAGACTGTGGCAGTCAGATAGAACTAAAGCAGAAGCCCAGATAGATTATAACTGATCTAAGACCTGCTTGGGCAGGTGTGTGCAGACAGCAGAGGTTTGCTGGCCATGCTCTGGGCTGGTGTGGCAGGAGCCTGCTTTGATCTGGAGGCAGCCCAGAACTGCATTTCATGCTGCCCAGCGTGGTGTTCTGCCTGGCACTGGGGAATGCAGGGCAGCTCCTGAGGGAAGAAGTGAGTGCCTTTCAGGATGGGCAACACTGACCGAATGTGCTCTCATGGGAGCTGGGGCAGGGCAGCTCAGGTCTGTCTGTACCTGCTTCCAAATGCAGGAAAAGAGCCGGAGATACTCATCTTTCATGGCTCCAGGTCTTCAGTCCCTTCCTCCCAAGCTCACAGTAGCACTTCTGTGCAGCAGAGTTCAGCAGGGTGGCTGTGTTGTCCATAAAGCACAGGGTGCTGCAGTTGCCTTGACTCCAGCAGCATGGGAGTTCCCACTTTCCTGCTGGCCAGGAGGGACTGGTTTGGCACCACTTGACACGAGCCATAGATGCCATCAAACAACACCCTTTGCCAAACAAGCACCTTCTGCTGGAGTACCCAAGCAGCCATCGGAAGTAAAACCTGTCCTGGCTTCATTAGAGTCTGAATTCGTCTACTTCCAGCTCCTGCATCTCATTTATGCCTCTTGCAGCAGCATAAGGCTCTGAATTGGCAAAGTAAACACACATCTTCAAGCATAGTTTTAAACAAACAGAACCAAATTGCTTTGAACATGGCCTCACACTCACAGCAGACTAGGCAGGTATTAGTGATACAGCTCTAACTATGTCCTAGGTAAGAACTTGCTTTGGGCCCATCTGGTTTCTCTTTAAGGTTCCCCAGAGGACTCCAACTTACCCTGGAAATTTGGACAGACAAAATAGGAGTGAAAGTCAAGAGAGTGAGAAGATTTTTTAGGAAATAATTCTTTTTAGGAGGGTAAAGGGTGAGAAAGGCTGGGGCCCAGGCTGGTGCACTAAGCTCTGGTTTCCCAGAGGGGCTCAGAGGGGCAGAGGAGCACCTTGAGAGTGGCCCAGCTCTCACGGTACAGCTCTGTCCTTGCCCAGTGCCAGACCAGGGGGGAGGGTCTTAGGAAATTGACAGTGCCAGATCAGATCAATTAAGGGAACATCTATCAGACTCATTTTTTTAGAGACAGATACTTTTTAATAGTTTTAAAACTGATTGCCACTTGTTGTCTTTTGCTTTTTTTTCCCCCTGGTTGTTAATTAAATCCTTTGCCAGACAGAAGCAGTTTTCAACCCATGACTTGAAAGAGGCATTAAACCTCCCTTCAGAAGTCCCTGGAAATAAGTCCTTACAAAGGAAGTGCAGTCGTTCTCCCAAGCTGGATTACCTTGCCTCCACTTTCATCTTGGCATGAAATACATTAATCACTCTTTTTTTTTCACCTATAATAATTTAATCAAGACTCTAATAAACAGACTCTTCATCCTCTGATGCTCAGGAATGAGCCACATGGCACATAAATAAGGGAACATTAGCGATTAGACAGGAGTTGAATTCTCTGTAGCATTATTACAGTGGAAAAATAGGCCAGCCAGAGACCGCAACAGCACCTCCTTATATGCTCGTTTTGCTCTAGCAAGGATATGGGGATTTTCAGAATTTTCCTTCTGTGGCTGCCATTTCACACTGCTTATAAAGGGATTTTGGTTGAACAGCAGAGCTTGGACAAAGCATGTTCTTATTTAAGAACAGATTATATATATGGGTTACCTGGAAGTACTCCAAAGGACACTATAAAAGGCAGTTGTATGATGAAAATTGTGGGCTAGGATTAAAAGAGTATTCTTTGTTTTTCACAAGTATGAGCTAAGTTTTAAATCAGCCTGGCTTTGCAGGTATAAAGTGTTGCTGGGAAGTGTTTGCTCAGTGCAGGAATGTCCTGTTACTGTGAGTGTACACCTAGCAGAACCCAGCTTTACCACTACCAGTTGCTGCACCTTAGTACCTTGCCAGCTGCTGCATTTGAATTGTGCAGACATTACTCCTTAAGACTTTTCCTCAAAGTGTTTGGATCTATAAAAAAAAATCCAGATGTATTAGATAGGACCCACCACCTCACTCCCTCTCTTCCAGCACCTGCCACCAAAGGCAGCAGCCCCAGATGTCTCAGCACTGCATCCATCTCAGCGGGGACAGAAAGTGGGACAAAAGGGTGGGAAGGAAGATTTAGTGCAACCCATATATAATAAAGACAGAGATCTCCAAACACACCAGCACAGCAAACACCAACTGATAAAGAAGTATCTCATAAACTTGATGTATTTATAGCACACTGTGGCTACAATTGAAGAGAAGAACATTTTAACTGAGAACAAGAATATTGGAATTACTGAATGCATTTTTTTTGGTTACTTAAATATTAAATAGATTTGGTTTGCTTCACTATCATATTATTTAAGGTAAGAATAATTTCTAATTCCCAAAGATTCAAGTCTTTATGAAAAGCAATATGAATCTGATCTATTTGAAATGAAACTCTAAAGTCCAACAAATATGAACTCTCTTTCAAAGACATTTCAATCTAAATAACTTTTATGACTTTTTTTTTTTTTTTCATGCTAGAGTTGATCAATAAATGAATGGTTTTGGGTTTTTGTTTGTGTTATCCTAGAAATGCTGTGTCAGAGACAGCTTGCCTTTGTATGTTTGATGACAAGAAAACTAATGTCCTATTGCACAATTACTTTCTTTCCTATACAGGTTTCATTATTCTCTTTTTCTAACATCTGGCTCCTCCCATGGGCTCTCCTGGACTGTTTTTCCCAGAGCTCATCCCAGCCTGGTGTCTCACTGGGAGCCCAGCCCCAGGACCCAGCTGGCTCCTCAGCCCTGCATCAGGTACCATCACCATCTCTTTTTCCCTTTTTTAATTACCTGTTTAAAACCAGATTGTTCAGATGCATCAGACTTGCACTGAGTCAGTGCAGTATTTTTGAAAAGTCACTGTTACTCTCAGAGATGGTATCACATTAGGTTAAAGACACTAATTTAAAAAATACAAAGCAGGTGCAGCAGAATGAGCTGTAATCAGAAATAAGCCACACAGAGACAGCATTAAGATGTTCTTCCAGATACTCCCCACCTAATATAAAATTTCACATGTGGAAAGTCTTTGAACACCTTTGCTCTGAATATTTCCTGAGTCCTTTTAGCTTCCATGATGCAAGTCTTGCTGTTCTCTTTCTTCTGGGAATACCTAACCCTTGGGCAGAGGCTCAGAACTTTGGCGCTTCCCATCAAACCCATGCCACCAGTCCTCCTGATCAGAAAGCAGTAATGCTTTCCAAGGAGTGGACACCAAAGCATTTCTTGTTAAAAAAGCTGAAATTGAAGTGCAACCTCAGCTTTCAGCTTACCTTCTTCACTACTGTGATGCCTGGCTTGATGCATGAGCCCCAGCCTGATCCGACAGCTCACCCAGAGACCTCCAAAAATGGATTTCTCATTCCTCATGTCCTGGACTTCACTCTCTGCCAGTACTCTCCCTCTGAGTGGGTGCAGTGGCTGCCAGGGAGGCACAGGGGACAGGACTCAAGACATCCTTAAGAATCTAGTTCTCAAGTGACCACCATCTCCACTGGCTCTCCAACTGCGTAATCCAGGTCCTGTACCACACAGTACCTCACCATCCCCTGCCACACAGCTGGAAAGGGGCTGGACACAAGCCAGCTCTGTGTCAAGGCTGCTAAGGAGGCAACTGTTGTCCTCATACTCCCTAAGAAAAAAAACTCACTCCTCTGCTAGGCCATTGTGAGTTCTTGCTTGTTGATTTTTTGTGGCACTGATGCTCTGTGCATAACTGTATCTTACAAAAACCCCAACAACAGCCTTTGGGAGTGATGCTGCTGAGGCATCACCTAATGTTGCCATGGTCCTCTGGCTCACTGCTTGGTGTAGTCTCCTGGAAGAAAGCCCCAGCAAGGGGTGGCAGCTCTTGCCACCTTCCTGTCACAGATCAGGTACACACTGAAGTGGATGACACAAAAGACGAGAAACCTCACGGCAGCCTTTGACGTCAGCCTGACCTAGGAATGAAATGCTTGTGTTAACTTGAAAACACACAGCGTCCACCCCGAGCTTTCCTGCTCCATCACAGAAACTAGGGCTGGGAAAGGACTCCCAGAGCACATGCAGGCAGGTCCTGACTGCTTTGTGAATGACTCATAAAGAATACTGTAAACTGAAAGTAAATGCAACGTTTTATTTGAGGTTGGAATAAATTACAACTGTAAAGCATATTTTATTGCTTTATAAATTGTCTGCTCTTAAAAGGCATTAATATCAAACATAAACAAAACAAAGACACATTTGATTAACAGTTCAGTTCTCCTAAGCTTCATGGACAGCTCAGTAGGGGGATTTCTTTATATGATTGGCTCAGAAATTTGACTTTGACATGCATTATCACCATTCATAAGTTTGAGTGGACTGCAGATGTGTTCATTTGCTTTAAGATTTTTCTCTAAAATATCCCATTTAATACCCAGTCCTTAATTCCCTATTCAAATACAAATCCCACTGCTTTTGAAAAATTCCTTTGAAACATATGTGGGGTTTTCTGTCCCTGCAGAAGGAGGATTTCCAAGTCCAAACCAGGAATGAGTCTGACCCCAAAACTAAGTGAAAAAGAAACTCCTTCCAGGTTAAAATAGTGAAATCCCATGCACAAAAAATGTGTCCTTTCATTCTGAAGATCCTTGCAAAACCACTTTGCATTGTCTGAACACAGTAACGTGGAGAATTTGTATTTTGTTGTACAGACTCTACCTGCCTGAGGCAGGTATGAATTTTGCTCATCATCTCTACTTCTCTAGGTGCCAACAGACCCAGGAAATCCAGTCTGCCCTGAGCCTGGGGGGTGAGAGGGTGCTCACAGGGCTGGGTGTGCTCAGCACTGGGCAGTACCCAGCCCTGAATGCACAGACACCGTGATGGGGTCTGGCTAGCTCCAGATTGGTATGACAGGCAGAAAGGAGGCCAAAAAGCCACTTCCTCAGCTTCCTGGGGAGCCACAGCTACTGAACACCAAAAAGGGAATGAACATTCATAAGCAGCTCTCATTGCACCACAAAAAAATCATCCACCAAGGCATCCTGTCCCACTTTGACTCTTGCACTGCCAGGGCCATGTGGTCCCCATGCCCTGGCTCCAGAACAGTGTCTCCCTGAGCTATTCCTGAGCAGGGAACATGCACCTCTGCTAGGCTGGGCCTGAAGCAGCACAAAATGAGCTGGACTATGCCCTGTAAAACTCTCCAGGAACAGAAATGGAGACTCCAGTCTCAATTAGCCCTTGGAACAACATGGGTTTGCAGAAAATACCTCCAGGCAGCTTCTCTTCCTGACACAAAACTAACTTGAAAAATAATGAGCCACCAGTACAGAAATTCCTTCTAAATCCAGCTCAGTATCACTCAGAAAGTTCCTGTTTAGAGAAGAGTTTCTTCTCCTATCAGCCTGTAATGTTTTTGCCATGCCTACAGGAACATAAATAGCTGAGTGAGATGCTGGAGTATTTTAGACTATACAGCTGAATGGGAGTGGTTTTTTATTACTGGATCCAAGAAATATATGTCAAACTTCAAAGAAAATACTATTAGATTGATCCTGGTGTGATGTCAGTTTTCATCAAAATCTTATCAGTAACATATATAAATTTAGTATGTTTTATGCATATTCTCATTTTTAAAAAAAACAGCAAACCAACTTTCTTCTACTAAATATGGTTTCCTCAGAAGAGATTTGTTTTGTGCCATGAGGGACAGCCAGCTTTGATCTCTGTAAGGCTTACAGCAGATTTCAGGTGCTGCACTTGCCCACAATGGCTCCCAGCAAGTCAAAGGACAGGACCAGAGCTTTGGTGGGATATCTGGAGCTGTGCCAAACTGGGCCAATTCTTCAGCACTTTTCAGTATCCCACTCATTCAAGGAGTGGATAACCCTGATTTAGTTCCTGTAACTTTAACATTTAGCACATGTTAAAGTGCTAAATGGAGAGGTGGGGAACAGCAATGTCCCTTCCTCCACCTCAGGTCCTGGCTTGGGAAAGGCTTGTGGAAAGGTGGTTTTGTGGCTGCCTTGTGCTAGCAGGATGCATTGCAGCTGGGAAAAGGGTATGTGCACGGTGTGCCCAGATTCATCTCATCTTAGAGAAACATCAATCAGGACCTGCAAGCTTTTACACTCATCAGTCACCTCAGTTATGCTCACTGAGAACAGATTCTTGGCTGACTTCTTTTTTTCCTTAGCAGTGATGAATTTTGCTTTGAAGATGAGAAAGGGGAAAGCTCACCTTCAGGGAGAGGGACAAGCACAGACATTTGCAAATTAAAATGCATACACGTCAGCCACCCCAGCAGTGACCTCCATCTGCGCTTTACGACACAACGTCTTATTATCTTGAACCTTAATTTTTCAGCCCTTTCAAAGGTTCCCAGGAGCGTTCCTTTCTGTATCAGTGAGATGTCTCCAGAAAAAAACTAATGAAAGGAGTCAACTGTTGTCACCAGGGTAAGTTACTGGGTTACATTCAAGCCACAGACTATGGAGGGAGCAGACTTGCTCGATTTTCTGGTGCAAATGCCATACCAAGCAGCAAGCTGAGCACACTGAGAAGGAATATGGCTAATGTTTAGTGCACTGGACTGGGATTTGGCAGATGGAGTTAATTCACATTCCTCTTGTTCTTGAAGCAATCAGAAAAAAGAAACAGTTTATATTAACTTCAGGGTGCTCAAACATTTCCAGCTCAGCAAATGCCCCTAAAATATTTCTCCTCTCCAAACAGTTCCTAGCAGTTTATGCACTTCTTCTCTCAGACTAAGAACAACAGACAGAAATCTTCTAAGGAATCACACTTCTGGGGAAAAAAAAGAACCAACAAACTTCAGGATTGCTACATCTGTGCTAAGGCTCATTTACCCATCTGCAAAGCCTCTTACCCCTCCTGATTTTCACTCCTGAGCTGCCCATTTGCCATGCACTTGCAGTCAGAGAGAACAGGAGCTCTTAAATACATTCACATCTTTATTTCTAATTCTCCAGCTTTTGTATTCAGCAAGGCACTCAGGCCAGCACAGTCTCAGGCAGTTCTGTTAAAGCACCTTCTAACTGATTGGGGACCTGAACTGAAAAGCTGATGGGACGATCAGTGAGTGCATCTGAAAGCAAGGCTGTTTACCAGTGCATTTTTTTCACAGGGAGGGCAATGTTCAGCCACTCCACCAGAATATAGCATGTATATTCATTAGTGGTTACCAAATGCTCTAACTTTTCACAGACCTTTGTAAGTGCTGAACATTTCATTTGGCAGGACAGCCATGCCTGAGAATTCAGCATATTGTTAGAAACTGCCATTTCCTTCTCCTACAGTCCTTCTCATCACAAAGTGTCTCATGGAACAAACAAGTGTCTATATTGTGATTATGCCAATGGAGGAACTGGGACAGATATGGATGCCAGCTGGATTGGACCCATAGAGCACATGAATGATTTCGTCAAGCGAAAACTAAGTCACTTGATGCCAGGCCCAGTGCTCCATCCACACCACCTGAGGTTACCAAGTAAGGGACATAAATTATCCCCCAAAGGAACTGATGTATCATGAAGGGCAAAGAGCCTCTGAAGCTATGTGTAATGGCATGAAGCACAAGTATATTACATGTTTAGCTCTGTCCCTGTTTCTCTGTAATGAGGGCAGTGGGTTGCTCAGACAGTTGTCTTCTGGTCAGCCTATTACGTTATTTCCTATGGAAATGCAGGTAAAGGCATGTATACTATTCAGTAGAACAGAAGTCTTATTTTACATGGGCTGAGAGAATGTTTCTTATACCCAAATGAGATTTTTGCATGCATCTGCATACTCACCCAGATACTGCCCCTGCTGTGCTCCATGCCTGAGTGTCATGCCCGGTTGCTCTGCGTAGCAGGCATGTCATACGCACACAGTGACCTGGTACATTCTGCAGGCCGAGTCTCAGGCAAAAATTCACCCAAAAAAACCTAAGTTTGTTGGTAGTTTCTTGCAGTGAATTGGGCTTTCACTAGGAATTAACAGGAACATAAGCTGTAATGACTAATCTTATAGTCTGTGCACTTGCTTATTTTCTTTTCACAGTTCAACCACTTTCCTCCTTAATACTAAAACACTAAAGTCTTACATAGCATTCAGAGCATTATTTTCTGCTGGCTGTGTTATGCTCTAAGCCTCTGTCACAATGCATGCAAAGGATAATGGCTGAATTTGTAACGCTTTTAACTAAAAAAATACTTTTAAAAACATAAACCATAAATTATTTATTCCTCTTTGTCCATTGTTTTAAGCACTGAATCTTCTCCCAGGATTTTACACAGTTCATTCAGTCTCTGCTGCATTTTAGGAATTCCTGCAAGCTGGGATTCCAGTCTCTGTTTTTCCTCACTCAATGATAAACGGATAGCGGTGTCCAACTGCTCGAAACGCCAGCCACCTTGTCCGTCAAACTGCAGCAAGTGAGTGTGGTACTTCCTGCAGTAGAAATTAAAACATTAGTAATGGCTCAGGGAACACATGGTTTGTTATTGCATTCAAATTTGGATGTATGTGTCTCTTTTCAAAGGTGCCTCTCAGGAATTTCAGTTGTCCAGTTCTAGATCACTGGGTAAGACTCTTTTTTTGATTCCTCGTCATTCCAGGACACTCTTTCATATGGGATTTGGTGTTTCAAAGCCTGTCACCAGGACTGCCCCAGCCCAAGAGTGAAATTCGGCGAGTGCCAGCTGGAAGCAACAGTACTGCTGTGGGCTCCCAGCTGGGACAGTCATTGCCCCTGCAGCCCACAAGGCCAGCTCTGAGCCCCTCAGCTGCAGGGATGCTGGCAGGAGTGGGCAGCAGGGCCATGCAAGGTCCACTCATCACTTGCTGTCCCTGGCCAAGGTTGTGGCCCCCTCCTACTGCCTCCTTAGAAACACTGTGGCTACAGTTGCCTTCACTTACAACTCCATCAGATGCCTTTTTCCCCAGGAGCTAGAACAGCAGCATCGGACAAGGTTCACTCCTCCCTCAGGAATTCTAGTCCCAGTTTATTTTATTTACCTCACTTTCTGATAGATGTCTTACCTCCTTGGCAGCAAATACAGAGAGGCAGGCATGATGCACCTGATCCTACTGATAAAACTCAAGTTTTGTTCCCCTGTGTCTTATAAGGTTGGCTAAAGGTAACTTTATTCCTAAAACATGATTCAGTTTGCAAGGGGCTGAAATAAAAATGTCTGTGTAGGAGTCACAGATATTTCAGTGAGTATCAGGGTGTGTGCATCAAAAATATTCAAAGGTGTACATGTGGAGTTTGTCAAGACCTGGCAAAACATTTTTCAGGAGGTGCCAGAGGAAGAGCAGAGAGTTCCCTCAGAGCTGATAGTATGACTTAGTAATTTATCACTATAAATTATAGAAAGTAAAATGTATCATAAAACACTGACTATAAATCCCATCCATGGAATATGACAGTTTTAATAAACTCAATGGCGTATGACATGGGACTGAAAAGAGACTCATCTCCAGTCTAATATTCACCACTTCACACATATTATCCTTTGTGATATCAACTGCTTAACCTATCCTTCTATTTTTCCCCCACCAAACTCACAAAAAATCAAGAAGCTAAATGCTGCAGATAAAGGACACAACTGTTAAAAAAACAGACATAATATTCCTATGGAGGAATAAAGTATAGTTTAACCACTTGACATGTTTCCCATCTCCTCCCTGCACATTAAACTTCCCCAGGATACTTCACATATTTTTTCACCTTTACAGAAAAACCTGGTGATACCTGTTGTGGCTGTGGCATAGACTAATTATTTACCTCGTAGACATCTACATATTAATAAGTGAAACACATTAAAAAAATAAGAGGGATGAATAAATACCTTTCAAATCATGAAAAAAATTCATGCTAAATTAATTTACATCACTACTGTTGTAGATAACTTATCTTAGAAACTGCAGACTTAACAACTGCCCCAGTACGAAGAATAAAGGCCAGTCCACTGCTTGTCAGAGAGCTAAAAGCAAGGATCATGATAAAGCCCTGAATATACTTACCAAAGAGAAGGTCTGTGTGTTATGGAAAGCAGGGATATCCCAGCAGCTTTTGCAGCTTGGAATATCTTTCCTTCAACATCAATGCTTACAGCACTCGTACATTCATCCAGCAATGCATATTTCGGCCTTTTAAAAGAAGATAAAGAACATTATTCTTCTAGGTTTTAGGCCTAGTATTCCCATGTACAAGGTTTAATAGAAAGAGCAACAGGAAATAGAGACTTACTTTTTGCCAGACAGCTGTCTCTTATTTACAGCTGGAAGCTGGCTAGAAACAATGTGAAGTTCCCATGCATTACTCAGGTGAAAAGGCAACTTCCAGGAAAAATGGGGTTTATTTCCTGGCCAATTTGAGTACACAGTGATCTAAATTCTATGTCCTGTCTGACCTAGTATTATTTTGTACTCTTGTCAACTTATGCAATAGTTAAAGCCAACTCAAAGCTTCCTATCGACTGCTATATAAGGTCTGGGCTGCCTTTGTGTGCTTGCAGTCTCCCAGATTGAAAGGTAAAGGTTGGCTTTCAAACTCCAAGAGCTTTTTGCAACAGTCCATCACACTTGGCAACATTTGTAGGAAGGAAGATGTTTGTGCCTGAGATGTTAAAGAAAGAAATATCTGAAAAAAATAACGCTATGTTGCCAAATGCAAAGCTGAAGAAGCATTATCCAAACCAAAGGCAGAGCTTGTATGAATGAACAACAAGATTTATGCAGGTCTTAAGCTAGACAGTGTTGCATTGTGCATGCAGATTATAGTCTACTACCACTCTAACAGGAAATCTGCAAAGCTCTTTCTCATTTTCAAATGCTTCTTAAATAACACTTACTTGTGGTAAAACATCCGGGCCATGCCCATCCTTTGTTTTTCTCCTCCTGATAAGACATCTTTCCAATCCATGATGGCATCCCAGCCTTTTAAAAAATAATGCAAACAAAATTAGTCAGGACAGTATAAATTTATGAAGGAAATGCAGCTTTACTTGCAACACTTCTGCAATCTATAACCAAAATCATAAAGAACATTTCAACTGCTCAGGCTACTGAATCACATCTTCTGAAATACCTCAATGCCTACCCACTGGCAATCAATTGGAAAAATGTCCCTTATATCATGACAATTTTGAAAGTGGAATTTAGACTTTTTGGTCATGTGGATATTGTCAAAACACTTTACTTACCATCTCTTTGAAAAAAACTCTTTGACCTGTATATAAGTAGTAATTTTATTGTCATATTTGCTTCATGGAACTATTTTCTATTTCTTCTTAAAAGGTATGAGTGGAAATTTAAAAGCAAAGTAAAATAAATAAAGTGTAAAAAATAAAGAGCAGTGTCAGACTGCACTCACTACTGTAGGCAAAGAAAACTGTCAGCAAACCCAACAGAAACACAACTGCAGACACAGTGATGCATCTGTGTGCACAGACAGGCAGAAAAACTGCAATCAGACAGGAGAATCTTCTAAAAAAATTTCCTTCAGCCTTGTATTTTAAAATAACCCACACCTGTTATAACCTGGGGTATCCTTATTTAATATTCTGCATGTTCTCTAACTGATTTATTTCTTTATCACTTTCAGGTACATGCAACAGGAGCACAAGGCCTTTTATCTGTGATCTTACAGCAGACTGGTGTCCTGTGAGTACTTGGGCATGAATAATTCCTCCTACTGAAAAAAATAAAGTGACAAATTACCTTATTGAAAATAAGTTTTCAGTCAAACAATCCAGATGGGTAGACTAGCAAAATAAATGAGTTTTCAAAAAGAAGAGTGTGGATGTAGAAAAAAATTTGGTAAGACATTTTTCTCAACTGATCATCTATTCATGAGACAAGCAGCTGAAGCAGGGCTGACAGGAAGAGAACATTTTTTCAGATCAGCCATGGAAATACTGTAACTTAGAAGTTAATAACACAGCTAAAATGCCTTTTCTGCCATTGCCAAATTTAAAATAAATATTTGCCAGAAAAGACTATAAATAAGATAAAGCAAGGAGGGTGGGCTGTGTTATTTCTGATAGTTGAGCAAATGTGAGACAATGGGGCTTGTATATGTGCAGGAGGCTTGGTACTGCTCTGCCTCTGCTTGGTGCTATACCAGGGCTTGGCAGGACTGAACAAAACATCAGTGAAACATATGATGAGGGGCTGTGTGACCAAAACCAGTAATTGATAATGACAGAAACTAAATTTCAAGATTTTGCTCTACATAAAATTAGAATATATAATGTACTGATTTTTTAATAAATATTTATAAAGTTAATTTAAAAACCAGGCATATGCAAGGAAGGTATCACCTTTAGTGATCCTATAGTTTTTCCCTATTTTCTTTCCACTCTTGTGTAAGGATGCCAGTGGGTACCCTCCCAGGAGCACATACAGTGCTTTCTATCAGCAGGCTCCCAGCAAGAGTGGAGCTGTGTAGTGATTAACTGAGGAACCATTTGGACACTCTCTGGTAAAGGGAACAGATACACACAGGCTGCTATTGCTGAGCAGTCCCAGTGCTGGGACCTCAGAGAGCTGAAGTGCTGTTCCACCAACACCCTGAACTTCCAAAAAGCACTGTGAAACACCTGGAGCGCTCCCTTTTGGCAAAGGGTTCTAGCAAGGGATGGAAACAGTTCTTCAAGAAACCATAGAAACAGCTATGCTTCTGACAACAATCAAGCTGCTGCTTATGTTCTGTTATTTTTAAGGTGAGAATACAGACGAGCTTCAGGACCTGGATCTGAGCTAGGGTGTGGGTGGGTGTGCATGTGTGCACATGTGCCTGGGGAAGCAGTGCCTGTGTTCACACAGTTTCTTCCTGATCAGCTGGTTTATAAAGGCTTATTAAAAGACAAAAGGGGAATGAAGTTCAAAAAGAAGCATCCTCTTGTCAGCAAAATAATTTTATTATTTTCTCTAAAGGTGTATGATTTAACCTCTGTTTATCTGGATACAATAATCATCTCTGTGGTTACTTCAATTTATATTCTAACTGAATATGACATGTGCATCTTGTCTCTTCTGCCTGGCAGCCTCTCTAAACTCTCCTATTTTCCACCTGGAATGCCTCAAACAACAGATAAGGAAGTTTGCAATTTTATATTATCCCTTTTAAAAAACTCTTTTCTAGTGTCTAAATATTTTTTTCTCAACACTTAGGCATTTGTAACTCACACTAAACTGACTCCCCCCCTGTCTGTGAACAATAGTGCACCTACTTGTCTCCTGTTTCTTCCTGCTGACATGGCACAGGTCAGTGAAGGTGCTTAAGTGTTCTGGAAGTATCAGCCAAGTGGCTTCGGTCACCCATAACTACATCTACTTCAGAAATGAATTAAATGGCTCGCCCATGAATGCAGCACAAATCTCTCAGTAAGTACAAGCACAATCCTGGCTGTCAGAGTCCAAATTCCTTGCCCACCTTCTTGTTATGGCTTTTGCAGCCAGTAAGACAAAGAGCATCTTTAATGTACTGGGGCACAGTAACAGCAGCAGAAATACATACAGCTGCCAGTAAACACTAGTGATAGCCTCAGGATAGCAGCATTTCATTTTCTTGCATGGCTTCTTTTATAATTCCTTTAATCTCAGTTTTCTGAAGGAAAATGCAAGCTGTATTTGGCAAAACCCAAACGGGTTACTCCTGGGATCCGTACCCCTCTGTATTCTCCATCCTTGTAAATCCTTGCATTTTCATGCAAGACTGAGCGTTCAGCTGCCATGAAAAGCTTCAAAGTTCCTTTTTCAGATCTACATTCCAATGCACCTTATCAGACATGGACTGAAGGACGAAGAAAGGCTGACACAGTCAGAGAGTCGACCCCTGCTGAGTTTTTGGGCATGGAAGCCTCTTTCACAGAATATGTAAAGAGCCCAGTGCTCTCAGGATGAATATGCAAGGATAACCTGGAGCTGAGCAAGGAACAAAGAGACCATCGACTGCATGAGCCTCAGCTCAGCATGACACTGCAGGGATTTGTCTCTGGATTTCAGAGCCACTGGAAAAGCTGGCAGAGCTCTCCAGAGTTCCTGCTGGTACCAGTAACAAAAACAAATCCAGGGCTAAAGCGATCAGATGAAATAATCTCAGAAAGAGGAAATGGGCTTGTCCATCTGTTTATACATGGCCTAGCACAAAGGCTCCCTGGACAACATCCAAAGATATGACAAATGCACAAAATAATGAGGAATAATTATAATCTGGGGTGCTGAAAAATCATAAACAGGTTGAACTTGCTCAGTAATGTCATCAGCCCCAACCGGACAGGCCCAGTCACGCATGCACCGTGCAGCTCCATGGCCTCATGGCTCCTCTGGTGTGACAGGCTGTCAGCAGCCTGGGGCTGCATCTCCACTGACACTTGCTAAATATACACAGGTTTTCAAAGCAGGCCAGAAGGAACTACTTTAGGTATATGTATTGCATATCTCCATGCTTTTAGCCCCCATTTCTGGATATGCTTTTTCACCACACATGCTGAATACAACCTTTATTTTGTATGAAATCATAGTTCTGGAAGAGCTAACAACTTTGCAGATGTTGATGGGGGAACCTTACAGATAATAAAAAGCTAAGTAACAAAACAGCACCTGTCTAATATCCAGGTGGTGAGAAAAACATTAGTGTGGTCCTCAGTGGAAAGGGAGCTCTGCCCCCAGCAGCAAGGGGGCTACTGCCAACAGCCACTGCACTGGGTTCTTCGAGGGCTTGGGCTCAGGAACATCCAGAACAATGGGGCTGGGGAGGGATTGTTGTTTTGGTGGATTTCATGTATTCTATTGATACCAACTGAAAAATGTATCATGAGGGTAACATGGAAGCTAAATGCCAAATTGGGCTATTTATTTTATTTACTTCTAGCTGGGTCAAACCTTAATGCCAGAAAAAGAAGGAATTTCTGTCACTGGCAGCAACAGAAACAACGTCAGGCATAATACTTGGAATGCTGTGATCCTTCTACTGCTGCAATGTGGAAGTGATTCAGCTAAAAACAATAACCATGTCATGCCAGAACAAATAATTTGAGTCAAAGTTGCGGACCTCTGGCTTCATCTGGCTTTTTAGAACTGCCCACAAGGAGCAGAACACAAAACTGTGAAGCATCAGATTATACACACATGACATTCGTGATCAATTAAAGCACAAGAGGTTTATATGAGATTTTTCATTATTTTAGAAAGAAAATAGTTCCATTTTTAATAAAGATATTTTTCATTTAAAAATATTATTTTAAGCAAAATAATAAAATAAAAATTGGAATTAAAAAATATTAGTTTATGTATAAACAAAAAATTTCAACTGTTCACTTTCAGCAAGTATTTCTCTGTCTTGCTGGTTCAGAAAACCCCAGAATATGAGTCTTTGTCCCAGACCAGGCCAGCTTTAAAAAACATCCAAGCATATGAAATCCATATAATGTGTCAAATCATTTGTCACAGATTTCCCCTCTGCTCCTACCTTGGAAATTGTCTCTTGCAAATGCCAAAGAAGAAAAGTGAACAAGTATATTATGGTCCTAAAAACTTCCTGGTATGTGGTAATCTCTCTCCCTATTTTCCAGCTTTGCCCACTTCTGTCGCTTTAGATCACAAAGCACCCAAGACATTTTTCCCCAACAATTGTTTATGCAAACTTTTGCACAGTGTACCCTTATCCTGAGCTTCAATATAGCACCAGTGAACATTAACAGTGTCCTCTAGACTTTGTAATAGATTGTGTGTGTTGTGCATGCGCAGTCAGACAGGCAGAACAGCAAGAGCAGTAACAAATACTTTCTTTGGCACGGAGACCAGCATAAGACTGATCCAAACCTGGGGTTTCAGTGACTGTAGCCAAGGCATCTTGGACATGGGGCACAGTGACTGCCCTGTCACCAGTTACACACTCCAGCTGCAGGGTCAGAAACCACAACCATGTGCACTCAGAGACTGCTGGGGTATAGCTTTGGCCACCAAGGGTCACATGTTGTGCAGTCCAACCACACGTACCAGTGCACAGTGAATGCGCACACTTCACAATTTAACTGCTCCTCCTTTTCCAGCTGTCCGTTCCAACAATCCTGCTTGTTCTTCTGCTATTTGGGCACATTAGTGAAGTAAGTGACTCAGGAATATTAACAGGAATAGTTGTAGTGTCAGTGTAGGAAGGAGAGGCCTTCTCTGCAATTGTTCCAGTCACTGAGTTTAGCTCTGCCTACTTGTGTTATAGGATCAGATTTGAATAATAACATGAATCAGAATGATAGCACATTCTTATTTTCTATTGCAACAGTCATTATTAGATTCTTAACAAAGAAGCATTAACTCATGGTGGAGAAGTATCTTTAGGTATACAATTGCTGTTGCAAATGATTGCTAATTCCCACTCTAAAATGTGCAGAAAAGACTGAAGTATCCACATATACTTTAAACATATACTTTAAAAAAAAAAAAGACAGCCTCTGCCTCTTTAACAGAACAACCAGCTGCCATCCAGGAATGGGAATTTAGACATTGTCTTGGGATTCCCAGTAGCTGAAGCACTACTCTGTGTTGTCAGAACAATCCTGAGGCTCACCAAGCACACACAAGGGAAGGTACCTGATCAAAACCAGCACTGACAGCTGGTACATTTAGCACACCCCTTAAAGGAGCCTGAAGATCCTTTTTCTTCTCTCTAAATGTTACCAACTTTGTTCTATGTCTGTTTTAAAAGCATAATGATGGGGAAGAAATTGAAACTAGAGATTAGTGTCTGATAGGAACAAAAGGGTAAGAATTATTGCTGTGCTTGAAGAAAAAAAGACATGAAATGCTCCAGTTCCTTAGATACAAAAGAAGCCTTTAGCATCTTGACACTTATAGTGACAGTATATATATATCTATATATCTATATATCTATATATATATATATATATATAGATATATATATACACATATATACATATACACTCTAACTCTGAGAACAAACAATACTGAGAACATACAGCAACTTAAACAGCAAGCAGTAGATGGCAACATTCTACTGTCAGCCAGCATTGCTTGGTTGCTTTTAACTTGTTCATTCTGGTGGGGTTGTCTCAGACACCTTCTCATGGCACACAGTCCTGCTGATCCTACAAACTAGGGAGGTGAAAGCAGATCTGCTTGCAAGTTGATATAGTCAGTGACATTACAATATTTTAAGACACGTTACAGTTTTTATGAAAATCAAGGAGGGTAAGTGATCCCACAATACCAGGAAAAGACAGGCCATCACATGATAGTGTGGATGTTCAACTTGGGCATGGATTTACTGCAGAGGGGAGGAGCACTCAGCTCTTCCCCCTCTGCTAGCATCAGGAACAACAACCATGTGTCTGTGCAGCTCCCACAATCATAAAGGTCTGAATCTAGTTTTGCCAGTTCAGTCAGTAAAGGTCAGTCACACTAAGACACACATACAAGTGACAGATTTTGTCAAGTTTTTAATAAAAATATGCACTTTACCTCCTTCTCTTTGAACTATGTGGTACAGATGAACCATATGCAGAATAGACTCTAGATCTTGATCTTGGTAGCCCTTCTCATGCATGTCTTCCACTGAGTCTGGATAGATGACTTGATCTCGTAGTGTTCCAATGGACATGTAGGGCCTGAGGAACAATACAGGGAAACTGGTAATCTGAGGATGGCTTCAAGTAAGAACATCTTGCTGATGCTCTTTGAACACAGTGAAAGGCTTTAAACACTATGTTGTTAAAACTGGATTTATCCAGTGGGTACGTTGGGGGTGAACATTTTTCTAAACTTACCTTAGGGACAATGTATTGTTTCTGTAACAGTTGATTACATGGTAACAAAAAGGGTAGTGTTAGCATGGAAACACAATGACATATTAGGCAGAATAAATATTCACTTCATAGCCCATTTTGAATGCCTTCACTTGGACCTAGCAGAGCTATCCTCTAATCAAAGTTTGGTATTCTTAAGAGATTTAGAAATTGATTTAAGCACACACAGGTTAAAATCAAGTTGTAACAAAAACATTGCAGCTCTAACTGGTAAAGAATTCCACGGTGTAGCAGGAGACACACAAGTCAGACAGGAGAGCACTGAAAACCTTCTTTGCACTGAAAACCTTCTTTCCCTACTTTTCTGGAGTATAGAATTCAGACTCAGTATACCTTAGCTGGCTTCAGAAGCTGAAGCCTCTGAATTGCACTGCCTCTGAATTGCAAAGTAGCACACATTGAAGGGGTTGGTCACCTTAAACCTCCCAGCACCAGCCTCCCTTTGCCAAGTACAAGGCTGTGCTGTATGTGAAGCAGCTTCTTAGTCACTATAATTCCAGACCATGTAATACTATGTCTTAATAGACAAGCTCTCTCCAATTTGAAACCAGAGTCCCCAGTCATGGTTGGGGAATAGCTATGGCAAATTGCCACAATGTCATGAGCTGTGCCCAGCCTCTGGTACAGCCCAGGACCCAAAAATCCTCCTAGTCCCAAAACAAAGAAGCTGAAAGAATAGTTTCACAGCTCTCTAAAAGATATCAGGCCATTCAGGTTAAGACAGCAAAGGCAACCTAAGACACATCTACTTGACCATTTCCTTCGCTGGTCAAAGCATTTCTTGTGAAGAACAAATATCCATTCTGTCTCAAAGCTGCTGATAGCTCTTGGAAACTGGAAACACCACAGGAACAGTCTGTGGGAGTTTGATTTTGGAAGGGAAAGTCAGAGCCAAAGAACAGTCAGGCTCCAGACTCTGTCCTGCTTTCTGTGCCAAGTGTTCCACAACTCCCTCTGGGTTCATCTGCTAAAACAATACTAGTCTTATTAAAGCTGTAGTGCCAGGGGATGATGATAGGGAGGAGCAGTCAAAAGTGGGCCAGCAATGAGAAGGCTTCCAGGCAGCTTGCTCTTGCCACCAAGAACTGCTTCCAACAACTTCACAGTGTGTTAAAAAGTGGTCAGTTTTCTTCCCTAAAAAGCTCTGAACCTGCGTGGCGGGAAGGTCTCAGTCATGCAGAGGCTTTGCCTGGCAGAGATGTGTGATACCTAAGCAGATTTCTTTCCTTCCCTTGGAGGTGTCTGCAAAAGGGTGGATTAATCCACTGGTATTCTGAGAGTCCCTAAAATACACCACAGAGTAATGTGAAGGAATTCACAGTGCAACAAATGAAGAATTACAGAACTAAAGCTGCCATAGAAACTAAAATTCACATGCAAGGTGGCATCAGTTGCATTGGTTTTAGTGCTGCAAACATCCACGGTGAACTGTCTGTACCTGCCTGTGGTTAAACTACTTTCACCACCAACTGGGTGAGGATGGGAAGGGCAGAGGATTTGAACTCTCTGCAAATATTTGGTCATCTCTGTTGTGGCAAGCACCCAGATGGAGCAAAACCAGAACCACAAGTCAAATGCAAGTACTGCTTGCTCCTCTTTGCTCACTGTTCTGCTCTCTGCTTATTGTGGCAATAGTACTGCTTTAGGCTGCTGCATGAACACTAGCACCAAGTGCAGCGAACCACTTACATTAATTGTGATATTACAAAATCTCAACTCTAAACATTAAGTAACTTTATGAAGTAATGAGCTATTACATATCCACAATGGTCTCCATCTGAAATCCCAAAGGGTTTGACTTCATGCATGTGTAGAAATCACTTCACTTGCTCCAAACTGCTGCCACCTCTGGGACAGAAGAGCAACTCCACCTGTGTTCAGAAAGGTTTAAGTCAGCGGGTAAGACTGTGTAATTTAGGTGAAGCTGCAGGTAAGGGCAAGGAGGACAGTTACCTATTGTATAATTTGTCTGGGGTTTAATACCTTACTCTTGTGAAGTATGATCCTGTAATGACTAGCAGCTCTGAGATTTAACCTATAGCAAAACAGGGAAAGCAGTACTCAAACACACTGTGCCAGGACACTTGGTGCCATCCTGTTTACTGAGTCACCAGCACTGCTTCCTGGCACAGCTGGGTTTTCCTTCTGGCCTCCCAGCTGAACACACCAGTAATACCAAGCATGCCTCTCCCCACCTAGTTTGTAAAAATTACAGAAAAGCCCAGCTTGAAGTGGAGTAACAAACCCCATCAATTACTAATTAACTAGCAGAAACAAGAATGGCTTATAAGAAAACTACTTTTAAGAGGCAGGAACCATGTGTCCAAAGAGAGAGTTTCCAAAGCAGAAAGAGCCTAATTATATACTATACCAGTCAGAGTCCTCAAATGGAAGGAGGGAGACTTTAGTACCAATCTTTTTTTTTCCCCAATGCTCCCCAAGATAAAATTCAGTAACTATCCTAACTATTTACTAGCATTGTAAAACATTTAAAGGGGGATCTAATCTTATTTAGGTGCCTGCTCTCAGGAGAGATAAATGGGTTTAACATTTAGCTCTCAGTTTGGCACCTAAGCTGCAGTAAGTGGCAGATCACACATACACTTATATGTAGAGATTCCTATAGGTTAACTCTAGGTGGCTCCCTTTACCTACTACATAGATATTTTGGACCATTTTCCAAAAGCTCAAGATCTCTGCCTGACTATCTAGGGGATACTCTCCATATTTGAATTTTCTATCATCTTGCTTGCCAATATCATAATTTTATGAGCTGCTACACTTTGTCTGGAATCACCTCAGAAAAACTCCAGCTATTGCAATGCTCCTGGTTTAGATTCATAGTAAAAATTCCAGTTTTCACCAACAGCAAATCTTGATCAACAGTGATCAACAAGAAACAACAGCCTCCACGAATCAAAGTAACTGAATTCTGAATAATTCTTCAATGACATTAATAAATAAACAGTCAAAAACGATGGCACCACCACTACAAATTTGAGAAAATAAAATGTCTTGAATGAATGTGAATTAAGTTCTTTCTGAGTAGAGTTGTATCCACTGCTCTCAAACAGAATGTGCTATCACCAAAGAGTTAAAAAATAATAAATAATATTTATCAAAATTTAAAAAAACACAACAGGCTATTTGTTTATCACACTCTGTCTAGTTCAAGGGATTTTAGGGCCAGCTAAAGTTTCAGTAACTGTTCTAAATATATAAATAATTGATCTGTCTTTAAACTACCCTACACTGAACTTTGCTCTCCACTCATAACTGGCCACAAACATCCTCTAAATATTTCAGATAGATCAGTTACCTAGTGGAAAAGCCTACCAGAGTGCTAAAGACCATAGTACCAAGGAATATAGTTAACAGGAAATGAAATGCACAGTATGAAAGGCTGAATTCTAAAAGTATATAATTAGAACCTGGTATCAAAGGCTGAAAAAAAAAAAATCACTCTGTGGCTCTTTTTTTCCCTTTTTTTTTTCTCCCCCCCAAAAACCTGTGCACATTTCTACAAATAAACAATCTAGGAGCAAATAATAACCAGAATGGTAAAAGAAGCCTTTAAATTGCTATTCATATTTAGCTATCATCTTATCTCATGATTTTTCACTATTACCAAGATCATAGACAGAATATTACTAGAGCTGGTCAGATGGCCAAAATGTTTAAGGTGAGCAATTCACATAATTATTCAGTTCAGCCTGTTTGTATCTTGTGATAGACACAGAGCACACACAAACACATGTATAATTAAAATAAAACCCCAAACAATTTCTACAAAATTTTAACAGCTAATGCATTCTGAAATAATTATACCGCTTGCAATGAAGCAATCAAATGGAAAGAAAAATACTCTCCTTTTCTTAAACTACCTCTGGCAGTACTGATGATAAAAGGATTATTTGGATGGATGAGCATGAAGATCAATGAATTGAAGAAAAAACAAAGAGCTGTTCTGGACAAGGTTCTAGACTGTCAGTCCCACCAGGCATAGTCCAGCCTGGGAGGTGTTTCTGAGTTTTATCATAGCAGTGTAACAAACTGAGCAAGGCAGTTTCCCTCTTCTAGAATGATCCCAATTATTCAGTTTTGTAGATGAGAAGTGACACCTTATTTCAGAGGGAGGAGGAAGTGTAGACAGCAAAGCCTCTAGAGCAAAGGCTGGTTTTGCTCAGGGTTTCTACAATGCTTAGTTGTCCATAGTGTAACTTTTTCCATGCACTGTGATATGAATACACAAGTATTCATAGAGCAATAGTGAGAGTTTCTGCAGTGAAACACCCGCCAACAAGCGAGAAGCCATACACACTGCTCTGACTTCCTTCTGCTATCTGCTGTGAAACACTGCATCACACAGGACAGAACATGACAGAATAGACACACCATGTATATGGATACATGGAATATTATTATAGGCATTTTATAAGCATTATTGGTACGTGATGCGGCTCTTCAAGGGAGCTGTAGTAATAAGAAGAAACTGAGATTGATAGGGTATAATTAATGCAAGATGTTAGGCAAATAACCAAGCCTGGAAAAGTCTTCCCTCTTGGGAAAGCCACACTCTCATCTAAGCAAGGTACATTCACACATGATGAACTAAAGAAAAAATCCCACCTGCAACATTCTCCCATGAGACCATGACATAAGTAATGGATAAAGAACGATGAAGCAAAAACCCAGTGTTGTGGGGATTATTCTGCATTGTCAGCAGAAGAGACTCATCTCACCTAGAAATTATTCATGTAAGTCTGAGTTAGTTACCCCTGGCCCTCTCTGTAGTCAGTGGTGTCATCTAGTGAGCTGGTCCTAGGACATAAAGCAAGCAGCTGCAGTGACCCCAGCTGCAAGACTGTTATGCATTATGGAGTTGGTGATCTGTGGAACAGCTGCCAACCATGGGCCATGGGCCTGTGCTATACACTGTGTTGGGCTGTGCTGCACAAAGAGCTTGGCCTTCAGGCCTGTGCTGCACCACACTTATCTCCTGGCTGCAGGATGAACTTTGTCAGCTAATCTTCACTGAGGAGCCTGCAAGCAGCTCCCACTTGGCACCAGCAATTATACTGCCAGCTTGTCCTTGTCTTTATCTTGAAGTGAAGCAGTATGTTCTCATGGTAACATCCTTTGGTCTGACAGTGGAAGTGACAAATGGCATTGTTTACTCCTAAGAAAATGCTACCAGAGTGCTCAAAACCATTGTGCCAAGGAACCTTAGCACAGATGGGCCCAAGTGTAGCATATGCTATGCTGTGACTAGAGGTCTGTCTGACGATGCAATATGCTGGGCTCCTAGCATCTGATAGGACTCAAGAACCACAAAACTGGTGAAGGGACTGGAGCATCTCTCCTAGGAGGAAAGAGACCTGGGGGTGTTTAGCCTGGAAAAGTCTCAAGGGGATCTTATCAACTTACATAAATACCTGAAGGGAGGGTGCAAAGAGGACAGAGCTGGGCTCTTCTCACTGGTGTCAAGTGACAAGATCAGAGCTAATGGGCACAAACTGAAACAGGAGATGCCATATGAGCATCTGGAAACAATTTTTCACTGTGAGGGTGATCCCGCACTGAAGCAAGTTTCCAGAGAAGCTGGGGAGTCTCCATGCTTGGAGATACTCAAAAGCCATTTGAACATGGTCTTGAGCAAACATGGTTTAGCCTGGAGGCAGTCAAACACAGAACTAGAACCTAAAAAATGTGTCAGACTGAGCAAACCATGGAGAAGTTGGGAGAAGGCTGAATTACCTTAGAGCTAGGACACAGTTCTGGAGTTTTGGAGCCCAGGACACAGGGGCAGGCAAATGGCAAAGCCTAAAGGGCATGGGAAAAACTACTACAGTCTCTTCAAGAAGGTTGGCTATGTCTACTACCTGGATTTTTAAAAGCATAGAGCATCATAACAGAGTTTCTGATTGAAAACTATAGTAGGAAGGAGGAGAAAAGACTTATTCCCAGGGAAGTTGATACCAGTTGTTAGAGCTTTCAGCTGTTGTTCCCTTACAAAAGCCACCATCCTTTCAGTCTTTTCATATCAAGCTTTTTTTGACAGGCAGATTTTGTAATTTATGTTTCCCAGTGCTTCTTGTTGTTATGTAACCAAATTGTTTCTCATTACTTGATATGTATAAGGCATTTGAACCGTACTTTATGATGCTCCTAGGTAAAACATTATAGAAATAGTAAACAGTTGTCATTCTGTTCATCTGTCAAAGATCCTTTGTTGCACAGTTGCAGGACAGGTGCATTAAGCTGGACATAACTGCTCAAGTCGGACAGAGTAATGAGAGCTTAGTGTAGAAACTAGGTCATGTAAATGCAAACACCAGATTACTCCCTAACATGCAACTTCGTCTGTACCACTGCTAAGCTACACAGAGTTCTCAGTTAACCTCTAGGTGAATTTGCTCCCCTGACACTGTATCAAAACTAAATTTTAAAGGCAAAAGAAGTTGTGGATACCCCATTCCTCTAAATGTTCAAGGCCAGACTGGACAGGCCTCTGTGCAATCTGGTTAGTGGAAGGTATCCCTGCCCATGGCAGGGGGTTGCAACTGGATGGTCTTAAAGGCCCCTTTTAACCCAAGGCATGCTATGATTCTTTGAGCTGCTTGTATCAGCAAAATGAACCTAACACAGATAAAACAGATTGTCATTGTTTTGCAGGATAGAGCCGATAAACACCAGCCACGTATTCAGCTCTTGCAACCAATTAATGGCTTTGTAATTATAAAATGTTTGTCAAGCTTAACCTGGCTATGTACTTAAAAAAAGTTCAAAGCTTATTTTTCCTAGCTTTTAAATGAAGTTTCATAAGCAGTCTGGGACATACAAAGATGACTGGAGTATAACTTGAGTATTTATCAACACATCTCAATTCCTCACCCACATTTGGTCCTCTCCCATAGCCACAGCTTGCTCCACACAGATGCCCCAGTCTGAAGACACTACGGGACCACAACCCTGGAGAATGCTGAAGTCTTTCACAAACATCAGTTTAGCAGTAGCCCTTATATGTTGGATTTATGCAGTTACATTTTAAACTTAAGGTAAACCCCAGTGCAGCAAGTTGACTATACATTTCAGTCTAGAATTTATGCAATACTTTCCTTAATAACAGAAAATACCTCTAAACTGTGCTTTAATCAGCTGAGTCTTGTGTCTGGGCAGTAGAGAAGACACCTAGCATGGCTTGAGGAGGAGTAGCAGCTAATCCACAAAAACCATTCCCAGTGTTGGTGAATTTTGAGCACAGTGTCCTACCAATAAGTACTGCCATTACTTGTGAGCAGTCAGCACATAGACCTAATAATAAACATTCAAACTTTACACCTCTGAGTGAGCCTTCAGCGGAAATGGAGAGGTTTCAGAGATCTCAGCAAGCAAAGCTTCAGCCAACCTACAGAGCAGCAAGACAAGAACTTTTCTATTCTAGATGAGGCAAGATGGAACTTTCCTCAATCAGGAAGGATAAGTGCAAGCATTTCTATAGGAATGCCAAAAAGATTAAATGGAAGAAGCTGTGCCCTGACCAAAGGGAGAGCCTGACAGCCTTCTCAGATGCTAGGCCAGTTTCTACCAAACAGCAGAACTGAGGTAAGCTGTCTGGAACTGATTAATCTCAAAAGAGGAAAAATAAGATACAAAGTAGCAGGCAATCTTTAAAAGCATATCTATATCAAAATAGTGCAAACTATTGCACACAGTATGAAGTGTGTTGTGTTATGTTTTTTGTTAATGCTTGTCTACCAAAGACCTTTTTCTCATCTGTCAGATAAGTGGTGAACTTTGGAAATAAACACACTGAAAAAGAGCATCATGAACTTGATAACAGCAAGTCCAACAGACAGATCCAGTGTGCCAGGGAGCAGATATCTGTATAGCATGACATGAACTGATGGCAGAGTATCAAAGGAACAAGTCAATATGGTGATGCACTATCAGCAAAATGCTGAAGGGCAATGAGAATTGCTGGTGCAGTATTGCTGTGTACAGAGTACAGCTTAACTCCACCTGACTCAACTGAAAAGATCATAGTTAAAGACAGAGCAGGATTAGCTGACAACAAACTAGGATGTGCAAAATACAACACAGGACAGAGACATCTGAGCCAATCTAAACGAGATGAGGCAATAGAACCCGTATAGGCATATTTGCACAGCACTTCATTCAGGCATTCTCCAGCAGACCACATATTAACAAGAAAGTAGTCTGATACAGAAGGACAATATAGATACATACTCCATTTGCACAAACTCCCATGTTTCATATAGGGTATCTGAAAGTGAACCACAGCAATTTTGCAAGATTAAATTGTTTACATACTCAAGAACTGTTTCAGGATGAGAGTGGTCACTACTAACCACTTCATGCTTAAAACAACATTTGAGTTGTACTATAATCTTCGAATTTTCATGTGCTTATAATGTAAAATTTACATTTCTTTTATTATTATTATTTATTATATAAGAATAAATTATACATAACAATAAATAACATCAATATTATTATTTATTATATATTATTATTTTTATCACTTAGAACTGAAGCATTCTTGCTTCATTCATCCACATGATGAATATCCTTGGACTACCTGAGGCAAAGCACATCAGACATTTGGATTACTCAATAGAGCTAATGAGAGGAAAAATATCTCTGTGGCTGATTTTGTTTGGTTTCCAAGGATATTTTTAGAATACAGAAGGAAAAATGCCAGACAGGAAAAGACTTTTAAATGAACCCCCAAATAAATTACCAGAAATAGAGCAGATGAATGCAAAACCAAACAGCTTAGGAGGCCCAGATAAATCTTCAAACTGTTCTATTCCATACTGTCCTAGAATTATTAAGAAGGTACAAAGATATAGGTATATAAATTTTAAATGACAAAGAACACACAACATTTAATACTAGTTTATCTTTGGTTGCCTCCCTTTAAGCATTTGATAACCCTGGTGTTGAACAAAATGTTAAAGATCTATTTGAATGAGCAATAGCAAGAGAGAGAGAATACAGAATTGGACCATTGCTGTGACTGCTGAGAAATTGGGTAAGTCTTCTACTAGAATGTCACACAGAATAACAAAGAAACTATGCATGCTACTGGAGAAACACACCTCTCACAAAAATACATAAATTACAGTAAAAGCAAGCTGGAGAGGAAGAACAGTGACAATGGATGAGGAGAAAGAAGTACACTGCATTTCTCCAGGCTCTATGAGAATCAGTCCTCAAGAAAGACAGAGAAAATGCTGATGGACATTTTAGATATGTGTTGTGCTAGGAAGATTCGAGAGTCATGATCAGAGGTTACAGAACTAACAGAGACTGCATGAAACATTCCTCCATGCAAGTAAGACAATATGACACAGCAGGCAGAAAATGATTAAAAATTTATATTAATAATCCAGTGATAATTAGAGCTTTACTGCAATTTACAGTTCAGAGACACTGAGGTATATTCCTGTGCTGTTGTCAAGGTAACCTGTAAGCATGTAGGTGTGCTGGCCTTTATATCAAAGTAAGGAAATGAGAGCCAACATGTGCAGAATCTCTTTCCTTACAATTGAAAAGGTTGAGACTTAGTTGGAGAGCAAGAAAAGCTGGAGTAAATGCTAGGAGGAATTGCATGCTAGAGCTAATTCCATGAAGATGGAGTCTCCTCCCAAGTATAAGACCAACAGAGTCTGGAGCAACAGGCTACTTTCAGATAGGCTGGCAAAGGCTAACTCCTGAAGTGCTTCAGATACATCTTGTGTCACCCTGTACAACTTCCTGAAAGGTGGGCATAGTCAGGTGGAGGTTGGTCTCTTTCTCCAGTTAGCAACTGACAGAACGAGAGAACACAGTCTCAGGCTGCACCAAGGGAAATATAAGTTGGATATTAGGAAAAAGTTTTTTATGGGAAGAGTGATAAAGTACTGGAATGATCTGCCCAGGGAGGTGGTGGAGTCACCATCCCTGGATGTGTTTAAAAAAGGACAGGATGTGGCACTCAGTGCCATGGTTTAGTTGAGGTGTTATGGAATGAGTTGGACTCGATGACCTTAGAGGTCTTTTCCAACCTAGTGATTCCATGCATGTGATCCTGTGTGTGGTATATCTTCAGCATCAGTACTCATGTTAACCACAACATACTTTTGTTAATTATTTTTTATTTAAAATGATATTTCTTGATTCTGATTTGAACTGTGATTCCTTACCAACTAGAGTGCCACAACCATTTGTTTTTTCATTTGTGCTACATTCTTGGCCAGTCGATTCAAAGAAGAATGCAAAGAGGTGGTTAACACAAAAGAATTTTACTTTGCAAAAGAGGGACAGAGAGGAGTAGAAGAAGAGGTAAGAACATACACTCTGCCAGTTATTGAGTCTTCAATGAGATCTGACAACTTGTTGAGGTGTGACCAGTTCCTAGCACCAAAAAAACAAGCTGCTTCAGGCACCAAATGATGCTGCACTGCTTAAAGGCTCTTCATGCCTCTGTCTCTTTTGCCTGCCCCCTCTTCTGCCCATTCCCCACTTGGACAGGCCTGTCAGGGGCAGTGGCAGAGCCTCTGAAATTCCTGGGCTGTTCTCACCCTGTTCCCAAAAGGGCAGTTTGTCACATCAGCATCTACCAGAACTGTGATTGATTATAGATAAATTCTGCAAGGCCTGGTCCTATATAAGGGGAATAAAAAAGCCCTCACAATGATTCACAGCAAAAGATAAAAAAAACAGTATAATTATGGTAAGTAATCTAAAACCCCAAAAAGACAGGCATTCTCAAGGCTGTTTTAAAGCCTACAAACTACTAAGTAGTGCTAACTGCAAAGTGCCTGCAGTGTGGATGAAATTTGGAGTGTACAATGAGCTAATTCATGTTTTAATAAATCATAGTTTTGTATGTAGCTTTTGAATTTGAAAAAGACACATGATTTCCCACACATTCCTGGAATACTATGCTGGAATATTAAAAAAAAAAAAATATAGAAAAAATAATCTTTTCAGTGAGCTCCTATTTACTGTGGGGTATTCTGTTACTCAGTAGTCACTGTATTCTCCACCATTCATGTGTGCAGACGAGGTTTCCCACACTTGACTCAAAATGGGCTGATGCAGAATTAAACTCAGCCACAGGAATGCAGATGCTTCAATGAATGGAAAGCCATCTGCTATGTCTTAGACCTGAGATGTAATGTATATGCATAAACACAGGGATGTCATCCTAACCTGCTGCTCTGATGGACATCACCAATTCAAAAGCTTTCAGCTGTAGCACAGTTTCACCTACCCACCAAATAAAACAGTGAGGTAGGCTGATGCCAGGTTGATCCTATCATACCATGTCCCAGAGCCTGGCAGTCTGCAACTTTCTCTGGAACATTTTCCAGATTGACAGGAACTATTTTCCCTAAAGTTATGATGAAATACAAAAATGATGAAATGTAGGCAGGGCACTCTATTCTTCAGCCTAGAATTCACAGAATTATGCCTAACAAAACCAAACAAACAGAAGGTAATCCTGATAAAGCAGCAATTTGCACAGGGTTAATAATCAAAATGGTTGCACCAGCAAGACCTTACAAAACAAACCTCTTTAATTTGGGGATTTCAGGACAGTTTACAAACCAGTACAAAAATTCTAAATGCATACTGGAGCCAGGGACAGACAAAAACTCTAAGTAAATGTGTGATTTATTTTAGTCCACAAATAAAAGAACTGTTAAAACACGCACAGGTAGATTATAGGCAAAAAAAAAAGAGAGAAAAACCTAGACCACATAAGGCAATCCACAAAAAAGCCCTAAAACTCCAGTAGATCTGTTGCAAATCTTGTCCCAAATGTACAAATTTTAAGATAAAACTGGATACCCTTCAAGTAATTCGTAGTATCTCAGATATTCTTCAAAGACTCTGTATGCCCAAAAAACAAATATATTGGGCAAAAAAGCAATTTGAGATCCTCAAGGACAGCTGAACAAACTTGTCTTTTATCAACTCCTTCAGCCACATTACCCCAGAAATCCCTACAAGATTCAGTCTCAGTCCCTGTCCAAAAACGAGACACTTATCAGTGACAGGCCACATTTCTGAGCATACAAAATGCACCCTGACACAGCTGAATTGTCCACCAGAGTGGACAGAATCTTCAGAATCTTCAGCAACAGTCAAAGTGTAGCACTTTTGCAGAAGAGCCCTCTCCGTCACTCACTGTTGCCCCATTTACCCAGACACTGCTCTGTCCCTTGGGAAGGGAATCACAGAGCTCACCAAGAGCCACAGAGCTGAGCTAAGGCAGTGTCCCCTGGGTGCTGCAAGGACATCACAGCAGGACCCTTCCTGTTGGGGATCCTACTAGGATGGACTGCATAGGCCAATCCCTACATGGCTTTGGTCACAGAGGGCTGCAAAGATATTGTGTGTATCATGACTAAAACTTTTTGAAATGTTTCATAGAAGATGTTAGCTGGACAAATTCTTCCAGCACTGCAAAGTTATGGGAAGCAGCTAACAAAGAACTACATTTATGGAAATGAAAACCCAAGAGATGTGATGCAATCCTCTCAACCAGTACCTTGGCAAATCCACCTGAATGCAAGGTGAGTCTGTTTGCTTTCAGAGAATAAAGGGAACGTAAGTGAAGGGAAAGAGCTGTAAGCAAGCCAGCCACATATGCTGATCTGAACAGGGGCTGGGATCACATAGAGGAAGAAGTGGGTGAAACTCAAGATTTTCTTCAAGAAAAAGATTCAGATTAGCTTTTGTTCTGAGTAAACCAGTTTTAAGCATGTTCTGCACAATGGGTATTCTGAAATAATGTTTTGAAAAACATTTAATAAAGCATTTTGCTCCAAACTCCTGAATAAAAGTCTTGAGTGAATCAGAAAAATTACAATGGCTAGGAATAAATTATACAGATATTTGAAAAAATCATAAAGCAGTGTTCTTTGCTATCTTCACCTGCAGCAAGGAAAATCTACTGATCAGTTCAGTAGATTCCATTCATTTCAATATCTTCTACTTTTTAAACAAGGCTAAAAACTGTGATCATGAATACTTCTTTTGCCCATGGGAAGAAATTAACAACAGGAAGCAAAGATTCAGTGTTTGACTTTTCTTTAGCAAAACAACATAGTTAGAGGTCTCTAAGGAGATATTCTAGAACCAATTGCATAACAGTATGTACTGAGAGTCCAACAGCTTGTCAAAGTACAAAGAAAGCACAACAAAGCCAAGCTGCCATTAGTGAAATGAGCACATATTATTAAAAAGGCAATTTGCAGTTACTGTTGGATGGGTTGTGGTCTTGCAGTGTGCAAGTTACGTTTTGGTTACTTTGACACTTAAGAATTAAACCACTCTCCCTTGTTTCAATCCTTGGTTTTAAAAGAAATCAGATTTGAGATATACTAGATCTATTTCAAATTTCTTTCAGACTCTAGTCCACCCCCATGATCTCAACTATCCAGGACTTTAGCCATCTGAGAAACACAGGCTCCAACACAAGTGTGTGTGAGCCCTTTCCAGTGATTAATGACGTTGCATCACCAGTGAGAAAAGATCTCTTTCCATAAACACTCTTCACGCACCTGAGGTTGTGCTTACCATCTTTTAACTTGGATGTACACATCACAGATTAGAAATGTGAGAAGGGCCAAAATTCATGTAACCAGATAAGAGGCATCACCTTCAGCAAGACACATACCTTTGTGGTATATAAAACATGTGTTGTGGAGGGGGCTTGTAGAGGACTCCTTCATACACAGGCCACAGACCACTTAAAATTCTGAAGAGTGAACTCTTTCCACAGCCATTGGGTCCAGTGATTAAAAGATTCATCCCCTCCTCAACCTGCAAAGGGGATGAACGTTCAAAGATGTTACTACACAGTGTATGTAGCACAAGAGAGTCTAAGACCCCTAAGAGGGGTTACATAAACATTTATATAAAATTATCAACCAATTTCATTGATTAGCTGCATGTATTCAGGCAACTATTCTAAAACAGTGGAATTAGATAAAATATGTAGGCTGAGATCACAAAAATATTTTTATTATATCTGAGTATCTCTATAAACTAATGTTTACAGTAGTACACAACAGTAGTATTTATAGTAATGTATTATTATATACACGTAATGTAATATGTAATACGATTATATTGCAGTGTAAATACATCACAGTCAGAATCAACTGGTCTAATGCAGATTAGGTTCAAAGTGTTTTAAGCAGTATTGTGCCTATCTGTGATATTAACTGCAGATATGGAAGGTCAATCATGTGATTTGGAAAATTTATTTCACATTGCCATTTCCCACTTAATTACCTACGTTAACTTGGCTGTGATGCCAAGGATTTTTTTTACTCACTTGACTGTTACCCTATGGATATATGAGTATGTATTTCTGCATAATCACAATGCCATTATCTATGTTTTACAGAAATATACTGACCTCTGGATTTTATTCGTTTCTGTCTCTTGAGACAGATAAATAAATAGAAATGTCTGCTTGATCATGAGGTTGTAATTTTACAATTCTGAAATTCCTACACTGAAGATGTTGCAAGTTTGCCATAGCTAGGACCCTTTCTTCCTAGTTCCTAATTCAGAGGAAAAGGAACATCCTGCTTTAGCTAAATTAAAAGATCTTCTGTTAAATTTATTTCTGATAACTTCAGCTCTTTTTAAAGAAGAACAACATCTACACTGGAACATCAGATCAGGATACATATGGGAGTAATTCAGTAAAGGTCACTCATTAAAACTGTGAGCAAGTACCAAGAGGTGTCTGGAACAGGTTTCTAAAAACAATACAAGTTTCTACTGAATAAATCTCCCCAACTGGACTTGTGAACTATGCTGTCAGCTATTTGTCAGCACTGCTCTTTGTCAGTGTGCAAGAAAACTCTTTATGAGTGATCAAGAAAAACTATGGGTTTGATTTTTTCACAGTTGCTGTGGCCTCAGACTTTTAAAGGAGCCTTTGTGAGGAAAGCATCCCAATTTGATTGAAATTTACTAAAGATGGATGCATACTCCATACACACCTTTGAAAACCTCAGGTCAGTTTTTCACCTGGCAACAGCAACAGAAATCCTCCCTTTTCTTTCTCTGAGCAGGACAAACTACATATGTCTGCCTCTATTGAGCTACTATGCCTACCTTTCTGGACTTCCCCTTTTATCCATATGCTCCTCCAAGTACTTAACATAAGGTATATGAATTCTGTGCTGTTTATGTTAATGTGATGGCAACAATCAGAAGATTCTTGCATATCATCTTACTTTGAAGTTTAGTCTGGAAACCACCACATCGCCATTCGGAGTAATTATAGGAACATTTTCACAAATAATTCCTTGATCAACATCAATTACTTTCCCTAGAAAGAAAAAAACCCCAAAAATTAGAGTTTGTGAAACCCTCCATTAAGCAATCACTTGTGACAGCCTCTGTGCTACAACTGAGTATATTTTCAAGTAAGGACTGGTGTTTGAAACAGCTCTTTTATGTGCTCCAGGTTCCCCTAGTGGAAAATCTGGATAATAAATCTTAGCTAGTGCAAAAGACACTGTCAACAGTAGCCAAGAATGCACAATGAAACCTAAATTTGATCCTAAACACAATGCACAGTATGCATCATAAATGTGACGCACTATAAAGATGTGTTCATTCAAATTCTACTTGTATTTTCGGCCTTCTGTTTTAAATAGCTGTTTAATACCAAACAGTAAAAAAGTTCAAGGACAGCCTTAGCCACAGAGAAACCAGTAAACTTTCTTTTGAGGATTTAATTAGGAGTCACTACCAGCTCTGAAAGTCAGAGCACCTTTCAGTCTCCTCCAGTAATGAGACCAAAGAAGAAAACATTTAATGGCTTGCTTCCATCTCTTTTCCATCCACAGACACTGTAAACATGTCTTGTAATTATTTGCAAAGACTTACATAACATTTCAGTCAGGTAGGTACACCTGGAATTTGGATTTCTGGCAAATTAAATATACAGTCTCTGTTGGACATCTGGATACTCTGTAATACAAGGACTTTGATATTAACTGTCCTGGAAACAGTAGAAGAATGAAACTAACTTCTCAGTCACCTGTTAATGGTCCTGTCTAAGAGAAACCAACAGCTGGATTCCTAGAAAAATATTAGAAATTAACTTTATAAACAAGATGCAAAGGAAAGATATTTCTCTTTGTATTAGAAAGCTGCTTACTTATAATTTAAACTAATCTGAATAACGAAAAATGTAACAAAGACCAAGTTAGTTACTTAGTTAATTATAAAAGGCTCTGGTAGCATTTCCTTCACTTAAGTTTAGCGTCACATTTTTCATTTAGAGGCTTTTTGTTCAGTTGCTTTCAACTTTGCCAAACTGTAACAAGCTGGGCAGAAATTTTTATACCAATCAGTCCAAGCATTCTTTTTTCATAAAATAAGTTTTACATAAAACAGCATGAGATCATGAGGAAAAAAGTATTTTTCTGTTAAAAAGAAATTACTTTGATAGAGTGGGGACATTGTAGTTAAAATAAATCAATGATAAAATATAGCCAACTAGTAAGAGCTAAGTAAACTTAATTCTCATTTCCTAACCCTAACTTCACAGCATTTGATTGCAACTTTAGCATGCTTTTAAAGTACATTTGTGTAATCAGAAATGCAATTTGACAGTATTTGTACAAGACATACAAAATTCTATTTATTTTTTTTAATTATGAATTATTAAATATGCTACAAGGCAATGTTATTATCTGTAAAACATTATTATCATTCTCATATTTTCACACTCGTACTGACAACAGTAAATGCAAAGCACAAAATAGATATTGCTTAGTTACAAAGACTTATACTGGATGATTCAAAAGGAAATAAGTATTATGTGTTCAAAGAACCATTGGGGAAGCTGAACGTTGTGATTTTTCTCCTCTAGCAATGCAGACACATATGAGTATGTGACCACGTGTACTTTTATCCACATACAATAGACTCTTCAGGGATTTCTGAAGTATTGCGACCGAAAGAAGGGAGGAAAACCAGTACTACAATAGCACTTGTCATAAAAAGTGTGGAGCCTGTGGCCTAGATTCATCTGGCCTAAATTCTTCTTAAATCCTTGTGCACAATGCTTGGTCTTGGCTAGCTGCCTCTGAGAGCTACAACTACACAACAGCAAATGCTAGTCACCATGGCTTTAGGAGGAATTCAGACTGGATGAAAAGTGACTGTAGTGGAAGGAAAACTTGGGAAAAGGTTGCAGAGAAAAGTAGAGTAGGGTTTAGATATACTAGACCTAAAGGGAACATGAAGAGCACACTTGCATATCTGAACTGTATTTGGTTTTGGTTTAAAACAGTTATCTAAAAAGAGCCCCCAAATTACTTCATTGCTCCAGGAACTACAAACTTTTTCTCATGTACATGACAAAATGCAACAGTTATAAAATGCCATTTCTTTTAACATCAGCCAAGTATTACCAAGATCTACAAGATTACATCAGCTATTTCCATACCTATCCACCACACTGCATCACACTTAGTTATGATGAACCTTGTCAGATGACTTCTGAGAAATATGAGCTGAAGGGCAGCACTGTTGAAATCACTGCAAGAAGTTATTTCACAAAGAACCCTTTGGGGCCTATAACTCTACTGAGTCTTAACTTTTCAAAAGCTAAAGGAAAAGAATGAGGCTTTTCAACAGCACAGAGGGCAGCAGCAGAAATGGTATGTTGGGAAAATGAGGAAAAACCCATTGCAAAAACCTGTCTTTGAGTACCTCAGAGAGAAGCTGGATGCAAGACGCAGAGAGAGGTGGCACACAATGGAGCACAGTAAGAAATGGATGTACACAGAAAATGTTCAGGGAGGGTAGAGACAGAAAGACAGTGGCACCATAAAGACACAGGATGGGGTCAGGAGGGAAAAAGTATATATTGATCAGATAATTTGGGAGGTGAAAAGAAGGATAAAGTTGTCATTTTCAGTTGAAGATTTCCATTAAATTATCAAAAAATGAGCACAGGCTGATCCTTAATTGTGGAAAACATAGCTTTTTTGAGAAAAAATACTGAACTAATCTGTCTTTTTTCCTCCTACCTCAAACAAAATAATGTTATGGTTGAAGATGAAAATGTTACAGTCCCAGCTTTCCAAAAAAAATGAACAGTCTGAGGAAAACAGGCACTGTCAGTGTAAGAATGCTAACATCACCATCACATATAATAGTATAGTTGAAACGCCTTTTCATAGAAAGTTTTTACAAAAAACATTTGATCCATTTTGTGTATTAGAAAAGCACACCATAAGGACAGAATTATAAGGTAGCAGGGGGTTAAAAGGAAAGGCAACATGGTCTCTGGGGCGTTAAGGCTGAGAGGCTGATTAGTTACAGGAAAAAAAACCACTGTTCACCTCTTGTCCCACTGTACCATGCCTCCCCCACCGCCCCTGGGAAATTCATACAAATATAAATTAATTACCTTTGATTTCTAAAGGCCCATCAATGTGTGACTCTGCTTTATCTTCACTCCTGCTGTTGTTTAAAGATGCTTGAATAACAGCAGTTCTTTTGTAGATGCCTCTCTTCACCTCATCAAAGACTGAAAACATGTTGTAGACACGGGCGGTGTAGCCTGCTAGCTCAGTGACCTGAGAAACAACAAACACCTCATTTCAGTTATACTTCACAAATTCTACAAACTAAATGTTTGGCCAAAGATCAACATGAGCAACAATGTAGGTTAACAACCATTCATTTTCATTCCTTGAAATTCTGTGCTAACCCATATGCCACCTGTCACTCCTACCAATCAGCAGAAAGGACAGTTTGAGTTAAGCCCATGTAAACTACGATAACCCCAATAAATGAAGGGGTTGTAGAGACTGCTCATTTCTGTAGTCTTCAATGAACAGAGAACAGCTACTAACATATCTGAAAACAAAGAGGCTGGTACACAAGGAAAAAAAAAAATCTTTGCATTTTCCAGCAAAAATAGAAGCCCACAGAAGTGAGAAAAAAATGGCATCTATAATTACTTATGTTTGCTTGTTTTATTCCAGAAACCTCATGTGGGAGAAGTGTGCTTTTCTGTGTAAAAGAGGCAGCACCAAGGCATTCTAACCTAAAATACAGTACAAACCAGAAGTGAGTCTTCTATCAACTCCATGCTAAATCTGACACATTAGAATAGAACCGGGTATTTTTAACACGGTGAAGTCTCTTAAAAGGCTTTCTCCATTTTTTTGTTTTGGTCCATTTGTCACATTTTTCACCTGGTGAAGACAGAAACAACAGATCTCTGGACCTTGTAACTACATATTCTTGGGCTATTTAAGAGCTCCCAAAGAACTGCCTTCATCTAATGGTAATAAGGAATTAAGCCAAGGCCTTTTATTTTAAATGTATTATTAGATGGCTTTAAAAGGATAGATCTTTATACAAAATGCAGAAAGGATAAGAATAGCAACAAAATTAGATCAAGATTATAAAATCCTTGGTTTGCTGTGGTTAAATATGGTTAATAATAAACCCCATGACTGAGTTCACCCATTATGGTGTACACAATTCCAAGATCATTTGAAATAACTAGAAATAATTCTGTAATTTTTCTGTAAATTTGCCTATTTGTGCCAGCCTCTGAAGTGAGTGCTAGTTCTGGCCACATGGCCATCATTTCACTGGAGGATGATGGAGAGAATCCTGCATGTGATAAATGAAACTCTGCCAGCTGCACCCCAGGAGAACCACTGTGTAGTCAGATTGCATACCATGACTGTAGAAAATAATATGTTCAAACACTAAATGCTACCACCTAAACTATTGACTGCAAAGAAAAGTTGAGCCCACCTCATCTGCACAGTGAATTTCACTGAATTTAAGGAGGCTGCCTTGGTGGAGGAGGTGGGCAAGAAATGGAACTGCACTACCACTTGATGTGGGTTGAAGTACACTATCCTTTGGAAACTGCCTGAATCACAAAATGGGAATGACAATGTGGCTGAAGTACTGCAGTGTCTCTCAAAGAGAAGTGTAAACGTAAAATTAAGATGGGAATTCACAGAACTGCTCTTGGGTTTTATGTTGTCCGGATTAATATCTTACCATGTTGTAGACAAAGTGAGTTAGTTCAGTTCTTCCTGTACTGTTTTGTGGGTACTTTTTTTGCCAAAAAATAAAACCACTATTTTTTTAAAGTCCTCATGTACATTATGTAAATTACTTAAATGCTGAAAACAAAATAGATTATTTCATCAGTGTACAACAGGTTATCTGGCAGTATCTTGGAGCAGAGATCAAGCAGGGGAACAGCTAAAAGAGTGTAGGTCAAATATTATGGCCCATTAGAAGGACTTCTGAAAACAGCACAGACTCTGGTTTTGTCAAAGTCTGTGTCTGAAGGTGCCAAACTACCCCTCCTCTGACAATTTAAAAAGCTGTAGCTTTTATGGCTGGATTTCGAATAACAGAATCCATAGTCTTTGATTATCTGCCTAGCTAATGCATCCCTCCTCACACTGTACTGGGAAAAAGGGTTCCCACCAAAGGGATGAGAAAACACCAGTAAAAATATGAAGAACAAATATTCAGAAGGAAATGCTGAGATTAACAGCACTGCCTCACATTTCTTTGGCTTAACAGCTGGCATTTAAAGAAATCCAGAAGAGAGACAACAGATCAAAGCCCAGCTCTACTGGAATTTGGGTATGGACCTGAAACTACATCTCTGATCTTCTAGATGAACATTCTGTACTTCTAGAGTACTTGTACTCCCAAGGTGCACCTTTTCCTGCTAAAATTTCTCAATTTTGAAAAATTATTTACAATTTAACAAGTTGACAAGATACTGCAAACAGCCTTACAGTTTATGTGACCCAGAAATAAGTATTCAATTCTCCTTGTTCTTCACATAGAGACAGGTTGCCCAATGAGATGGAGATAACCCCATCTCTGGAAACATTCAAGGTCAGCTTGGACGGGACTCTGAGCAAACCAATAGTAGTTGAAGATGTTCCTGCTCATGATGGGGTTGGACTAAAAGACTTTTAAAGACTCTTACAATTGAACTATTATATGCTTTCATGACACTTCCAACAGAAGAGTCCCAGTATACTCAAGGCAGACAGCCCAAATTCAGGTCTGTGCTTCAAACAGAAGAGGAATTTGAACCTTTATCACTGACATTCCAGGAACTGCTATCACCCTCTGATGACACCTGAACACAAGTATTAAAAATGACATCTACAGTTTGCACTATACAGGCAACTATGCACTTTAGACTCTTTGTCAACTTAACCCTAAAGATCAAACTACCAGTTCAAAGATCTCCATGGATTTAGTTGCGATAGAATTTGCCTTTAAAAACTGCACAATTTTTTTAATATTTTATATTAAATATAAATAGTTTTTCTTTTTTTCCTCTTCTTTTTCATGCATGCAGGATGTATAGTACCTCTTTGTATGAAGACATAATTCTTTCAATAGCATCTGCTCCAGAGATCAGCAAGTTTCGTGATGTAGTAAAAGCTTCTGTTCTTTCACTAACCATTGCCTGTTTCTGGCCATCTTCCAACTCTGAATGTAAAAAAAAAAAAAATAAAAAAATAGTTAAAATATTCTGCAGAAAATTATCTCTACAAACTAAATTATTATTGCAATGTGAGCTATTATAGAGCATGTTTGGGTTTTTTTTTAAGAATAAGTTAACTCTATGAAGACAACCTTTCAGAAAGAACTGGTAAATATAATTTGGTCAAAAAGAATAAGTGGGAGCATATGGAATTCACCTTGTTAAGCAAAACATCATATTATTTTATCTATTTATCTACATGGATCGTTTTCTTTTTAATATATCATCATAAAATATAGTTATTTCAAAATATGAATAAAGTGAAACCCAAGAGATTATCTGAAACAGATTTTTAACAATTTTTAACATTTTTGCGATTATTAATTTTCAGCCTTACTTATTTACTGACTTCATGTAGAAGGAACCATTCACATTTGTGTAAATCTGGCAACATGATTATATTTCTGTAAGAAAGCAATAAACTCTTTGGTATCAAAGGCATGGTTTCAGTAGGATAACTCTTCCCTCACGATTAAGTTTCTTTCTTCATCGGACCTCAGAACAAAGTTTTGAGGCTTTATTTATGACACTGGATCCTGTTAACAAGAATACTCTTGCGCCAAAGAAAGGACTTGTCTCTTAAGAATGTCAGCAGCATTAGGCAAGGAGAAAACAGCAGCACAATTTATAGAAGATACATGAGAAGCAAGTATATTTTACATATTTACATATACCACCTTGCTACCATGGGTCCCACAGATTGGATTTACAAGGTTTGTTTCCTGAAAGAAACAAGATTTAAAAAGAAGTGGCTGACTATTTTGAGGCTAAATGTTGTTTCAGTGTTTATAACTGCAACTACAAATCACTGGTGTAGTAAACCAGTGGTGCAGTAAACCACTCTTAAAGATTTTCCACATAAAAGATATACAATGAAAGATCTAAAGGGTTTTCTGCATCACATAAGTTTATATGTATCTCCATATATTGCTTAAATCTTCTGCAGAATGGGATCTGAATATTACTTTATTCCCTAAAGTTTGTTAAGTTTTTTCTAAGTTTCTTTTTTAAACTAAGCTGATGCTAGGAATCATGCTAGGCAGGGTAATAGGTGGGTCCACTGTGGCAACTCCTGTACTAGCAATTGCTACTAATATCCGTATTTTCACAGTGTCATGATCAAGTAAATCTAGGAGGAATTACCTGCAGGTGTAATGCAACCATAAATTTCATGGGCTAAGTCAAGCAATGCAAGAGTAGAGCAAATAGCATTTTCTTACTCTCACCTCCCTGACAGATCATATTCTAGAAATCTGGTGTCTGAAAATCTACAGGCAGTACCAAAGCCAGATGTATCTTTCCGTGTTTATTAGTTAAACCTAAATGTTATTTTGTTTTCATTCACACGTCCATAAAGGTATTCCTGCTAATAAGATCAGTGAAAAACACTGAAATACACTGTATTTCACTGAAATATACTGGAATAATTATCTAATTATATATGTATTAATAAATAAATAAAATATTAATTTATTTATTTATCATTATTATTATTTATTATTATTACAGAGAAATAAAGTGCAATAGTTAATAAAATAATTATTACACTGAATTATTACACTGAAATACAGTGAAATAATTAATGAAAAACTTTTAAAAATTGCTACGTCATAACTTTTCATATATGTGTGTGTGTGTGTGTGTGTGTGTGTTTGTATATATATACATACACACAGAACATCTATCTTATTTTTCCTGGTTTTATTAATGATTTTTTTTTTCACTTCAGTTCTACATCAACACACTGTCAACCACTTGTATGCAATCTTGCTGAGACACAATGAGAGACATGCTTTTAAAAAAACCTACAGAAAAGCTCTTATGAAAAGCGCTTGCAAAGGAAAGATTATAAAATTCTAACTGATGTGGTTCTCACCTAAAAAAGTTATTTCCACTCCAAGAAGAATGCATTTCGTGATCAGGGAGAATTCAGTTAATTCATTAGTAAAAGGGGAATTGAAATTTGTTTATTTCTGAAACAAGCAATTTTTGCTGATCTTGTTGGGCTTATAGGACATGCAGCCTATGCTATGTAGAACTACCACAATTAAATCATGTAGGAGTCAGGTATGGCTTAACTACATTGATGTAGCATTCCTCCTTAATGTAAATGCAGTATTTACTGATGGCTGCTTCCAGCACCCAGGCCAGCTCATCTAGCAGGAGTTTAAGGATCCCCCACAAGCCACCACATCAGTCAATTTAGGGGTATTTAAAAAATAAAAATTATATACAATTTATGAGCATTTCACAGCCCCAAAAGACAAGCTCTTCTATTATATAACCCACCAATATAATTTTTCTTGAACTTTTTGTCCAAAACACTGTTCATGTGGCTGGTCTCCTGTGTTTAAAAGTATTGCATGTTGACACTGTCTCTGTTTCATACAGAAACTAACATTTCCATTTTCCTCTTCATTCATTTAATTGATAGTCACACTTATTTTATAAACAAAAATAAATTTTCACTGTGTCTAGAGAAAGCAAAATCTTGCTTCAAAAAATAGTTACTCTCCATAAACTGAGACACAACATTTGGAATGTAAATGGTTTAATACAAAAAGAATGAGAAATGTTATCAAACAGGAATCTTGTCTTTGCCACCTAAATTCTTCATTGAAGTATATAACAACATTTTAAAATTTCAGTCAGAAATATCACTGTCAAAGAAGTTTCTTTTTTCCTATTAATGAAGAATTATTGTTTTTCTTTCTCCTCCCTGAAGAAGTGTACAAAATCTATGGCTTTACACCTGTAGTGTCAAGTCTGGCCATGGTACCAGGTTTGTACATATGCCTGACTCTTTTGATTCATCCTAAAGCTATAAATTGACTACCTCTTCCTCCAGATGTGAACAAACTTGTGTCTGATCCACTGAGGCAAAAAGCACTGTTTTCCCAAGCAGGTCACTGGTAATTTCAGGTGTGCTTGATTATTTGAATACCTGTAATACCTCAAACTGGTCTTGACAGTGCTGCCAGTATTATGCTTGTGAACCACCATTATGGTAAGTCCCAGGACTCAATAGTAAACCCCATGTTTTAATAGTTTAGGTTGCTAGTAGCAAATATGATTCTGTTTTATGTGAGCCACTTGCTGCATCTTTGTTTTCTCCCACATTTGAAATGTATTTAACAAAAGAACAAACATGAGTAACAGGAATGTTATTTAGTTTAGCATGAATATGAGTCCTTTTTTATTCATGCTCTAATACCAAGGAGATATTTACAACATGTGGTTAAATGCTCCTTTTCTTGATTGTACCCATTCCATCTTAGCAGAAAGACTCTTATCACTTTTTCTGTTGTGCTGATAACCTTCACCGTGAGGTGAAATGCTTTTGTACAGCCTCTTCAGTTTGGAACAAGACATCCTGATATTTTTGAAGCTGTTCCCAGGATGCCAGCCACATAGTGCTCTCCTAAGCCACGTGATGGGCAGCAGCTCAGAGAGCTGAGCACCCAGCCATGCTCCAGCACAACATTTAGTGAGGCAGCTAAACCTTGTGCCAACCGAACATGGGCACTGCACGGAGCCATCCTACAGCTCACACCAAGCTTGTCCACTTGGACAGTCTTGATTTGGAACATAACTTCCAAGAAAGAAACAGAACTACTGCACAAAAAAGAATGCACTCATTCCTAACTCAAAATACACAATTTAGAACATCATGATCCTTCTGAAGACTTTGTAGGATTCATGTTATAGGATTTTTTTATATTTTTAATAGCACCTGCACTAACACCACTATTTGAGTTTCATTTCACTTCCAGGAAAGTTGTGATAGGATGTCAAAAATTATTCCATCCTAGCCTGGAATCTGAATTTTATCTTCTCCCAGGGAGTCAGGGAAAATCAGCGGTTTCCAACAGGTCAACAGTAAGAGAAAAATTATCTATAATTACCTGTAATTACACTATGGTTTATGGAAGAAGAAGATAAGCACTCTAGGAAAGTTCATAGTATCATTTTGCAAAAGTAGATACTGTAAAAATCAGCCTGCCGTTCCAACAGTGACTAGTGAAAAAAGAGACTGCAATAATAATCTCATGTGATACAAGGATTCTCAAAGTCCTGACTTCATACTATGTATCACACTCCAAGTTGGCTCATCTGCTTAGCTGACTTGCTATGCTTGCAAGTTATAAGTAAGACACAGATGCTGTAAGAAAGTCTGTGAAAAACAAACCAATGTGAACATCACTCAAGGGAACTACAGTCTTTTGAGGACATAACTTTAAAGAAACATTTAGAAATTAGGTAAAAGATGGTATTACCGCCATCTGCAAATCCTGTTGCAGTGATGATGGGCACAGCAACCATGATCATACCACAGCTACTCCAGACATACTTCATCAGGAACTGCTCTATCATGATGTACCATAAACGTTTGGACAAAATGAGATTCATTTGATCTGTCAAATCCTTGTAGCTTTTTTGCAGTTGTTTCAATTCTACCTAGGGTTAAAATAATAAAATAATTTATACAATTAAACTAAGATGCACATGTAGTACAAGATACGTTCACATGTGTACATTAAATAATCAGGAAGCTAGAGCTATCACTTCTGAATCCCACAGTACTTTATGCTCACAGTGCTGCAGTCTCACAGCAAAAGTGCACAACTTTATGGAAGTCAGTGGATCTGGATCTTATTTACACCATTGTCCCTCGACAGAATATTGCCAAGTTTTCAACCCTTTTAAGATTTCTAATATATACAAGAACAACATAGCAGTCACAACAGTTGATTCTAACAATCAAAATAAGATTGATTTCACCTTTTAATAAAGCTGCAGCTGTATAGTTTCACAGCAACTGAAAATTATATTGGAAAGCATGCGGGGGTCAATTATCTTTAGCAACTTAAAGTTGCAGAGTTGATTCCTGAAATGCTGCTTGTTTTTGCAAGCAGCCTGGGGAAAAAGTGAATTATCCAGTAGTTTTAAAAAGTCAAAGACAGTTGCAAGTCAATACAGTATGTATTCAGTTCAAGCCCATATATGTGGGAATTGAGAAAATGCTTAATTTAGCTGCGCTTAAAACAGGCAGCTTTTGAGAACGGTTGTGTCTACAAAAATAAATCATTTACGTTATATAATCGTTGCTTGAACTGAAAGAGTAACTTTTCTTCAAGCTGGTTTCCAGATTTCATTTTGACCTTGCAAGAAGCAACATTTTTTCCCAATTGTGTTTGAAATGTATTACAGCCAAAATTCACTTCTAATAAAAATATGAACAGTCCCTTAATAAGGTGGCTTTAAAACAAGCTACTAGTTTATGTAACTGTGATTGCAGAAGTACTGTACTTATGCTATTTTAAGACTGGTGACTACATCTTTGCTTGGATATGCGAAAGAGTGTCAAAGGTTGTAGTGTGCTCTGAGCCATCACAGAGTTTCCCCCTAGACTTTCTGGTGTGCCGTGGTTGCTATTTCTGCTGAATTAAATATGGTGGTTTGTACACATGATTGGAAAAAAAAAAGAAGTCTGGAAAAGTTAATCAGAACTGACTGGGTGGGGGAAAAGAGTAACGTAGGTTGTTTTCTAGATAAGCATAAGATCCATCTGCAAAACCAGAACACTGCCAGAGTTCAAAAGAACTGTGATCTGCTCCCCTCAGATGCTGCTTGTGAGACGGCATTTCCTAAGAAATGGGAAGTGCCCCGCTGTAAACAAGTTTAAATGTCAGAGGAACCCAAAGTGCACAAGAAGGGCGTCAGGGGAAGCATGGGTCCCCTCCGGTACTGCAGGAGCGACCCCAGTGCTTCCAATTTCTCCCCTCCTTACCTTGTGCCCTCGGTAAAAGGCAATCTCTTCCACGTTGGCAATGATACGTGAATGTATGAAGCGCAGATAGCCCTTCTTGTGAGCCTCCTCAGCCACTAGTTTGCCAAACTTGGGCGAGCAGGCTTTGAGCACTCGGGCCGTGGCATAGACGACGAGGCCAGCCAGGACTGTGGGCCCGATGGGGTTGGCCCCCCGGGACCGTGCTGTGCGGATAAGGGTGTAGGAGGTGAGCACAACATCCAGGATGGGCTTGGTGAGGTTGGAGTAGAGATGCGCCACGGACTGCGAGAACATCATGATGTCCTCGGTGAGGGACTGGTCAGGGTTGGCGAGCCGCCCGTCCATGCTGATCACTTTGTAGTAAGTTTGGTTGGCAAAGTAGGTCTCATAGGCGTGATCCACCAGGCGCGTGCGGAAGGCGAGGGCCAGCTTGCACTCCAGGTACCGTATGGTGCTGTTCACGAAAGTGGCTGGGATTGCAATCATCAGCCACTTGATTAACTTGAAGACAAAGCTTCTGGGCTTTTTCTCCACAATGCTCTTCACAATTTTTCCATCGAGGGCGGCAACATAGATGGAGAGGAAGGTCCTGGACACCAGAGCAAACGAGTGGAGACAGAGCAAGCCCAGCTCGGCACTCACCAGCTTCGGGAAGAACAGTTTGCGGAGTTCCAGCAGCTGCTTGAAGAATTCCGCGTCCACGGCCGGGGAGGCTCTGCCCCGGCTGCCGGTGCGGTGCGGGACCGCCCGGCCCCTCTCATCCTGAGCGCCGCCTCTGCCGCCCGCCCGCTTCACACGCCCGCGGATGATGGGGTAGAGGATTTTGAGCCCGTACGCCGCGGCCAGCAGGCACGCAGCCCTCTTCGCGGCGTCCGCCCTGCTCCACTGCACCCGCCGGGCCGCCGCATGCAGCATGTGGGCCATCCTGCCCGCCGGAGCACCGCTACGCGCCGCTCCTAGCGCGGGTGGCTCATGCCCGCTGGGAAGGCCGATCCCGCCGAGTCTTCATCGGGGCGCCGGGCCCGGCCCGCAGCCGGTCGCCCTGCCGTGACAGATGCCGAGTGAGCGCTGCCTCCCAGGGGTGATGGTGCCTTCAAAGCGCGGCGCGTTGCACAACGCAGCCCCGCGCGGCGCAGCCCGCCCCGCCGACCACCATTGGCTGCGCCGCGCGGGGCGGCACCGGCACCGGCAGCGGCCCGGCCGCCCGGCACCGCGCCCCGGCCACGACCGCTATATCCCGGGGCGCGGCCGCAGCGGCGGCAGAAGCAGCACCGGTCCCCCGGCGTTCGGCTCCGGGTTCACGGCCGGTCCTTCGGCGCTCGGCTCCGGCCGCACCGTTGATCTCCCGACGCTCGGCGGGTCCGCGGAGCTCGGCCCTGCAGCGCGCCGGCTCCCCCCAGGCTGCGGCCGGCCCTTTCCTTCCGCCTGCCCTGCGGAGCAGGCTCCGCCTCCGGCCCCGGCCTCGCCAGCGGCGCGGGGGGAGCGGGACGGGGGGCGGTAGTGCCGGAGAGAGCTCGACTCCCGGGAAGCCCTGCCAGGATGGGCAGCGCGTCACCCCCGGCACTCCCCGGGGCTGGGGTGCTGTCCGGTGTGGAGCGACGCGGCGGAGGGCGGCGCAGCCGGGCCGGTGGCCTCGGGTAGCCCCGGGTCGGAAATCGGCCGGGCGGCCGCGGGAGGGAGCCGGGCAGTTCGGCGTCTCCGGGGCAGCGCCTGCACACTGCACGTAATTTATTTCCTGTCCTCCCCCCGAAAGGAAACCGGTATTGTGCACTGGCAGCGTTATTAGCCCAAAATAACCCCGACCGAGTCGCACGGCCCCTGCAGTGAAACCCGGCCAATTTCTCACAAAGGAGTCTACAGTAAAGGCAGTTGTCTTGCTGCTTTATCTTTCTGTTTTCTTAATTGCTTGTTTCTACTGCTTAACTTGTTCGGAAAAGGTACTGGAATTGCAGGGGGAGGATCAGAGTACCTACATACTCTGGTCCTTTTACACCTTGAAAATGTAGTAACTAAAGTAACTGCGTAAGATAGTATATGATAAAAACATTAGTTAGGAATGTGTGCGTATGTATGCTTTTAAAATGTGATACTAGACGTTTATGGCAGTGGTGAGGAGCTTGGTTTTTCCCTAAAAATGAAGAGTGAGGCCACCTGCCTCACAGTAATTCAGTAAATACTGTGTTACACATTACTGTTATGATACGACCCCCCATTGAACAGAGTGCAGTGATCGTGTGTAGGTAACAACACAAATTTCAGGATGAAGGAATAGTATAATTGATTTGAGAGCAAGTGAGGTTTACTTTTAAAAATCAGACACCACTTCTCGAAACATCCCGTTGTCTTCTAAAACGTCCAGTAAGCCAAACCAGCAGGACAAGAAGGAAGCAAGATCTCATTTCTTCCTAAGAGGTTACAAAAATTCAGCTCACAGTGGTCTGGACAGTTAGGTAGAGAGGATATGGGTTAATCTTTAAGTGCATTATATTTTTGCCAGTGAGAGCAGGCCAGAGATCTGGACAGAGGCTCTTCTAGCTTTTTTTTTTTTTCCCTAAATGCACAACTCAAAAGCTAGGAAAATGTCAAAATCTGACCTAGTGCAGTGCAGAAGACATTCAGTTAGTAGGTAAGCCTGATGTCACTGCAGATTATTTTCTTAGTAGAATAGGTTTTTCCGTGCACAAAGATACAGACAAAAAGTTATTTTGTCAGAATAGGATTTTCAGTGCACAAAGTAGCTAAGAAATTGCTTTGCTTACGGCTTGTAAAATTATGGCTGGTAATCATGCTCTCCACTGGATACTTCCCTTACTGGCTTGTGTAGCACAGCATACTCTTAGATTTTGCCAAACCACAGCTATTTGCAGTATTTCATTACTCTAGCATTTTCTTACCAGGGGGAAAGTTCACAGATCTCTTTTGGTTCTGTGTATTTGCTGACCTTTCACTTCACAGGATCCTGGATGACTGAAACTTCTGATGATTTGGTGGTTAGTGCAGACATACACCCCACAGTCAGATCTGTGGGAACATTTAAGTGAAGCAAATCTAACTGCACAGTGTTTCAGTCAATAAAAGGAATGTATTTCCTTCTTTTGAAAGGATGAAGAAAAGACTGAACTGTTGTTTTAAATACCCCCTTTTCTGTTCTTGCTGTCTCGAGAGTTTTGCTCTGCCACAATCCTGCTCAGTAATCCATGCACAAACTCCTCTTTGTGGAGCAGGGCCTTAGGTGTTAGATTTTTTTTTTTTTTTTCCTGCTGAAGGCAGGAATTTTACTACATTTAGTCATAATAACACTTCTCAATATTACTGGAAAAATAACTCCCAAAACTGCAGTAATATTGGTGCAGTGCTTTGCTGTCTCCACATTTTCTACTGACTTTATAATAAAGTTCTGGAGATATGTGTAATCAAATAAGTTTGAGTAACTGAAGCTGTGGAATGGGTGGGTGTCTGGGGGATATTGATACTAGATCCAGACTATTTGGAGATCTTTCTTCAGGAGAATCTCATTTTTTAGTGTCAAGTGATTGGTTTTTAGTCATACCATTAGTTTTTATCAAATGCATTAAAATAACTTGTGTGTATTTTTTAAATACAGGAACCAATAACTGGGGAGGAAGAATATATGGCAGCAATGAGTATCAGGGTGACTGAAGTCCATGAATGTTTGTCTATGCAGGAACTAGAGTGTAATCATTCCAACTGATGCCTTTTTTATCTTCTGTTTTGTGCCCACTGTCTCCCACACCAGCACTTCATCCTTGCACAACTTTGTGGTTATGATGAAGGTAGTGGAATTGGAACATGCAAGCTATTACACAAGAGATGTCAGTCAGGCTTACTCAGTGATCATTTTTTCTACCATTTGATTTAGTGTTTGAAAAAATAATGTGCAATTTTTAAGCAGAAGACTATTTATCTGATGTCTTATATGGTCCTAATAGAGGGTCCAGTAGCTGTAACATCAGCCTGCAGTAAACTGAAATTTTCTTGCTGCTTATGGAGTTATCCACTGTGCCATAAGGACATACAAAATAAAAAATAAAATTAGTGAAAAATATATATAAATTCTGTGTTTTGAATAATTTCTGTTTAGGACCACTAAGATTTAGATGCGTGTAGGTCATGCAAACAGTACACAGTGGTTTTCAATGTGGATGAATGTATGTGAAACACATAACATGAATCTACACCATGCTTGGTTTCAATTACTAATAGTGAACTGTAAATAATATCCAAAATATGATGTACTGTAATACAGTAAGATAGGAACATCTGTTTTTTTCTCTAATTTTGAGCTGTGGATTTGCATAGTGGTGTGGTGTGGGAGTATTAGGGTTTCATTTGAGTCAGATTCAACAGAATATGAACATAGAAGCCATTATTCAAGTAAATACCTTTCTCTGAAGTACTTCCAAACTTTCTATTTACTTTAGTGCCATCACTTACATAAGTACTGAAATACACCCACAGAATTAGTTTGCAACATCAAGGCACACCAATGGTAAATTTGATGTTTTTATCAGAAAAGGGTGATAAGATACTCTGACCTTTGATTTCAAATTTGTGTCAGCAGAAATTATCTGTTTATTTAGTCTATTTAGGGAAACTATTGGCTATATTCATATACCTCAGTAGAATATTCAGATGCTGTAATTCCTTTAGGACCTGGAGATCAAAGACAATCAGGAATTTCAGTTTTAATGGCATGGATATGAAAGCTTGTTGAAGAAGTGTCAGTGTGGTGAGACTGGCCTGATCCTACCAAGCAGTTGATTCCAACTCTTTCTGGTGAAACTGTAGGGGTACCTACATTCAGAGATGGTGTAAATGGGGTGCATTCATGCACCAGAAGTCTTTTCTCCTTTACTCCATCTTTAGGGAGATACATGCTGCTGTAAATTTGAAGCCTGCATGACTTGTAGTTTCTAATAATTTAACCATAAGGGATCTGAGAAATCTCTATGACAGGACAGTCAACAGCAGACTGATCCCTAACAGTTCTGACTTCTGAGAATAGTGATATTCTTGAAAGAATACCTCTAGAAAGAATTATAAACAAATTGTTTTCCCTTTACAAAGGGAGAGGGAGAGGGAAATAGGCAAGTGTTGAGTTCGATGTCAGCTGCTCCAGGCATGGTAAACTGTCGAGCGATGTTCTCAGACAAAGAATTTAACTTTAAATATTTAGGCTTTAATACCTAAACCTTTAAGATCAGATTTCTCTTTCTTGTTAAACTTATTCCATGCAGATAATTCAGTTGAATGAGGATGTGTCTCTATTACATCTTCAGAAGTTTCAAATACATTATGTATGTATTTCAGGTTTTGCTTTAAATCTGGAAAGGTTTCTATTTGCAGATCATCTGAAGAAAATTCTAATGCTACCTTATTAAACCTTTTCTCAAGTGCATTGTAAACTCTTTAAACAAGCTACATGCACAGTTCAAGAGTACAGGTATAAGTGGTAAAATCACACAGATGGTGTCAGTTAACAATGGTGATAGTGGCACTGCCCACAGCAGAGCCAGTGTTCTGCTCTTTAAAATGAAGGCAGGAATAAATTCAGAAAAGCCATCTCTTTTACTCCTGCACCTCAAACACAGGATTTGCTGCCATCCTTTTGTCATGCCTCAAGAATCTGAGGGTTTACAGTTGATGAGTATAACAACAAAAAGGTCATCTACTGCTGTTCAGCTATTAACTCTTATTTCTGAGACTTCTAAATATTAAAAATTAGCAAACAGGCCAGTGCTTCACCAAGCACAGTATTCTGTCTCAAACAATAGCTCTAAGCAGACACCCAAGAGAGAAGAAAATTGCAATTTAATGTGATGCTGCAGTTTCATACTCTCCCAACCTCTTGCCATTTTAAACTGAGAACTTTGTGAGCCTCGGAGGTTTGCCTATTAAACATTCCTTACAATTACTCTTACAATTACTTGTTCAGTCTTTCTTGGAATCCTGTAAACTTACGTAAATAGAAACATCTGACAAGCCGTTTCTCAGATTTACCATTTCATATGTGAAGAAACACTCCTTTCTTCTGTTTCTCCCACAAGCTCCACTTTATGTCCACTTACGCCTGTTCTGGAAGAGGCTTCAACAGCACAGCTCACTCTTGTTCACTCTCTTCCCCTTTCCCCTCACCCCACAACTTTCCCATACCACGCAGGAGTTTGTCAGCCTCTATTCCATATCAATCCCCTGTGCCCGAGTGCATGGAAACAAGAACTAGTCTCTTCCCTCCCTTTTGCTTTTTATTCAATGGCAGGACCTTCCCTATTATTTTACAACTTCTTTATCTTCTTAAAACCTTCAATAACAGATGTTGTCAACAGCCTTAATTAAATCCAGCAAGGCAGCAGCAATCACTCTTTTCTACATGTGTTCTATAGCAACCTTCCATCTGTAGAAGCTCCACTAGCTGGCCTATATTATTATTCCTGCTAATTTTTTTTGTGCAGAAGTGAGCTTTCTGGATTGTCACAAAATTCTTATTTTTAAATTGTGTCACATTTGCTACCCTCTAGTCTGCAAGATGATTCCAAATTCAAGTGGTCCTTTCCACAGTGCTGCATTATAGAACTCTTCCTTGAGTAGTCCTGGTACTTTGCTAGTCTTCATTCTGCCTTGGTAAGATCATTTTCACTTTGTCTGTTGTTACTTGCACTTTGGACAGATCCTCAGTGAGTTCCCCAGGAAGGATTCCTGCATAAAGTTCTCCACAGTTTCCTCATCAATGAATACTAATGCAAAAAGCCTACCTTTTTGGTAACATGTGTCTCTTCTGAGTGCTCCTCTTGTTCCTTGGCCATTAATTGTCCCTTTAGACTTTCTAGCAAGCTTTTGCTCCTAGTTGATGTGAAGAAAAAATTTTTAGTAGTTTGGTTATTTTGCCTAATTGTTTCTCCATTTTTTTCTGGCCTGTTGTATTTGTATTTTTCTCTGAGTTTGTGTTCCCCTCTGTTATCTTCTTTTTGCTATGGTTCAGACTCTCTTTACTTCAAGTCTGGTATCCTTCAGCTTTTTCCTAACCCATTGTAAGGATTTCATTCTTTTAGCTCCCTCTCCTGATTTGCTTTTGACACTTCCCTAACTGGAGTTCAGCCCATCTACAGAGGATTCTTTGGTCTTTGTTAATCTTTATAGAAATACTGTTTATATAAAGTGAGTTTTTCAGCGTGAGACTCTAACAGATCTCGTGCACTGTTCTCCATCAAGCCAAGGACAGCACTTTGTCTTTAGAGTTCATTCTGTAAAAAATTATTCCACCTAAATAATACCACCTAAGAATGGCATCTGCTTCATAGAGCAATGTGACAACCTGCTGTTGTCAGTGGTACTGTTGTGGCTGATGGTTTGCCATGTGTATCCAATCCCATGTTCTTCCCAGCTAGGCATGGAATTTCGACCCAGGTAGATTAGGTGCTTCTCTCTACGCTGGACAGTTTGCTGTGTTTGGAAACTATTTAGCCTCTCTACAATCTTCTATCTTTCTACCCTTTAAAGGTGAATAGGGGAAGGACTTTTCATCAAATTAATTGAAAAAGAGATCTGTCTTTCAAGAGGAACTATTTTTGAAAGGGGAAACTGTTTTTAAATCAAGCTTTGTCTTACATTTTGAACTTCCTCAAACTCTGTCATGATTTTTGCAGTATAACAGCCATCTTTTTAAAAGTACTCTTAAGGGCAAAACCATCAAACAGGTTACTGTAAAACACTACAAGGTCAGTGTTGCTTTACTTCTCCATAGGCTGATCTCTCAAGGAAGGGAATGGCATAGAGTATTGACTGGAAAAAAGACATGCAACTCTGTAAACAAAGTTTAAGCACTGTATTTACCAAAGAAAACTTCCACTTGGAACAGAGTCAGGCTTTTTTTAGTCATGCATTCCTAGCATTAGACAATTAGGTCAATATTTAGGGATCTGAATAAGTGTATCCTGGTATTTAAAAGTGCCAGAAATTCTCACCCTGGATAGAGATGGGAAAGAATTTTAGTTTTCCTGCATCTTTTATACAGTTTTCTAGAGATGGATTTAGTTACCTAGTGCTAGATAAAAAGATCAAACAAAAAAAACGAAGTTAAGGTATGTTAAATTAACATTAAAAAAATGAGTAATGTAAAATATTTAAATCTAACTGAGATTCGCCAGTATGAGTTTGTTTTGGGTTTTTTACTTAACATTCACCTCTTTAGTAATTCCTTCCTTTATAATGAGCACTAGAGTAGGACACTTGCTGGAGAGGGGAAGATTCATTAAGAAACATGAGAACTATTTGCAGTTAGTTCTAAGAAATTGCTTGGAAACACATCTTCTCTCTGTTTCTCTCTCACTGTCTCTGGTGAATATGTTTTTACATAAGCAGTGTCTGTTCACTCAAGGGAACATGTTTAGGGAAAGAAGCATCTTCAAACCTTCAGGGTTTAATAATGTTGCAGATAGATTTGGCCCACACAGAATTCAAAATTTCATTGCCTAAATCAGCTGCTTCCTCTCTGGGTGTGTTGAGACATAGAGTAGGGGCCTAGCTTAAGTACTCGAGTCACCCATCAGATCTCCCTCTCTCTTATTTGATTATATAGGTGTTCTGTAAGGACCTACTCAAAACTCAGTGCCAAAAGTTGCACAGTCAACATTTCAGCACCAGCCTCCCTGGAGAAGTGCTTTCTTAGACTGCTTTGGGCAGCTTTGATATGTCTCTTATATCTAGATCTGATCTGATAATGAAGAAGCATGTCAGAGAGGAAAATTCAGGTGCTGAAGGTTGGAAAGCTGTCCTGAAGAAAATCCTGTATAATACTTTCTTAACAAAGGAGCAGGAGGTATGGTTATTCTGAAGAGTATAAAAGTTAGAAAAAAGAGGCATCTGTAAACTTCAGTCCCTGACAAATAGAGGAAGCCTCTTTGTTCTATACTTTACTTCCCAGAGAATCAACTAAGCTCCATGAAACTCATTCTCATGACCTTTTAAAAATTAATAATTATGTCATACTATTCTTTGAAACTATGCCATCAATCCAGAAATTCACATTAATTATTTCAAACTTTTAAAATGACAGTCAAGGCAATATATGCAAACACTGGAAATATAATCATATTCATCTCAGGTATTATTTAATTTTTTACTTTGCCCTCCTCAAAAAAGAACAGATTTTTTTTATGACTCTTGAAAGGTCATTAACTTTATTTGCAAGAAATAGTTTGAGGAGGAGAAGATTTATTATGTTGAAAAATAATTAATTGAAGCTGCCATGTAACTTTTCCTGGATTCTACAAATATCTGCTAATTACCAGCTAAAATAATTCAAACATAAAGAAAATCCCACTTTTTTCCTTTGAATCTAGACAATATTGTGAAAAAGTAAGAGTAAGGATGATATAAAAAATATAATTTATTAAAAAAAAATTTAAAAGGGATTTGATTAGTTATACATGAAACTACATCTTATGCGTTGTATTAGCAAGTTCAACATTTACACTAGATGGAATTGAAAATAAAAAATAATATTTGAAGTGATGAAATCAAATAAATTTTCAGTCTGTCATCTGTCATATTAGCTGTAGAGACACATAGACTTAAAATATAGATATAATTTATCATGAAGATTTTAATCAAGTATTGTTACAAGAGACAATTATGCATACTTACCAGATTCTATAAACACCCTAGCCAAATTAGAAGTATTACAAAGAAGAACATATTGGGTAATTTTTAATTTTAGACTCCTAATATCTACTCTGAACACTCTTCCCATTGTTGTACCAATGCTAATCAAACTTTAGTACCCTGAAAAATGTTAGGCTAAAGATAACTCAGCAAAGAAACACCACGGGAGAAGATTCATATAGAATTTTGATGATTTTTTTGTAAACGAGTGCCTTCCCTTGCTGAGATGATGGAAGTGAGTTATAGGGAAGGGAACAAGTGGAGTTTGCTGCTGCCAAGATTCCCCAAGTGGCTCTGCGTCCCTCCTCGAGGGTTAGTCACAGTTAAACACAACAGCTCATTAGGCAGGACCAAGAGCAACAACATCTATCCAGAGAAAATGCTCCTATTGCCCCTAAAATACCTTAGGAAGAGCAGGATGGAGAGGAAAACTCTCTCTTGTCCTAAAAAATAAAGCGGTTGTAGCAGAGACAAGCTGGACCTGAAAGACAAATCAATTCAGTTGGGACAAGACACTCATGACTCCCTTGGGAAAGAGCGATGGCTTTGGCAGCAGCCTGCATGGAAACAGCAGAGGTAGAAAGGCAGGAGCAACCAGAGCATTGCCTCTTCCCCATCAGCTGCCTTGCTTGGCTTTCTGCATCCTTCCCCTTTGTCTGTCAGTCCCTGTACCACCCTTTTGTTGTTCTCTGCCAGCCTGGGGGCTTGGAGAGCAGCTGCCCTGGTGTTCCCAGGGAGGTGGAGGCCCTGCAGAAGGGCCCTTGTGGCACTGCTGGGAGGCTGCAAACCATCCCCGAGTAGCCATTGCCTCTACCCACACGGCCAGCAGCACACGGGGCAGCTCTCCCTCCCTGCCTCCTCAGCAGCAGAAAATGAACTGGGTCGGTGGCAGTCGGTGAGTGAAACTCTACAAAGCCAACAGAAACAGCTGCATGTTGTGTCAGTGTCCCTCACAGACTGGGCACTGCCATGGTGTGTTTGACAATCCTTATGCCCCCTCACAAACCAGACACTGCCATGTTGTGTGTGGAGCCACAGTGTCCCCTCACAAACCAAGCACAGCCATGGTGTGTGTTTCAGGCCTCATTTCCCCTCACAAAGTGGGCACAGCCATGGTGTGTGTTTCAGGCCTCATTTCCCCTCACAAAGTGGGCATAGCCATGGTGTTTGAGACCAAATGAATGTCTCTCCGCAGAACAGTAGTACCACAGGATGTATGTTTGAGGCATGGTGTCCCCTCACAGACCAGCAGGCCCTGGGGTGTGACAGCCCCAGAGTCCCCTCCTGAGCCAGAGTGTGAGAAGGTGCAGGTGCCCTCCCACCCCAGGCAAGGAGTCACATTTGGGCTCAGTGTCTCTCCAGACAGGGGCTGGATGAGGCCTTTCTCACACCCTCACAAAAAGCTGTGGTTAGCATTTGGAGAAAAGGATGTACAGGTATTGAGATTCACAGAAAAAGTAAAGCATCACAAACTGAGTTGAAATTATAAAGAAAAAAAAAAGAAAATGGTCTGGTTTTGTGGGTGTTGTGCCCTCTGCCAATCTACCCCACAGATTTTGTTAGCCATTGGGAAGCAGCATTTTTGAGCACAGCTTTGTATAGAGTCATCCAGACTCTATGCAGAATCAAACTAAAAGAACACCCTATCCATCTGGAAGTCTTCCCAGAAAACTGGGAATTTGTCTGAGTGTTGTCTCTGTGAAGCAGGAGGAAGGGAAAGTTTCAGTTGGGAAAAACCCCAAAACACCAACCCAAACTTTGTTCTAAATGCCTGTCTGACATACCCTCTGGAAGAAAACCCAGTGTGTAGGAGGAGTATTGCACACATTTAGCAAATACGAACCAACCTGCTGCTTGCTATTGCTGGTAGTATCTGTCAGGGTTCCTCAGGTGAATCTGGGGTTTACATTTTAGGTGTCAGAAAAACTACACATCACTGGGGTTTCTCCCCACTGCAAGGGTGAATGTTATACCCATATGTTTGGAAAGTTTGCTCTAACTTTAAGCAAGAGGTAATTCCAAGGGAATAGTCAGTATTTCTAACCCTCACAAAAAGTTGTAATCTTACTGACCTAAGGGCTGCAGCCATGCTCACTCTGCTCATGGAACAGTGAACCCAACTTCCAGTTTTATGCACCAACCTCTCTAGGTATTTCACATAAGACTATGTTTGACAGGCGAGATAAGTAGTTGGAGGTATAACTGTCTCCTGTATTGCACAAACAACAGCAACTTGTAGTGTCAATCTATTTTGCTTTCCTGTTTTACAAAATGTCCCCAGTATTCTGGAAAATACCAAAAGGTAAAAGCTCATTTAGTGTTCCTTTGGTTTGTATACTAATATAGCTTTGTAGCTATGTTGCAGAATGACAAAGAAAATTAGGAGAAAATAATATATTGACAAAGATTTCTTAAGTTTTAAGAAATTAGAAATTGATGAAATGTACATTAAAGTCAAGCGACTAAAGCCTTTTTCTGTTTCCTTTTTTCATGTTAAATGTGTTTGGTGACCTAATATCGAATGTGGTCCTATCCTTACTGGAGTAAACTAGGATCAGTCAGAATTACTTCAACAGAGATATGTTGACTTTACTACCTGAAGGTTTGACCTATTATAACATAACATATAACATAGCATAACATTATAACATAAATATATTTGTGTCCTAAAACCTCTGAACCATTGATGAGAAATTTAAGCCATGACTCAAGATTATACTTTTTCAATTGAAATAATAATTATTTGCATTTTTCAGAAGCAGAATCATATTAAAGCAAGAAAGGAGAAAACAAAAGGTAAACCGTTTCAGCCATATTGGATTTTATGTTGTTATATAAAAGCTTTAGTGGGTTCACTTATGTAAAACTATCAAAGCTATTGGAGTGATATTCAAAACACTAGATAAACAGTTACAGTGTGTTTCCCTGACTTTTAGGGGGGAAAGTCTTGTTCTAGATTTACTAAACTGAATTATAGCAAGAAGAGGAAGGAGACTGAGAAGGTGTGAATGAATGAATGAATGAATGAATGAATGAATGCATGCATGCATGCCTGGGCCAAATTTTGGTTTTCCTGGATTGCTTCTGTTACCAGGTTGTGTTGGTATGTGGGGACACAAGGGATTGCATGAAGCCTCAGGTGATAACCACGTGGTCATCTGGCCTAACACACACATACACAGACATTCTTCTGGGCCATGTAAAGGATGTTAGTCTCATTAAAGTCCTTTTTCTAGTATTTGCAAAAGGAGGACAGCTTATTTGTGTTTTGAATCTGAAAGTGAAATAAGGGAATCAAACTTATCCCTGGCATAGTAGAAGACTTTTCAAACAGGAAAGATAAATAAAACAGCTATTAAAAATGGCTATAACCATAATAATATAAAAAATAAATTGAGTCAGTTTCCTCCTCAGCAGCAGGAAAGAAAGAGACAGTATACGGAAGCTCCACCACTGAAGCTGACACCCCCAAAACCCAGAGCAAGATTTTGTCTATATGCACAGGCATCTAGAGGAAAAACAGGCTGACTGTATAGAGACAATTACTCATATTAAAACATTTACAAATAGGAATATGGGACCAAGAAGCAACTTGTCCTCATCACTTTCCCAGTTTCCTGGAGACCTATGAGCTCTCTGTTTTCTCAAGGATTACTGGTCTAAGCCACGTAATTTATATTATAACTGTGTAATTTGCTTCAGTGGAGAGGAAAAACAGGAAAAGACAAAATTGTTTTTAGTCATGTAGTACTAAATTACTAACCACAGGTAATTTTCTAATTCCCATAATACAATTAGTAATATAGTAATTTAGAGGTGATGGGGAAAAATATATCTGAGACACTGAAGGGAAGTGGTTGCATTTTGGGGCTGTGGACACTAAAGTAACATGGATTTTAAAGTGTTGATTTGTACACAGGATGATTTTACCTTACTGAAGATATTCATCTTAACTGAAGAACAGATATTATCCATAGATAAAATCATCCTAGAAAGATAAAGATAATAATAAATTATACTAAAAATTATTTACCAATGAACATGTTAAGTATGTTAGTTACATATAACCTGCAATCATGAGAGGAATTACATTTCTGAAGAAAATCCAATGCTATTTTTTGTTCTGGCATAGCCTTCAGTTTTCAATATCCTTCTCTTGTTTAGGAAAAAACCAAAAACTTACTGGGTTTATTTATCCATCTGCTGTACTTAATGATTTTAGGATGATTACAAATAGTCTTTGCAAAATGGAGGAGTTTGTTTCCTATATTGTTGTCCTGATATATTCAAAGTGTCAGTCATATGTCTTTTTAGTCCTTGTAACAAAAATTCTTTCTGAATTCCTAATCATAGAAACTTTTCTTTTTTACTTTTTCCTTTCTTTTCTTTTTTTTTTTTTTTTTTTTTGTCAGAAGACTATTTTCTTTGGCAAGAGAGACAAATTTGGACAACAGTAAACTCTTTGTGTCATTATAGATGGCACATCTGGTGTATGTAAACTTGCTGATTTGTTTGGTTATCTTATATGCTTCCTGAAAAGCACCTTTAAATTTTTTTAGGTCTTTGTCCTTGCCACATTTGGTATCTTTTATTTTAAGAAGTATTTTTAGTGGTTGTAAACAAAGTTTGAGAAATGAGCATTTAAGGACTAAATTTTTGGCATCAAGATAACAATGATTTATTTTGAATATGAACATTATATTTGCATTCTTTTTCAAGGCAATAAAAAATAAGAGCAAATGGGGCATGAGAATTCAGAGATACTTAACCATGTATTTTTATATTAGGAATAGTTTGCTAAATCTTGCTTGCTAATTTCAAAAGAATTACCTATACTGGTAATGTGTTGTTGAAGCTTCTGTCAAAAACTTATTCTCTCCTTTAAAAAACTAAGGAATATTTTGAAAGAAAGAAACTTAAGTCAAAAATGAAGGTCCTGGAAGTATCATCTCCTAAGAATTCAGCAGTCAGTTTGGATCTTCTTAATCTATATGTGGTTAACCAGATATCAATCAAAAAAGACAACACTGGTGAGTTTTGGGTATTCTGACTTCTCATAATTAATTGTTCTTAACTATTACTGCTGTTATTTTAGTTCTTGTCCTTCCATTTACAACTTAACCCTCAAATAAGTGTTGTTTTATTTTTAAAATAAAAAATTATATTAAAATTCAAAAATTATGACTGAATAAAAAGGGCACAGGAGGAATCAAATAACCTTGGCTCCTGCCTACTTCACCTTTAAAGCCTTGTGCAGTGTCGTGGTTCCAGGCTAGGCCAGGGTTAATGTTTGCAGTAGCCAGGACAGGTGTGGCAAGGACCGTGAGGTGATTCTGCACGTCCTCACATCGTGCACAGGGGGCCGCAGGGGAAGGAGTCCCGTCTGGTGGGGTAATGGGAAGTGAGCAGCCAGGGAACGTTGTGCTCCCTGTGGTGAGCACCTACCTGTGAATCATCACTCTGTTATTAATATCCTTTCTTATTTCATTGTTGTTTCCAGTAAATTGTTCTTATCTCAAGCCATGATATTTACCTTTTGTGCCTCCAATTCTCCTCTCCATCTTTCCGCAGAGTGACAGGGAGACGGAGAATGAAAGGGAGTGAGAGATGGAAAGGAGAGAGAAGGGAGAGGGAGCAAGTGGCACATGGTTTGAAGTGTTTCAGTGGGAACACTAAATTGGAGAATGCTATTTCTAAACTACTACATACACTTACTACCTCCCCCATACTATTCATTAACTTTACCCCACATCTATTTCTTTTCCTCTTTGCTCTTGAATGGGTCCATTTCCCATCTACTTCCTTTTTCATAACTTTGGGGGTATTTGGAATAGTCTTGTCAGTTCTACCCAGATTATCTTTCCTAAAATCCATTATTAAACTTCTTGAGAAACCTCACTAAAACTTGAGTCATAGCTCTTTAAATGTAGATGTGGTACTTAAGGATATGGTTTAATGGTGGACTTGGCAGTGCTGGTTTAATGGTTGAATTCAAAGATCTTAAAGGTCTTCTTCAATCTAGACGAGTCTATGTTTCTATGATTCTTGTCATCTGTGACATATTCATAAACCAGATTATGGAACATTTTTTGTCCTATGCTCAGAGGAATAGAAGGTGACTGAGGAAAGCAACAGAACCTGTACACACACAGTGGCTGACTAAATAATTTTATACTATCGTGCCATTTAGAATAGAGTTTTTGTATTGTTAACAGCTAAGAAAGAAACAAATATGACTTTAAATGGATTAAGAAATCTAAACCAATAGCTTTTGTACTCTGATGAAAATTCAGGAACCTCAAAGCTTTCTCCAAGCCCAGTAATGACATACCAAATACATTCATTGCAGAGAACATGAGGAAGCCAGTCCACATTGATATCACTGAAGATGAAAAAAAACCTATCAGGAGACATAACTTGGAGCTTCCCACGTCACCCCTACGAACACAACACAGGTCAAACTTAGACGTTCTCCAGAGCAGGTACTTGTATAAAATAGGCAATAGTTATACAACAGTGTGACAGTGAAGTTCCAGGAGAGGAACTTCATCATAGGTTTAACAAACCATTGTAAATAGGGAAGTTTCACAGCCACTTCTGTCATTCCAGTGATTACTGTGGGGGAGTAATTAATAAATTCTAAATAAAAACCTGCACATGAAACTGTCTGTACATACACTAAGTTTATCTCAAGGAGCAAGTTATTCAAAAAGTATTACCCACTTAATTGCTTTCCCATCCAGCTTTGGACACCCTAAAATGGCCAACTCACAGACAGGCTGCTCATAACTACCTAAGAATCAAGCTGTTTTAAGATGTATTGGAAAATATTCATAAGTTATTTTGAAATTAATACTCAGAATATTTTAATAGTTTGGATCTTGTATTTCATAGGCTGTTTTAATTCATTTTACAAGGTTACAAAAGCAAGTTTTGGACAGCAGAAGACAGCATCTCTCAGAAAAAGTAAAATACCAACATAATGTAAGTTTATTGTTCTTTTGATATAAGAATCAAAATGTGCAGTAATTACTGTATTTTTAAGTGATTTTTCAAAGAGAGGCCAAGTCTCATGGATACTGAAACACATGAAGTCTTCTTTCTCTTTAGGACTATATTGATAAATTATTTTCCAGCTACAACTTACATATTTATTGAAAAAAAAAGCTAAAAATGTGTTTATATCCATCTCTCCTCAGGATAGCATTTGTGTGCATGCTTCAGATTAAGTAGGTTCTTACATATTTCCCTGAAATAAGACCTTATTGCCTTAAGCTTTTCATGAAAAGTCATATCAGAACAGAAGATTTTCTCTTCTTTGTGGTTTATGTTCAGAGATGTAAAAGATATGGAATGGCTTGATTGCTTTGAACTTTATGTTTAAATCAAATCAATTTTAGATAAATAAAACATCTCTTTGTTATGTTTTGTCTAGCTGTCACAAGGAACGGAATTACGCTATCTTGATTCTAGTATGGAAAATGAAGACAACATGGCAAGAGTTTTTAGTGCTTGTCCATTTTCCTCCTCTGGTTGTCAGTTCTCTAACTGTACACAGCTTTCAGAAGAAAATTTCAACACAAACCTAATGGGCAACATTTGGGAAAAGACCTATGAAAAGAAGCTGCAAAACCAGGTTTGGTTAATATTTTACTTTCACTGAATCATTTTAAACTAACTTTCATTTATTTGGTGTGTAAAACTTGTGTAATGGTGATGGTAATTATGACTGATCAACACTTTTGTAGGCTGGTGGCAATGAATATTCTGTATATATAAATATATTTATTTTATTATTCTGAAATGAGCTCAACTTGAGCTTTTGTTCACTGAGCTCTCAGTGTTGCTGATATCTACAGAGAGAAAATTACTCACATACTGGTGGCTGGTTTTTTTCCTGGCTTGTAAATTTATATAAAGAAAACTGAAATATATTCTAGTTAAAAATACAGCTTTCTTAAACATACAGTTAGTGTAACTGGATGTTGCATGAATACAGGTGATTCCATGAAATAATTTTTTATCTTTTAATATCTCAGTGAATAACATAGCTCTTATGGTATTCTCAGTGCTCTGCTATTTAACTCCTTACTTTTAAGAAATAATAGAAAGTTATTTGTTCTGATGCATGTTACTATTTTTTCTTATTGTTAACTTTGTGATACTTAAAAAAAATCATCCTTAGAAAAGTGATAGCAAATATAATATTGTTTATTTTTAATATATTATTAATTGGAAATAATAAAACAAATTCTATGTGTTTCACCAGTGGTATTCTGAAGTCTTGAGGTAAGTGAGGAAGGAATGCTCCAGGAGTTGGGGAGATGATGAGTTGTTCAGGGAATGAGTAGGCCAAAACCCACAGGAAGCTGACCTGAAGAACAAAGAAGCCCAACTGATATGTTTTCAAAACACAAGAACAATACACCCTTATATGCAAGAGAATGATTAGATTTATGAGGCCAGTTTGGCTGAATCAGGGAAGTCCTGACTGAGGTCAAATGCAAAGAGAAAATGTACAAGGAGGGATGGGCAACCCAGGAAGAAGACAGGAGTATCCCCTCAGCTTGGAGGGATGGCATTAGGATGGTCAGAGCTGAAAATCATAATGGGTGAGAACAGTAAGGAAGACTTGTGTAGGTATGTCATCAAAGAAAGGAAACCAAGGAAAATGCTGTCCACTGCTAAATAGAGTTGAGACCTAGTGACAAGGACATGGAAAAGCCCGAGGTACTCAGGTACTACTTTGCTTCAAGCTTTTCAGACAAGATCTGATCTCTGTCTCATCTTAAAATGCAGTCAAGAGCTGTGGGGAGTTGTATGGAACAGCAGGGAAGGAACAAGTTAGAGAATACACAGTAACCTGGACATATAGAAATATATGAGACTGGACAGAGTTCAACCCAGTATATTCAGGGTGTTGGATGACACCACTGCAAGGCAGATATTTATCACCCTTGTAAGACTGTGGTGATCACAGCTTCCCAGTGAGAAGAAATACACAAATATTATGTCCATCTGCAAAAACATAACCATGATTTGGGGAAGCATCATCTCTGTCCCTGGAAGGATTAATTTGCCAGAGGCAATTCTGAGGTACATGAGGAACAAGAAGGTGTCTGCAAACAGCCGTCAGATTTTCCAAGGTCATACTCTGCCTGCTGGACCCAATTGCTTTCTGTGATGGAATTAGTAACTCTAGGAATTAGAGAGAACAGCAGACATTATTTACCTTGACTTTAGGAAGGCTTTTGACAAAGTTTCCCATGGGATTCTAGTAGCCAAAATGGGTAGCTATGAATCAGATGAATGGACAATAGGATGAGAAAAAACTGTTACTGTCATGCTCAAAGTAGTTATCTGTTGGCTAAAGTTTGTTTGGCAACAGTTGGGCTGTAAGGAGGTTTGAGCTTCTGCTATAAAGATATAAAGAAATAAAAATAATGGGAAAATAAGTATATTTTTGCAAACTCAAGCTGAAAGTTTTAAAGACTGTAACAATTATGTATATTCACAGTTTGACAGCTTCTACTGTTTTCTCAGCCAGGAAACAGCTTTGATCAGGACCCTTGGAATACAAAACCTCCAACCCAGGGTATTTTCAGGAAGTCTGATACAGTGCCTCAGGAACTGCTGTTCAAGCCGTTTGATAGGTAGGCAGTGATTTTACATTAATGAGGAAAATAACAGTCAAGTTTAATTAAGAAAAACACTAAAATAATCTGAATCTTATTGTTACTTGGCTTTTTCACTGACTGTTTTTCAAATAGAAATTGAGATCAAATGGAAATAATAAACATACAAAGCTATTTAAATTTGCTGAAAAGTGGCAGTCTGAATTTTGGGTAGGCACTTGGAACCATGATCTATTTTTTGCAATGTCACAGACATGATGGTGTTGCTGAATTCACCTTGAATGATAGCACAGATTTACTAAGAGGCCATGAGAAGGGTGAAGCTTCTGCAGTGTGAAGCTGCCACAAGTGTTATTAGTTCAGGGAACTATTGCAAGTGCTTTTCTGATGATCTTGATGCAATAGCAATTGAGCATCTGTACCTACATTATTAATACTAGGGATTCCAGGAACAAAGCATTTTCTTTAGTCCTCTTTCATATGTGATCCTACTACAGCTTTCTTTTTTTCCCTGTAACTGATTCAATGATACTTTCTATGAGAATACACACTTTGTTTTTAAAGGAATGGGTAGAAATTAAGAATATATTTCTTTTTGCATGTGCTGATCTTTCAAATCACAGGTGGTTTAAGGCCAGACTCATTTGTACTGAACACTTTATTTTCTTTTCTTTTAAGAGACTCTGCCTTGGACCTAGAGGTCTTACATAGTCAACCTTACTTTACTCCTTCTATTCCATAAGTCTGCCATTTGGTTGAAAGTTCCTGTCCATCTCTGATTTAGGCTAGATAGAGGCATAAAAAGGCCATACATTATTTTGCTGTTCCTGAAGTGCCTGCAGCCTGTTTGCTTGGGGACTCATGTGACCTTTAAACTCACTGGACAAATAATCAGTAAACACATCAGCCACCTTAATTTCCACTCTTCTTGTAGTTCTCCTGGATTTCTCCAGCAAAACCTAAAGTGAGCATCGAATTCACTTTGCTGAGTGACTTCCTAATTAATATATTTACATGGAGCCCTATATAACCTTATCTCACCTACATCTCTCATTTCTCCATCAGCTATCAGGCCTGCACACATCTGCTTATGTTACATCCTCTCATCTTCTCCCCATTCATAGGTCACTAACAACATCTCCTTTCCAACTGCTCTGCAATTTTCTTTCTTTCTATTCTCTGTGTTTTGTTTTCATCCATTGTAGTCATAAATTCTTACACCTCAGGAGATCACAATTCTTTTGTGAAGGGAGTTTCTTTCACTGTATGTGAAAAGTAGAGTATAAATTTATACAATTGTTTAATGTAACATACTGACGATATAATCAATGTGCATAATTCTGAGAGCTGTGGAACCTCAAGGTTATTAAATATTAATTGGAAGTTTTCATGTCATATTTCCTCATCTACTCTTAAATTTTACTTTGTATTACAAAATATCCAGCTGGAGTTGATAAAGACTCTGAATTGCTTCACAAAATAGTTTTGCCTTCCTGATGTAGACCTATCCAAGTATCTTCAGGAATAAACTCTAGTGTGTTTAGCCTTCTAAAACTGTCCCAGTGATGTTTCTGTAAGTAGAGGAAACTAGTTCCTCATTTAAGTTCCATAGAATCTTTATCCAATTCCAAGTATTTGCTGAACAAACACCACAGGTGTTTTCTCCAGTAAGAGTTTTCTGTACTACATTTCAGTTTTCAAGTTCTATTGATAGCTTTGCTCAGAACATTTTAAAGGAAGTCTTTTTTTAAAGGGCGTTTTTTGAATGGCCTTTTTTGCCAGATCTCTGTCCTTCAGAAGAATCTCATCTTTTTGCTCTGAGTTTCTGAAAGGTTGGTTGGCAGATCCAGCCTGGAAACCAGTCAGTGAAAATGCTAGATTAAGAGCCAAGTAAGTGAAAGCACGATAGCTTTAATGTTCATGATGCTCAATGATAAAATCTTCAAAACCACTGCTCTCAGAAGTGGGGTAGGGAAGTAGGGTAACAAAATGTCTGACTGACCTCCTGACACTGGAACAGAAAAATTCTGTGCTGAATCAGGATTACTGATTTCAAGTACAAATGAAAGTCACTTGTTATGGGTTTTCAGTATGGAAGAGAAATGTAGTCTTAAGCAAACTACTTTTATGAATGGAAGAAACTATCTTCCTCTTTATTTATTTTCCTCCCATTTTCTTTTTCTCCCCGAAGTGCCTGCCTTTGGTCAGCTGGTGGAGCAGCAGTGACATACTGTGGCTGATTTTATAAATCACAGTTCCCTGTCCAGGAGGATGTGCCTCATGGCTTTGTATATTTGGAGACATTAAGAAATAGAACCTCTTTTAAATCAATCTTACTATAAAGTAGATATAAAACATAATAAAATACACAGTTTTTCAGTTAAAATACTGTATATTTAGGACAAAATAAAATGTAATGAGCAGTGAAGTTTTTGAGATTTTTATCATCAAGTTACCATAAAGTGTTACATTAACAGTGAGTCTTTTGCTTATTTGTGTACTCAGAAAAATGTTTTTTTTCTTTTCTCCTCCTGTTACACCTCATTGCCTACCTCCAGGCCAGACTGCATGAATTCTGCCAGGAAAAATCCAGTGATAATAGCCAGTAATGAATCAGACAACTGTGAAGGAAAACAAGAACCAATATTTGATGTTGTGAAAGAAAGTGCAGAACTAAAAGGTCCCCAAGATGGAAGTGGTTGTTCCTTTCTGGCACTATTTGAAGACGAGACTCAACCAATCCATAATAATCCTTCCACAAAGCATTTTAATTCTTTTTCTAACCAAAGCAACACTGAGGTTTTTTTCACTGTTCCTGATGTTAGAAATCAAATTACCAACAGAAATTATTCTTATGATACTGAAAGGGTTTATCCTGCAATCAATGCAAAAGAAAATTCAGTAGACAGACACCTTGAGGGCATTTTCACCGCTCCAGAACAGGTTTTCCTTAAAAGTAACAATGCGTCAAGTACAAGCTATGAGGAAACCAGTAGACTTCATAAAACCCACCTGCAGAAATGCCATGAGGGACAGCACTACTTCATACCCTGTGAAATGAAAGGAAAAAGAGCAAACCTTGAAAAAATTGGTGTGTGTCACATTTTACAGACATATATTCTGAGTTTTATTCTCCTTTTAAAGACATATGTTCTTATAACCAGAGATGTGTCTGCCCTGACTGAAAACATCATGAATCTTCAGAATGCAGTCATATCATTTTAAATCCAACTATTTAAATTATTTTTAAAACTTTTCAGAAACTTTTATATTCAAATTGCATTTATTCTATTGCATTTCAAAATCAAGGTTTACTTTTTTTCAATTTTAGAGACATTTGCTTATCATCATGATCAGCAGAATGGCCTAAAGGAGAATGTGCATAATTCTTCAAGAAAAAAAAGGTGAGTGTCATGGAAATTACCAATATATTAACCAGAATTAACTGCAAAGACCTTGCTGAATTGGAGAAATCATGCTAAGAGCACAGGAAGGCAAAATTCTAAACAGTATTACTGAGGACTCAAGTTTTCTCTGTGAGAATAGTACTGTACAATGTGAATGAATTTATGTGCAGATAAGCCCATTATACTTCTGTGTATCTGCCCATAATAAGTACACAGAAATACTTCATGGGACAGTTTGGAGTTCCCGAAATTCAGCTGTTGATCTGGCTTGTCCTCTAAAATACTCTGTCTCATTCCATTGGCTACAGAGCAAGTGTCTTCCATGTGCTGAGTGCTCTGTGTTTTCCTAAAGACTTGTTTTTCAAAGACTGATACATAGCACCTTCCATTTTACAAAACAGCACTATCTTCTGCCATTGCTTTGACTCCATTTTTTTTGACTCCTTCAACAGAAATTAAGTTTATAAAAAACATATTCTTGGTGTTAAATCTCAGGTTCAGAGATAAGTCCAGAGATCTCAGTAGTGGAGAGTATTTAATGGTTACTGAAGACAAAATAAAAATTGAAAAGTCACCAGTAAGGGCTTTAGTGCAGAAAGAAAATAAAAATACTGGGGGAAAATTACTTACCAGAGAACTTTGTGTTTGCATTCCTCAGTGATGACAAGCCTGTGAAAGAAACAGCGTGGAATCAGAACCATCTCTTTATATTTGAAGAGGTAACTTTAAAAAATATTTATTTTTTGTCAAACCCACTGTTTGCATGATTCATTTGAGATGGAGAAAGATTGTCCACAACAGTTAGAGACTGAATATAGCTTTACTGAATTAACTGCCATGGAAGCTTCTTTTCCATCATGGAATTCAGAAAGAACTGCTGCTAGTGATGTGGTTCAGCCCTTCTGGGTCCACAGTTCACATGGTTTCATTAACACCTCAGCTGATGCCTGAAAGATGTTGTATAAGCTACCCATCAACACTTAGGATCATATTTTGCTGTCAATGCTCGGACGTTATATGCAGGATGCTTCTGTGTTATAAAGGAGCTTTGTGCCAGTATACATATAAAAACTTCAGACATCTTGCCAGTAGAAGCCACATATGGTACTACTCAGGGGTAAAAATACCTCTTAAATAACTTGTGGTACAGTGCAGTAACTCCTTTATGTAAATACAGAAACTGAATGTTCCTCTCTTAACCTGAGATGCTAATCCAGCTGAACCCTCACTATTAATATGTTATTATTTTTAACAGTTCACAACAGCACAAGAGGAAAGGTGTAAGTTTGGAGTGAGTTCATATCTTCATGAGATGGAGATGGGTTAGTACTATTTAAACATTATCACTTAAAATTTTTTTCTCTACATGTGAAACTGAAACAGCTACTTTTAAAGCCAGGGAGAATGATCTTTTTGGGATGTTAACTTTGATGAGGGCTTGTATTTCTGATTCACACAGCACTGTAAAAAGACAACTAGCATTATCAGGTAACTAAGAATTAGCTGGTTTTGTTTTTCCTTGAAGAGATATTCTCTTCCACTAGACTATATGCTGTCACTCCACATGTGGACAGAGTTAGCTAGGCAATCCTACATCCTTCCTAGTCTCTCAGTAGCTGTAGGGTCAGCTGTGCTGGCTCCATTTCACACCAGAAGATCTCTCAGGGGCCTCCAAGAGAGAAATATGTAATGGCAGCCACTGTGCACATGGAGTCTGCTGTGTTCTCTCGCAGGCTGTGCTCTACAGAGTCACTCCTCCTTTTGAGTAGCACAGTTCTGCTGCTGATTAACAGCACAGCTGAGGCTCTGGGTAACCAATCTCACAAGCTCTGTTGTGTTGACCTGAGAAGGACTGACTATTGCTAAGAATTAGATTCACCTTGCTAACATCTTGTTCTTTAAACAGTGTCTTAAAACTGCATCAGAAATAGTAATGTTTAATTCTAGGTGCTGTAGTTGAGAGCTGGATCTTTGGGGAATGTTTGGTGAGTAACCTTTCTTTTTTTTTTTTATCTAATTTTTCAAGATGTGGAGTCACCACTCAGCAGCCTGTCTCACAGTTATTCCCCAAGGCAGACTGAGAGCTATTTAAGCTCTAGTCCTGACACAGTGAGTAAACCCTTGTAGGCTGGCTTTATTTGAATCATGTCTTTATGCCCGAGAGCCATAGGTGGATGTAGCTGGAATCTCATTTTGTTTTGTATGAGATAACTTCACATGTGATGAGAACAATAAATTATTAGCTGTAAATCTTCCTAAGTAGTTTGACAGACATGTGGTCTGATAATGACTGACCTTGTGGAAGCAGCATGACTGTGGGAAGATGCTAAGTAACATTCTATGCTCTTCCTGTTTGTATAGCTGCCTTAGATTACATGCCTGTAAAGCAGAATGATTTGACACACTGTGTCTTGAACCCAAATGTGCCATGGTGTAAGAGTCTAAATTGCATGTGAGAGTGAAGGTCTGCCTTGGCCACCTTTGCTTCACCAAGAGCCAGAGGTACATCCTTGGAGAAGGAATGAAAAAACCTGCAAACAACCAAAAGCAGACAGTTCTGGCCTTTCTGTTTAGTTCTGGCCTTTCTGTTTATTTCACTTAGTTATTAGCAAGTCATTACTTCAGTTACTGAACTATTTGAACAGTTACAATTGCACCATTCTGTTCAAACAGTCTGAAGAAGAAGAGACGGCCAAAAGGAAGGAATATCTGAATGAACAGTTCTTGAAGGCACATGATGCCACCCTATTCTCAGCCTCAGCAAGCAGAGAGGCTCCCAAGAGCTCCCATACACGAAGTGTGGGTACGCAGCCCAGCAGCACTTTGGCTAGAGAAGAAGCAAACAATCTTCAGGAGAAAAACTTTATTCTTTGTGCCACAGAGGTGGAAAATAAAACCCACACAGCCTTGTCTCAGGGTGCATCACACCGTGCTCCTAAGAGGGAGCACGTCAGTTGCAGCAGCAGGTGCGATGTTTGGTCGCAGACCGAGGGCTGTGTGACAGAAGTAGAGAAGGTGGATGTGGGCACCCAGTGTGGCACCTTGAGGGTGTGCAGCTGTGGGGGATCCCTCCCCGCTGCCCGCAGCCCGGGCGGGGTTCGTGCACCCAGCACTGCCGGCGCTGCAGGAGAGCACGAACGGCCAGTGCAGGAGGTGCCGCAGCCCGCGGGCACCGGCAGCGCAGCGGGGACAGACGCCCTCTCCTCGGAGACCGAGTACCTCAGTTTGGCTGGCAGAAGGACTCTAGAGGTGCTGAACTACATTGATAAAATGAAGGAGAGAAATATGCAGTGATCAACTATGTCACGTAAAGAACACAATAATTTTGTCCAGTTCTTGGTGTATTTCATTCAATTGGCATACTCTGATTTTTCTAGCATAGTTAGCCAAAGAATATTTTTACTGTTTGATTGCTTTAACTATCAATAATTATGGGTTTCTGTCTACCTACTGTTATCTCAAAGTATGGGTTTCTATAAATATCCAACTATTAACAAAGGATTTTACAGTAGCCTAGTAAATACAAATGTTAGGAATTCTATTGGTTTCCTCACCATATAGGATTCTGTAGTTTGGAATTGATTGACTGTGTTTATTTTAACATAATGGGAAGATGTTGTTCTACTTCAAAACATATTTAGTGTGGCTCTGAGTTCAGAGCCATTGTCTGATTCTCACCCATTTTAACAGAAAAACTTGCCTTTGTCATGTGTTCATACTAAACACAAAAATGGGAAACAACAGAAAGTATACATCTGCACACATAGAATGCAATGTAATTTTAAAAGTGCTAATTTATTACTTTTTTTTTAAATGTTCAATTTTCCTTCCATAGCAGATCCATTCATTCATTTTCTGGCTGTTAATCTAAAAAAATCTTTCATGTGTTCCTGTATTCTGTCTGCAAATTAAAAATCTGAATTACTTGCCTCTTCATTTCAGTATTTGTGTGAAGCTACAGATCACAATAAAAGTTTCTGTTAATATTGTTTCTAGGTTATATTCTTGCCTTCTAAAAAGGCCTTTACCTCATGGTAAAGGGGTCAGGGAGACTCACTGTTACTAACATCAACTTAGAGATCCATGCACCTTCACTTCTATATAGATATCTCTCTGTCTTAACTGTGTGTGTATGTGTATATATATATATATAAAACCTGTATAAATATAACTATATACATATGCCTATGTATATATATAAATGCCTGTGCTGGCACTAGCCAGCTGGCTGAATGCAGGGTTCCTCTTCTTTACAAAATGGGTGTTGCACTATATTAGGAACGGTGAAGCAGTACGACATAGACTCTCTAGCTGGGTTATACAAGACAGCAAGTTTTATTATTCCCAATCTTCATTTATATGCAGGTCTGAGAAGGTCTGAGAGGTAAAACTCTCATTGGCCATTAAACCAACACATCACTATTATTGGACAATTGGGTACACCACCTCTTGACCTTTTCTTGCAAGAAAACAACAGGGATCCAAACAACACCTGCAAAGGTTGTCGTCCTTCTCCAAGGACTGTTTGAATTCCTCCTTATGATTTCTCAGACCAGAGTGAGAACCTTGTGTGATTTAGTTTCACACAGGCTCTGTACTCCCTGCCTGTTTTCAGCGTCCATAAATGGGCTTGGGCAAAAGCTACACTGGAGACTTCCTTAAACAGAAAAGGAGATTTGCCTCTATAAGGTTAATATATTGTGCTTTTCTCTTGGAGACTGCTGTTAAAAGATTCACTGCCCTTATTCCCACCAGGTCAGGGTTTTTTCTGTTTTGTAGAAGGGGTGTCACCCAGCCTGGATGGGACTCATCACCATTCTTTGTCTCTGTTCTCACCATTGAACTAGTGGCTGCTTTTGCTGCTGCATTTTATTTTTGAAGCTAAGAGCCATTTTTAAAAGAAGGTCTACATTGCTCAAGAGTTTGCAGGTTTATGGCTGTGCTATTTTTAAAAATAGCAGCTCGGAAATTTCAGTGGACTTTACTTGGAAGAAAATAGCATTGTCTTTTATATGTATAAATTGCATACATAGGAAGTGGTTTGCACAGGCAGACACTGAAACTGTGTAACTATCACTTAGCCAATTCACTGCCTGCTTCCTAAGGCTTGACATAAGCAGATTTTCTTTTTTAGGTTGCCTCAATTTATTGTCAAAGCAAACTCCCTAGTAATTTTTTTTAAGCTGCAATATTCATCTTCTTCACAGGAGATGTAATTTATTTGAATAACAGCTATGATTTTCTGACAGCTCAGCTTTTACCAGTGGTTTCTAAAGCATAGTTTTTCACTCAGTATGATGAAGTCAATTCAGATTGTGCCACACCAGCAGCAGCCCATGCTGCCTTGAATGTTGCTATCCCAACAGACCCTCACACCTGGTACGTACCTGCCAGTCCTTCCAGTGGGTCTGTCCAGCTTCCCAGCCACCCCTACAGCTGATGTGTCCCCGGGGCACTTGGCCTGCCAGCCTGCAATACACTGTAGCAGAGGCCAGAGAGTGGCACACAACAGCTAAAGGGTCCAGCACTGTCTGCTTTAGACTGGAGGGGTTTTATTACCCCAGCAGATGTAAAATTGCCTCACGGCCAAAGGCTTCTTTGGTGTCTGGGTTAGAGTGGTGCTGGTGACCCAAACAGAGATGAACTGCTATTAACTTGGAGTAGAAGTTCTGCTCCTGGTTTCTCTGATGGTGGCATTGTTGCTTGGACTTTTAAACCGTGGTTGGTTTTACACTGAAGCTACCCACATTCAGGCAGATACTCCAGATCTGCAGAGGTGGCCTCTGAGCAGACATATTCCCAGTCTGTGCCTGTGAACCCATGGGACAAAGAACGCAGGTTGGAATGCAGGTGGGAAAAGAGGGACAGTTGCACCATATGGGTGTATGTGTGGGGGGTTTCAAATGCTCTTTATAAATATTTATCATCATTTAAAGACTCTCAGTGGGTATTGCTTATTTTTACTTCAGCCACTGATATAGAAGCTCTCACAATCTGTCCAGTTCCAGCCAGGTTTCAGCCTGGACTGCAGTGAAATTCCACTGCCCAGTGTGAGAAACTCACCCTCTGACTGGCTGTACATAAGAGCTGCATACATGTCTCTAATGCAATAATTCACCACCTGGGATATCAATCACTGTAGATAATCATGTTTCACAGCCTTTGGATGAGAGAATATAAATTCAAATTACAATCTTCCTTCTACCTGTAACTGCAAAGCAATCTGAAGAAAGAAAACTATCTTTGTAGTGGTTTGTGTGCTGGCAATGATGACAAGTAAGGCTGTGTGCTCATTTTAGTGATTAGAGAAGTATTTTAAAGTATTTACCTTACTATTATTGCATTAAAAGAGGCTCATGCTTTCTCCTTAGCCCAGCACCAGTCTGCCCCTCTGCTCAGGTGCTTTCTTTTCCCTGATTTTTTGGTGACTTCAGGGAAGAGCTGTCTTTGGTTTAATAGGAAGTAGTAAACTCAAACTGTGCTTTCTTCAGCTGATAATTTAACAGCTGATGCTATTAATCCACCAATATTTGTAGCCTATAGTGATGACTGTCACCTTACTAAATGCATTCAGGCACCACCAGCTTTCTCTGAGGCAACAGCTTAGGCAGAGACACCCCTTTTTCATCTGTCATTCTTCCTGGCAGCATGCTGAGCCTCCAGGGAGGCCATGGAAATAAACATGTTTTTAACTGTTTGGTAAGCATCAATTATAAGTAGAGTTTTGCTGGGGAAAAGGACGTAAGGGTACCTCTAATTAACCAAAAAACCAGGAACATTTGTTTATCAGTGGTAGTCAAATGCTTCTAAACACAGATTGAAAGACTCTCATTGCAAATACTACCATAAGCTTCAATGGGAATCAGTTTTAATATGCAGCTTGTAATTTTATTTCCCTCTAAAATCAGTTCTAATTACAGTAACCTGCAAGATAAGGTTTTCTGGGAAAGTGCCAAAAGAAGTTTGGTCATTAATGGGCAGTTTGTTACTGGATATTTTGCCAAAAGCGTCCACAAACTTTGTAGAAATTCTTATTTCATTTTCATGAAGGATTATCATTATAGGAAATGAGAGGCTTAAGTCTTCATACAAGTAGTTATTTCTCTGGTAGAAACTGAATTGGTTTTTTAAGGGTTTCAGTGGACAGCAGATTGAGGGAGGATGAGGTTTCCTGGAAAAAATATTTAACTCTCTGTATCCAGTGCCTAATCTGTCCTCATGAAAGTCAATGACCTTTCTGCAATGCTTCTTCAGCCTCTTCTCCCTGACAGCCTCTGATGGGTTAGACGTGACAATCCAGCCACCCAGATCAGAGCTTGCTTCTCCAGGGCTGGTGATGTGGAACTCCAGCCAGGTCTCCTGATCCTGAGCTGAATACTGAACATTTTCCCTCTCTCCAACCATACTGCAGTGACTCCACATCCTGATGGTGCTTGCTCCAGGTTCTGCAGCCCTCTGGATATGCAAGCTGACAACCAGCACACGGTGAGCTCTCACACAGCACACAGCTGCAGAGGGTGCTGATACACCAGCTCTGTGTGAGGTGATGGGGAATCCTGGGCCCAAACAGAGGTGGAGAGTGAGTGAGTCAAGATAAGGCAGGAGGCTGAAAGAGGCCTGTTGAATTATTTAATAGAGCTGAGAGAAAACATGGCAAATCAACCATTTTTGCTCGTTTGCAGAGAGAATGCTGTGATTTACTGCCAGTGTGTCATGCTCAGCACATGGGTGCTGGCCTGGCTCAAGGACCCAGAGCTGTGGCTGATTAAAGGACAAACCAATATGTCTTATTGCAGAAGATTTATTTCTTTTCCTGGGCTGGAGTCATTACTGGGAAACAGGAGGTCTGTAAGGAGCTTTGCTCACCAGAGAAGCTGCACTCCATGCAAATGAAAGAATTTTTGGAGAACCCCCAACTAGCTGAAGCTGGCAGGCGTCTCCAAGCTTGCCCAGTGCAAGCCCCACTCATAGCAGGGCCAGCTGGAGCAGGGTGCTTTGGGCCACAGCCAGCTGCTATCAGCAGACACCCGGCCTGGGGCTGGGGGAATAAGCCCTGCCAGGTAAGGGACCCCAGGGAAGCTGTGCCTGCTCACAGCAGCTGCTGCAGATGGAGGCAGCCACTGCCTGAGCTGTTTCCTCCCTGTGCTGAGAACAAGGCAGGGGCCTGGGGCTGGAGGAAGGGGAACTGTAGGTGTATGGGGAGGGAGGCTGGGTACTGCTGCCCTGCCCTGCTCCACCTCCTCAGAGCACAACTCCTGCCTCTCTTTGCCTCTCCTCACCCACATTTCTGTGCAGTCATGAAGAGCAGCAGTTTCACCCCAACACCAGCTCATCCCTGAGTGCGCAGCCACAGAGCCTCCTCCAGCAGCCCTGCAGCCTTGGGCTGCACTAACTACGGGCACTCATAATTCTCCTGGCAGGGGCTCCGGGGGTCTCAATGCCCCCAGTGTATCCCTGTGAATCCCACCAGCAACAAGGAAACCTGACATACAGAGAGAATACAAAAGCTATCTCATCTGGTACCAGGCTGGGGGTGGCAGTTAGCCTTCACCCAGCTTACAAAAACTTTACTTGCTCTTGACTTTTTTCCCATCATTTTTAGCAGCCCATGAGAGGAGAGCAGTGGGGACACCAGCCCCAGCTTAGTTTCAAAGCTGCATGGGGTATCTGCCTCTCCCTCAGCCCCCTCAGCCAGCCTGCAGGTTATGGGAACCTCAAACACCAGGGACAGCACAGGAGAAGCCACACAGCAGGAGACTGACTGCAGTCACATTTCTGACCATCCAGTAACAAGGCACACTGATCAGACATCCTGGACAATGAAGGAGCTCACTGGGAGCAGTCAGACAGTTTTGATGCAATCTCACCATAAATATATTAAAACAAGCACCACTTTCAGGGCAATGCCTATTCCAAGGCACCACTTCCCAATGGGGACCCAGCCACCTGCTGCAGGCCACAGCTGCCACTTTAGGGATGGAGAAATCGTCTGGCACTTGCAGGACAGCTGGGATGCCAACAGCCTCCCCTTTGCAACTACAGCTATGCTGAGTGACCCTGAGTGAAGGCTTCAGAAGGAAAATCTGTATGTGGGATTTGGTGGCAGCTGGAAAGGGACATGGGGTCTCACCAGCCTCAGCTGTGGAATTGGTTTTGAGAAGGAAAAGCTGCGGGACTGGGAAGGCTGAAAATGCCACATGTTAAGGAGAAGGGAAGGATGGCTCACCCTGTTCCTGTGCCTTGTCAGCATGCATGAACTGGTGGATGCAGCTGGGAGCAGAGAGGTGGCCATGGAAATTCGAACTAATTCTTTCTATATGTGTGGTTTTGATACATTAGGCAATTAACAAAGTACACTGCAGCACTCAAGAAGTGTAAAAAAAAATAATTAAAAATTGAAGACTAGGCCTATGAATCTGAGTCCTGGAAAAAAAAAAAACAACCATTTTTTAGAGAGAGATTTAGATCTTGAATCAGCTGCATCCTCAGCCCTCTGCTGCCTTCTGACTTTGCCCCCCTCTATCCAGGACAGCTTGACACTGTCCCCTGACATCATGCAGTGGTGTGGCAGAGACACTATGTCCCCACACTTACACTTCATTAACCATCCTCCATACCTTATGCCCTACTTCCTCCCCTCAGCCTCTGCTCAGGATTTTTTCCTGCTCATGTTGTCATGGCAACCTGATCTAGTCTCAGTTCCACATACCACCTTGATTATGAAGTTTAGCTAATCCAGCCCCCTCTGCCCTCAAACTGCTCATGTATCTCAAACCACCTCCCTGATGGGCCCCCAAACTCTCACTGTTCCTTCAGGCATGGACCTTCCCCACCTCTCCATCCCCCTTTCTCCACCTTTAAGTAACTCTTTTTCCAAAGGGGATGGATGATTCACTGCTTTTGTGAAAGTGGGGGGCGGGGGTTTGTTTTCCCTTCTCACACCTGAGTCCCCTCAAGGGATGAGCTCCATTGGCATCAGTGCACTGCAGCTTCTCTGCTCCTTACATTGTGGGTAAGTCATGCATCTTTCTAAGGATCTGTGTTTTCTGATCTTCTGAGGAATGGTCCACAGAATGGGGCTGGTTTGGAATCCCTTCATTTCCCTGCCCCTTTCTACCTGCAATAAAAGGCACCTAAGCCTCTGGTGTGGAGCCGGTGTTAATGTGTTACAAGACTGTGGGTAGGTCATTTTGATGTGTACTCCTCTTTCTTCCTTCATACAATGTATCTTACTGCTCCACGAATGAGCCCCTGCCTTTCTGTTTGGCATTAAGGATTCTATCTGAGCTTTCACGGGATATCACAGCACCCAAAATCAGAGTTTGCTAGCTAAGGCAAAGGTTTCACTCATCAGAAAAACAGATGGACCCTTGTATCCTCCTGAAACCCAGATCTCAACATCTATAAAAGCATCCAACCAAATCAAAACTCACACAACCCTCCAGATTTTTCTGCCAAAATCAAGATGCAGAAAATATTTGTGGTAGTTCTGCACTTAACTCTCAAAAGGCAAAAGCTTTCCAAACTTCATGTCTTTGCAGAACTTCTCAATCACACACACACAGGTGCAGGTACTGGGTAGGTAACACATGTTCAACAAGTGAGTGAAAACCTGCCCTGGAGACCAGCTAACAGCCCCAGACGAGACTGTGGAACTGCTGACAGTGTGTGTGACTTTTTCTCACAGAGCTCAGCTGGTTGCCTGGTGGGCTGACTGAGTTAGACTGTCCATCAGGAGAAGAGCTGAGATGCAATTCATTTTGGCTCAAACAGGAGTGAAACTGCAGCAGCTGAAGTGCCTGAGTATGTTTGTGCACAGAGCTCTGCGTGGGTGAGGGGTGACTGAAGGGACACCAGCTCAGGGAACAATCTGCAGCAGGTCTCTTCAACCAGTCCAGGGAACTCAGCAGGTAACTACTGAGATTAGAGAAAAAGGACTTTTTTTTTCTCAGCTTACCTTTAAGTTCCCCGCTTACTTTCCACAAATTGTAGAAATAAACACTTGAAATAAACACTTTGTGTCATGCATAAAATGAAGACCACACAGCACTGGATGGGTGACTTTAGTTCAGATAGAGCATCACCCAGCCCTGATCCTGAAAATGTTCACGAAGATTTGGAGCTACTGTAATGGCCTGCAGTTCAATTCTACAGAAGGGAGAATGCATTTGGAAAAAATCAATCCATGAGTAGCTGCTTTGTAATAGTAGCTGGAGCAGAGAGAAATGGCAGAAGGCAAAAAAATGGAGTGTTTAACAGCAGAGCCATCAGATTTTCATTATCCCACAAAGTTGTCATGTAGTTTTGGTGACAAGTAGTATGAACTGCAGTCACTCATCACCTTCATAAGCACTCTCAGCCAAAAAGCTAGAAACAGAAGCTGCCAGTGCACAGTGATGAGCTGCCTAGCCCCCTCTTGGAGATACGCACTGCCACCAATACAGGCTTGCCAAGCAATCTCCCACTGCCAGCTTCTCCCCATTGGCTGTGATCTCCCTGCATCCTGGACCAAAAGGCTGTCAGAGCCAGCTCTGGATCTCACCAGGATTCAACTGTGGTACCTGTGGTGGGTGGATGTAACAGAACCATTTTCCATTTGTTCTCGTGGGTGTGATTCTTCTGTCATTCTGGGGAGCGCAGCCAGGGCAGCCCCAGCACAGCGCAGTCATGGTCATGCTGCTTTTTTTTAAGCCATCAAACTGATTGCAGCAATTTTCTCTAATAAAACACACAGAATTAGGACAGTTCCCATTAGAAAACAGCAACTCCTGCTCTTTTTCCAGTCCGTAATCAAGTGTGAGGATGCAAATTGCTGTAAGGAAACCAGTCTGTTTGGGCAGAGGGCATTGCAAACCCATGGTGGGACACTGGGATAGTTGGCAGCTCTGCATAGCTGCATTCAGCTCTTCAAACAAATCCTCCAGAAAGGGAGGAACACTTACCTGGTGTCACAGAACCATTCTCTGATTTGAAAAACATCGTTTTCAGATCATATTCAGAGCTACCCTTTCCTTATTTCAGGCAAGCCCATGGCCTATCTGAGCTTATTTTGCAAAGCTGCCACTATAAAAGGTGACGCGAATACTCAAACAAACGAAACCTTGAGAAAAATACTGTAATTAAGTATCTCACCTTTTATTTTGTTCATTTACACTTCTGGCACTGACAGTTCTTTGAAGATATTTATTTTTATGTAAAGACAAACTTCATTAAAGCAATCATAAGTCAATTAAATAATTTTACATCACTTAAATTTCAGAAAATGTACAACACTTTCATACATTATAGGCTTGACTGGTTGGAAATGGAAATGGCACATGTTTGACATGGTTAAGAAATGACTTGGACAACCCAGCAAATTGTTTTGCCAAAACCTGTTTTGTACTAAATACCATAACCCGTGCCCGGGGATTACAGTGTGCCTGATGGCACCATGTGCACATTATTCAGCATGGAATTATTACTATCAACTTGGTCCCCAGTAGTGTCTCGAATATTCTACACGGCATTTGTCACACAAAGATCCGGTTAACCATTTTGTAGAGGGGTGAGATTCACAATGGAAAGCAGAGACATGACTCGTGCCACTTCCCAGCGACGTCCCGGACCAGCAGGACACTGAGCACATGGAGAATATCAAGCACATGAATAATCCTATCAGTTTCACGGGGACTCTTGGAACACTTGAAATCAAACAGATGGCAGGCGTGCACTAGGCAGGGCCCACAGTGCAACACAGCTTCCCAGCACCATGAAACCACCTTGTTTCATACCTGCTGAGGATCCATGAAGCTTCTCCTGCAGAAGTCATGATGGTGGTCATACATTCAGTCCTCTCCAAAGTCTGTGTAATGTTTAAGGCAGCAAGAGAAATTTGCCTTTATTTTAACACTTCAGAAACAGATGGTTCCTTTACAAATAGGTGGACAATATTCATAATTCATCAGTATGCTCCTTATTTATATAGATGTGATGAAAGGCCAAAGCAAATTCTGACAAAATTTTTCTCAACAAAATCAAGAAGCAACTGAACTGGAGTTGAAGCTTTAAAATTACATGTGCCAGATCATTCACATGTAATATACTATCTAGGGACAATGTGAAAAAGCATGGATATAGATGAAGTCTGTATTCTTGAGGCCTGACTTTTGTCAAACTTCCCCTGGCATGAGTGAGCTCTACTGAAGCCAACAAGTGAGCACCTCTGATGAGAGGTGTGAGCAAGATTAAAAACATGCCGCTGGTTCACACTAACAGGTCATTGTGGCTAAAGTATATTCTCATATACAGAACTCTGCAACACTATTAACACCCATTTACAAAACACTACAGTGATGGTTATTGGCACATAAAAAACTCCTTCTCTATATGAAAACATACACAAAATAGATAAGAACTGCCTTTTTGTTTTCAGACTTTTAAAATCTATATATAGTTGCCTTTGAGGAATTTTAACCCCCAGTATCACAAACAACAATATTTCTTTAACAATGTTCACCTAGAATTTTACTGTGCTGACATTTGTAACACTGCCACAATCTAGACCACTTGTGGATTATGCTTAACTGTACTGTACACAAGGTGATGAAGATTGATAGAAAACCACTAAGATTTTTGCACAAAAGTATGACTTGTTAAAATCCAGAGAACAATTGAGTCACTTTATAGGCAGCAGCTACATGTAAGCTGTAAATGTTACCCGCAATAAAAACACATTTTGCCATAAAGCACATATTGTGGCATTATCTGCTTCTGGCCTGGTACACAAAGCTTGATTTTCTTCCCAATGCAGAGGAATGGGTTTGGTTAGCTTGATTCTCTCAGAAAATAGTGCACACATATCTTACTCATTAAAGTGCTTTGCAGAATTGTCTCTTCTGCCTTGATTTATACCCCAAGGTCATTCTCTGCTGTAAATATTCTGCCTCTTTTGCAGTAGTGCTGTTCAGCCAACAAAGCCCCTTATGCAAGTAAAATTTCAAAACAACCATGTTAGAAGAGCATCAACGAGAAGTAGAAAGCTGGGTAAAAAGCGGAGAAGTACAGGGTCTGTCTTTTCCTTGCCCACTGAATGCCTGTGGAACTACATCCAATACTCCCATGGCCTAAGGCAAGACCCTTGCTCAAAGCCTTTAGCAGCCCCTGAAGGTCAAAACTTCTCCCCAGTGCTCAGCCCAAGTGACTACGAATGGCAAAAGAGATTTCACCGAGGAAAAGCGTACTAGCTTTGCCAGCTCCACTGCCACGTCCTCACCTCCACACAGGCATGGGAGAGCAACACCAGACTGCTTCTTCCCCTGACAGCCCTCCATTCCTATCCACAGGACCAAGCACAGTCCCTCACCCCATCATCCTCACCCCACAAGGGAGAGAAGTCAGAGCATGCTCCTGCTGGCTACAACACCCATTGCTACTGAAATTTGACTTTGCGGTGCTTTTGATGCATCATTTCCTTCTTCTCCTGTCCCAGCCCTAACTCCTACCCGAGTGAAATGCAGCATTATCAACCCATGCAACAATAAGTTAGTGTTGGAACAATGGTCCTTTGTGATTTACCCTTTCTTGCCCCATGATTTCTGCCAGTTGTCACTGCACCTCCCAAGGAAATGTCTACAAGAGTGACCAATCCAAGGTACCCACACAGCAACGCAACTCCAGCCCTCCAAATGATTCCTGGGCTTGCTTTGACTCTATTTTCAAAACAGGTTTGGTTCTCTTGTTAAAAGATTACTTTGATCAACAAAGTGACAAGGGGAAGAAAAGTGCAAAATTATCTCAAATTACTCAGCATGGTGAACAAACAACTACATGCAAATTAACATGATTAAATTTAAAAATATTAAAAATGTATCAGGACGGTTTCTTTTATACTTGGTGTTACCTCACTACATGTAGAGTTGGTAGATAATTCAGAATTAGAAGATCTCAAATTGTTGTGTATAATCATCTACCAGAAGTATTACTCTAGCATTCCTGATGCACAGAATACCTGAATTAAGTCTGCAGTCCTTGTGAAGAAACAATTTCACGTCTTCTACAAAAAGCTTTCAATAAAAGAATATTGTGCTTAGACATATGTTACTTCATAAATTAAAATCTTGTAACAAGAAATTATTGAATTACACTGTATTTTTATTCTTTTATCTGGAATGTTCCTAAGTCTACCTTTAGAAAAAATCTTTTAAAACTTAAAATACTAATAAATATAAAAAATATTTGCAAAATAGATATATATTTCTAATTTTCTTCATAAATTCTAAATGCTCACAGATTCTAAAAATAAAACCTTAACTGTGTAAGATCAATTTGAAGTATCTGATATAATTTTTAATACACATGATTCTTGGCTTATGTTCAGTATTTGTAAAGTATGGAATGCTGTCTTGGTGTGAAGAAACCCTAAAAGGAAGACTTAAACCCTGCTCTCTGTGGGCACAGAACAGGGAGGGATAATAAAGAAGCCAATGTATTTTGTATCCTCATGACCAGTAGCAGTGAGGAATAAAATGCATGTTTCAATTGCTGTGTCTTGTGAGAAAGGACAGGGGATACAAACCTTCAGAAAACCATTTTCAGTAAGACGGAACCTGCGTGAGAAAATGAGCCCAGTGCTGTACACGACTGAGCGCTCCTTTGGGAAGGTCCATGAAACAAGGCTGGCAGAGAGAGATGATCTTCTGCTGCTAAAAAGCCCCAGAACTGCCTGCAAAATAGAAGAGGCTGCTGACCCCATGACAGTGACCTTCCCAGCAGCTCCACTTCAGTTATGCCCATACCTGCAGCGTTCCCTCTCCCTGTGGACACAAGGTTAGCACTGACACGGGGCTGGCACTGGCATACCAGGTCCTGCCTTGCTCCTCCTCCAGGAAAACACACCAAGCAAGGGAATGCTCCCAGGTGTGAAGGTGAGTGTGGGCTCATGCTTTTGGGACCATCAGAACCCTAAGACCCCATCCCAGAAGCCAGTAAATAGCCACTTAAACATCTCAAGTGCGTAAGCACAGGTTGGCTGTTATGCACCTATTCACACACTGCTCTAGGTAACAAAACTGCTTCCAACACCGGTCTTCAAACACAATTTTTTGGTTTCAGAAAAAGGTCAATGTCTCCTTGAAAAGATTTTGTTCTTCTCTGTGCCAAGTATCTCTTTTTCTCATTTCAGGTACTGCACCTTGAGTGAAAGCTTCAAAGAGGTGACAGCCAAATGGAGACATCCTGCAGCAGGGGAATTTGTAGGGAGGTCTGAGGACCTCAGCACTTTCAACAGATAGAACTGGAGACCTCAGCATTTTCTACAGCTGGTGCTTTCAAGCATAAAAATATTGTGCGCTTAAAAGGGAGGCAAGATGGAAGGCATGAGAATCCAGCCCTCTCACAACACAGGAGATGTTCAAGGTTGAGCCACTCCTTGCAAAGATTAATTTGAAATTCCCTCTGTCTACTATGTTTTTCCCTTTTAGCCCCAGTCAAGTCACAGAAGGAGTCCTTAAAATGTTTTCTTTCCAAAAATATTTCTCTGATTAACAAAAAAAAGAGAAAAGAAAAGAAACCAAAACACACCCAATCCCTGAAGGTCAATAATTGGAGGATACGAACTCCCCCCCACAGAAGATTAGATAACATAATGTCAGACTTCTTTACAACAACAAAATCCCATGTTATCCAGTAATTTAGTAACAAATGTTCAGGCTTGATTTTGATAGCAATCCAACATTGAAAATATTTTTCAACCTAAGAAAAACCCATAAACCAAATCTATAAAAGCTAATGAAACTAATGACTTCTTTAATCTTTACACAATGAAAAATGTATTTTTTACCAAATAAATGGGCATCAGCCCACAGGCAGAGGAATTTTTCCACATTCTTTCATGAAGCAAATGTTTCAAAGATAAGAATTTGAATTATTGATGCTTTCAAACTCATATCTTTGAAGACTTAAAGCAGTGAGGACAGGACAAAGAAAAAAAAAACATAATATTTTTATGTAGCTGCATAAAATTCAATTTTCCAAGGGAAGCAATCGTGGCAGGCGAATAAAGTACCATTCATATTTTCATTACCATGCTAAAGGCAGCCAAGTTAGTTTTGTGCCTGACATTTTCTTGACAAGTTTGCAATGCTTTGGTAAGGCAATTAATACGAGACGCAGGCTTCTGCCCATGGCTAATATTTCTCTTTAGATCCAGCAACACACCAAAACTGACTAAGGAAATTTGAAGAAAAATGTGCTGGGAGTCATTTGCTCAGCACATATGGAGATAAACTGAAGGCAATAATTATTCACAAGCAAAAGGCACAGGAGGGATGACCACTGTGCATTTAGCAGCACAAACCCTCTCCCCTCCTTATCTTTCTTTTAGCTAATGGTATTTTTGTGTTCAAAACTAGGCACAAACCAGTATGCTCAAATGCTAAAAAGGAAAACAAATACAATTTTTTTTAAACTGAAACCTCTATGTTGTACCTGGCATTATATACCAGTACATTTGTAAGTGCAGCCACATACTGAGCTCTGTTTTCCTGCTATCAGTAATTAATTTTTCCAGTTTTTCTCACAAACATAAACTCTCAGCTGCAGCCTGTACTCAGGAGTAGTTGTGGGTGGATAACCCGGTGTAGCACAGACACACACCACCCTAGTGAACCCCCATCAAGGTGAGTATGGCTCTCTACTTGCTATCTCAAATAAATAATGTAAATTCTCTTTGGGTAAATTTGGGAAATGTCCCACTGATGGCTACAGCAGGTATTTGTGTTTTGCTGATCAGTTAACCCTATGAAATGGTTACTGTTACAGCAGCTTATGCATTCATCCTTTGCTATACTGCACAGCAGAGCTTCTTCCTTGGCTCCTATGGGATGGGGATCCGACACCTGCCAGCTGCTCTCTCATCAGCCACTCAACTATTTTAGGTTTTGTCAGTATTGCAGATAAGGACAACCCCTGACCATCTCGGATAGCCTTCTGTATTCATCTGGTACAGTGCACCCTACTAAACATCTGGGGATGGAGCAGTGTCACACACACTCGGTGAAGTCACATAATTGTGGAATTCAATCTCTTTTGGAAGCCATTGCTTTTAGTTATCAAGAAAATGCTAGCATCTAGAATTTTCTCCCAAATGGAGCATTGAACATGAAGGCATTTTTAAATACACAGTAGAAAGGAGAACCAGACCAGAAGCAGGGCAGTGAGGTCATCAGAGAGCTGCTTTTCCCCCAGAAGGCTTTTAAATGATTAAATACATCAGCAGCTGAAAATTATTCCACATCAGAAGCATCATTGTCAGAAAGATGGTAATTACTTCCCTTCACCCGAATATACTCGATATACCTTCCTTCATCAGAATCTGACATACCACATGTACATAGCCTGTTTTCAAACAAAGATTCAATTTCTTCCAGTTTTTTCCCTTTAGTCTCAGGAAGGCAGCCGTAGATGAAAACCAGTCCCAGGGCAGCAAACCCTGCGTAGAGGAAGAAGGCTCCTGCAATGTAAAACCATTGTCACAGTCAGTTACAGAGGTTCCCATCCCTCTTCTGTGCCAGAGCAGAGGGAGTGACAGAAGCAGCAGGCTGTGGCTTCAAAGGAGAGTGTAAAAGCAAAGGCTGGAGTGACAGGGTTACTTCTGTGTAATGAATGAGCTGTGGGGCTGTGGGTGTGGGAGAAGGACTCCTTATTACCCCATTCCTCAGCAAAGTAAATTGACAAAGGCAATTCCAATTCACGTGAAAGATAATACACATCCTTTCTGGGCAAGTCGCTCTGGTCTTAAAATAAACAGCAATTACACAATCACATGCCCAAATATAAAAAGCAGATGTGAAAGGAAAGAGCTTTCTTGGTTTGTCTTGACAGTGGAGGACACATTAAGACAAGTCCTCAAAATTAAATGCTCTAGCAAAAGAAATGAGTCAGGATTAAAATAATGTTTGTGACTTTTACACCTAACTTATTTAAAAGTGCTTTGTGGTGACAATTAATACTGAGAAAGAGCTTGTTCCTGCCCACAATCCATCATACATAGAGGGGCAGAGCAGGTAGCAAAGGACCAACAAACATTTACCTCGTGTCGCTACACTGATAGCTCAAAGGAATAACAAGCAGAGCTGTAAAGCTCTGCACCAGTAAGGATGTGAAGGTCATATCATCTCCCTAGCAGATTAATGTGATTTAAATGACTTATATTGGTGTGGGTGAGCAGTAACCTGACAAACACTCCACAGGTTCCCACAGATAGTACTTTATCAATAGCTGTATTTCTGCAAATACCATCTGATTCTGGCCTTGGATGTCACCATAAACTGGAAAACTGCAGATGCTGTCACCTTAAGTGGGAGTCAGCATTATTTCATTAAATCAAAAGTGGGTTTTTTCCAGCTTCTCTGTTTTAATCAACTGTGTAGGTTCTCAGTTCAGGACAAAAAGAAATGTTTCTTATGAAATCCAGACCAAAGTCTATGATCCAAGCAGGTTGTTTCAGATCTCTAGTCTTACGAAACCACAGTGGGTTGAGAACATTGCTTTGACACTTCACAGCAAAACCAGTGGAGGGACCCAGAATCTGGAGAAAATCTCTGTGCCAATGGCAGTACTGCACATATGGACATGTACTGTTACTTACCATAGTATGTCAGATATTCAGCTGCATGCAGAAATGTCAGTGACACGAGCACATTGAAAACCCAGTTGACTCCAGAAGAACATGCATTTCCTGTACTTCTAGCCCAAAGTGGATAAATTTCAGAATTGACAGTCCAGGGCATAGGACCCATCCCTAAGAATTAGGAATAAAAGGATTAATCTGAATTTAATGGCTGAACTCAAAAATAAATTTAACATGTAGCTTCACTATTTGACATTTTAAACTTATATGGGAAAACAAGTATTTTCTTACCAGGTGCAAAGAAAACCAAATACAAAATAAGGCCCAGAAGTGCTGTCCAAGAGTACGGAGTGGGACAGAAATTGTATGCCCAAAATAAATCTTCCTTTTTGAATACGGTTTCATTTGAACACCTGAAAATCAACAAAACTCCACTTTATTAAAGAATTTTCAAGGCAATAGTTGACATTGCAAAATAAACATGGCAAGTAATGTCTTAATAAAAGATGGCTAATGTACATGTAAGATAAAAACCCTTAATCCCTGTAAATTTATCAAGATCTTTGAGCAAAGTTCTACACTCAGAAACATGTTTTTTTCTTAAGCCTAGTCTTAGGAAGAGTAATCAGCAGAACATTCCTGAATTTAAACACTTGCCCTGAATTTACAGATCTTCTTCAAACAACCAGTAGTTAGTACAAAAATGGTGATACCAAAGCCATCAAGACTAATTTACAGGAATATCACACAATGCAAAACCAGCTGCAGCAGCAGGACTTGGAGCTAAAGATGCTTCACACAACGATGTAAGGTCAGAGGGAAGTTAGTCCTTACATCACTGCTGAACCAACTACATGAGGCATACTTCAGGTGTGAACAGCAATGTCTATGGAGTGTGCCAAGGTCAAATGAAGTTACAAAGAAAAGAGGTGTGTATTTCCTTCCTACACAGTGACATAGTTTAGGAGAAGGTAGTGCTTGTAATTAGCTACTGAAAGAATATATGTCTCTATTGGAAAGGCCATGTGAGAATTGTGTATTTCACGGAGTATTTCAACAATTTCCAATATTTCAAGGAATAGGTGTAAGATCAGGTATTTCCCTCTGACTGCCACCAATATATTTTAAAACAACATTTTTTAAAGGCATACTGGCAACTTTATTTTTTGTTTTAATTTTTTTAAATTAATGTTTGTTTAAAGGAAACAAGTCATAAATGTAACCAGTGAAACTCTTCAGCTGCCACCACATCAGTTGCTAGAGATGAAAAATACTATACTTTCTGGAGAGAAGACTTAAGCAGACACTACTCTTTCATATGTTAATCAAACAATGTTATTTACTTGCAAAGAAGAAATCATAGAGAGCTGAACATCTGCCTGGGTTATGATTTCCAGATCAGCTGAGCACTTATATGAAGGATGTGACCCTCTTGACAAGTAGAGAAACCAGAATGACAATGCCTGCAATGGCAATAGGAGGGCAACAGGTTGTGGGTGGTGGAGTAAGAGCCACTCTGCAATGCTTCAGAGTTGAACAGCAATGTGCTAAGCACTGATGACCAACCCACCAGCACTCCTGGGGCAGAAATCTTCCCTATCTCATCATTGATGAAAGGACAACATTTAAAGCAAGATATCATGGTGAAGTCCCAGACCCAATTTCACGACAGCTGGAAATCCAAAGCTCCAAAATATTTAAAAGAGAGACATTAACCCTACAAGTACTGGAAAAATGCATGTCTGAACCTTGGTAAAACCCTAATGGCAGTAACCTGTAAGATGTGCCGTTTCAGTTTGCACTTGAGCAGCACCCGAACAAGTGGAGAAATGGTGAGCCCTTAATTTGGGGTCAGCAATACAGCCAGTGCCGGTGTGTTCCTTCCCACCCTTTCACAGCTCTGCCTCACTGAGTTCCCCTGGAAAGGCCATCTCATCCAGGGCATTGATTCATTTTCACTCTTGAGGTGGAAAAGATTTAGAGAACAGATCAGCTGAACATCCCTCTCAAACACATGTCCTTTGTGCCTGGATACAGACTGGCCCACTGCAAGAACATAGGAGTGCTCGATTTCACACTGCTTTAACATCATCAATTTTGCTTCTTTTGCTATTATGCGAATTTCATTTGCAGGTGTTTGCAATGAATACAAGCTGATGAGCACTTTTAAGCATCTTGCTGAGATGAATTTCTCCATTCTGCCCAGCCAGATTGGCAGCTCTGCAGAGAGGGCTTCATGCTTTCTCTCAAACAAAACTGTAAACAAAGACATTCTTGGTTTATTATCCTGCATCCATCTCCATGAGCACAAACCAACATGCTGAATCATGCAGACACAATTGCAGCAGGTCAGTGTGTTTCCTTCCCTTGCCATCTTTTCCCAGTTGTATCCTACTTTTGACAGAGTGGAACACAAATAATACAGGCGAAAACCAGATGTCTCCAAAGCCTCCTGTGACTGAGGCCACTCATCTATTCTTCACTGTCTGCCCCTAGCAGAGAGGAAATTTTGTTGCAGAAAAGCAGATTTAGTGCAATGAAATGGGAAAAACAGCACTTGAGACTAGATTAAATAGAAACCTGGCAGTAATAAACTGTGCTTCGCTTATCCTTCAGTTGTGAACCAGCATGGTACACATAGTAAAAGCAAAGACATCTGCATTTGCTGGCATCTTGCAGTGCTGGGAATGTTAAAAAAATAACACTCCTTCAAGATTTGTTCAAACTCTATCACTGTGCTAATTCTACTACTGTAGCACTGTATTATTTTGATGAAGAACATATTTATAATTAGCATACAGTTTATTACCAGACAAAATTCGGAATTTTGTCCTGCATGAAGGGAGCATGTATGATGGAAGCAGAGGAGCAGCTACCCATTGCTTCATAAGCTGAAACACAGAAGAAAATCAAAGAATCATGGAATGGTGTGATCTGAAAGGGACCTTAAAGATCATCAAGTTCCAACCTCTGCCTTCCATGGGCAGGGACACCTTTCAGTAGACCAGGTTACTCAGAGCCCTATCTAAACTGTCCCTGAACACTTCCAGGGATGGGGCATCCACAGTTTCTCTGGGCAGCCTGTTCCACAGCTTGTTAGCATCCCTGCTGATGATTTGGATGTGGGAATTGAGTGCACCCTCAGTAATTTGCAGACAACACCAAGTTGGGTGGGAGTGTTGATCTGCTTGAGTGTGGGAAAGCTCTGCAGAGAGACCTGGACAGACTTGATCAATGGGCTGAGGAGAAAACTGCAGGAGGTTCAATAAGGCCAAATGCTGGGTCCTGCACTTGTGTCCCATGGATCCCATGGAGGCTACAGGCTGGGGCAGGAGTGGCTCAGGAGCTGTTCGACAGAACGAGACTTGGGTGTGTGTGCTGGTCGACAGTGGGCTCAATGTGAGCCAGTGTGTGTGCCCAGGTGGCCAAGAAGGCCAATGGCATCTTGGCCTGTATCAAGAATATTGTGGCCAGCAGGAGCAGGGCAGTGATCATCCCACTGTACTCAGCAGTGTACTGCACCTCGAATCCTGTGTTCAGTTCTGGGATCATCACTTTAAAGAGGACACTGAGGTGCTGGACCATGTCCAACCAAGGGCAACAAGGCTCATGAATGGTTTAGGAAATAAATCTTATGAGTAATACCTGAGGGAGCTGGGTTTGTTTAATCTTGAGGAGGGTCAGGGGGAATCTCATTGCTGTCTGCCACTACCCAAAAAGAGATTTTAGTTAGATGAGGGATGGTCTCTTCTACAGTGACTGAAGTAAGAGGACCAGAGGAAATGGTCCTAAGCTGAGACAGGGGAGATTCAGGTTAGGTATTAGAAGAAGTTTTTTTTCCCTGTTAGAGTGGTCAGGCATTGGAATTGGTTGCCAGAGAGTGTTGAAGTCACCACACCTGGAGGAGTTTAAGAGGTTGGTGCTGGGTGACATCCTTCAGTGGTTACTGTGGTAGTGCTGATGTCAGGCTCGATCTTAAAGGGCTCTTCCAACCTGGATGATTCTATGGTTCTATGAGCTTCACAAGGGCCCAGCTCTCAAGCCTGTCCAGGCTCCTCTGGATGGCATCCCTTCCCTCCAGCGTGTTGGCAGAACCACAGAGCTTGGTGTTGTCTGCAAACTTGCTGAGGGTGCACTCAATCCCACTGTCCATGTGGCCAACAAGGATCTTAAACAGCACCAGTTCCAGTACTGACCCCTGAGGAATGCCACTTGTCACTGGTGTTCACTTGGTCATTAAGGTGTTGACTACAACACTTTGAGTGACCATCCAGGCAATTCCCTGTAAATGGTACAAGTGAAATGATGCAGTAAGGTACTGGTGCAAAGCATTTGTGTGTACCAATATGCTGTGTAATAGTCACATTGGTACAACCAGTGAAGACACATCACATCATAGCCTCTGAAATCACTGCCAAACCAAAAACATGAAAATGCTATACTGAAAACTTTTACTGTGATTTTTTTTGGCTATGAGTTTTCTACAGGCTACTTAAGATGCACATCAGTTCTAATTAGTGAAATCACCTACCAACAATTGATGCAAGAAATTCAACTGACTGGAAATAAATGAGAAGATTGGTAGATTTTCAAATGACAAGCACTATATAGCCAGTTTCAAAATCACAGAATCCATCATCTATCAGATATGGTCTGAAGCTCGAAAAGACTAAAGCTTTGCTCTCCATCTCCCTAAATTACCTTCATATGGCACATAAAAGAAATTAAGAAAAGAGCCAGCATGGGGAGTTTAGAATATTATTGCAAATAAGAGGAAGGCCAGCAGGAAAAAACAGGATAAAACCATTCCTTGATAATGTAAATTTTCCTAACACTCGAGCCATTATGGCTTTACAATAATTCTGAAGCACAACGCTGAAAACCCGTGTGAGAAATTTCTGAGCAAGACATCGCACAGGCACAAGACAGAGACCAGCTTGATTTTCTTCTCAAATATCCATTAATTTTTGCTTTGCTGTACAGTGAGGAATGTCTAGCCCTAAAGACACAGCTTTTGCGTGAATTGTTTCATTGTGAACAGTTAATTTATTTTTAATATGAAAGCTGCTGACGTCTCGTCTTTTAAGCCCTTCAGAAGCATCTTAAATGGATTTAGATCAAAAATCTTAAAAGGTCAAAATTCAAATCAAGTCAGGCAAAGGAAATTACTTCTGAAGAAAAACACTAATGTGATCATCCATCTCTGAAAAATGCTTGTTAGAACAAGAATATTCCAAAATTACACATTCTGCTCTGAGATAAACTTTAACATCAGGTGCTGATAGCACAGAAAGATTTTGTAATTAATTAACAGTTTCACTAATCCACCATTTCTTTGTTCTAACTCAAGAAAAACTACAGAAGGACTGCTCTTATGCCAGCCTTTTGTGCCTGGATTATCAGGATATTGACAATCTACAATTTGCCAATTTAAGTCTTGAGTGTAACACAGATATATTTGATTTATTAAAAATCTCCTTCAAGGACATTTTTAAAGTCTCCCGTGTAGAGTGCTGACTTTTATATCACGGCAATCCACTGAAGAATATTAATTTATGCCAAATTTATTAACTCATGTTTTCATCTGAAATCTGTAATGGAAATGACAGAGGACAAAAGAGACATAATTTAGAGTAGCTGCTGTTTCGATGGAGGAAGGTTTTTATGGATGATGCTTGGGAACAACTAAGATTATTTATCCACATGCAATTACTCGTCTTGTAGAAGAATCTGAATCTCAACATCTGGATTAGTTGTCATAAGTTCAAGCCCTTCTTCTTCTTCTGCTAAAGATATTTAGTTGTCTGAACAAGCCCCCAGCTACCTTAGAGGGCAAAATTTAGCCAAGTACCAGATGAACTGTATAATAACTTAGTGGTAGTCAGACATGTAACTAAGGAGAACTTTGGAAACCGCCTCTACCCTGTCCATCAAGTGGCCTCTCAAATCCACCCATGTACATCCAAAATAGTTACATTAGCACAACCCATAAGAAACAGTTAAACCATGAGGTATAGTTTCACTATAAATCAGCATATTCTGTTTCAAAGAAAAACCCTTTCTCCTGTTTTATACACGAGGTAAGATGCTGTCTAAAGCATCAAGTGAATTGCAACTCAGCCTGAAGGCAAACAGATTACTTTAAACCTGACTAATGTCTGAATCAAGAATTTCTAGGCGTTCTCAAAGTTCCCTAGCTACTGTTGTCCACACCTCAGAAGCTCCATACATCTCTGGAGAAGTCTGCATTTATCGCTTTAACTTTGTAGTTTACAGAGAGAAATAATTCATCCATTAAACCAGATGTTACCTAAAAATATGCAGATGAAGCTTCTTACACCACATGACAGCAAATGAAAAACCAAAAAAACCCCAAAACAACCCCAAACCAAAACAAAAAAAACACCAAATCCCCAGACAACCAGAAAAGGACAAACAAATGCAGCACTGAAAAACTATTGCCACAAATCTTCATGGGATTCAGCTACACATTGCTTAACCTTCATTGCATAAAATACAGAGTTTGGGGACACTTATTGAAGCCTTTTGCTGTAACTGGAAAAGACCTTTAAAAATACTAGCATATGTTTCAAAAACCTGGAAAAATAGTTTAGTTCACAGCAAAGAAAGCAAACTGCAGCTCAGCAAATGACTGGTGCATCTGCAAGTAATGGAAAAAGTCTTTATCATACTGACCACCCCCCACTATAGGATCTATCCATTGTAACTGCAGACCTGATGATCTGAGCCTTTTCTGATCTAAATGATTCCATGATTCTCAGTCATGTCAAAACACACACCTGCAAGAGACTTAGCACACTCTTCTGATTTACCTCTGTCCTGGCTACCTGATCACAGATGAACATAATTTTTTAATATTATTATTTAGTTATTTACCTAAGAATCTTTAGGTTTAAATTCAAACACTTTCACAAGCTGAAAAACTTCAGTTTTACAACTACATCTGAATCTGCCCGATAAACAGATTGCTGGAGCTGTTATTAAGTCTGATTAGACTGAGCAACAGCCTGGAAACAGGAGCAATTTTCCTCCATGGCAAATAGTTGCCCAAAATTAATCACATCAAAGGGTTTCTTAACTGTTTGCTGATCTGGACATTTCAGTACTTTTGTAATCACCTATTAGTGGTTTCTGAAGTGTGGACAACACAGTTGCTGTGTCTGCTGCTAAAGGAAGGAACCAACCTGTCTGACAGTGCCAGTTGGACACTCCTGAGCCGTGGGGCTGAGCAAGCACCTTTGGTAGGATGAGATAACTCTAATCTCCCAGTGAAAGATCTTCAGTTTGGGATTTCCCTCAGACTTCTTTAATCCTATCCCGGCACCTTGCAAGTCCTCATGGCTACCTCCAAGCTGTCAGCTACAATTCCCCACTCTGCTGTCACGCCCTGTGGGTTTCAAGCTTCATTCTTCATCACATCAACCAGGAGGGGAGAGAGACAAATCTCTGCTACTGCCAGAACTCTGTCCAACAGCCTTCTCCACCATCTTTTGTGCACTCCTTACCTTGAGAAATGGACTCAAACCAGGAAAATGCAGAATAATGTTTACCCAGTGTTAAAGCCCAACCATTTCAGACTTCACAGCAGCTGACAGTGCACTCAAAACCAGAAATAAATATACACTGGGTTTTTGTTGTAGGAGACACAATTTTCTTGATCACACTACAGGGATTGGCTTATTTTTCTTTCCAAGCTTTCTCCTACTTTTCCAAAGTATCAGATGGTCACAAAAAGTGTCAGGAAACATCTGATGTCTCTGTGCTCTACAGTGGCCTATCTTAATCCTGATTCTGAATGGACACACTTAGTTTACCCCAGTATAAATTAGAATTAACTAGTAATAATTAAATTGTATTATTTCATAATCATAAATAATTCAAATATTATATTAATAGTCCAGGAACTTGTGAGGTCATACAACTATGAAACATAATCAACTGTTCACTTAACAAATACCTAACAGTCATAAGTACAGAATTTTAATGGGCAGAATTCAAATTAAAAGCTGATCAAAATGCAAAAACTTAATTAGTTTTGAGCATAAGCATCTTAGCTGAATGTCACTGTCCTTCATGCATTCCTGCCTGTGATCATTTCAACTACTTCAATCACTAGGTAATAGGTCACAGTTTCAAAATACAGTATTTTGTATTTCTTTTCAACGTTGGACACTTTCAGGTACAAAATCAGCTGTTCAGCTGAGAGAAAACAGAAGAAGGAATGTGGCTTTCATTTTTTGGTGAAATGCTTCAAAACTGCTCCAATTTTCAACAAAGACATGAAACAGATGACAAAACAAAGGAACAGAAAGATCATAAATATTTTGCCTTGATTTTGCAAAAAAGATCTTTTTGCACTCTTTTCTCGAAAAGGATCTAAAAGCATATTTATGTATATTTAAACAAAATTAGCATCTAATAAAATTATTTTGATAAAATCCTCAAATACCTAAATATATTAATGCACAAACTGAGTGCATGGAGGCTCCATCTACACCATTTATACCCAAGTCTAAGAGCACACTCAACAAACAGCTGGCAGAAAACAACTTGGTTAACACCAGCTAAAGGCCTGACAGGTTGAAATTGTAGCTACAAGAATTAGGTATTCTCCAGTTAAGAATGCATGAAAAAAGTGGGTTTATTATGTACAACCAGAAGACTACTTTGAGGTTTGTAACTGAAAAACTGAGTGATATCAACAGCAGTGAGTGATAGTTACAAGATGGAGAAAAAATAACTGTGTATACAACAAATAAACAAGAGCAAAATCTGGTAATTATTTCTTGAGAGATTTTTCATAAAGATACCTCTTTTTTTTGCAATATAGTGATTTTTTTTAAAGTATATATTCTGAGGATTTGTAAATTCAAGTATGACTCAGTAGCTTGATATGCTGATATTTAGTGGCAGAAAATATTTCTCAAAAACATCAGAGAAAGGTTCACTGGAATTTGACATCTACAAGGTTGAAGTTACAGCAAGGTAATGCTTAAGGAGAAGCAAAGCCCACAGCTGTATTTTCATGAGAAGACAAAAGAATATATTTTTGCAACTTGAAACAAAATTCTGTGTATTTACACGCTAAAAAAGTCTGTGAAAAAGTAACAATGAAAGAGTGAATCATTTCAGGTTCAGAAGGCAACAGAAGACTCAGAAGGCAACAGCAAGCAATGTAAGATTTCTGCCCTTTTCCCCCTGTCAAGGACACATTCCAAGGGTTTGCAGAAAACTTACATCTGTGTACTTTAGAGATTGAGACCTTCACTAACTTTCCCTGCTTTTTCATATGTAGAATACACTGATTCAAAAAATTTAAAATAACCACAGAGTGTTTCAGAATCACTAAACTGTCTGAAAATTCTTACTGAAATATTCTTAGTATGCATATAAATATTAGGTTTGTCCTCTCAGTCTATCCTGTTGCTAAGGTTTGTGACTCTACAAGCAATTGTGCCCAGTGGTCCACTGAGATTCCATCTCTCATCACAAAACTTTTATTTGTTCATGGCTTTGAACAACTTTACTAACCCTAAATCTTTTATTCTCTTTCAAGACAAGTTCTACTATTTATTGTAGCTTCCAAACTAATGATGTGCTTGAGAACCCCAATGACTTTATAAAAGGTGGGCTCCAGCAGAGTGCCCTCAGTAAGCCATGAAGCTTCCCACCCTCCAATGCTGTTTTTAAAAAGTCTCAGCCAATCCTCAAAGTAAGAAAGATGCAGTAAGAGATCAAGAAACAGGTCCGCTCAGTCCTAATTCTCATACTGGAAGACTTTAGTTAAATGCTACAGTTCTCACTATTTCTTTCTTTCTGGTATTATCAACTATTGAAGAACTTCCTGGAAGAGCAGATCAGCAAAGAATGTTTAGAAATTTGAGTAAGTATGATGGAACTGATACTACTTAAAATTTTGAAGCCTTTGCCATGATCAATAGGTATTTTAGTATGACAGAAATATAAAAAAATAAGAGAAAGCCACTGCATTCTAGCAAATGGAGTAGAATAAACTCCATGATGTGCTAGAAGGAAAGACACACAGTTTTGGTGCTACAACACTTTCATACTCATGTATTCATGTACAGGTACAGGTCTGGACGGAGATGTGATGTGTGTGATGAGGCCGTGGCTCAGTGATGTGACTTGGACACAGAGGGACCAGTGGGACATGAGAATTCCTGCTCCCACCACCTTGGTGGCTGCCAGAAAAGCTCCATTTAATCGTGTTCACTGCAATCAAGCACAAAGAAGCATCTCATGCCACAGTAAGGGCACAGGCACATGGCAAACCCTTGCAAGAAATAGCATATGGGAATATTTAACTGCTTGTGAAATAGATGCAATTTCACAAATTTAAAGTATAAGCACAAAGCTGTCTCTGCATGACAAGCAGCAAAAAGGTATCACAGAGACATTCTGGAAACAGAATGAACTATTGTTTCCCTCCAGGCAGCCATCATGGCTGAGAAAGGCTTGTGGACTCCCTGTGACCCCGGAATGTGCTTTGAAGATTGTTTAGTGGCTTTTCTGTGGTTATACAGAAATAGCTCACTTTTGGAACAATCAGTTTCAGCAGTGACCACGCACATCCAGTCTGGGTTCATCCAGTCATTGCCAGCTTTCCCTGCTTCTCTGAAAGGAGGGAGTGCTCATTAATGATTTGGCCATTTCTTCTGAAAGACAAACCTTCAGGGAATTTCAGAGATGAGCACCAACTGGAAAGTGTCTTCAGTCACCTTGGGGGATGCTGGATCTGACTTGTGCTGCTTGAGGTTTTCTAGCAAAAACCAGACAGATTTAGCCACTGTATTCCTGCCAACCAGCAGGCAGGCTTCATTCTGTTGGAGTTCTTTCAGGACAAAAATGCTTATAGATGTAGGAGATTCAAGCATTTTTTGTTAAAGACAGACTGGCATTGAACACCCATGATAGACTAGCTCAGTGAGAATTTCACTTGTGTGCAGACCCCTTGCTCTATCTCAGTGCTCCTCATCTTTCCCTGAACTGGGGCTGTACTACTGCTCCTGGTGTTTTTGGTGGAAGTTCTGGGTCATTTCTACTCTGACATGTTTGAGAGCTTATGGATGGAGCACCAGACTGCAATCAAACTACTGACAGAACTGGGGCAATAGAATAGGAGAACTTCTAGCTTGTCTTGACAGATTTAAAAGCATTGAGTCTCAAAATTACTGAAACAAACTGGTCTAAAGGTTATGATGTCAAATGCAGCACTTTGGAATTTCCTGCAGGTTTACTGTAAAATGAATATCCACCTGATGTTTAATCTCATTTGTTTTTAAAAATTTACATTCCATTTTCTTAGTAATTATAAAGTTCTTTTGGTTATAACAAAAATATCAACCAGGTACCTAATCACTGCAAAAATACCAGTTTTCCCAGAAGATGCCTCTTTTGTATACTATATAAAGACAGATTGCTCCAATGAATGCTGGTAGGAAGGGACGAGTGTAGGGCTCAATAATTATATCAATATTTTAATATTAACTGAAGAAATATGAACAGAACAGCTTTAAGAACTGCTGGCATGGCATAAGAAAGTCTGTTCTCTTAAACACAGGCAAAGACCAGCTGCAAAGGAACAAAAATGAACCTTTTCTACTCCATTAGTCAAGGAACTACAAGACAGCTCAAGGTCACAATTTTAGACATCTGAAGTTGATTTAAACAAATTCCATCCAGACCTCCTAGTCTTACTTAAACTTGCAAGTAATCTTTATTGATGCTTTTGCTGTCCATGTGCCAGTGGTAGTGTCAAAGGAATGTCACCATGTCAAAAGCATCCCTTGAGTTACAATTGTCAAAAGCATTTCCAAGACTGTGGTAATTAAAGACCAAAGAAATCAAGGTGGTTGTTGGAACTAAGTATCAAGGTAACTCAGCACAAATATTCACTGGAAGTTCACCCTCCAAATGACATAGGTACTATATTACCACAGGTTTTTATCTGAATGCTTCCAAACACTTTAGAAAACAATAAAGAGGAAAAAAAAGTATTGCTTTTAACTACCCCAAGGTTTTAGACATACAGAGGTACCGTAAAAACTGTACTTTCATGTTGAAACCTGGTATATGAAATTAGCAAGGAATGACAAGCTTTTATAGTTCAATTGAGAAAAACAAAGCAAATCCCACCCAAACCCCAAACTCAAAGCACAGATGGGATGTGGTGACACAGTTCCAACACAAGCTGGGTCTGCTCTGTGGCTGCAGGCACACTGCTGAGGCTTCACAGAAAGTTTATTGCTTATTTCAGGCAGCAGACCCTGTGCCTCCCAGCCAAATCAACACTGTGCAGAAACAATTTTCCATAGTGCTGTTCATGCCTTAAAACCACATTATTTAAGAAGGTACTGAAGAGAGAATAAAGTATCAATCTCTGGGAAATTTTTACTGAAACAAAGGGAAAGGGAAGGGTGAACATTCTAAATTTGCTTTTCTTGTTGAATCTGAGACAAAAAAACCACATAAGGACAAGGAGTTTACAACAGAGATCAATATTACATGCAATAGCATGCCTTTTTAGCACTTTCCTGCTCTATTTAATTTCTAGTTATTGACATACATATAAAGTTTATATTTCAGTAGTTCTAACAAAAACATTTTGACTGCCATAACCTTCCATCTAAGTACTGAACTGTGACATTTGTTTACTGTAGCAGCAATTTAGACACAAATACTACATTTTAACTACTGCCATTTTAACTGTTTGCCATCACAATTGAAATCTAACCAGACAATACTTGAGATCTTGCATTCGTTGATTTAAATAGATGATGGAACAGTGTTTTTTAAACAGAAGTTTTCCCTGATTCCAGTAGGTGGCAATAGCTCTGCCCTAAAAAGCTTAGAGAAACCTGTTTCAGAAGGGGAAGCAACTACATCCCCACCCATCCCTGCTGTACTGGGGAGGCTCTGAATTAAATCACCCAACAGAGTTCTCCAAAGAAGATTCCTCTGCTATCAGCCCTAAAATTCACTGCAAATCATTAATGTTGTAACTGAAAATGGAGCCCTAATGCTCTAAGAACACTTAAAACAAGATAGTTATTTCATGCCTGATTTGTGAGAGCGAGCACTTAACATAGAGTGTTGCTCTGCTTTGATTTGTGCACCCAGGTGCAATACCCATTTCTAATCTAATGAATTTTGTAAAATACGTAAATGGTAAGTGGTTACATTATCTCTAGTTTATGAAATTTATGAACTTTGGGTACCAATGTCTTCATTGTTACATGCAACTCAATAGTATGGGATGTGAAAGTTGAAGAACACAGCAGAAATCAAAGTAATATCTATCTTTCATGGCCTCTGACATCTAAAAGAGTTTTACATAAATAAGTGCTTTTTAACAATAGTTATTTTTCCAAGAAAATATGCTAAACAGAAACACACCCCATCTGAATCACAGGTCTGAAGAATTCAGTAATCATGCAGAACCTCAAACTCATCCCTTACTATTGTCTATGCAAAGCTAATGTGACAGCTGTGGGAAGCTACAGGACAAAAGGGAGTCTGCACATCCTGCAAGGAGGAAGAAATGCCCCGAGTGCTGCTGTTGAAAAGTATGACCTGTCACCTCACAGACTGCCCACTTCCTAGCCTGTACTAACCAATGAGCCAAGTTAAAGGAAAAAAATCAAAGGAATCAATAATTCCAGCTCATCTTGTGCCAGTGAGAGATTGATGTTACTGCCTCCCTTCTCAAGGAAATGAACCACAGGTGCAAACACAGACAGCAATTTCTGTGGCTTAAACTTATCAAAAATAGAGTTATTCAACAGTCCTACTGCAGAAATGTGTTGATTTATTTTCCCTCAAAAGTAAAAAAAATATTCTAAAGACTTCATTTTTTTAAGAAGGGAAGACACAAAAATTTTACTGTATCCAATGCTGTGATTATTGATGAATTATCTATTATGCAATAAAGATATATAAGAAGTGGATTAGGGATAAACGTAAAAGCTGCTGTACAGAGGTCTGTGTTTGGTCCTATTGAATGGTCTTTATCAGTAAAAATCCACTACCACATGGGTCTTTCCAAAATATTTTCCACCCTCCAAACAGAGAAAACTTAATTTTAGTAAATCCATTTCACAGTGTAAAAGCCTAAAGGAATCTGCTGAGACAGTCTTCCTAAATTATTTTTATTTAAATTCAAACTTCAGAGTCAATAACCAAATAAATGTGAAAAACAACTATTGGAAATTTTCCCCTCATGAAAGAAATCCACATGCTCCCCAGTATGAGGTAGTTCCCTTTCCTGGGCTCCAGGGCAGAAGGGGCAATCCCCATCTCTCTCCCAGCAGCAGCTCCCTCCACGCTCACACTCTGCTGTGCCTCTCTCGGATGCCCTCGGATGAGCAGAGCAGGGCTGTGCTCTGGCCCCAGGAGTGAGGCACTGACATCTCTCAATCTGCCTGTAAGAAGATGAGCAGCTGGAAAAGCTAATTAGCAGCAGGCTCCTATGGGCAATAAAAGACTCTCTAACGTGCACTTCACAAGGGAGAGAGAAAAGCTGCAGGAATTATCCTCATACTCCAAGCACACTGATGAGAGACTGACAATTCTCTCATACACATTGGCATTTTTTTTCTCCTTCTCTTTACTATCTCTTTTGTCAGCTAGGAGCAAACATGCTTTTTCAACAGGGATCATGAGTATTTTCCTTTCAGTTCCCTTCAGCTGACCAGAGAATGACTGAAAACAGCTGAAAGCTTGCTTCTTCAGCAGATGTATATTTAAAGTTTGAACACCATACCATCTTCCTCTTTGAAGCACTTTTAAAATGAAGAGCACTGACCCAAACATTTTTCCATTTAAATAATACAGTTTTTTCCAAACACCAGCATTTGATAGAAAATGTTTTAGCTCAAGGGCCACTTTTGGTTTTATATTCCAATTATCTCAATGCTACAAGCATCTGAAGTAGTTGTACCAAATAACCCAAACAGCAGCTGGCATTCCCTACCAGAATACCTTTTAACTAGCAACCTGGAGTAAAATCCAGAAGCATGTTTAGCAGCAAAGTGCAATAAAAAAGAATAGGTAGAGAACAAATGTACAGATGATGTTTCAAACCAACGAGTCCTGCTTTAAAATCCTATTTTGTGCTGAGTGTCTCCAACAAATAAAATCTGTCTTCAGCATAAAAACTAAACATTTCCCAATCAGAAGCCCCTCACTTCATAACAAGGCTTTTCAAACATCCAGAATTTGCCAATGGTTGAGTAGAAATATTGTGTTAGAGCTATTAATAGTAATTCCTAAATAATTATCTGAAAGGAATGTAAATAGTTTCAGTTTAGATTACCATCTTGCTCTGCTCACCATTTTAGACCTAAAATGCAGCTATAATATACAAAGCACCTTATTTGTACAGGCATTAAATTAAAATATAATAATAATAATATAACAATAACTAAAAATGTCTTCCCTCTTTAGCAAGTTAAACAGTTTAAAAAAAGTACAAAACTATCTTCTATTAAAGTTACAATAAAATTCCACCCTCAATTATTTAATTACACCTGATATTTCAGTACATATCTAGATTTCACCATCTTTCTATATGTTTAAAAGGAGCTTAATATGGTTCTCAGCTCCACCATGAAATAACTTCCTTGTAAGATAATTTCAAATTGTGATGCCTTAAGCAGGAAGCGTGGCTTGAAGGATCTGAACATTAAAACCCCATTTATTTTACTACCTACTCCTTCATCACAAATAAGACAGGCTCATCAAGGATTAAGGACACAGTATTCTATATTACTTTATCCTTCTATTCTTCCTCTTTGCTCTGCATTTCTGCAGTTAGCAGAAATGGCTTTAAAATATGAATACAAGATTTCTTAAGTTCTTCTTCTACATCCCTTTAACAAATCACACTGGTATATGCAACTATTAGACTGTGATTACATGTTTGATAACCTCCTCCCAGGAAAGACCTCGTGCCTTAGAGTTTTGGCTGACAAAGACTGTAATCAGTGTCAGATCTCCTTTTAATTTCTATTTTCACACACCTCGCTAATATATATTAGGTATTATTGTGCTGAAGTACATACTCCTAACAGGACAAATAGGATTGCTCCCTGCCACCCAGCTGCTCCAGGTTTTCATACTTACTAGCACTGGGAAAGATAATCAGAACATAATTCTGCATATATCTTGATTTTCTTTTCTAAACAATATTGAGGCAGAGAGGGGGAATTTTATGTTCCGGTTCCTACTGAAGTTATGGATATTTAAATTTAGCCAACATTTACCATATTGTCCATCAAGACATTTCTCCAAGACTACTGGTTATAAACACAGCTCTTGTGAGTGCTGCCAACATACATGCAGATATGAGTATTTTCTTGATCCTGCTACTTTACTGAATCGTTTACTCCTTCTATTATTTTTTTTTTACATGGTCAATATGAGAATAATCCTACATATAATCTTCACCTATTGATCTGATGACTTGGTAAGAGAAATACCAGTTTCTCTTCTAATTACTGATGTGTTAAGCATGAATTTTCAATGCAGACCCTTGTAGAAAGGTTTCAAATAATCATTTCAGCAATAAAACCTTCTACCAATATTTTCTGCATGACAAAACAAGCCACGTCTACCCATGGACAGCAGTGTTCTTAATTCCTGAAAGATTGCTCTGGGGCTAATCTTTCTGTGGTAATAGGAAAGGTCTGTAATGCTGTTTCCCATGATGTACTGAAAACAGATTCTAAGTCTTCAAATGTGTAAATACACACATACATTCTTTTTGCATTAGTAAAACAGTCACAGAAACTTGTACAATTGTATCTCTCATGATGCAAAACAAGTGCAATGAACTTACATATCTGTCTTTATCTACAAGGGGGAAAAGTAACATGTTATTTTTATAAAAATCTAATGTTCTTTAAAAAAAAGGCATTGTAATAATTTTAAGAGTCTCATCAGCTATGCATTAGACAACAGGCAGCCCTGCATGAATGCAAAGCTGACCAGAATACTCTTGAGGCTGTGACAGACACTGGCATGTCCCCTGTTGGACATAAACCAATCTGTTGTCTCAGAATCCAGCTAATGAGCTCCCATGAATTTATTTTTTCTAACCAGTGGAATCTAGTTAGCATCCAGGCTTGAATGCCAAGGTCATCAGGCACATTCCTGAAGCTGGAAAAGAGGGTTTGACTGCCTGCCTGACCCACTTCCTCTCACTGCACAGGCACTTTTCCCCCAAAGAGGTTTCCAAGACACATTTAAACCCCTCAGCGAACAAGCAGATAGCAACAAGAGCAACAGGCACACAGCAAAACACAACAACATTACTGAGCGTCTGTAAACATGCCATTAATTTTAAATGGAAGGAATATGCTTAGGAGAGCAGTGGCTAGAGGAAAATAGAGCTTCCCAAAGACAGAGATCTTCTGCATTCTCGTCTTTGCACTGACTGCCCTTAAAGAGAGGGGAGAGCTTTTACATTGAGAAAAGTAGGATTCTCCATGAAACATTAAACTCCCCTGGCAGGGAGATGTTCCTCTAACAAAGTTAATAAAAATGGCTGAAAAGAGCAAATCACTCAGCTCCTCTCTCTTTATAGATTTCTGCTCCAAATCGTTCTCCTTCGGGGACTGTGGAAACTTGCCAGCTAATTGTGTGGACAGGATGGCTTCTAGGCTTGTTGCTGATCTGATGATGATGTTATTATTTCTTCATAATTGTTTACTGTGTAAAATCAACATTATTCTCTCCAGAGGAAGATTGCTCAGAGTTGCTCATGAGAGTGTTTTAGCTCGGTTTTAGCCTGCTGTCGTCTTGACAACATACTCATGCCAAGGTTAATGTCACATCAAGGCACTGTAAGTACCTCCTTCCCTTGCAGTTATTCTTTCAACTGTAAGGGTAGTAATGCAATTTAAAGTTTCTTCATTCTTGGCTGACCTTTGGGAGTATTGCAATTACAAGAGAGAAATTTCTCTGAGTACTGTGGGAGTAATTGTAATTGTGGGGGAAAACCCCAGATTTTGGGTTGTGTTCAGAAAGCACAGCACTGAAAGCAATCACCTCTACATTTTGTCTGGGCTGAGAGAGGGACTCTTGCCCATGACCTCTGTTGTGTCACCTGAGCTTCATATTGGAACCTTCCCATTATATCCCCATCTGTACAAGTGAGATAATGCTTTTTATTAAGTTCATGGGGATATCATAATTCAATATTCATGAAGAACAGAACTGCAAGGCTTTCTGTGCTACTAAGTGCAAAACTTCCCTAAATCTTGGAAAAAAGAGTCCAAATGCAGAGCTGTGAGGCCACACTGAAAGAAAAATACAGCTCTTCTTCTTTTACTACAAAATAAATAATTAAAGAATATTCTTTCTTACTCTCTTGGATCCATCCTTTATGTGTCCCTGGGCAGAGCTGGAGGCGGTAAGATTTGCATGTCAACAGCTATTTTGCACACTGGTTCAGAAATACCAAAGGCAGCAAAGCACCTGCCTGTACAGATGCTCCTCTGTGTTATTCTAATACCAGTCATGCTTATGTAGCTGATGAAATAATGAAAAATACATCTCTACTGCTTGTGGTACATGCATGATCTTACAGGCACACCCACTGCACATCAGCCGTGCTGCTTAAGCTCTGACTTGGACTCGCTGAGATTTATTCTTGCGCAGTCTCTCTCTCCCCCAGGGCCCCTGCCAGCCACTGAGTTCCCAACATTCAACAGAACCCAAATGCTATATTCTTCTTGAAAAATATGTGGATGCTTTAATTGTCTCCCTGGGTTTCCATGACAACCACAGCAACATAAACAGCCTTGCTGGCAGCCACAGGAGACTGAAATCTCTGCTCTCTTCCCTCTCCTCCCCAAAACTTCTCAATGTAGAACATACCGTAACCAAAAAAATGCCATCAACAATGGAGGTGGTATCTAGTATACCTGGCTGGCACTGGAGAAATGTCTTGGAAATAAAATGTATTACAGTATTTTATGCAAACAGTCAAAGCATTGCCAGCTACATCAGTGTTATCCAAGTACCTTGGGACAAACAGTGAAAAACTAGAAATGCATAAACAGAAGTTTTCTATGTCAGCTTGTATGGCTGCAGAGAGCTTTAAAAAAATATATGACAAGACCTTCTCTGTTAGTGCTTCTGAGCACCTCTCACCTTGGTGATAGGTTACACGTCAGGAATAGATAAGCCCCTCAGTAAATGTCAGGACAGTTGGAGTTCAGATGGCTGCAGCTCCCAGCTTTCCAGCAGGAAAATCATAAACAAGATGTGATCACAGCAGCAGTAAAATGCTCTGCACGGTACTGTCAGCCTGAGTCCAGGAGACGCTGTTTCTCTAACTCCTGCATCAGCATCATGAGAGCTGCTGTTTCTCCTAATGCTCAGACATCTGAGGTCCAACAAGTCCCAGACAAACAGCTCAGATCTTTCTTCTCTTCTTAGCAAAATTAATGGCAAAATAGATTTTCCATGAGCCAACTGTAACCCTGGAGGTTTTAAGCCATTTAAACTCATTCATCTAATACTGGATGGCATGAAACCATCAGGATACACAGGAGTTACAAAAGAGGCCGCTGATAATTATGGCTATCAGCTGTCCATAGCTCACAAAATCATCTTTCAAATTATTATTCTACTTTCTGATCACTGTAATGCTGTGTATTTTTAAAGTAATTGCCCCTGTATGACTAGTTTGTGATGAAGTAACTTTGTGTAAGAAAGGCCTGCAATTTCCTTCACCAGTGCTGTTGGCTTGTCTCGGGCACTTGTTCTCCCTGTGCTGCCAGGGAGATAAAGATGCCTCTGGCTGCTCTGAGACACAGCTGGGGATGTAACTACGCTGTTTTCCCTGCAGCGATCTTCCCTCGGCAAGGAAATCCTCTGCCTTTATGGGACTGATTTTGCTGTAAAGCAGACTCAGGATTTGAGCAAACAGAGCTGGGGGATGGTATGTGAATGTGAGCCTTTGGAAACAAAAATCTATGGGGATTCCCCTGGGCCAGTAAGCAGAAATACATGTATCTGTGAGGAGGAGGAGCAGAAGGAAAAGGAGAAGACAAAATGCTTCCCTCTTCCACAGGGCTTGGAAGGCACAGAAGGCACCTGACATTTCACGGCTTGAAGGATCAGCTTTTTGAAAACTGCCTGATTACACAGACCAGGTGGAAGCAAGACAGAAGTTAATGAAATAAACACTAGAAGAGTTGATGAATATTCAGAAAAATAAATGTGGATATTTTATTTGTTTTCCAGCTTAAGGGAGGACTTTCACAACAGTGGCTACCAATGTAACATATAATAAATTGTTTCATTTCCTCCTGAAGGATTTTAAGCAGGGTCTTCATACCAGGAATTCTTGTTCATGGAAAGACTGCATTTTGCAATATGATAAGGAAATATTTTTTCTTCCCTATCTAATTTACTCCAACAGGCTATACAGCAAAGAATGTATGTGAGACTGAATCATAAATATGAAAAAAATTCTTATGCCTGCATTTATCACGCTAAACAATACCACTGGCTAATGAAATAAAGTTTAATTTTATCTATCAACTATTCCTAACAAGTTTTTCTTTGCACATACATCTTTCTGCATTCTAGTGTGAGTCTGCTAATTACAGATAAATTACTTAAAACTACAGCATATAGGAAATGGATGTTGACTTGGAATATAAAGAGACATCTGTAACCTTACAAATATGAGAGTCCACATGCTGCAGATCACATCAGGGTATCAGACAACATGCAAGGTATTTTCCATAGTGTGACATTGAAGTTAGTCACAGAACAAGCAGGTCAGATGAGATTTTATAGTTTTCACAGTTATTTATTAACTGTAATGGCCCCAAAATGATCACAGTGCTTTAAAATTAGGATTACAAAAAATATAAGCTTCTCTTTTCTGCACCTGGAAATAATTACTAGGCCTAATGGTACTGAAATCAAAATGAGGGCAATTTTAGAGTAATTTTAAATTAATGATTCTACAATTAGTAGATATTTTCATACTTTTCAACCTCTGTCCAATATGACTCAGTGCCATTAAGACAGTTGGGTTTAAATTCTGAGAAATATCTATGAAAGTTGAAAAAAAAAAAAGCCCTGAACCACCACACAAACCTTTGCCTATTCCCTAAGTATTTTCATGGTGTGTGGGTGGCTGAGATGAATTATGTTGAGGTGGTTTTATCAGAAGTAATTACATAATTCTCTTATGGCTCTGAACCATTCTAAACCCTGATCCAAGCCCTAATCATTACTAAAGTATTCATAAAGCCTCTACAAGACAATGTTCTAACTCACAAAGTTATTCCTTTGGAATAGTCAGAACTTCAGAAGACTTGAAGGTTGCTGTGACTTCACAGGAAATTTTGTGTTGCTTAAGAAAGAGGTTTGATATATTTTGCAGTTGCACCTATGAATACAGACATTTTTACACTCAAGTGCAGCATATGGCATGACACCTCTTTCAGGCAGAGAACCACAGAAATCTGGGGCCAAACCCTATGCTTTTGACAACTTGAACTTTTCAGATTTTGCTAATTTTAGTTTATTCAGCTGAGCTAATTGTTTCTTTGGTAGGCCAATATTAAAAGTGTGGTTTTAAAAAGAAAATTAATTCAGAGAGCTTTAAGTATATAACTAGGGAATATGCCACTTCAAATGAATGAAAAACATTAAGGAAAGGTAATTTTCCTCATTTCTAGTGTACTTTTGCCATGCTTCCAAAGTGACAGAGTACACCGAAAGGGCTGCACACATCAGGGTCAAGGCTTTGATTTATTGTTAAGAAGTAATTACTTATTTTTGACAATGCCAAGTTATTTTCTTCTTCCTGAACATCTCAAGAATTTAACACTTTTTGTAAAAGCAAAATTGTTCTCAATATCATAAAATACACTCTCTGCAGAGCATAAGGCTAAAAAATATTGACAAGTGACATACCTGCCCCAAGCTGCTTTCATTGTAGAATCTTTATCAACAGGAATGCATGAGGACTCAACAACACTTGAGTTATTCAGTTTGTAGCAGAGACCACAGTCTGGATCTAACATACATCCATTGCAATAACTGAAAGAGAAAAAAATAAATACTTAAGCAATACCTCATTCATTTGTGGACATCAAAACCAACAGAATCTCCTAATAAGTCTTGGAATGCACATAGTTAAGTTGTCAGTGTTGGAGACAAGACAAGTAAGTTCTCCATAAAGTATCACATACTGCTTTCACCCTCTTCTGCAACATATTTTGGTAGTCCATCTGCATCTACCCTGTGATAACTGATCTGGTTGCAGGAGAATTCATTCATAGAATAAATTTTAATTGAAAAGACACAGATTGGAGATGAAGAAAAAGAATCATAATAGAATCATAGAATGGTTTGAGATGGAAGGGACCTTAAAGATCATCTAGTTCCAATTAATCTCCTGCCATGGGCAGGGACACTTTCCACTAGACCAGGTTGCTCAGAGCCTGATCTAACCTGGCCTTGAACAGTTCCAGAGATGGCTCATCAAAAGTTCTCTGGGCAACTGCTTCAGTGATACCCTAACAAATAAAGGGTTTCTGCCTAATACTTACCCTAAACACTCTATTTCAGTTTGAAGTCATTCCCCCTTGTCCTATCATACATCATACCTAATAATCAAACTAGAATTTGGGCATCTATGGATGTGAGTCAGTCAAAGATCATAATACCACGTGTCTCCATGAGCAAACTTGGCACCTGAATTTCCACAAAATTTGATAGAAGGAGTCATTATGTCAATGGAGGCATTTCACATACAGGCATCTAGTGCCCAAAAATATCCCATCTGCCCCTCTCCTGTCACTGCAGCATGCAGTGTTCTTGCAGATAATTTCCAGTGCAGGTGCATCACACTTGCCAGCTCTGTACAGATGTCTCTGATTTCCTTGGGAGTCTCAATAAGCACGAGATGCTAACATTCAGGCAGTTCCCTCAGTGCCATTCTGTTAGCTGTTCAGGTGACTAGACAGCAAAACTGCTCTCTAGATACCACTGGCTGCACTGAACACATCCCCACTGACTCTACTGGCAGCTGAGACACCAAGGGCTGTACAGATACTTCACTGAGGAGTCAGTCTAGAATCTGTCTCTGAAACCTGACTGATGGGGATGTAGGTATGTGAGATACAATGGCATTCCAAAGCTCCCCTAGAAGTGCAAGTGACCTGAAAGCTGCTGGCACAAAGCCTTGCAAACATTCACTCATTGCTCCTGTGATAAAATGACACAGGCATTTATCTTGCCTGGAGGCCATTTTAGATTCAGACACACATTTTCACCAGTAAAGCCCCTGATATATCTAAGGGATAACTTTAGGTGGCAAAAATTAAAATAATTAGCAACTGTAAAACATAAAGTAAGTCTGGAAATTTGAAAATTAAATTCAACTTTAAAATGCAATACCTGGAAACATATAATTAAGGTGACCAAAGCAGCTTTAACATACACTCCTGTAACAACAAAATCAAGAAAATTATCTTTTCTGAGTATGTATCTTTATCACAACAAGGACTTTGTGAATTAAGGAATATACTGCCTAAACTACTTAATCATTATGAGAAAAATTAAAAGTAGCTGTAATTGCAAAGTTTCAAGAAACTAAAACAGTAAAGCAGATTATATGAATATAAAAAGTCTGAAAGTAATGCTTAAAATCTAGTCATTCAAACTCTTTGTATTATAATGCTTCTAAAATAATTATATGGTCAACTTACATGGCAGATGGCAAAAAGAAAGAGCTTGTATTGTGTTAAGAAAATGTATTCATTTGGATTTTCCTACTTCTCCCAAGTTTCAGAAAAGTGTGCTCTTTGCTATTGTGTTCTTTCTAAATTAATAAATTACTGCAGAATTTCTATGTTGTCTACATTTAGGATACAAATCTATTTTAAACACATCTTCCTCTGCTTAACTGATTGGTCACATTCCAGTCTAAACAGCTTGGGGTTTTTTAGTTAGGAAAGCTGCATTAAATCTGATTTTAATTGAGGATAAGGACTCAGAAAATATTTTTACAATGGAGATGAAGCAAAACTTTCAGATAAAAGTCAATAATTTCATCTATCTGTAGTAAACATTTCTTCTCTTGCAAAAATAAATGACAAAATTGTGAATCTACAATTAGCAGCTTTTAAAGGAAAGGACAATACCACTATAACAGTAGTTGCATGAGATTTAGTGGCATTTTGTTACATTGATATTAGCACTTCAATGGCAATAACCAGAAGAGTTTACAGGAACAGAAGACTGTAAGTGAATGAAAACATTTTTATAAATCACAAATGCATTCAAGTATGGAATAATGATACAAAAATAGTATAAAATAATAATATTTCTTATACTGAAAAGAATCTCATGATATCAAACAGGATTATGACATATGATTTTCAAACTATAGAAAATTTTCCACTGAAATTATGTTATCAAAGTGTCTGTAAACAACATGCATTTCTGAAAAGACACAGGGATTAGTGTCATCTTTATGGTGTTGCCAGCAGAGGACAGGACAGGCACTGGACACCTCCTTGTTTCCCTCAGTGTCCTCACAAGAATCAATGCAGAGATGAACAGCAGAGCTGAATTTGCACTCTGTTCCATCCTGCTGGGTAACTCCATGTAACCTCATGTAGTGCTGGGTATCAGTAACAGGTCAAGCGGGAAGCACAAGATATCTTATTTATTCCTCCCTCCCAGCCAGAAAAAAAAAATTGAGAGATTTGAGTATTGAGTCTAGTGTCTGTCTACATGGCTGCTAGTTCAGCTGATCCTCTGGCTTTATTAGAGATTGTAGAAAAATTTAGGTTGGAAAGGACCTTTAACACCATCAAATCCAACTGGTCTTCCTGCTGGCATTCAACATAATAAAAGCTGCTGGATTTCATGTCTTGCCAAATGTCAGAGGTTATACAGAGTTACTCATAAAAATTTAAATAACTTCAAATTATTATTTTCCATGTCTTTTCTGAAATTTGTCTTTCAGATTGAACAGTTAAATAACAGCTCTTTATAAACCCTTTAGATTTGGGTTAGGATTTCCTGTCATTACCTATATAGTGAGTTCATACAATCAGACTCAGACTTCAGATTTTAGAGACAAGACTAACTAATGCCAGAAGAAACACAGAAGTCAAACACACAAGACCTAAAGCCATTTCAAACCTAGCTCCTAGCAGACTAACAGTAGGCAGCTGCTTTTCAGAACATTTAGCATTCTTCTGTGTCCTGTTTTATCACTGATATAAAATTTTATGTTGTCTTTGATGAGGTACATGGACATTGCTTTTTCCAGGAAGACAACCAATGTTTTCTCCTCCAAACCTCCAGCATATATACATTACAATTGTTTCATAACACAATAAAGAAACCTCTATCAATTACTAAGTCTAATTGTAACAGAAGATACAGCATGAAATAAGCAAGGAAGCTTTTTTTTTTCAAAGAATAGTTAAAAAATAATCAGACACTAGGTGCTGAGGCTGCTTACTCTAGAAATAAAATATATAGTAGTTTCAGGTTTATGCTCTTCTTCCCTCTAGCCCCATTATTATTTGCTAAATTATTTAAACAATTTGAAATTGAGCACATATTCTGACATACATGCTCCTAGTGATATAAATAATATAGTATATAGAATATACCAGGAAAGGAAATGCAGAATTTAATACTTGCTGACATGAAACTATCTCCTACAGAGTTCACTCCTGTCCTCAGAAGTACCTTATCAGTCCTATCAATATATATATATATTGAAATACATGTCAGAGGATGAATCTTTAAAAATATTGGTAATTCTTCAAATCCACACCACGGCCTTGAAAGCTCTAGATAAAAACACTCTCGGATGTCTAGGTAGGAAAGGAAATTTGCATCCAATTATAAAACAGGAGATATGCTTCCTCTAATTATCATGAGATATTTATATTTAATCTAAGTTTATGAGCTAGTGTCTTGAAAACAAGCTCATCTGTGAAAAGTCAGTTCAAAATTCCCAGGCAGGATGGTTGTCTGTAAGACTGACAATTCAAGATTGAAATACCTGAGAGAGATTATTTGATTTTGATGAAACCAGGCAGCATTACAGCAGAAAGGTTTTACAATGAGCCTGTTTCACTCCCCGCTTGCCAGCTGGGCTCCTAGGCAACCCAACGAGAAGACAAGTGTCTAGACTTCAGATGCTTCAGACTATGAGACAGAATAACAACAACCAGGGCTCTCAGGTTCCAGAAGTCAAAAAATGCCCAGCTTCTTTGCAGATCAGTGGCAGGAACTCAGCAGAACAAAGTAGTCTGGCCTCTCAGTTTATGGGGAACCACCATGGAATGGGATTTCTGGGTTCCTGTTTAAACATCACAGCATGGAGGAGCTGTCTGTTAGCAGAGTAGATATCCCCAACCCTGTGATTCCTCACTGATTCTGCCAACACACTCAACACATGTCCCCTTCATCCAACCACACAGGAATAACTGATATCTAGAAAGACTGGCAGCACCAATTTTAAGGTCCTTTGATAGCAATTTCCTGCCAGCCTGAGTAGCACCAACTTTCAGAACTCTCTGCTCTGGATCAGTCTGCCCAATAACTGTTTCTGAGGTTGGAGGTTGATCACAAAGGCCACGATGCCATCCTCTCTCACAGAGATCCTACTCTATATGGATGAATTACCAATTGACTAGCTGTGTCTTTCTTGATACCAAAATCACTGTTTACTTTCCTCTTAACAGTGTGGTTTACTACACTCTAATGTAATCTCTAAAAATATTGAGTAAAATCTCTGATCTGCCAAAGTGACTCTCCAGGTGCTGATGTAAGGTTCATAACTTCCCCTTTCTTAGAATACTCCATACTTATGTTTGTTTCATCATTACATTTTGCACTTGAAATTTGCAAAATGACCTTGTAAGTAATGACTCTCCTACAATTCTCAGCAGTCTTGTAATTTGAGCTTCAAGTTTTGCCTTGCCACCTTTTGTTGAGTGATGTAGCACTAAAAGGCCTCTGCCCAGTGCCTTTGCTCTGCAAGCACCATTTCTCTTTTTCTCACACTATTTTGACTTTTTCAAGCCGAACCTCAATTGAAAAAATTGCAACAATTTTCATTGCCACATTTTCAAGGACTTTCAACTTTGCTTTCCATATTCTGTAACGCAATTACAAAATGTATCAGTGTATTCCTATTGTCCAGCTACAGAAATGCAACCTGAACCTGATAATGTATTCTAGACTGTGTAGCTGTACAGAACGTAGTGCCTGATTTCATAATATTCTACTGGATGAGTAGCAGAACAGCCACTCAGAGTATCAAAACATCCCCAAATACAGACTTTTTTTGGTGGACAGACTCTTTCCACTCCTTTTGGATTCATCATTCACGCTGAGTACGTGCTGCAGAATTAGCCTGAGTACATGAAGAAGGCTTTTTATGGGAAAATCTGATAGATCTGCTACATGCAAGTTGGATCTGATGATCCTTATGGGTCCCTTCCAACCTGAGATATTATATGTATTTTGCTCATAAATGTCCTGTCCTGTCCACAGAGTAAATTCCACTGTTGCGAGCTTTTTTAACCCACTGCTCCTGCTCTGTATGATGCAAATATTCATATTTGTGAAGTCAGTTTTCCTCCAAGAACTGCAGGAACAATAAAAACTGTCTCAGGCAGGAAAGGCTCAATGTAGGGACAGGAGGGTCTTGCAGTACCTACTGAGGATTAGCACATCCCACCCAGAGAGAATGTAAGCTGCAAGTCATTGCAGGCTGGAAGGAATGTCCCTTTGACTGTGCTACTTTCTCCTATTTCCAGCTTGCTGTTTGCCACACTGCAAGTATGATCCTAGGCCAGGTGGATCCTTCATCCTACCCTCAGGTTACTCTTTGCTCTCAAGGTTGGCTACATACACAGTCTCTGCCTGCCTTAGCATGCAGTGTAGTTGCTTTCCAGAACAACAAGCTGGGATCAAGCTTGCCTTGCTTCTGTTCTTGTATTCTATCTACAAGACAGTGTCTCTTCCTGTAGCCTCGACCAAAAGAAAATGGCCAAGGCAGCTGAGCTGAGTCCCACGGGTCAGGCCAGGCCCACTCAGCTGGACTCACCAAGGGACATGGGCAACTGATGAGACCAAAGAGCCAAGGTGTTGAATTCAACAACAAAAAAAAATCAAACCAAGGACTTTTGGACAAATACTGCAGTATTTGTACTTATTAACTAACTCTTATTATTAAGAGTACTTATTAGCTCTGTTGACATGTTAGGATATTGATACTTTCAGCCAGTTATACAAATAAGGATCTTAGGATTTTTTTGACAAATAGCTTACTTAATTTTCATACACAAACTGACCTCAATTTGGTAGCAGGACCATGTTTAAAACAGCCTGATGCTTGTGCCTGAGGGCTTGTGCTGTTTGCACAGGCTTCACTGCACCTCAGGCATGAAATCAAACCATTCTTTATACTTCTGATGGTTCCTGTCTTGCTTCTAGAAGTGAAGCACTAAGTTCAGGTTACATATAAATGGATAAGAATATAGGGGATGCTTTAAGCAGTTAAAACATGTGCTAACGGCAGATAACACTTCCAGCTGTTGTACCTGGGACATAGGAAACACAATAATTTACAAAGAATGAGAAAAATCCACTTGGACTTCAAGAGCGCTTTCCTGCTACTATAATAGACCAAGTGACAGAAGTTTATTTGCTGAGTTCTACCAACCCTCTGTTAGGTAACACATTTAGTGGTGTCCATAAGGAAAAGCTATAATTTATAATCCCAGTGCTTGGATGCTAATTGCAGTTCTGTAATTATACCACACAGATACTCCTACCAGCTCTAGATCACAGTTATGTTCAAGTATAACTGTAAAAGTTTCTAGCTCTTTTCCTCAGGATTGGGATTGGCAAGCATGAGCGATGGGTTTTGCATTCAAACCTAGGATATTTATTTTTCTTATCTATATTACATTTCTACAACCCCTTCTCATCTTCAAATCAGGCCTCCTCCTCCATCTATTCCACGTAGATGATTCTTCGGCGTCCTCCCTAAAGTTCCAGACCAGCCCTAAATCTTTACCCTTCCTGATATGCCACCCACATATAAATACATTAGCTTTCTTAAAACATTCCATAAACCTTCTCAAAGGCTCCCATTCCTCAGCTATGCAACATAATGTAGACAACCTCATAGAAATTGTTTTCAGTCTCTTGGTGTTTCCTACTTCTGCTTTAGACATGGTGAGGATCCTTAGATCATCAAGGCTATCCCACTACTGCTATGGGATTGTGCTGAAATTCTGACATCACATGAGAAAGTGTCCTGATCTAGTTATAGGTATCAGTTGCCTCTTGTCTTTGATGATCTTTCTTTTCTGAATTTATAGAGCCTCCAACTACAGAGCTTCTTGATTTATTCCTGGAACTGAGCAGCACAGACAACAAAGAAGAGAAATAACTGACTTACACATGCTTTTATTTTGGACAGAATGGCTGTCTCTCCAGCATAATTTGTTTTCAAAACTACTTTTCCGAAGAGACCCTACATGTAGATACTATATTCCCAGCTTCCAGGCAGATCAGATAGAAGCCCTGTTCAAACTTGATTAAAAGCATTCTTGCGTGACAAAAACCTGCAGACCACGTAAAGTGTAACACCATCACTTTGGAAAATTTAAAAAAATCATTCCCTTTGCTGTTTTGTTAAACAGCAAAGTCATAGAAATACTAGCAGAGATGTGCAATGTTAATGGGTTACTACTATATGAATAACACATTGTTTCCTCATTAATGCAGAGTTTGAGTCAAAGTATGTGGAAAATTTAACAATGGTTACAGGAACTGCATTGCACTCGGACATCATAGTTGAGGTAAGTTACTTTATAGATCTTTGTGTTTAAATTGATGAGAGGAGTCTTTTCTCATTCACTTTAAAGATGCTTACTACATGGACGGACATATTCCTTCCTATCCCTTATAATTTAAAATAAAATTACAAATTTTGATTGATAGGACCAACATGCCAGCACAGGGAAAATCATTACCGAGCAATATATCACTGTATTATTAATAAATTTCAAGACTATGTTGAAGTCTTTTCAGAGTTCTGCAACATAAACTATCAGCATTTTAACTATACTTCGTAAGAGCTGGCAAAAGCATTCTTAGATATGTTTATCTCTTTATATATTCATAATTTTCTGACCTCAATGGCCAAAACACATTACTATATTTATTATTGCAATTCTCAGTTATCAGAAATTACCAGTAGCTCAGGCACTTTGACATTAGAAAGAGAAAATGAGAATCTATTTTAACAAATACTGGTTCTGTGATACAGTGACATTATGAAAAATAGCAATGCCTAGTTTGCTGATAAATTAGATTGTCAATGAGTTCTCAATAAAATAAAGTACAATATCTAATACACTTACTACATGCATCCTAAGGCTTTTAAATACAATTAAACTAGCTTTGGTCACTAGATTTGCTGAGTTTTTCAGGACTGATCACAATTACATACTTCTGCTATACTCATAAAGAAAAGATATATTTCTGTCCATCTTACTTGTCCATTATCTTGCTAAACAGCTATGTGCAAGTACTAAATATTGTTGCCTTCATCTCTGTGGTGTGTATTTGCACAATGAGCTAAGGATCATGAACCACGTGAGGGTGACTAATGCAAAAATGAACAACACAATCCTTGTGTGCCCAGCACAGCTGGCACCGCCTGTATTATTTTAATCAGTCTGAAGACAATCTGTTCAGGAAGGATTCTGAGAAACTTTGTGCGCACAGGTATCATTTCCCTAAGATATGAGGGCTGACCTAAGCTTAACACAATATTTACCATTTTCAGATAGTAACTGACATGAAAAATACTGCTTAGGCAGAACAGCTTTGCATTATGTCTTCTAGAGCAGACCAAGTTTCCAGAAGTGCAGAGAGACACACGAATGGAGACTAAAGGAGCAAGAATAGAAGGCAGCAGGACCACAGTCATTTTACAGAAATGTTTCAGTGTCCCAGTGTTCCAAACAGTCACATCATTGATTCTTTAAAGACTGGGAAAAGGTGGGAGGATAGCTAATGAAAGTGCCCTAACCTAAACTTCCTTCCAGAATCACGCAAGTTCCCAGTAAAAATGGGAACATTTACAGAGTTTTGGCAGTCAGAATAATAATAATAGGAATGGATAGTTCATCTTTTCGCTTCTAAGGTGATAAATTTTGGAATGGTGTTGCTTTGTATTCTTAAATCTACCTTTGAGATTTCTGTGGCCCTGATGATAAGTACGATCACAGCTGCCGAGGAGATTTAGATTTAGATTTTTTGCACATACTTAAAGGCAGTTACAGAGAGATGGCATTATGTGTTCATCTTCTGAAGTCCTGCTGCCTTTTGCTTCTCCCAAACTTTCTGAGACCTCTTGAAGACTTGCAAGATAAAATGCTAAACAATCTGAGACACCAGCAGTTTTACTAAAAAGGTTAAATATGGGTTAAAGAGCAAGGGACCACTGTGTAGTGGGTGCTGTAACCTAATTCTGTGTTTTGTGGGAAAATGCATCCATTTATTTTCAGCTCTCCTGGCTTATGGGTCTCTCTACTAAAGTATAGCGTAAGATTAAATTAGAAGCACCTAAAGATTTCTCATATATTGTTCATTACTTCCTCTTCCATCCACTTCCATCTTTCAACAAAGAGAGCTCCTCCTATTTCAAAATACTCTCAACCAAAAATATTTAAATTATTTTATTGCTCTTTTCCCAGAATCTTTGAATTTTTATCTTACCTGTTTTTGCCCACTTCACATCAGAAACATAAATCACAACAGATTACAAGTATTCCAATACTTCATGAAACAGCATGCCTTTATGAGAACTATCTGCTTTAATTTTTCTTGCTTTTGCCCAGAAGTGTGCACCATGAAAGCCACAGAAATTTCCTTCCTGACTGGCTGTGAACATGAAAATTCTGCTGAATATTTTTCATTGTTTTTTAAGTTGGACCAGCCATATTTCTTGTATGTAAATTTTATATGGTTTCAGGTTACATTAACCATTAATACCTGGCTTTATTAAATATCAAATTACGAGCTCTGCAAAGGGTGCATCTCCTCTCTCCAAGCATCCTTTCCAAACAGTTAACTGAAGTACTAGGCAAATCCTTCTCACATTTTTCTTTTAATGTAATCTGATTGCAAAAGGAGAGTATCTTCCCCCTTTACCGCTTCTACCCAGACTACTCGCCATTTTGTAGACAGGCCCATCTCAAAAATTGCAAAATTATAGCTGACTTTGCAATGGAAAAGAAGTAAAAATATACATTTTCAATATAGGAATCATTATATCTGATAGTAACCTGTGGTGTTTTTATTTGTAACTATTTACACTCAAGGAAGACCTTCCATCCTCTCCCCAGTTTTCTGTAAATCTTCAGATCCTCACAATCTTTTCCCTAAGACCTCTGGCACAAGAAAAGCCATGAACCATATTTCTAGTCAGTATTGCTACAAAACTAGAAGTGTACCTCTCATTACTTGATATTTATCTCTACTACAAAGATGCAAATTTTGAACATAATTAAGAATTTCTTCAGCCACTTGTCTTCTCTGAATAGGGAATTTTCTAGTCTATCAGTTAAATGAACATAAGAGCACTCACACGTGAATAAACCAAACGAAATATAGAAAATTACACATACTTAAACCCCCAGAAGTAATGCTATTTGAAACTGTGACTGCATATTGGAAAATAGTTCAAACCCCACACATTTATTATAATTGTTTATTGATAGGCAATTATCTGAACATTACTTTTTCCCACTCAGGAAAACAACAGGCAAGGAACACATCTTCTTGAAGAGTTTACAGCTGCTATACATGACAAGCAGATGAATAACAGCAAGCATTTTTATAAATTCCTTATAAAATATTCCTGACTTTGTGTATACTGTAAAGTGTAGCAGGTGTGATATATTAGAAGAGGTATATGTGGAATTTGCCACTTAGCCACCTTATTTCATCCAAGAAATTCCACAGGAATAGTCAGAGAATTTAATCAAAAAGTCTAATTTTCTCTACAGAGGGAAGTTGTGATTTTAAATTTAGCTGCGTAGTTTAGTTCCTTGTACTAGGCTTTGTGAATAATTGCCCATTACTCACACTAGGTTGTAAAACTCAGTTAATTGGAAACAATCTTCAAGAAGATTGGATGAATGATCACGAATTCTCACCTGTATTTTGTGCAGGTAGAGTTTTGATGTGAAGGATCTGGTGGATTAAGTGTGATTCTTGGCGAGACCTGAGCTGATAGCAAAAATCCCGAAGCTAGGATAATGAGTGCTACAGCAGTACCTAAAAATACAGATAAAGAAAAATGTGACACTTTTCTCCAGAGCACATGAAATTGTTCTCTATTGAACTGAACTCTGCTTGGCACCCCATCACTACGCATACAGCATTCCCTAAGGAATTGTGATGAGAACCTAAGAAAAATACCCTTTGCTACATCCACATCATAAATTAGGATAGATATTAAAGTCAAGTGCACCAGTTTTCACATCCAGACACTAAATTAGTAGGTTGAGACTCTTTTAATCTGTGGAATTGATAACTGCTTGAACACACAGGTATTATTTTTGGTGTTGAAAATAATGTCATAAAGGTAAAATATATTAGTGGCTTTGAAATCAACATACTTCTCCCCACTCCACACCCAGACTTCGAGACTTTTCTTTGAAACAGAAAGTAGCATCAGCTTTTTCATTGACTCTACTTCCCTTTGTGAAACTAGAGAAATTAGACTTTTCATAGGAACACCATCAAAAAGTGCAACATATCTTGTTTCAAAGAGCACACATAACATCTGCTGGGAAAAAGTCCCTTCCATCTTTTTGCTTCTGTTTCCCCCAACGAATTCCTTGTGCACAAGCTGGTCAAAATGATGAGGGGAAGCTGCCATAAAAGGTTCACACTGTGCAACAGGCCATTACTGGAATGTAACTCATAGTTTTCCTACCTCATTTGCTAGACACACAATATACTGTATCATTTCAATGAAAACTGGTTAACCTTGCTGCTCATGGTACTACAGCAACTGCCTCAAACTCAGACTTATAAAACTTTACCTCTTGCAACCTGATGACACATTGAGATATGTTTTGTATAAAAGTTTCCTAACTGGCAAACACACCAAGTATGTGAAAACCTTTCTCAGAGATAAAAATAATATCTAAAATACTAAGATTTATGTAATAATGTTGTCTGTGAATATGCCTGTGCAGCCGTGGCCAATAGGCAAGGAATGGTTGGACCACACATTGACCTGAGCTGAGGCAACTAAGACTTTAAACTCAGCCACAAACTGTATGAGCAGGAAGCACCTTCCCTCCATAAAATACTCCATACTTGGCTCTCTGCTAGCTATGGCTGGTAGGTACACTAATAATCCCAGTTTTCAGGGCAGGCTGAATATTGCACTAGATGTCCTGTACTTTCAAAATGCCATAAACCAGACAGCAAGTATATTTAGACAGGATCTATAATCTTAATTAAATTCATTCTAAGTATGCTCTGTCTTTTAAGTTAACTAAATACATTAACACTCAATTCCAAAATTTCTCAAAAGTACTGAATATGTAAACTTGGAAAATGAAGTTTAATATATTTTCATTCTGTGGACATTTTGCTATGATGAACAAAATCAAACAATAAAAGTCCATCATTAGCTCAGGTGGGAAAAAGGAAAAGGAAATATACTGAAGATATTTTAGATCCTCTCTGTTACAAAAAAAGATACAAAATGTACAATGCCCAAGTACCTTTCAAATAGACAATTTCTGAAGGGAAAGAAGAAAACACAAATAAAATGAATAATATACTTGTCACAATTCCTGCATGTTTTCCAACTAACAGCTTTTAAGAAAGAAATTAACTGCAGAAAAAGAGAAGAAGAAAGATAAAGAAATTATAGATAAGATAAAGAAAGATATAAAATGGACAGGAAACTAAGAAAAATCAGTAACTGTAATAGAGAACTAAAACAGTGGTTTTGGGTTTTTTTTCAGAAATTTACTATCATTTTTCATAATGCTATCTGGAAGGTTCAATTTTTCAAAAGTTTATAATATTTTGAGAATGATAAAGACAATGAATGAAATCTAAAATATCTCTGCCAAATGTTTTCAGAAAGCACGAAAAGTTGCACGAGATTACAAAATTAATTTACAGTATATTGGCTTTTAATCAAAATATTAATGTTACTATCTACTGATTATTCTTGTAGGTTTTATCTAATAAACGTCTAATCAATTAGCCTTTATAAAAAAAGCAAAGCCCCACATTCTTGCAGCAGCAGGCAAAAGCAGTAGTTTTGTCTTCATTTTATGCAGTGGGAGACTGGGGCATACCTGGTTCCCCCAAAGACCAGAGAAGTTGCCAGTAATAACTCAGTGTAAATTGTAATGTCCTTAGAAATGTAAACCAAAGTAGAGCAGTAAGATATGTCTACGCCGTGAGAAAACTCAACATGGAAAACAAATCCATTGGTAGATTTAGTACTTATCATTCTATTACACAGCTCTTTTGCTAAGGAAAACACCTCATATCCACCAGTACCTAAATCAAATGTTGCATGACAAAATTCTAACTAGTACAGAGGGATGATGCACGATTTCATGACTGCCATTATTTGTATTATCCTTACGAAAGGACTGTAGGATAAAATCACAGCAAGCATTATATCTTGGCTCGTGACACGGCAGACAGACAGCCAGCAAACCACAAAAAAAAGTATTTTAGTATTTTTACTAAGCAATTACTTTGTGTCCAAACATCATTAACAAATAACTCTTTAATGCGTTATGCTCCACTGTTAATTCTGTGTCCTATTGCTATATCCTCCTCTGATCCATGATAGCATGCTTTGTAAGAGACATTTATATCTACATTTAGATGTGCAGCCTTTTAATATGTTAAGCAGAGCCAAAAAGCAAAGAGCTCTGGTAATATGAGAAGTCCATGTTGGTTATCACAACTATACAGCTGGGTCCAGATAAGCAATAAACTCTTCAAGGGGGCTGGCCAAACATATGAGATTATTTGGGCCAAATAATCAATCAATCAATCAATCAATCAATCAATCCTCTGTTTCAGTAGGCATTAAAGGAAAGGCAGCACCCAAGGATCAGAAGAGTCAGTGTAGGGCCTGGACAGATCCACACCATAGAAAGACAAGTCACCAGACTGTCTGGAGGCACAGAAGGACATACAGGGGATGTATTGTAACTGAACTGGAACAGACTAAAAATAGTAATTTGAGATTTTCCTTCATATCTTTAAAATTTGAGAAACATGCTTTGAGTAACTGTGTACCAAACAACTCATGTCACTGTGTTGTTGCTGCTCTGCCTATATAAGCACATTCAAATACTCGGGTGTAGATTAACTCAGCTGAGAGCTGGGACTTGCACATCCAGTGACATGGCAGCTGGTGTACCTCTCTGCTGTGTTGCACTAAGTACAAATTTAGATCCTTGACAGCAGCAGAAGAACAAAATACGAAGATATTAAATCTTTACAGCAAAACACTCGTGAACACTATTTCAAGAGGAGCAGGAACAGTTTGTTGAAAACATCTGAACCTTCCAAACATTCACCCAGAGATAAGTTTTGGTCACAGATCACTTCAGCAAAATGAACATATAAGGCAGGAACAAGCAGGGAATTACCATCCTAATAACAGAACATACTGAACATAGGAAGGCTGCTTGTTCTGCTTTTCCCAGCTTTCAAGAAAAGACTATGTGATGAGCTATGGTGTTTGGATATTTGGACAAAATGTATAAAACCGGAATTCTGTCTTTGCTTATCTCATATAGGAGGACAATTAAATCACATGAATGTATGTAAGGTATTTACTGTACTGTATCTGAGGTAACTATGCAGAGAACTGCATTATATTTACAAAGTGCTGCAATGGTTATGCAATATTCTTTCTCTGGTACACCTTCATCAGATGGTTCTGAATTCCAGTTAATAAGCCAATTAAAATTACATATGAGACTTAAAAACTAACCACCTGTGAAGTTCCAGGCATTTTATTCCTTAAATTGGAAAAAAAAAAGGTAAATGAAAACATTGTCAAACATGGCTTCAAGGAGAAAGTCACCTAAAAAAATAACAGGCAGTCACTTTTAAATTAGCTTCTAGCTGTGGTGTTTTACTAATAGTCTTGAAACCTGTATTATTTCAGAGAAAAGATGGCATCAACAATGAAATTTTGAAGAGGACTACTTTGAAAATAAATGCATTTGAAATTTTATTTTCTTTTCATCAATAATTATGAGGAAAATATAATACACTAATGAAACATTCACCTGTTAAGCTACCAAGCGTAAGTTTCCGGCGACCCATTCTTTCAACAAGCCAGACTCCCACAAGAGTAAAAATGAAGTTTATAAATGCTGTCAGTGCAGCCAGCCAGATTGCAAGCCTGTCATCTTCCACTCCTGACATCTGCAAAATGGTAGCACTGTAGTACCTGTGAAGGGAGAGAGAGACAAATAAGAACACCATTTATTTCAATTTGGCTCATATTATAGTTTTTGATTTAATTTGAAAAAGATCTTAACAAATATTAGGTGTGACCTCCTGCATAATGTAGTTGAAGACTGACACACAATCACCCTGGGAAATCAGGCATAACCAAGGCTTAACTTGCACCTGACTAAAGTTTTGACTGGAGGACATCAAGAGATGAAGTGCCATTCTCTTGGCTGTTTATATTTTCAATGGTCAATCATATTCTGCTAGAAATGGGGTTTGCATTTTTAATTTAAATTAATCTGCCTGTCATTTCCATCCATTGCTTTATGCTCTTTTTGGGATTTTAGCAGTCTATATATTGTCTAGGGAAAGACAGCTCAAAAATCAAATAGATTTTCAGTCCTTTTAAAGGTCATACACAACTAATCTATGGCATCCAACATGTTGGAAGTGACACTTGCATCCTCTTGGTTTTAGGTTTTGCACTATTATTTCAGTGCCACTGACGTGCACAAAGCTCTCTCTATGGCATTACTTTTGTCTTAACCAGAAAATGATTGCTTTGAAAAGCCTCAGCACCACACTGCAGGGATGTGAATCTGCACCCAACAGGAGCATTTGACCGAATGTTCTACTTCCTTCTAAATGGAATCAATCTTTCCACACAAATAATAACTCATAAAAAATTGAACTGAGCAAAATGAAAAGGAAGGAGAAAGGAAGCCTACCATTTTTCACACCAATCAAATGAATACAGACTTTGTGTCCATGTTCTCAGTGAGAGCTAAATAAATGCCCAAGGAAACATGAGTACTTTTGTTGATGATGTAGAAGCACTTTTCAGCTTGTATTAATTTATGCAGACTGAAGTACTGAATATTCAAGCTCTCAAACACCTTGCAGTTGACAGGCTATCACACAGCAATAATCATCAAGAATGTCAAAGCTTGTTTTTTCTGTCCCTGGTCAATCTGTGGCTTCCTGAATGTCCCCTTGGCTGTCTTAATGCCCAGATGTGCTAGCCTCAGGAATGTTAGTGGTTCCCATTCCTCTATTTCAAGCACATTCCACTTTTTACTTCAAACCAATGACCCATGATGGGCTGAGATGCCATTTAAGACACTACCACCCATAACTGACCCTGACTATGCTGGGTATTACCCCTCACCCACAAGGCATTTAGATTCTCCCAGCCCCTTCCTCAGCTCCTCTTCCCCAGTGCAGCCATTTGAGGCAATGCCTACACAACCAGCTGGTGTTGGCAGGACAGGGTCTCCAGAGGAACCCTGCTGGGGGCTGAGGAGCCAGTACCTACATGTGGTTTTGAGCCAGGCTCAGCCTGTGCCCACCCCTTAGCGACTGCAGTGACTCATCCAGGCTCAGCTCCTGTCCCAGCAAGGCTGAGATTCTTAGGGAGGGAAGATTCATGAACGATAGACATCAAAATGCCAACATAAACTTGTCCTCACTTCTTAAGGCACTCTAAATTAAATTGCTAACTGCCTGTCAAAACTTACATAGCACTGCACTGTTTCAACCACCAAAATGATCCAGTCTCTGATTTCCCAATATATGGGTTTTTTTCTGCATAAGGGTAGGAAAAGAACAAATGTCAAGTGTTGGCCTGCTGACACCTACTATGAAACTCCTATTTACTTTCACCAGACAAGGTTTCAGGGAGCCACATTTAACTCCAAGCGTCTAAATCTTCTTAAAATCCAATTCTACTGGGAAGTCAGAAATTGCCAGTTGTCAGCAGGTATAACATACTGTCTATACAGTCAGAAAAAAGCAAAGAATAAGAAATCACATAAAAGCATGTAGATTTCTACTACCTAATCCATACAAACAGGCACCTTTTGCCCCCATCAATCCTTCTGGTTGTTTATTGCATTCACAGGTTATATATTTTCAAATAGAAGCCTACTGTTTATCCATAAATAAACAATGTATTTCATTTCTGTGGAAAACAAACCAGGGAACTTTAGAATCTGCAAATCTAAATGCCAAGCTACCAAAGCCTGGGTGCTGAGCAGTGATGTTCGTAGTTACTACAGCACAGCAACCTAATTTCAAAAATTTAGAATGGCACTTACATAGATTATGACAACTACTAAATATATTTGCTTATATTCACCTGTTTTAGTATGCCCATTTTTTATACTATACTGTGCAGCCCTGCCTGTATATTAATGTAACAAAACATCAGTCTTTTCTGGTTCTTTCTGACAAGAGAAAAAAACCTATGTGGTAGGAAAAGGTTAAATTGTGATATTATACAAACACAGCTGATACTGCAAATCCTGCAGGGAATACAGCTTCATTGACAAAGTAGTGCAATCCTAGCTTATTTTCTAAAACATAAAGAAAATTTAAAACACATGTGTATCCTTGGAACTTTTAAGCAAACACTGTATCTTAGAAAGCAAAGAAATACATGCAATTACAAAGCCACACGAAATAACTGAGTTGAATACATACAGAAAGATTTTTAATATAGTTGATTTCTGAGGAGGTCAAAATTATCAAGAAATTCAGCATTATGAATTGTTCTAGCAAAAGTTGCTGTACATTGAAGAAAAATAAACCCAGAAACACTTCCACATTCAAGTCTCCTCAGACTAATCCTTTGACTATATACTGAAAATGCACAGTTTTGGAGAAAATGAAACATCCAAAAACACTTTCCCCCTTTTTTTTCTTTTAATCAGTCAGGGTTTTTTAAAAACAATAATGTAAAATGCTTAAAGAAAAGGATCATTTCCTCCCTTCAAGCAGGTCTTAGAGACAGTTCCAAATGAATCAGGGTTTCCAGCTTAGCATCTTCAGCAGCAGAGAGGCTGCCCACCACTCCAGGCTTTGTAGCTCACAGAGAAAATAAATGTTTGTCAATAAGGTGCCATCACTGCTCTGAGTGTCCCCATCCTTCACAAGATGCTGCTCCAGCCTTCCTGTCATAATTCACTCCAACAATGTTTCTGCCTAAGGATTTCAGCCTTTTTGGACAGACATAATTTAGAATTCTTGTAAAAGCAATGAATAAATCTAAGGCTTTCTTTACAGAAACCTGAAGAGCTCTTCAAAGAAAAGGCTGTCATATCATCTCTAGGTCTAAATGGATTTTTCAAAATCAGTACCTGGGAGGCAACCTGGGGAGATGCCACATTACACTTAAATTAAATTAAACCTTCAAATTCCCTATTTGGCAGTAACAGTGTATTGTGTTATGAATGCTTTCAGCACAGACTGAAACAACATAGTGAATGCCACTTATTACAATCAACATATTGTGATAATTAAAACACTCAGAATTTCGTACTGCTTGAGAGGTAACTATAAACATCCAACAAGTTCTCTGATTCAGCATGCGTTATCCATGTACAAGGTACATAAAAAGGATTTAAAAATTACCATGTAACTATGGTAATTAAGAAAACACAGGATTTTATTTTTTTTGTGTCCAAAAAGACTAAACTCTGTAGCTATTAAGGGAAATAGGTACACTAGTGTTTGACAGGGATTAAAAATACATTTAGAGGATTAAGGCAAAGATACACAAAGAAATTCACTTCCTTAAGTTACCACAGTACTGTCACACACCTATTGGGTCATGTGAAAATACTGTTGCAATATCTCCTGTGAGACTGCCCAAAAATTCCTCCTTTTTTTTTTTTTTTTTAACCTTTTTCTTCTGCACCACATTTCTCGTTGCCAACAGCCAGTGTACTTTTCACATTCAGTTATTTCACCTACTTATGTGGTTCTTTCACAAGTTTCACCTGAAACTATAGGGGACAGAAATCATTTTGTTCTTCATAACAGAAAAAGGATAAAATAGGAAGAAGAGTTGGATCTATTTATGGAAAGAAAAAAATATTAGGCAAGAAAATAATATCAAACTATATATCAGTCTGCAAAAAAGTGTTCTGTAAATTTTTCAGACAGAACCCTGTAGTTAAAATCCATTGAAGAGGTAGGTTGGATTTATTGAAGAGGTAAACTGAGGAGTAATAGGCAGAGCTGAAAATCAAATGAAATCACTGGCAGGAACAAAGTCTTTATCATCCTCCTCCTCTTCCTGAAACAGAGATCAGTTTCCAGCACAGAAAAAAACAGGTTGAAGTCCATAACACCTGTATGTTTTGCACTGCAACAAAAAGCAAAGTAGTGTCAACTTTTTTACCTTGTCTTTAGTGCCTTTACTCAATATATGAGTGCCTTACTCTTCATCAGAACTTTTATGAAAGAAAATCACCACTGCCATTCCTATTTTATAAATGAAGATGACTGGGGCTTTTGGGAAACAGGAGAAAGAAGAATGACTATTCCCAGTTATCCACCAGTAGTACCTCCAGCAGAATAATGACACTCCAGAGTCTCAATGCAGATAAGTGCTATCTGCAAATTAGTGAGTAGAAAAGCAGGGAAAGAAAATCCCCCAGGTGTTTTACAAAACATACCTTGTTCAATTATTCATTTATTCTGATGATTTCAGTTAAATTTAAATTAGGTTTAACATTCCAGGGTGTTCTAATGCCTGCCATAAGTTTCTGGCATCCTAAAAAAATGAAACCAGTCCTCATTAAAATCAATAGACCTGCAGAATGTACGTAGCACAACAACAACAACAACAACAACAACAAGTAAAAATCAAGCTAGCCCCTGTGTTTAAAGCCAAGGCCAGCAGGAAACAATGGGACTGTAAATACAGCAGTCTCACAAGAGCCAGGAGCCAGCATGCTTAGAGTAATGGGATCTTGAAAGGTAGGTTTAGATTAGATATTAGGATCATATTCCTTCCTGTGAGGGTGGTGTGGCACTGGAACAGCCGTCCAGGGAAGCACTGGATACCCCATCCCTGCAAGTGTTCAAGGCCAGGTTGTGTGGGGCTTTGAGCAATCTGGCCTAGTGGAAGGTGCTACTGCCCATGGCAGGGGGTTGGAACTGGATGGTCTTTATGGTCCCTTCCAACCCAAACCATCCTATGATTCTATGCTTTTCAATTTTAATTAGAAGATGTTGCATTAAAAATGTTTTTCTTGCACAGCTTAACAGGCCAGAGAATGGGATGCACTTCTGGAAAGGCAGGAAGATGCAAAACAGACAAAATCAATTTAAACAGAAGTAAAAGTGCTAGATGACAAACTGTCTTTCTGAAAAGAAAATGAATCGAAAAAAATATAACCGTTATCAGACTCTACTGCTGGGGACAAAGGGCAGGAGAGTTGAGAAAGCCAACAGTTAAAGACTCAGTGAGAAAAAACTGTTCTGCAAGGTGAGGCTGGGAAAGGCCCTGGCACATGGGGCAGGGTGGAAGCACCCAAACAGAGCAATGCAGCCACAGCAGCCTCTGGCACTGCTCCACTGTTAGGGAGGAGCACTTAAAGTCCCTGTGATGGCCCCAAACACACACATAATATTGGAGTAAATGGTGGAAGACTTCTTTAACAATATTGCATTAAATACACACTTTCTCCTCATTCTTAACTAGCCGATTACAGCACCAGAAACACACACCCACCCCCTTAAAAACCTATTGGCACCAATCCTACATTCATTCAGGGAAAATCCATGATGAGCAATGAGGAATAGCAGCATGCATATGTGCACATGAGTACACTGTAGCTGCAGTCACTACTGGGCACAATGCCCTTACTAGTAACAATTTTAAGCTTATGTCCTGTGTAAAAAGGAAAAAAAAAAAAAAAAAATTGTTTCTGGGAAATAGGTGGCACAAAAGTCTTCCCTGGACTAAATGAACAGATGTACCCATATTACCAAAAGTCATTTCAGGACTGTTTACAAGACAAATCCAAAAAGGGTAATTCTGGAGTGACTCCATCTGAGCTCATATTTGTGATGGCAGATGAGATACTTTTCAGGAGTACAGGTTTTGGCAAAAAATACCCTAATTTCACAACCTCAACTGACTATTCTAAATCTGCATTCAGGAACACATATTTTTAGATTTTTCTGGAACCAAATTCTAAGTGGCAGGTGTTCAGTGTCTTTCAAATCCATGCCACTCACTTGTGGTGCCGTAACTGAAATTTCTAAATCCCATCTCAGGTTTTAATGTTCATATGATCAAATATTACCCTTGTACATATTTTCAGATGTACACTGCACATAGTCTAGATCTCAACAGACTTGTATATTCTGCTTGCTTAGAAAACAAAAGTAATTGCACAGCAAACTTAAATGTGTGCAGTGTGAATATTAATTCAGCAGTGTCTGCTTATATTACAATTTTTGTTGTTGTTGTCCTTTGTCCCATCTGTTCTAGCATAGAAAGGAAAAAATCATGGCAGACCCAAAAAATTTCTTATAGTGGAATCACCAATGTGGACAGATTTTTTTTCATTTCATGTTCGGGATGAGTAAAACCATAGGATTTATGCTAACATAACACATAAATGACAATCAAAAAACCCAAAGGATTTAATTTCTGATGTCTGAATGATTAATCTACCTGAATGCAGCATACTCGGATGATGCTTTTGAAATTTCCTCTTCAGTTTTAACACTAAAAGTTGTCAGAATAGCCTCATTCTTTCCTGCCACTTGCTAAAAATGAATCTGCAAGCATCCCAACTATGCATTTCTGCTCTTCTGCCAATAAACAAAGCATCGGTTTCCATTTTTGACCCTCTAACCTGAGAATTCCATTAGACCTTTCCTACCCATGCTGCTTCACTCTGTGCTCTGACTTTCTTTGTAGAGATGCTCTGCTTCCAGCAGAGGTGAGAAGTGGATTGTAATTCCCAGTCCAAAAAGTTTAATAGAAAAATATATCCGCTGTAAAGACCTAGAACAAGCTTTTAGTACCAAATCTAGAGAACCATTTGCAGTAGCTGAGCTTCTTACAGCAGTTTTACCTGAGGAAACTGAATTTACTCACTCCTCCAAGGATTTAGCTTTTATCTTGCACTTTCTTATTTGTTATGTGAGTGTAAAAATGTTTCTCCAGTGCTGTGAAGTTGGTGACTTCTGCACCAGTTGCCCTTCATAAACGATAAGAAAAATCATCATTAAAGCAGCTACACAATAAATAAGCTCTAGCAGAAGGCTCCAATACACTTCTAATGTATTCAGAAATACGTGTTTCAACACAGCCTGCACAATGGAAGCAAAGTGATGTGCTGTGAATGCGCTCCCTGTATGTCTTGGTTTAGGGCAAATCTGGGAGGAAACTTCCAAAGGGCTCCCTCTAGAAAGCAGATTCAAGGGGACAAACACATTGCTCTTCTCTTCAATACAAAAAGTAGCGATTAAGCACCACATCAAAATTGTTTCAGCTATATAAAGCACTAATGTAAGACAGAGCTGAGGGCTAATGTAATAGAGTTAGATTCTCTACAGTGCAGAATAGTAACCTTTTAATCTATGAACCATATGCTGGACAACAGATTTGTTTGATAAGCCCTGGAGTGTATTACACTCTGTATACTTCTATTCAACAGGGAAATTCTGTTCTAAATTTATACAGACATCTTAACACACAGACATCTTATCACACATCTTACAGTGTTCTTTAAAAGTTATAAAGGACTTAACCACATAGGAGAGAATCTGCTGTCACCATTTACTATGTCTTATATATAGTATTTACATATACTCTGCATTTAAAATTCAGTGAAGCTGCTAGAAAATACATATAAAACAAAATTTCAAATAAAGTTGAATGAAAATTTCAACACAAAGTCAATAAACAGCTGAAAAGATTCTATGCTAGATATTTTGAAAATGCATTTTACCTTCTCCCTGAAAGAAATCACTGTTACTTGGAAACACCTAAAAAAGGATAGATACAGAACAGTCTTTGTGTTTAACTGCTTTGAGCAAATACTTTCCATATCCACAGTCTTGCTTTGTTACCTCCAGGTAAAGATCGCTTTCATGTTTATCATTTCCTTGTTGCAACTAATTAAGCTGCCAAGTTTTAAATCCCTGGCAATCCCTATCCAATTCAAACCAGTTATTCTATGTGCAAGGACAGCTTGACTACATTAAATTTATGTTCTCTGTCCTTCAGAATTTATCACGAGAGCTCAATGCCAAGATCAGAAATCTAAATATTAATCTCAATTCTGAGGATTTGTAACCTTGGAGATGTAATTTAATTTCTTCATATTTGTTTCTTCTCTGCAAAGTTTTAAATACCTTTCCACACTTCTCATAAGAAAATTCATATGTGGCTAATACTTGAAAACAGCCAGAAAAGAGAAGGGAGACAAAGTAGGTGTTGATCAGTTCTCCTTAAGCTCACCACAAGTACACTGTGGAGGTCTGTGTTACAGTTTAGAAATATGTTGGATGGAGGAAATGTCCAAACAGGGGAGATGAAGAGTCAGGTTATTCTTCAGGGAAATGAAAATGAAATCCAGATCTTTCTTTTAAAATGTTAAGAAGCTAAGATTGTCTTTTGCTACCTTTCAGACCCTGATTAAGACAGTGCTGCCAAGGTCATCTTCCTCTCTGTATGAGGAACTCTTCTGGAAAGAATGACTGGACAGACTGGCTCTGTTTTGAACATAACATACAACAATTCCCAACACAACTTCAGCTTTTATATGCTCAAGTGACAAGTACTTGAAAAATGCTTCAAAAGGCAACAGTAATAGCATCAGCACTAAGCCCTGCACTTGGAAAATACTAATCACAGGAGCAAAGAGAAGAAAAATTAAGGTATTCTTTCTTAATTAAAAAAATTGAGACAAAGAATAAGGAAGAATAATTACATTTCTTTAGTTGTGTATTAATGCCACAACATAATGAAATATTAATCTAATTATATCCACACTACACAACCTGTTTTATACCCATTGATGTATATCTTTCCTTACTGGAAATCAATTTAATGTACCAAACAGTAATACCCAGGGTGCTACAATTCTCAGCCAGGTACAGAACAAAGAGCCTCACTGAAAGTTAAGCAGAATATGCTGCTGAAATAAAGATTTATTACATGCACCTTAGTATGATGAGAAGGCCCTGGGATTTCCCATGTGAATATTATTTCAATATATCAATGTATATATTCAATATATACAACAAAACCAAGATTTAACAGTGCTGAAAATAGAAACTTTAATATGCAGGTAGACTGCTGCATATTACGTAGGAAGTTTCCCTCATTGAGCTCTAACACAATTTTAAAACATGAAAGATCTGGTTTCTGATAGTATCAAACTCCGTGAGAGTATGAACAGAACCACAGTGAAAGGAATAAAGTTAGTCTTTCCAGTTGCTTTTTGTCACAACCTTCTCTAACAACATTTTTGCTTATACCTTTACTCATAGTTCTTGAGCAATGCCACCTATCCTTGAACTAAAGCTGAACTAAAAAATCAGAACTTTACAGATAAAAGAAATTTTCAAGATTTTCTTGTTCTATCAAAACCACTTATTTGTTCAAAGAATATATATCTCGTTGTTCAACAGCTTGATTTTGCTCTATAAAATCAATTCACTGTATCATATTTATCCTATTTTACTTTTCCTAATTATTCTTCACACTTTAATTAATTTTTCTCTTTCAGCTTGCACTCCAGTATTTAATAATTTTTAACTGTAGTCTCTTGAAACAAGAGCTGTCCTGCTCTACATTTCTACATCACTTAGTGCAGCACTATCCTGCTTCTCAAATAAGCCTTTAAAATGCAATAATTACACAAATACATTTTATTAGCCTTGAGGCCAGTTACCACAAATTGTTCATCTAATAAAACAGCTTTATGTTTTCCTGTATTCACATGCCAAAAGTAATGATTGCTGTCAATGGATATAATGATCTCCCTTTCTGAAACTTCCTATGATTCAGCTATTCCTGGATTGGGGAAGGAAAAAAAAAGCACACTTTTAAGACTTCTCTAATACACTAGCTATTGTATGGCTTTTTTATTTTTCTTTCTTTTTTTTTTTTTAAAAATAGCAAGTATATAAATGCAATATCATGTATACAGAAAGACAGAGAAGTCAAACATTCAAATTCATGAATCAGAAAAGAGAAAAAAAGTCCTATTGCCACATTAACTGTGCCATTACCTTATCTGTGAGATGAATTGCGTTTTACACAGTAATTGTTTTTTTCAACTCTCAACCACTCTCAGCAGGTAAAAACAAATGGCAACCTAGGGAAGGTTTGTTTAGAGCAATCTTACGGGTTTTATGCTAATAATGTACTAAGTAGAAAACAGCATAATGTTGCCTGAGGCAAAGGTAATTCAGCCCTAGTACATTCAAAAGAATAATTACTGTACCTGGTTTTGAGTATAATCTTAAAAAAACTCCAAGCAAATATGTATTACCAAAAATGGATAGAATAACTTTGATTTTTCCTTCTCGACTTTGTTTCATTTTTTGATGATGGTGGTGCTGATGTATTCAGTACTTGTAGACTGCAATATTTGTTTACTGCTTTCAGTTTATATTCACAGTTTATCCAGTAGATTCTACTGAAATGCTTATCTGCTAAATACCTTTATCACTTCTGATATCACTTCTGATAGGTTCACAGGTTACTTGGAAACCAGAATTAAATTTTTATTGAGATGAAAGTATAGAACTGTATAGAAACTCAAATGAGAATATAGATGCATTATTTAAGGTCTCTAGAGGAGGCCAGTCTTCTGGACAGCTTTAACTTAAATCCCACAACTGGGATTTCGCTCTAAAATGTCACATTGAACAAAAATTTACTTTACAGCTGAGAGTTTCCATGTCAGGTATCTAGAGAACTTAGGGGCATACAAGAATTGTAAATGAAATATTTTAATGAAGTAGCAATTACAGAGCAACAGGCATCAGCTTTCAGACAGTCAATTCTTCCCAGAGGTCCTTTCAGAAATAGCAACCTTAGCTAAAAACAGCATCTCAACCTGACAGCCCAGTGACAGAAGACAACTGCCATCATGGCATGCAAGGCAGATGATACACTCTTTCACAAAGTATTCTGCATCAGGCAGTTGAGCACTGAGATTGTGTATCCTCACTGCATTGTCTTTGTTGGTCTCCTAAGGAGGACTCCAGAAATAATTGGAATAAAAATCCTTTCCTTCTCAAAGTGGCCAAGATAAATTAATCCCAGAGGGGCAGGAACAGAAGCCAAGAGGAGAAAACCCATCACATAAATGAAATTTCTATGAGTTTCACTGGCACGAAGGAAAGATCTTGCCTGAGGAAATTACAACTGGCAGTCCTGAGCAAGATTTCATTCACAAGAAGAGAACCAAAAAGCAAACAAAAGATGGAGATCTATGAAAATATGAAGCTGCAGCAGCTCACTGAGCAGACACACTTGACTTATGAGGCAAGGGACAAGTAAAAAAATCTGCTCAAGAAAAGTTGTCCATGATTAGGCTTTTCCCCTTTTTGAGGGAAAAGTCCTGACTGAAGGTAATTGACCTAAATGCTGGGAGAATGTTTCCACATTTTGCACTACTTTTCCTGGCCCTATTAACTTCCTCAGATACAGTCTAAAATGTTTAGAGCAAATTACTTAAGAAACTATATAGAGGTATAGATACAGATATCTAAAAGCATATATTTATTATTTCATTTATTTTTTTTAAGTGCTAACAGACCTATTTTATGGACTAGGACCTAGTAAATTACTAGGACCTAGTAATTTAGCTTCTCATCTATTTTTTTCCTTTCACTTTTTTTAAGGTCAGACAGAGCTAAATTTGTCAGCAGGTGACTGTAGAATGGCACTGCCTTTGTTCTGCTCACTTTGTTCCCACTCAGAGTAAAGCATCTCTGCACAGAGGAAAGCTGGGTCTTTTCGTTATCTCTGTATTCCCAGCTATTAAATCTGAATGCTGCTGTTTTGCCATAACCCACCTTTTGTGATTTGGAAGGGTTCACCAGATTTTAAAAAGAACAATCAGATGGATGGCATTGGATTAGTCACACGCAAGGTCAGCCAAACAGTGACTGGCTCACAATAAAAAAGCAAGAGTTTAAAAATGTAGGATACAAAATAATCCCACAAAAAATCCAATGGTGTATTGCTATTTGATACAAAGAAACATTTACTAAAATACAATTTTATTTTCCTAGGCCCAGATAAGAGGAGTTAACAGACACACCACCACACTAAAACCCTCCTATTCATCCAACTTCTTGAGTTTCTGTTTGGTTTTCCCTCCTGACTGCTGCCTTTGTCTTCACTCTTCTTGGCTTTTTATTTGGGTTTAATTCCTTCCCAGGATCTACTTACTGCATCAAGAACAACAACTAGAATCAACCCAAGTAAGCTGTGTCCAAGAGGGAAACACTGACTTTGTCAAATTGAAGCTTGTTTAGGGATCCTTGCCAAGAGAAGAACACACACTAGCAAGACTCTCCATACATGCAGATTCACTGTTCCCCCTAATTTGTTTCTAATAACATGATATATACATGCATGATATATGCAACAATATACTTCCTTTCCATATTTTAATGTGCTGAGAAGTTAACACAGCTTGAAACACTCTGAAAAAAATCTAATAATTTAATCTCTCAAAGCTAAATTGCTATTTAATTTTCTAGTTCTCCAACACACATACTAAATGTGCATTCTATTCCTGAAGACTTTACCTTTTCCTCTCACTCTAACCTCAAGCCTCAGCCTTGGACTCTCCACACCTCTCTAGAGTATGAAAACTCCATGACCACTGGGGCTTCAGCAGGCCCATGGGTCCTGATCAGGGCAGAGCCTGGCGCTCTTTGCAGAAGATAAATATTTCACTGCAAAATACAGCATGCTGTAAAATACAAATATTCTGGGGTTAGAAAGTAAAGTTCTAATAAGTACTGTACCCTCAAACCCCAACTAACATTGCAAATGACAGACCTGCACTGCCAAAAAAAGGGTGACATCTAACCATTTCTCACAAATATTCTAAAATCTCAGCTTAATTTATTAAAAATTCTGTCATACATCATCAGTAAAGCTCCTTTCTCTCCTTACAATAAATACAAAGAATTAGCTATGTGGGCTTTTTTGTTCTCATTTGAATGGAAAGACTACCTTGGTTAGAGAAATGAGACTCTTATAGCCAGCGCAGAAGCCATTGTCTGTGACATTTGGCAGTGCAAGACTACGACCCTTCTGGAAGGAAAGCCTGGATAAGCAAGCTTTACTACATTGTTGGACATTAAAGGGAAAGAGGTGGGAAGAAATCAGACCATTATATTCTACACTGCGATAAAAACAATTACTTAGAAGAGAACTATCTGCAAAATTACACTGTTGGAAGCAAAACATCACACAGGTTCATTCCAAAAGGTTGACTGCATTACTGAAATATCTGTCTCCGGCACCGGGAAGGACTCGGTGTGCTAAGTGCTGTTCAGAAAGAGAACAATTAAGTCACCTCTCCCAAAAAGCTTGCAATATAAACACAAGGCAAAAAAACAAATGGATGCTGACAGATGGAGAGAGATGAGATAATGAGGAAACACCACTAATCCCTGACTTGAGACCATGTCAGCACACTGATACCATGAACCTTCACTGCTCACAAAGATTTTGCTTCGAGAAAGGTGCCTTTTTTTTAAGAACCGTGTTCAGGAAGAAAATTTCATTGCAAGGAAAAAGGAAATTAAAGGTTGAGAACTTACAGTACATAACACAGGTGAGATGCCTGGACTGAAGAAATACCAACTGGTACTGGGAAGATTGCTGCTACAGAGAAAAGAAATATCAGCTTCCCTGAGTGGTCAATTATACAACTGCACAGCATATCTACCTGTCAGCTCTGTCCTTTACAGAGAACAAGTGAAGTACAAAAAACCCTAAAGCTGTTAAGGTCTCTACACCTAGCCCAGTGGCTACAGTAAGCTGTGCTGTCCACAGGGACACCTGTGTCTGGCAGATACCTGCATGCTGAAAAAACCCAAACTCAACATATTGATCTTAATCAAAATTCACTGGAGCAGCCTAGTTCAGGGTGCTGAAAGCTTGGATCTTATGGCATCTTTATGCTGGAAAGAAACAAGCACCATTTCTCACCTTCTCACAAGAATTTTTGTTAGGAATACTGAGAGAAGCCAAAAGGATATATGCTTTGTCTTGAGTGCCGGAGATTTGGGCACCCCTTGAAGGTAAAGGCTGCTCTCCCTTTAGATGCTGCTGTACCAGGCACAGTAACATTTTCTTCAGACACAAACCTTATGCCAGCTGCCTTTTCATTCAAGTCCTTATCTCAGACTGGCACTCAGAAATCTGAGTGACGTAACAGTCTGCATTTGATGGAAATAACTGTTGAGGTGGGAGCTGTCAGCATTTATTACAGGCATAAAAAGTGCCACGTAACAGGAGACCGGAGAAAAACAGGAGTTACATGGTTTTGAGAACAGACAAATGTGTATGATACAAAGGTAGTTTTGGAAGAAGGAATGCTGACAGAATGTTAACTTTTGCTCTCACATGGGGAGGCATGGAAAGAAAACAGAGACAACATATGAAAAATACATTGAAAAATCTTAATACCTATCTGGCAGACTTGTCTATGTGAATTGCAAAATTCAGAAATTTAAATGTATCAGGTAATAGTATGCACACAGCAAGTAACTGTGCTTTGGAGCCTCTCTTCATTGTTCTTCACAGATACCTGCAGATATGTCATGAAAGAAATCTTCCTGAATAGCTGTCACAAGAACATCAAATTAATTACTGCATAATTCACAAAAAAATTAGCTGACTTTGTTGGGCACGTAGTCTTTATGGCTACTGTTATTTGACACATTGCCATTTGGTGGCTGATACCTTGCCAGAGGATTAGAAACCAGAAGAAGCCTTTCTTAACACTGCTGGGGAAATCTGATCCCTCAGGTAAAGTGGCATCTCCTGAAGCAGTGGTCAGGCTCCCCCAGCCAAGTCAGAGTTCAAGCATGATGGACAAAAAACATAGGTTTAGAAACTGCAGCCAAAACCTGATGGATAGATAAATATTTGTCTTCTCACCACACTGTTCAATCTTCTCCAAAAGCTAGTAAAATCTATGCCTTAGATATCAATCATCACTGTGATCACACTGATTTAGTCAAGGAAGACAGTGCCACATTACCATCAATGGGTTCCATTTGACTCAGATATACAGTGGTCTCCAAGTGCAAAATCCTCATGATGTCCAGCCTGAACCTCTTCAGAGCCCTCCTACCTTCCAGAAGATAATATACCCACCCAACTTGATGCTGTCTGTGAATTTACTGAGGGTACATTCAATCCTCTCACCCACAACAGTTATCAGTTATTAGATTAACAATACATATAAACAATAATTAATTATGCACACAATATAATTCGGTATTTTTATCCTGAAAAGAATTACAAAGCACCTGTTCTTGAAAACCTGGAAAAACAGTATAGGTACCTAAGCAGAGGTGGGTAATATGTTCTGAGAGAAAACCACAGGGCCATAATAAAGCAGCAGCAGATTCTGTGCTATGTGTTCTGCTTTATTGAAGAAAGCAACTAAATTTTAGCATTACATTTTCCTCCCACTCTCCAACTTTTGCTCCTCTCTCCTCATAATATTTAATTTCACATAGGTCAAGCTCTCCCTTACAGAGAGGTTTCTCCCTCTACATTTCCTTCTACAAATACAGGTTTTGCTAGGTTTTGATACCTCTGTGCAGCAAGATTATACCAGACAGCAGTGCACTTTTTCTGACTTGAGTGCCAACATGAGAAAGCTGCTTATTTAAAATCTTGCACAAATACATTCAGAAAATAGCTGATACTTTGAATTTTTGAGAAAGCTGACAGACATGACAGAACAGCCAAGTCATGTCATATTGCTGTACTTAATCATTAATTAGTCTAATGAACACTGAAACCCCACCAGATAGGATGAAGTTGTGACTCAAAGCAGCAGATGTGATTCTGGTCTGAAACCTCTGGGGAGTATCTGTGACAGTGACTGCAGCAGTCAGTCTGAAGAGCAGCGCCACAGAGGAAGAAATTTCTGCCATGGAGGAAGAGATTAGTCCTTGAATGGCAGTTAATTTGTTCCAGACAGAGAATTTTGCTGTTAGGAAAGGAAAATGTCTTTTATGAAACCAGAATAAATCCCCAAATGGGTTCTCTACAGAGAACATCTAGTTTAGAGAGGTGTCATAAACACTGGTTGATTATAAGTTTTTTATGACTTTATTTAGAGAGAACAAGAAGCAATAAGCCAATGCACACAACCTAAGACACACAAAAATAAAAATTTTCAAAGGTGTATGGGAAATGTACTTCAGTGCTCCTGTCTGTATTTGCTGGTTTACAATGCAGCAAGCATGGAATCACTGCAAGATTATGTTGTTAGCAAAACCCAGAAGTTGATTTATTGAAAAGATCAGCTTTGATACTGGAAGAGAAGATGAAAGACAGACGGTGGAACTGTCCAGACCAATGACAGTCATATAGCTCTAGCCACCCTGCATGACCCTGCACATACCACTCAGAACACTAAGAGACTCAGGGACATCAAGAGCAGTATAGGAGCTGAATTACAATTTTTTTCCCAAGGTAATAGTCCAGATGAGTCTCTTGTCTGAGTTAGAAAATCTTGAAAAGTATGAAATTGTATATCTGTGTGAATACTATTGTAATATACACACCACAGAAGCTAAAATATGTCACTTAGGGGCGTTAAAATGCAAGTCTGAATTAGAAAATGTGCTTAAAGTTTCTTGCAAGCATGTAGTGCAGGGTTTTATAGTAATTGTAAGAAGGAATGGAGGCAAGATAACATGTTCTTTGCAGGAATCTACTGGTTTAATTTGTCCCTTGGATGAGTAAATTTCAGGAATAACATTCCCTCAGAAAAACAAAATTAATTTCTTTTTTTTTTTAAAAAATACAACAAGCACAGCTTCTAGAGCAACCTGCATAAGAAAAAAAAAGTTATACAATATAATATTTTTCTTTACACAACCATTTGTTTCAGCATATCCTAGCAGGACATAGCAGAAATGAGGGCTCAAGTGTTGTCACAGATTACCAAGAGCTACTTGTTCCGTTTTCAAAAGGCAAAAACCTAGACAGGGCTCTTAGATTCTGCTGAGAGGATGGGCAACTGAGCCAAGTTTCTAACCATGGAATTAAATTATTTTTCCAACAGTGGCTTTCAGGACATTTTAAAGCACTGTTCATCCTATATGATGTCTTTTTCTTCTTTCTAAACCTCCTTTTTTAAATTTCCTTCCCTAGCATTGCCTAGTCTGCAAAGCATGTTACACTATTAAGGGAATTAAGATTTCCAGAACTGGACAGAAGTCCACAATCTCAATCTGCCTACCCATATTTATTGCCTGGTTAATGTGCATTTCTACACTGAAGAGTTTGCAGAGATGGTGGCATCTCTTACATCAATGCAAGGAAAACTCACTGGAGCTGCTCAAGCATAACTGAAGACACAGTAGGACAGCAGAAGCCTCTTCAGAGATGTTTAAAGAGGAGGTGACCAGACCAGAGCTTGCAGGGAAGAAGGAATTTGGCAATATGGGTATGTGTTTAAATTATTTTCTAGCTGTTTTATGAAATATGATAAATCAATAAAATAGTGAGATAGAAATACCTGTGGAGACCTGACCTGTATCTTGCAGAGCCCATGGTCCAGGTCTCAGTGCAGTTAGTTGTGATATCTATATATATATATATGTGGTGGGGGTGGGGGAGTTGGTTTTGGGTTTTTTTCTTTTACTACGATACATCCTGGTTCTGCCTCTGTTCAGAATTATGGCAGTGCTTGAGCTAGTTTGCCACAATGTGACAAAAATCATAAAAAACTAGGGTTTGCAGTAAGATAAAACCAGGACTTTAAAACAGGACTATGCCCTGAGAAATATAATGAGTTAAGCATCTCTAATTTTACTTCTTCAAAACTCTAATAAAGTATGTAAGATAGAGAGGACTACTGTAATATATTTGATAATATTCAAACCATAAATATGTTAACTCACATAATTTCCCTACTATTATATGAAATAGAAAAGAAAGAAAGATTACTTGGAATGAGTGTATTTTTCCCTTGAGAGCTGTTCCATTTCACTAATAAGTCATTCTCCATTTCTACATGAACCAAAAAAAAAATATGAGCTGTATCCTGTATTTTATTTCCACTGCAAAACAGTGACATTACAGGCATGTATCACAACCTGAAACAAAATTTAAACTTGGTTCTCAAATATTAAGATGGTTGAAAAATCTGAAAGTCTTGGAATGTGCCATCACTGACAAGCATAATTTACACTTCTCATTCTGGTAAGCTTCCCTTTCTTCCCTCCTTCCTGTGCAACTGGGACAGAGCTGCTGGCTCAGTGCAGTGCAAGGATTTCCTTTAGTTTGTATCTCATCTGTACCAAATTCATCTGTATTAAATTATGGTTACACAGTTTCAGTTCTCACATTTCCTTAAGGGCTCAAATGTAGGACGGAGGAGGCTTTAAAAGTTAACATTCAAAACTTTGCTTAAAAATAAATTGGTCCAAGTTTTAGTGAGATCATACCTGATTCCTTACATGCCAACATGTTCCTTACTGCACCAACAAGTCCTTCAGTACTTTTTTCAGTTCTTTCACCAACATCCAGGGGCAGTAAGTATTCCTTTAGTAACAGAAGGCTCCAGCTTTTGTCAACTCTTGTTCTCAAGAACCAATTTCAGTACTTTCATTTAAATCTATTATTTAATGATCTGAAGTTGAAAACATTAAAGTTTAACTGCTCATTTTCTCTTCTCGGCCCCCAGTCTATAAACATACAATAGAAATGATATAACCAAGGAAGTAAGAAGAGGGAGTAGAATAAGAAAGCCCAAATTGTCTTAGCTGTTTGTTTTTGTTCTGCTTTTGTTTCCTCCACTGGTTTCTAACAGGGCTCTCCCTGTTTCTTCTAAAACAAAAAGCCTCTTCCATTCATAACTGACCAAAAGATACTAGTTTATGTGAGAAAGGGGCCTCCAGCACACAGAAGTTTTAATCATCAGTCCAATATATCCCTGTCCCAATTTTCCCTTGTGAAACATATGAAATTTTGCTGATAATAATCTGGTCTCACATTCTTTTTCTATTTTCAAGATGCCTGTAAAACATGCTCTGGGTGAGTGCAGTATACAACTGACTAATAAAAAGAAATAAAATATCATAAAAGAATTTTATTCTTTCATGAAAATGTTTCAAAATCACTGTCTGAATCATTCTCCCACGGACTTATTAGAACTCTGTAGAATAAATCCCCAAACATTTTAAGCAGTCATAGATGAGACCCCTCTCACCTGCAGAGGCTTAAACTCAACTTGCACCCCTCCAGCTCTGACATCACCTGATTTCTGGAAACTCTCAGGAAAGAAGCAGCCCTTCCAAGAGATGAGAACCCAAGTGTTTAGTTCCCCTCTCCTGATATCCCCCTCCCTCCCTGGACTTTCCTCCTCAATGGCCTTAGAGACATTATTCTTTCTCACCACACTGAGGAATTAGGAGTCTCATCAGTGATTTCTTATTTTATTTTGATTTGGTGGCTGTGCTCCATATCTCACCTTCTGTATGGCTCATTTTCACCACAGCCATCTCTTTGCTTTGCAGACTGCTCCCATTAACAAGGTCTGGATTAGCTTTTAGATGCCACCATGTTTTATTTAGTGTTCATTTCTGGACTATTTTCATTTATAGCAAATCTTTGCAATGCGCATAACCTTTCAACCTTTTTTTTGTGTGTCTCCAATCTGTGGCACAAGGCATATTGACTAGGCTGTGGCAGCTTAACTCTTATTGACAGACTCCAAAGAATCCAATTTACAGAACCGGTTCCTATGCCCTTAAAGTAAAGGTGAATAAACAGATCTAAAGGGCATCATATCTCTTACTCTATATTTGAATGGCATCAGTAATATATTTCACTGAGCTTGTTCATGTTGCTGTATCAGGCAGCACCTAACCAGTGACCTTTTACACTTTAATTTTGTGTCTTTTCAAGATTGATTACATCGTGAGCTTTGACTTGTTTCACATTTCTATACTTCCTGTCTTTCACCTAAGAAGAAGACACTTCCTTATTGCTATGAATACAATCCAATATCTGAACAATATGTACCTTCTAGGTTTTGCCAAGGGAGCAAAACTACAGCACAAATCGACCCCTCCCCTTACTATTCTATTGTGCTTTACAGAAAAAAAATAAATTGGTCATTGATTGGTATCTGATTTCATGATAGGTCTCAAAATATATGCTAGAGACAACAAAAATGTACAGTTCAACAGAATGATGCATATAAAACATTAACAGCTGCATTAAAAAGGAAGTTTTACAAGATGATTAGAAATATTTAACAGAAGAGAAACTGCTGAGACAAAACTGTGCTGCAGGAGCTGTTTAGGCAAATAATACATTAAAACAAACAAGCCAGTAGTGCTATTTAGGGAACTTCCTCCTGCAATCATTCATGAATGATTTAAAAACAGTATCACTGCTCTGACTTAATTTCATTACTTGGCTTTACATATGAGCAAACTAAATGAGATGCATTTATCTGACTTAACAGCTACAGTGTGCATGTACTACGTGTAAGGTAAAGACATCTTCATACAATTTCTTCTGCATGGCCCTGCAGTAAAATTAACACTGGATTGGTAACCTGAAAGTTATTACTAAGACAACAGACAGAAACCAAACAGTGTTATAACTTTGCTACAGGCAAAAGGGAATAGAAAGCAAAAGCGGAAAAATGTGGGCAACTTTCTATTAAATACACAAATCCTTCAATAACATAAAAAAAAGTTAGAAAATACAGTTTGAATATATTTCACCTTTAAATAAATATTTTGTTTTTAAGTTACTTCCGAAGTGACAGACTTTCTTTAAATATGCTTTCACAGACTGAAGAACTATAGGAAGAGATATTACCACTTACCATTAAGAAAACCATAGTAAGGTAAAACAAAACAAAGAATACAATCAGCAGGACTGTGAGTTGATTTTCAGTGTTTTAATACAAATGTTCAATCTTCTGACTGGTTTTCCACAGAAGATTTCATTCATGAAAAACTGGGGGTAAAACTGTGCACTTCTGCACATAGTCCCTGCTGATCAGGCAACATTAAAAATAAAACATATGCCAAATGACAAGGCAGATAGCAGGATTTCTGTTAAAGTAATTTGGTATGTTAACTCCTATACAGTTCTTTGAATATGTGTTTTTGAACATGCCATAAAAATAAACATTGATTTCCAAATGAAGATATTACAAGCCTTCATATTAGTAAGAGTCAAAAAAATATACAAGGAACTTACTTCTGTGAAAGCATTATACTGAAAAATGCCTATTTATCAAAAGCACTTAACTTAGGGGTTTGTTGAAGATTTTTTTTTTAATTGAAGTGTCAGATCCTTTTTAATACACCTGCAACACTTTAGAAATAATTAACCAAACCATCAGTAGATGGATCCTGACTGTGGCAAATCATTTACAGATGTCACACCATGAGGTTTACTTTTATTCATGCTATTCCATTCTCTAGTATATATTCTTCTACCCAATAACCCAGGATAGAACTCAAAAAAGACAGTAAGTAAGAAAAATATTTCATGTGGTTATTCTTCAAGTCATTGATTTAAAAGTGCAGATTTGGGGGGAAAAAACACAAACAACACAAAACTCCCAAAACATAAGCACATGTTCAGCACCATACAAATAAGGAAAAACACCAATACAAGATTTATGAAAAAAAAATTAAAAAATACAGTGTTTCAAAACAGAATGAGAGCCTATAGTTAAGAGGCCCTTACAATACCTCACATCAGCACCCAGAACCTGCCTCCTGTGCAATTTCAGAAGGTTTTTCATTGTTTATAATTTAACCTGATGAAAACTATAATGCAAATAAATCCACCTCAATATAATTTCTGGTTTTGGCAGTGTAGGATTTTTTAAGTTTGTCTAGGTTTTAGGTGGGGGCTGTGTTTGTTTTTCTACTTTTTTAACAATAAGTGGATGGATCAGAATTATCAGAAGATGTGAGATATAATAGTTTAATGTAAAAGAAATTAGCCTTTACTTATAAACTTACATTAATCTGCTATTGTATATTTACTAATCTCAACACCAAATCTCCCAAGTATGTTATTTCTAATACTTCCTCTATTGTTATAACAGTTTAAGCAATTATAAACTATGATTGCTTCCTACTTCCCTTAAGACACTCAATATACACTCAAGTACTTCTAAGCACTGAAGTATGTTCCAACAATCATTCTAGATTTTACTTTATTTCATCCCATTAGTCCCATTATATAGAATCTTGAAATAAATACTTCCTTTATTTTCCAATACTTAAGCCTTCAAAACTTTTAGATCTGAATTACCTATCCTTTCATCTCCAGCAGTCAGAAGGAGGATGTACCTGTAAAAACTATCTTCCAAAAACTCTGGTTATTTTGATCAATAGGGCAAGCAGCTTAAATAAGATGTGTATTTTATAGCTTTAATCTAGTTAACTACTCCATTGTGATTCACTGCTTTGTTTTGCATCTTTCTTTTTTTTTCAAAAGGAGTAAGAACACAAAATGTACAGAGAAATGGCATAAGCAGTGAGAATCTTCAGCCTGAGAGGGAATCTTGAAGATTGACATATGGCATTGGCCAAACAAACCAAATTTCAAGTTTTAACTTCTTTGTTTTATGGCAAATTACAAATCAATACTTTTAAACTGACTCAGATAAATTAACTTTTAAACTAGTAAAACAGGAGAAAACCAGCTTTGGTTTCTTTTTGTATTTTTAGTGGAAATTTGGCTTATTGTAGATTTATTGCTAGCAATGCTGACACACAGGTGACTTGTTTTTAATACAGAAATAATTTCTTATTTGTATCCTAACTACCCTCTCACAATTATTTCAACTGATAAAGTATAGCCTTTGGAGCTAAATCATGAAACCCCTAAGCTTTTCAGGGTTTTGCAGGCCACCCAGTAAGTACACACAGGAATATTTAAGAAAAACATTTCAATTTAGAAACAAAAATTCTAAAACGTGGGAGTTATCAGTAAACACAGGAAATGATACATAAATTTTAGCAGCGTAACTCCCTTAAAAATGTTCAAGTTTACTGAACTGCCTTCTGGGGCCTAAATCCATCTAGGTCACTCAGTCTTGCAGTTTGCTGGTAAGCACAAAACAAAATGAAGGCTAAGGCCAAACTAGTGCTCGTAATTCCTGCCCAGGTGTAGAACCATATCAGATACCCACCAGTATGACCCAGCTATTTTCTCTTCCCATCCCTCTCCATGACTCTGAATACCTGTACTGCATTCTGCCAGTGGAAAAGAGCTATTTTTTTTTTATTCTCAGGCCTGCTGCTTCCTTAACCAGCTGATCTTGTGTTGGCTTGATTGGTTTTAATTATTGGATAAAGCTATTGCCATCCTGTCATCAACAGATTTATGTTTCAGCCACTTCCTAGCAGATTAACTAAGGCACACTCCCCTTACTAGGTGGTATTCCCTTCCCACATCAGCATTTCCTAATGACTGAGAAGAAAGAAAAACGTCAGAGCAAGGTCCAGGCAAACTGTGTTTGGGCTCCTCCCTGACCTGCACTGATGTGGAGGTGAAGGCAAACAAAGAGGGAACGGAAAGGATGGGCTCTGCCAAGTCCCAGCTGCTGTAAATACTGCCCAGGATTCTTGCTGAGACCATGTGATGAAAGGGAATTTCACATTTCTTGTTACCTACAAAACCTGCATCTCAGCTGCTGACAAGAACTCTTTCTAGCCAGCCTAAGGCTCTGTACTTTAAGCCACTTTCACCTCCAAATCTGCATATGTCCTTGGCCACAGTCACTGCTTCTCTCTACAGGGTGTGTGATAATTTTTCAAACTCAATGGACAAATTTTCAGACACAAACTTATTGTTCAGTTTAGATCTACCATTTCACTGGGGGAAAAAGAATTAAAATTTAATAATAATGTTAATAATCATTATCATCCTCATCAACTGTGCTACAGAGCTTGGAAAAAATACTATATAAGCCTGTTTGTACACAATAAAATTGTGTCCAGTATGTACAACTTGGTGATCATCAGATGTTAGCAGTTGGATTTTTTAAATATATTTTATTTTCAATGTACTCTTTACTTTAAAATAAATAAGCTCAGCTGTGATAGCAGTACACTGCCTATGGAAAAGTGGTTGCTGAACATGCAAACCTTTCAAAAAGCCTGAGTCAGAGTTTCATTTTCTTTTTTGAATACTATGAAACTGATATAAGCAGTTTCTATAAACTCACATTTAGAATGTTTTACAGTGAGTAATATGAAATTATTTTGTTTATTAACTACAATTTGTTCCTCTCAAGAGCTGTTAAAAGTTAATCACGTTATTTCTGCACAGCACATACAAGAGACAGCTAGTGTAATGGGAGACTCACCTCACCTAGCATGTTTGACCAAACTAGACTTCTGTTTAGTTGTTCTTCCAAAAATATCTGCACTCTACATAAAAACCATCTATATGCCTCCGAAATAAGTGATGAGTTTGCACACAGTGCTATCTAAAACATCTTGCAATACGAAGGAAATTATTAAAATGATTAAACGAAGGGTCACTTCTCAAAAAAAGTGTTATTGGAAGAATTTATGAAAACCAAATAAAAAAATCTCTAATGGATTATTTGAAAAGCAAGTGGATGTACAACATAGAGTTTCTTTTTTGTTTTATTAAATATCTCCTAAAGCTTAAGAGGAAAATGCAAAATTTAAAAGAAAGATACAAACTGGACAGTTTACCCACAATGAAATAATGAAGGATGAAAATCTAACCAGACAGCAGCCTTAATGTCATGGAGTCATCAGAGAATATCAGACTTGTCAATTACCAAACCTTCTCAATTATCCTGACAATACTACAAAGTATCTGGAGAGAACATTAATGCAATAGTCCCTCCTTTAGTCAGACTTAAAGCCCAGGTGGGTCTGAGAGTTCTCAAGGAAAACTGAGGTGACAAGTTACTGGCCCTCCAAAAATAAATGGCACACAGCAGTCTGCTGGGAGTTACTGTGCCCAATTTGAATTTAAGGCAAGAGCACAATAAAAGGTACTCTCCTTCAGTAACTGCTGTGCAACTTGGATGACATTTAGCATTGCATCAGCTTGGGTTATTTTTTTTTAAATACAGCATGATACTTTCTGGATTTTGTTTTAAAATGCACAGCCAGACAACACAATAGAAACCTATACAACATTAAAAGTCAATGCCTGAATAAAAATCACAAGAAAAATGTGAATCACCATTACTTTTTGCCAGTAGAACTTCTGTTTAACGATCTCAGCAACTATTTTCCAATATTCAAAACAACAACCAATGCTCTAGGAAAACCTCATTTCAATGACCAGCTTATTCATTATAAATCTGTCATAATCTGTAAATAAATTCAGTCATTAATTATAAATCTCTATATGGCTGCTGATGCTGAAAGAGTAGAGAAGGTTGCTACTACTTGTGCAGTAATTCACAAAAGAAGGCATTTATTTGATGATGTTAAAAAAATGAAAAGTTTATCTGTAGTCAGGTATGTCAAATATTGTCCTATGTTCCCTACTCAGAATTTCATTTTGAAGAAGTTAAAAAATTGGAATTTAAAGACAAGTTTCTGAGTCTTCAGTTTCACCACCCCACTGGGATTCAGCTGCACACTCATGTTAAACAGAAGTACCAAGTTGCTTCTGAGGCTACAGCAAGGTACTCACAGGTTTCAGCTCTGAAACTGCTGCACAACAGATCTGGCAATTAAACCTGCCAGGAAATGTGCTTCCCATTAAACTCCTCTCTGGTCTCTATTTAACTCCAGAAGCATCCTGACTTATTTCCCAGTCTCACTCCTATTTCTTTCATTTTCTCATTCATATTTGGTACAATATTTTCCCCCTTTTTGTATTAATTGTTCTAATATTATCTTCAAACCCTAAATTTCCACTTGTTACATAACCTCTTCTTGTCCTCTTTTGTATATTTCTTCTTTTATCCAGCTTCTTTATTCTCTCTCATTATTCTGAAGTATTTTCCTTCTCCACATAGCATTTTATTCCCCTCCCTATTTCTTGCCAGCTGAAAAAAGATGCTTCTTTTTATCATCCTTTTTTCTGGTTCTTTTGTTTGCTTACATAAATTTAAAAAACAACACTGTTAGAGCTCAAAAACATCTGAGGATCAAATCCAAATACCAATACATTTTATAGGTGGATTCACTTAACTTTTAGGAGGTGCAAAGATATCTCAGAAATAAAAAAAAAACCAAAAAACCCCCACTTTATTAAATAGGAATAACAGATCATATACACCTGCAAATAGCTTAGCAAAAATGCTGAAGGCTATATGCTTTTCCTGTTGACACATTATACCACTTGCCTGCTGCAGAAAGCTTTTCTAGCACAATGTGAAAAGATAATGGTAAATTACAAAATTAGCACCACATCAAACTTGGTATTTCAACTGCAGAACAAAGTATTTTGTCTGGCTTTCATCAAGTCCACTTAAAGTATTGTGAGAGTACGAATAATCCAGAGGATACAGCTGTCTCTTCAATCTTAGATAAGATTTATAGTCTTGAGAGCACAGGCAGTCTTTGGGAACAGACAACAAACCTCTCGAAGAGCAGCAGAATCTCCAACGCAGGTCATACCACCTGCAAGCAATTCTGACAAGACAATACTGAACTCCCTCCAATTATGGCTAAATTACTGCCTAGTATTCAAGATAGGTTTTGGAAAAAATCCCAAGTTTTCTTCCCCATGGTTTGGAGACTTTTTTTACTGCCACGAGGCTCCACATTACCAGATTTTTCTTCAGATGTCCTAGTTCTGGAGGAACATGAGCACAGAGATAAAATATCCATTGATGGTTTTCACTACACAATGTGAAACAGCTCAGATTCTTCAAGGCCCCTCTTCCTCCCACCCCCTAAAAATGGAACTTCTTCCTTTTTTTAATTTTTTGGGGTTTTTTTTTTCTTATAGTAAGACACTGATAGGAAAAATTAATTTCAAGTTTTACCTCAAAATGGTTCTCTTCCCGCAAGTTTTAACTACGGGCAACATTAGCCTTGAAAATACTTTAACATCAACGATTTAACCAAATTCTGGGATATATTACTATTAACAAGCTAATTTGTAGTAACTACTCCCCTGGAATACAACTTCCTTCAGAAGGCCTTTCTCAGACTCCTGCCAAGCAGATCTGGACTCTAGGCTTGAAAAACTGAGCTTCCATTTTGAAGATGAGAAAACATTAGAATGATAAGAAACTGAGAAGTTAAACGAGTTCAGACCTGCTCACACCAATGTGAGAGATGCTTGTCTAAAATTGGAAGATTTTAATGGGTCAGTTAAGCTTGCCAAAGCCACAACAAAAAGGAAACAATTGTTCTATGTCAGGCACTCCATCAGACAGCAGTGATACCCTTGTTCTTAGGGGAAAAAAAGGAATCAAAGCAATAGGCCACTGAGCTTTATTCTTTTGCTGACTAAATTTATCATGCTAGAATTTGTTCCTATGACAGTCACAACCTCCTTAGCCTATTTTTACATTTTGCTTCTCTTTTAGAACCACCTCCTCAATGCAGAGGTTGCTCCACATTCTGTTCTCACCAATTCAGAAACATCCTGTTCATGATGAGTTTCTGGTTCCTCACGGCTGGATGTTATACACATTCATGTGTATAACAAGTGTGATTCAAATATGATATGAAATTATTTCTGGGCAAAAATCAAATCAGCTTATGGCACAATGAAAAGGGCTGAGCACAGCCTCCAACAATTCTTACAGCAATTCTGGTTTTCCTTTCGCCATCCTCAAGAGAACTCAAACTACACGTGGGCTTCATTGCTCTCATTGGCTTCATTACTGATATCCAGTTTTTAACCAGAAAATTTATAACAGATCAGAATCTGGAGATTCAGATCCGATTATTAAATCTAAAGCATGGAAGCTCTAGATTTTTATTGCTATCTCCATGTGTTTCTTTTAAGTAATTTTTGCTTTATAGCATCTCTTCTTCTACTGGGTACACTCAGTGACTATTTTTAGACCTCTACAAATTCCTCTAACATCCATAATTTTTGATTCAACCTTTTATTTTCTAAGAATTAGAAATTTCAATTAGAAATTGATGAGTTACTCAGTAAAGCATATACAAACTGGGGAAGTATTAAATCATTGTACAATTGTGTTATTTTTTGTATTTTCACATCCCTTTATGATTTGATTATTGGGGTTTAAATGCGCTTTGCAGACACACACAAATTCATTCTGATGGCCTCACTTTTCTTACAATAAAATACAAGATTAAACAAATTATTTTATAGCAGAAAGAGCAGAAAATCTCAATCCAGAAGATTAGAACAAGTCAGGGCCCACCATGGATGCTGTCATGTTAAGTTAACTGGTCAGAGGACAACCAGAGGATAAATTCTCAGCCACAGAAGGCTAGGCAACTGCAAGTTAGGGCCATCAGCCACCTCTTCTCTGGCCTAAAAAGGGCCAAGAAACAAGGATTTACAGTGGTACCAAAGGTACAGTGAATATCCACTGTCAAAATACTTTTAATGTTGGTTTTTGAGAAACCACTGAAGGAAAATCTGCAAAGTACTAGATCCTCCAATCATAACCAATTCCTGCTTTCATGCTGCAGGAGAACAGCAATCCCAGAATGACACCACTAAACATTATAAACAGAAAACTAGTGCTTAGAGAGTTAATACAATCTGACAGTTCCTTAAGGTACCTTCTAATTACAGCATTAAAAGGCAATCAGCAATTTCTATGTAAGCAAACCATCAACAGACAGCTGCTTACTTGTATTTGAAAAATGTCCTTTCACAGCACAATGTCTTGCATACCTGATAACTAAAAATTTAGTTATACTGGAATATTAAAAGAAACTGGATATTGCAAATGGTTGACAATCCAGTCCTTTAACAACAGTGCCTTCGTGTGTTTATTACAGGCATTTTATTATTTTAAAGCTAAGATTCAATCACATTTTATAGTTGTAATACTGTCCTCCTACACATCCACAAGCAAATTAGGTCAATTCCAAACTATTTGTAAAACCTCCTTCATAGAAAGCAGTTTGAGATTTTAAAACATAGCAAGTTTAAAATAAACGAAGTCAACCTACCAGTGTCATAAGCCTTGTGAACTGTCAATTTTTTGTTCTAGTCTAATAAAGCCTAACTAATAAGAATCAAATTGTGAGAATGACTGGCCTTGGCCAGAGATTGCATGCACACCACATTTCATAACATTTTAATAATGTTTATTATGTAAGTTTCCCTAATTAACTTCTAACTTATTTCTACATTTGGCATCTGTAACATCCTGTGGCAATGAGTTCCAATATGTAATTATGTGTTGCATGAAAAAAATGCTTATTTTAAACCTACTGCTGGGTAAGAGCTAGGAGTCATCAAAAACGTGTTAGAAGAAATGATGAATAATCATGCTCCCCTCATCCTCTCCATAACGTTAGTATCTTTATATACCTCTTGTAATTCTTGTGACCTCATTTCTTTTCCAAGTGGCAGAGCTCTAATCATCCTTTTCAAACACAGGTATCTCTTTCCCCACACATAACCTGCTTGTTCTTATTGAAAGAAAGGACATCTGCAACTGTTTGTACTATTCCAGATCGGCCATGGATGTTGTCACGATGTTTATATAGAACGATAATGCAATTGCAAGCCCTCTTTTTTGGGTAAAAACAATTTAGACTGCCATGCATGTTAAGTTACCCAGTTCCCTCCTGCAGGCATTACTGAATAACACTGTACAGTTAATGCACTTGCCATTCCACTAATCTGTTATCTTGCATTATCTTCCCAAAACTGTTCATGTTCACAGATTTGGGGGACCTTTATATTGTGAATGCTGTATGGATACAAGCTGTTATTTTGTTGTTTAACCCCTTTCACAGATTTATGAAAGCAGCAAAGATCTTCATATAGATCACTGTAGGAGTCTATTCTTGGTTTGTGATAACTGACCTTCTATTCTCACCCTTTTTTTTTTCCATCTTAAATAGTTATTTACCTGAAAGGACTTCTCACTCACTTCTGTGACGATGTGATTTCTTCAAGAAACTTTGGCTGCAGTTGACATGGTTGCTTAGGATGGTTAATTCATGTGGGATTTACAGTTCTAACACAACCATGGACTCACATCCAAGCAAGCTATAATCAGTCTACAACAGTCATGGTTCTTCTTTGTTGTTTTATATCGTACACATTCATTTTTCATATTTATAAGGACACATCTCATTTGATTCTATGAAGTTTTAATTCATTTTTATAAAGACAGAAATAAAAATTTCTGGGCTGTAGCTTCATATAAAATTATGTTACATTTCCAAATTCAGTGATTATGGATGCAAATTAGTCCAGATCTGTTGAGTCTACCCTGATCAGTTTGTTATTTTTTAATCAGCTTGCTCTAGAAGTGTTCCCCTAATACTTGAGTGTTAAGCAGACCACCTGAGACATCCTAAGTAGGCTCTAGTGCAAAAAGCTTCATATACCCTCTATAATTAACACAAATGCAAAAAGTGTCTTTGTGAGATTCAGTGCTAAACACTTATCTTCTGCTGATATACTCCCAACATCTTGATCCTTACTGGGCCTGGAGACTGTTAGGTTTCTTGTTTCTGATGTGTCTGAAAAAATTATCAAAGCTCTTTCTGTGCCTGTCTTCTGGATTTCACACATAACTTGCCAGTTTTGTGTCCAAGTGTTTCCCACATTGGCTTACAATTCCTACTTTATGAAGTCTTTCTTTACCTGCTACAGATTTCCATCCTTTACAGTTTAATAATACTGAGTCTGGGGCATTTTTTCTTCCAGTATGACAGATGGCAGTGTTTACTTTAACATTTAATATGGTAGCTCTTGATACCACTAAAAGCCTTATCCTTTTAGCTGTTCATTTTAACAATTTCCTAAGATTCATGCTCCCTTAGGCATAGTTTTCTCTGTAAAATGTTATGGCAACATATTTTATACTTGCTCTTAAAACAATAAGGCAACCATATTCATTATAATTAGTCCTGTAGCGCAGCCCAACAATAATTTCACCTTAAGCTCTTGCTCATTGCACAGCTGTCAAGAGCTACTCCTGTTATGAGCTGACAGCTTGTCAGAAAACTCAATACATCATTCTTCACTTCCACATTTACTGAGTCTTCATACACATAACAAAACCATGTAAAAGCAGTAAATGTTTCTTCCCTCAGCATCCTTTAGCACTTCACAGTAATGTTCCACCCCATTAACATGGTTAATCTAACCCTCACCTTATTGTGACTGTTTGCACACAAATTCAAACCATAAATATGCTTTCTTGTCCAGACATACATAGCCTTGACTATGACCTTAACACAATAATGCATCTCTCAGAATAGAGTTTGTATTCTCATGTCTATAAATATGTTTACCCCTATACAAACATCCTCTTGTACCAATTTAATGTGAGGTCAAATATGTCAACATCTGAATTTCAAACCAGCATTCCAGATCTCAGACTCAATTTTTCACCTTTCAGACTTTGTCCAGAAGATCATCTATAACTGCTAACTAACTGATTTTTTACTAAAACTCATAAAAAGAAGCAATTGGAAAATACATACATGACGGTGTTAATCCCTGACAGTTGTTGAAACATCTGCAGACCACAACCCACAATTAAGGCTCTTCGAGTTGGAGGGTATGTTAGCATTCTGCAGATCACAGGTCCAGCTTAAAAAAAACAAGACAACAACAAAAGAATACATAATAGTTCTTAAGTGATCGCTATCAAGACAATGTTGCCAGGCATAGCAGACTTTCCACCTTAATTTCAAGCAAACTTGTATTATTGCAATTATTTTTGAACTGTTTGGCAATTTAAGTTCTTCTTTTCTGCACTGTATTACCAAGAGGATTATCAGGAAGCCCAAGCAAAAAAAATGAAAACATTTTTGTACAATGTCTTCTGCTGGAGTGAAATGTCCAGCTCTCCTTATATCACACTAACAGATTACACATCAGCTGCAACTGAATGTACTCAAAAATTATCACAAAATGTCACTGTTGTTTCCTTTCTAAAAGTTTCCATTGTTATTGATTTTGAGAGCCGTTGTTATTGTTATTGAGAGTTACTGCTCAGGTCTGGGTATTGGAGATAAAGTATTCTCCTTAGTCCCCTAAAGACCCAATTTCCATGAACCAGTTGCAGGTGTGGGTACTTTGAAGGTACTGGATAGATCTGTTCTGCATAGCTTAGAGACCAGTGGAGGGAGCAGAAATTAATACATTTATTCTATACCTTTGGTAGCAATGGCATGAGGCTGAATTTAAGATTCCCTCAAAGAAGAAAAAAACAATGAACAAAATTCCTGGTTAACAGAGAAAACTCTAAGACTTCAAAAGTATCCTATTAAAAAATAATAATAATAATACAGAAAGCTATGGGATAATAAGCAAAAATTTAAAATCCCTGACTACAGTATTGACTTGAACTTCTCTCTGCCCAGAGTAGACCTTTTAGTGCTTTTTCACTAGTACAGCCTGGTGAAAAATTCTAGCTTTTATACATCTTGTCACATCTAGCACATTTACTCCAAACATCTAATCACAATATGAATAACTAAAAAGAGTTGCCATCAAAGAAAAATAAAAAGAGAGAGGTGAAGTGGATCTACATTTATATGTTTTCAGTGCTTCCTGAACATACAGAAAATATTTTAAGTATTGATTCAGTAAAAAACCCTAAATGAGTCTGTTAGTGAAGAACAATTTACATGCAGAATTTCAGCTTCAGAAAGCTGGAAAGCTATGAAGAACTGCAAGAGCTGGACTCTAGAAGGGGGTTTAGATAACATTTTCTTCACTGAAAGAAAATCAGATTTACCTAAGAAAAACTTACTTTCATTTCAAATTATGGTATTTCTAATTCATATCTCAATTGTATCATCATTTAACTTTTCTTCTTTGATAGCAGAATACAGCTTGACTAATTTTCTAGCTGGTTTCCAAGTAACACTAGCAGTCAGACAGTACACAGTCCTATGTGTCCTGCCATTTAGCCACATCATTACCTCAAAAAGCCTCCAAGTAAAATCAAGTGACGGTATTGTCAATATATAGATCTCAAAAGAAATCTATATATTGTCAATCTATAGATCTCATAAGATATTCCCAGACAAGACTCATGACATCACTGGGCTGACAAAGGTTCCATACTCAAAGTGGCATTTCCTCCGTGGAAAAGCAATGAAGCCAGAACTTGCTGCTAGCTAGGAGTAGTCCAAAGCTCAAATTTCACAAAGAAGAAGATTTACTAATACGTGTACCCACAAAGTTTAACTCACAAACACCACTAAGGTCCTCATACCCTACATCACACCTGAGCATGGAGTCCTTGGACTTAAAAATCTTATCTGGCAACTGATTCTGCAGCATCTGGTGTAAATCCAGGCTGCTGAATGCCTACAAAAGATCTTTCATTCTTCATAAACTTTGTATAAGGTCCTTAACTGAGTTCTAAAATCTATCTTTATTTTTCAAGGGATATTTTAGACAATCTACATCTTCAAGTCCACCATCAATGACTCTGCTCATTGAATAAGCTGGAACTCTACAGCAGGTACTGTTAGGAAAGGAAGCAGTAATGTCCTAAGGAACTGAAAGGTTTTTAGTAATTCCTGACTATGGATGCTAACTGTGAAGCAGAGAGAAAAGTGCCTGTAGAAATTGCAGGCCACATAGCTTTCTCAGTCTTGCCTGAGAAAGTGGCCTGGGAAATCATGGGGAGGAATTAAAACGATCCTCAGAGATAGAAAGCAGCCTTGCAGGTGCTGTTTGTCTGTTCCTTGTTTTCCTGCAAGAGAAGGTCGAGGGGTGGTGAACCCCACTGACCAATGATGGTGATGTGTTAGTTTGCTAACCAATAAGAGTTTCTTTTCTGTACTTTTCACTGTATCGGTCTATAAAAAAGATCAGAAACAATAAACTGAGAGAAATTCTCCTGATCGACTCCTAGAGAGTCTGTGTCGTTCTTCTCGCCATTCCTAATAGAGGGACACCTGACCACTCAGCTATTTGAAAGAAGTTTATAAAACTTAATTAATAAAACAGCATTGTACAAAACAATTGGGAAGAAGGCACTAAAATGAATAGTGAGAAATTAAAGCAGCTGTTCTCAGACAATGGTTTGCAACTCAGAGGGAGTAGTGAGCTTCCAACAAAGCTCCATCACACAAATCAGTCTGTGCATCTGAAGTGCAGCCCTGAAGAAATGTTAAGACCACGTAGGAAAGTTTAGACCTTTAGAACATCCAGTCAAGTTAAATTCAGTAAGCACTTGGAATTTTTCAGACTGCTAATTAATTGGACCAGAAAAATTATGTTAAAAATTATCATACTCAAGTCAGCAATTAAAAAGTTTTGCTCCAAATATCTGCCATGGCAACCACCACATACTAATAGGCATACACAAAATTAAAGGATTGTCTTTCATAAAATCCACAGCCTTCAGGTTTACAAACCAATAAATGGAATGAAAGAAATAAACAAATTCTAATCTCTGTATTAAAGGAGCTTTACAAACTCAACTAAAAAGCCTAAACAACTCTGACTGTAAAACAGCAAATGAGCATGAAACTTTTTATTGAAACTATCTAGCTCTGAAACTAGCTATACTATATTTGTATTTTCTTATCAGAAATCCTCCCATCCATATCGTTGAGTTCAAATGTTACCATGTTCTTAAAAATAGACAGCTCTAGGCATAATATGGATTTTAAGAACAGAAAATGCATTTAAACTTAAAAATTAAAACCAAAACAAGTTTTCAGAATTAAATACATTCTTCTGAAAATAAGTCTTCTGAAATCTTAAATGGTACTTCAGTAGTTTCAGATAACCCTTAAATATGCTGTTAGCTATGACAACAGATTAAAATAGCACTAAACAATAAAACCATTACACCTTTAAAAAATGGAACAACTTAACTGCCCATAGAACTAGATGGAAACAGATTATTTAAATGTAAATCACCGAAAAAAATATTTGGCAATTTTAACAAAGGACAAAATAGTGATTTGTCTCCAAAAAGTCAATTTTTTTGTTAGTGATACTATTGCCTTAATTGTTGTTGTTTTCATCTGAGAGATTTAGACACATTCCTGCATCAGAATCACTTCATTTGAACTTGAGAAAACAACAAGATACTTAATTTCTTTCTTCTAATCTATGAATAAAAATGAAGTTAGAACGATGAGACCTCCTAATGCTTGAACTCAATGAGAATAGATTTAGTTGGACTTGTTCTGCGGTTGTTTCTGATAATTACTTTAACTGAATTAAATTTTAACACAGAATATTTACAAGGGTTCAAAACATGCTACAGTAAAGGGCAGCTGGAGCTTCCTCTATGCAAAATGACAACACAGGATAAAGAGCAATGGAAAAATAAGGATACTGCTGAAGGTGACATTCCTTGAAGTGTTTATACACAAAGTGGATTGCTGTGATCCAAGTAGATATTTCACAGCATAATCCAAACTCTCTACCAAAATAGACATTCATCCTTATAAGCAAAAAGCAAAATTAGAATTTGGAAGTTTAGCTTCACATCCAAAAAAAACCTTATTAGCTTACACTGAGCTAAACAGGAAAGGAGAAGCTGTTCTTGTCAAAACATTACTTCTGAAAGTGAGTGGTGCTCTCCAAACATTCTATTTTTTGACTGGTTATCTGAAACTTTTAATGGCAGCTTCTTACATTTTAGCAGTTATCCTTGTTACTAGGCATAACCCACAAGTTAGATTTGGAAATTATGAATCATCTGATCAGGAATTTTGATTTTTATCTGTATGAGCAAAATGGATTGTATGGCAATCATAGGAGCTTGGGTAACAGGCAACTAAAATATGAGGGGATTTTCAAAGACAGCACAACAAAAACCCTAGCTCTAAAAGGAGCTTATATAATGAAACCTAAAAAGAAGAAAAATGAATTCTTAGTATCTCCTTCTGAAAATTAACTGTGTTCACTTCCAGGAAAAAAGAAATTGTAGTACAGACATAAAGCCAACCTAAACATCCCACAGCAAAGGCAGACAGACATCTGGTGCCTGGAAACCTTGTGACTCCCCATCCCTCAAATTATTAGTAGACTAACTGGACAGATTTCACAGCTAGGAATCGATGGTTAGAGACTAGGCCCTGCCAAAGTCATTTGCAGGTTCAAACATTCTTCTGCCAGCTAATCTAGGTAACAGCTTGTAGCAACAGCTTAAAACCTTATAGAGCTCCTGCCAGCATTTTGTACTCTTTGCATTTCCAAAAAGGCAGGTTTAGCCAAGCAACAACACAGCCACTCATCAGTTTAGCATTGATTAAGCTAAAGAGTCAGAGCAGTTTCCTGGATCTTTTTTGTTCAAATGCCCTCCCTTCCACTCAGATAAATCTTCAAGGAACTGGTCTACAGCAGGGAACAAAAAAAAAAAGAAAGTTTGGGCTGGTGATCTCAATAACAAAGGACAAACATGGGAATCACTTCTGGATTTCCCTTCCTTATAAAGTGATAGCTTCCAGTGCAGCCTTCTCTGCATCATCTGCAGAACCTTCCTCCACATAGGACTCCTACTCTAAAGCACTTACAGCTAGTTATTATTATCTGTGTATGAATAATATACTAAAACAAGCATCCGTTTCCTCCCCTTGCCTATTACATGATTATTTCCTAAAAGTATCAACCTCATTAATTTTTCCTTTCTGTAAAATTTAACAAATCAATTAGAAAAAAGAATTAGCTTTAAGATCAAAACTGCATTAATTATCCTGTGAAGATACAAACCAATTTAACTTGGGTACCATGATCTTCCTCACTATCTTATAATGTTTCCATTATAAGATAGTTTCCAGTAACATTGGAAGAACCATTCCCAGCACTAGAAGAAACTTCCTACCTCAAATAGTTTAATCTTTTGAGAAAATTCAAGATTTTTTTTTCCTTTTTTTTTTTTTTTTTTTTACAGCACAGATCCCATCAGTCAAGAAGGAAAGAAGACTGTCAGCTTGCCTAACAGTTGAGTCTTAGCATTTTTCAGCTTTCCATAGCAAAACCATCCAATAGCCTGCATACAGACTGGAAGGAGTGCTCACTGGGAACAGCCCTGCTGAGAAAGACTTTGGGATTCTCCTGGATGAAAAGCTGGATGTGACCTGGCAATATGTGCACACAGCCCCAAAAGCCAAAGGCATCTTGGGCTGCATGGAGAGCAGAGTGGGCAGCAGGGTGAGGGAGGGGATTCTGCCCTTCTACTCCACCCTCACGCGACCCCAGCTGAAGTGCTGTGTCCAGCTCTGGGATCCCCAGCACAAGACAAACACTAAAGCACAGCAGGGCCTAAGAAGCAAGGGGAGGAGAGAGCTAAGCTGACCAGAGAACTGGAGCACCTCTCCTACACAGACAGCCCAAGAGAGATGGGGTTTTTCAGCCTAGAGAAAAAACAGCTCTAGGGAGATGTTGTTACAACCTTCTAGTACCTAAAAGCTTATAAAAAAGAGGGAGAGGGATTTTTTTTGCATGGGCAGATAGTGATAGGACTAAGAAGAATGGGTTTAAACTGAAAGGGGAGAGATTTAGATGAGATATTAGAAAGAAATATTTCACTGTGAGGGTGGTGAGACACTGGAATGTGGGTTGCACAGAGAAACTGTGGATACCCTATCCCTGGAACTGTGCAAGGCCAGGCTGGATGGTGCTTTGAGCAACCTGGTCTTGTGGAAGATTCCCCGCCCGTGCCAGAGGGGTTGAGACTAAATGATCTTTCCAACTCAAACCATTCAGTGATTCTATTCTAATCAGACAACCTGGTCAAAAAGCAAATAAAAGCTTATTAGACATAACCACCTAGATTTTAGAGAATTAGGTTGTGCAAGGAGGTTTTCCATGCCTAGATGAACTGGAAAGGGGTTTTTTCTTTGCTCAGGAAACCTGGTTTTCAAATAAATGGTCTCTCCAAATTACTTTTTTAATCCATACATTGTGAAAAGAAACCCTAATATAGTTTTTTTTTTGTTTTGACAGCAAGTTGAGTTGGTCTTTGGGAGTTCTGAAAATAAAGACATTTTCTTTTATCTGTAAAAGGAAAAAATCTTTTCTTTGATACCACATTCTTTGATATAAAGCCTTGGTGATGGAAAATCTATATGACTGAGTACCTGCACAAAAGCAGCAGCACTTAATAACACTTCTGAATAGAACAAGAAGCAGTGGCAAGTCAGGAAGCAAAAAAAAAGGACTGCATTTTGGCTCTGTATGACTTGTTCTCTATAGAAAACAGAATCTGCTGTAATGAACTCCTTTAAAACTAGAGAAACTACAACAAAACAGACAACAAAGAGTGGCCACTTACATGATGCCAGAGAGAGCAGAGAAGTGGCCACAATGACCAACAAGAATCTGCACTGGGGAAAAGGACCCTCCCTGTAACACTGTCAGACCTGTGGAGTGGGGGAATGATCAAGGGGGAGTATTTCCTGTTCCAGTGATCGGAAGACTGGGCTGGGAACAGAGAAAAGCAAGGATCACATCGTGATTTCTTCCTAGCTGAATAAAGTACCTTAGAAATAAGGCAACAGATACTAAGGCAGACTTGTGCATACCTACAACCTGTAAATCAGCACTTCTTCTCAGGGTCTGCTCCAGAACTCCTGCCTTACATAGGAAACAGTTATGTGACCCTCACTTAAAGCTGCAGAAAGCAAAGGAGGAAAGATGAGATGATGTAGGAGCATTACGCAGGCACCAACCAAAATAAGCCAAGTGTTGTAACAGCCTGAAGAGATTCTCATCCCACTCTCATCAGTTGAGAAGTACAGGGCAGAGCATCTAGCAATCTGGAGTTAGAAGGTTTTTTCCTTTCATTTTAAGTTGAGGAAAGAGATTTAAGAAAACTGCAGTCAGGACAGTTTCAGGAGTGCTATTTTTTAGGGGTGTGTGTTGCTGTTGCTGTTCTTTTTCAATTTAAAGAGCACTAAAAAAGCAGATGACTCAAGAGTTCCCTCCTAGTCAGTACTCTACTCTCAAGCTGATCTTCACAGGTGTTACTGTATTAACACCTATACAGATATTGTATTTTATTTTCTGGACAACACACTTCAAGCCTTACATTTTTTGCAATTTGTTTCTGCCAAAAATCTTGGTTTAGTGATATTATTTTGCCCTCTCGATCCCTTGTTTCTAAATGAAATAACTTTATTTCTGCCTGAAGCCAGTAGTTTAACAGTAAAAACATATTTCTACTTCATGCCCTTCAAAAGAATGAGACACAAGAACCCATTCCCAGGAGGGAACGGGATAAAAGTAAAGTTTAATAGAACTGAAAAAGGTGTCTGGAGGTCAGTGAAAGTCTCCATGGGAATTTATGAACATAATCAGTTGTCCAATATTATTTTTTGCTTTATTAACAGCATACTTAGCTTAGACCATCTCCTTAAAAAATTACATTTAATTTAAACTTAATAATTTAAATCTCCAATTAATGCAGGGGCCTAAAAAAATTCCACTCACTTTTTAAAAAACAGATGCCATTAGCGTAAGATCTTCATTAAAAATAAAAGGAATAAAGTTAAAATCATGATGAGATCCACATCTAAACAAATTATAAAAATCTGCTTTGAAATCATTATAATTTTAGCACAGCTCAGCTAAATTCCAAAACCTAGAGAGAAGAAAAATCAAAAAGTCACTGCAGGTTAAAGTTAAGGTGCTTTAACTTTGGCTTCCTAAAAATAGGACAGTACCATCAATGGATATATAGTTGATAGCACAGTAGGACAGTGTGTAGCTGAAAACAGTATGTCTTAAGAAACTGCTTCAACTTTTTTATTTTAAGGAAAGCATTTGAACTTGAGCACAAAGTTGAGTTTCACTAAAGACAGAATGACAGACACAGACCTAAATATTTCACTGAACTGCAGCCTAAGATCACACCTTATCTCAAGGTACCAGCTAATTTATTACATTGTAGTATGAAACATCTTCTATCAGAAACACCAAGGGCTCTAAGGCAACCAACTCAACAACACTACATTTTTCATCCCAGAGGGCCAATCACATCCTGGGAGGAGGAGGAGAAGCACTGTCAGCAGGTCAAGGAAACATTTCTTCTTCTCTACCCTGCAGCAGAAGCAGCGCATCATAGTACTGCCTGAGCCTGGAGAAGAACCACCAAGGTGGATGGGCTGGAGCACGATGTACAAGCAGATGTTGAATCAGTTGGGATTGTTCCACTTAGAAAGAGAAGGTAAAGGTTCTGCTGTCTACAGATATCTAGCAGAGAGGCAAGGAGAAAACAGACCCAGGTTCCTCAGAGGTCTGCAAGGGGAAGACAGAAAGCAACAGGTAAATTGGGATGCAGAAAATTTGGACGAGATGTGAAGTCTGTTTCTTTTGTAACATGGAAATGAAAAAACATAGAAATGCACAGAGATGCAGACAGACCATGGTAAAAACTTCACTGATAAAGTTCCTGCACAACCTGCTCTAATTTATTTTGTTTTGATTAGGGATTGAATTAGAGAACTTTCAGAGGTCATCCACAAGATTCTTACATGAAACGTACAACACTCCTAATGAATGGTGATGGTACTAGTTATTACAACCAGAACTAATGAAAAAGTAAGTTGGGCACTTTTCATGGTTATCTTAAACAAATGTTACTGAAAAGCATCCTTACATACAAATCCTGTAAAACTCAGTCATCTCCAAACTGCCAACAGCTGATGTTTTGCAATTTCAATACTAGGCTTCATTAATCAAGAACCTGTCAGTCACACTTGACTGACAGCTTTTACCCTGAATTTATAACCTCTGCAGAAGAGACAGTTCAATATTGAAAACAGCAAGTGTAGAATCCTAAACTAATGACTTCCTTAACTAGTATGAAATATGACAAAGAAAGAGAAGAGAGCTTATTTCATCTTTTCAATATATAAAAGGGGCTTATGAGATAGACTGGGAGAGACACTGTACCAGGATCTTCAGTGAAAGGACAAGAGGTGATAGTTTTAAACTAAAAGAGGGTAAATTCTATTGGATATAAGAAATGAATTGTTTACTATTAGGGTGGTGAGGCAGCAGAACAGGTTGCCCAGAAAAGCTGTGGATAACCCATCCCTGGAAGACTTCAAGGACAGGTTGGATTTGGGGTTGAACAATCTGGTCTAGTGGAAGGTGTCCTTGCCTATGGCAGGGGTTTGGAACTCAACCATCTCTAAAGGTCCCTTCCAACCCATATGGATATCTCCTATAACGCACAGGAGCAACTTTTCCAGGATGTTTAACTACTTTCCAGAGGAAAAACAACTATGAAAAACAGATATTTGAAGGATAAGCACTAAAATAAACAAGAAAAAAAAAAATCAAGTCCTAGGTCCTGTTTAACTGGGGAAAAAAAAGGAGGGGGCAATTACTTCACTTAGAGGCTGCAGAGACTGATGAACGTAAAGGCAAAACTGCTTCTTGGCACCAGTGAGTTACAACAGTCTGGTTGGCATTGGATTGGGCCAGTGAAACAAATGAAAATTAAAGGTAATTTTCAGTGTCAGATATAAGAAACATCTGTATCTTTCTATGGATACAGAAAATATTTTCATGTTTCTCAGCAAAAGCATCATTGCCTAACTGAGCCTTCTGCCAGCTGCCACCAACCTTTTGAGCAGGCTGAAAAGAAAAATTCTTGCAACTTGTAAACAAAACCTTGTCAACAAAAACATAGGGAGAACAAAGCTGGGAAAAGCTGTGGAATTCAGGCTACTTATGTTTTAGAGTGGATTTCCAAATACCTCCATTCACTGACTTTGTATTTGCTGGCTTTCTCTGAGCTGTCACTTAGTCACTGAGAGAAATCACCACTGCTCAGCATGCAGGTTCTGCTTCTAATCTGAAAAGCTAATTCACTTCCATTCTCCACCTATATACACCTTTATGCACTTTGTACCTACACAGGTTGAAGACACCAGCACACAAGTATTGAAGAAGGAAAAAGCAAAACATGGCTGCAGTCATAAATGGATTTCTGCAAGTGTTTTGCCAGAGATAACTACCAGCCAACAAATGCATGCAGTAATCCCTGTTCAAGTACCTTAACAGTCAACTAAAGGGAGAGGTGGATATATAAAATAAAATATAGTAAAACTTGCAGAGTACTACCAAGACACAATTTGATCTCTGCATCTGACACTAAACTACAAGCAAGCTACAAGAAAAGTTTGGCCATTGCACATTAACTTGAAGATAAATTCCACCATAAAGGAAAGTAATTCCTTTAGGGACAGAAAATACTATGAAAGCCTCCCATCCTTGGAGAAGTGCTAAATTGGACTGCAGTAAGAGGAGGATACACATAATCCCAGCACTCAATTATCTTTCAGGTAATAATAACATGCCTGTACACTAAACACAATGTATTTTAACACAGAGGATCATTCATTCATAAAGAGAATTAATTCCTCTGGGCATTACACAGTTTAGGAGGCAGTATGACTGTGTGCATCTCAGCAAGTAAGGCAGTGCAGTAGCAAGGATCACCAGGCCAAACCTGTTAGAAGCTGAGGTCCAGAGATATCCATGACATGTCATTTTTTGATTTTACATCTAACTAGATTTAGGCCAGTCCCCTAAGCAGAACATTACCACACATGGACTGTTAGAAGCTGCCCTGAAACTCTGTCATTGATTTAAACTTTCACACCCCCAAAAGAGCCCGAGCATACTGAATCAATCCCTGAAGCACACCTGTGGTTTAATATCCCCCAGAAGAAGTTACTCCATGGGAACTGACACCACTTTTTGATCTGATCAAAAAGTATTTGGGGATGACAATGGGAGATGTGAAGAGACTCACTGCAGAGCTCTGCTGCTGCTCAGAGCCAAAATGCTAAAGCAGATGCAGTCAATGCATCTTCTACTGATATAGCTGGAATGATTCTGTACAAACCACACCAGGAAAAAAAGCAATTATAAGCTGTTCATATGAACTATTACATTTTATTACTATTAATTTAGAAGAAATATAGGACAAAATTAATTCAGTATTTTGTAACATTAGCCAGATGTATTCAATTGTGCAGCAGCTCCCTGGAGGTCTAAGTTTTGGGGATTTTTTCCTGCCTTTTTTAAGTTTCCTCCTTATTACTAGTTTTGCATGCTCAGGGTAAAACCTGAGAACCTATCATCATTACTGTAGATAGCTTTTGACAAGAAACAGAAGAATACTTTTTTTCTGCAGAACAATTGGGGTTTTTTTTTTCAAAAGAATTGTAAGGTCCTATTCCCCTTATTAGGGCTGTATGTCTTTTTAAACAAGCCTAGTAAATAGTGATAGAAGACACAGGGGTTGGGGGAGCAACAGCAGAATAATGAAGACAAGTTCTGAGAGCTAGTTATGTTCTATGCTGGTTATGTTCTTCTTTCATCCTTGATTTTCAGGGACAACCAACATCCAACTAGGGAAAAAAAAATGTAATTTTAGTATAGGTTCCTCAGAAGAGATCTGGCAAAGTTGAATAAATGGACATTTACTTTTTAAAATCAGTTTAAAGAAGTGTTTATCATGTTGCTACTGAAAGTTTTTTGGAAACCAAAAGTATGCTTTCAATTGAAGGAAGAAAGCTTTTCCAATGGGAACACATTTAGATACGCATTATTGTTACAAAGCCAACAGCAATGTGAACACTGAAGAGATCAGTGTATCAATGTTACTGCAATGTGTCTTGACAGTCCCAGCTCCAGGGAAGACCACCATTTTAGTACATTTTAAATATAACAGTTTCAGATACAAGCCTTCACATCAAATACAAATTATTCTACTTTCTCCTTCTCAGTGACAACACCAGATTTTCTTATACCTGTATACACCTTCTGACTATTTAAATGCAAGTCTCAAGGCAGGCATCCCACCTTGACTGTCCCCTGCAGCATTCCAGCTTCATTCCAGCTCACCTCCCCTTTAGCAGCTGCACTCTGCAGACCACTGGCCATTTCACAGCAGCTCATGAGGCCTCAGCTCCTGCCTGGTTCCCTCACCAGTCAGTGCTTAGAAACACCACAGCAAACCGGACTCTCTATTCCCCTTAGATAATGATGACTTCAATTAACAACTACTGATTGAAGATGACACTCTTCCAAATTTTTACATATTGCAAACCATCCTTTGCAGTATTAAGAAATCCCACAAAACTTCTAAAGAAGTTGAGCAAGAGCAACCACTGAACTGGGACAAAATAAAGCAGGAACTTGTGCTTTCAAGAGGCAGTTTTGAAGAAAAATATTTGCTGCTGTCACATGAGAGGGATTACAAGAAAGTGTTTACTTGCACCACAAAAATACAAGTGATTCTCCACATTGACTCAAAGTATATCAGGGCATTTACAGCAGCTGCTTCCAGGTGCACTGCAGACCTTTGAGGATGACATGGTGGCTCTTTCACTTCCAGACCAAATGTGGCAGCATCCAGCAGCAGATCGGCTCACTCCGGGCAGCAGCTGGCAGACAAGGCGATGTGGGTGACAATGAGACCCGTGTGACTGAATGGAGCATTTTGCAGAAGCACAACACACTACTTTCTATGTTTAAAATAACTTGTGAAAAAGGAAGTGGTCCAATAGCACTTATGATTTTTAAAAAGCACATAAGTTTCCCAGGAAAAGTACTGAGGCTAGGCTGTAAGTCACCACCCATGAGACACTGGAAAGATGTGGGATCCAGCAACATTTCTACCAGCAAAAAATACCTAAAATTCATAAAAACAACAAATCCTCTTAAAAAAAAACAGATCCTCTACAAAAGGTTTTGGGGAGGCAGCAGCTTGTGGGAGAGGCATAATCCCACACACATACCAACAAAGGATATCAACACATGTTGCCCTTACTGGAAAAGGACACAGAAGGGTAGATCTGACTTCAGCACCTGGAAGCTTTGCAGCTGAGTCAGGCAAGTGCTCTTTCCTCTGTGCTTTCTACAGATGGCCTGCACTGACAGTGCCATCCTATGCCACTGCCAAGCCAACTGTTTACCCCAAAACCACCCAACAACCCTCTGCCACAAATCTTCCACCAGTATCCACCACATATAACACAGTATTTTATGGATGAAGTGGAAGCCTCAAAAGATGTCATACATGATGCTATTCATTATAAGAAGAGAGTCTAAATATTTTTTACACTGATTCTTCCAGATAATTCACTCTGTAAACTAACCTGTGAGCACAACTAGAAGAAATTGAAGTCATGTCATACCCCTGTGCTGCAGTAAAAGAATTCAGTTTTTAAACCGTGACCTTCCTCCCTCAAGGGCAGCAACTCGATTCTGTGATTGAAAGAGCAGTATTTCACTGCACCATTCATGTCTGATAGATGGTATTGCAATGACATTGATTTAAAATGGGAGGCTTTTCTATTCTCAGTGGACAATCATCACAAATGTCACCTACGTGACACACTTCTTCCCAGGCCTCAGGTAGAGAGAAGCTCTCAAAACCAGCCAATATGACACAACAATAGCAAAAACATATAGTTGTGTCTAGAAAAGAGACATCAACACTTGAGTAACCATTTCAGACTGCCAGCATGCCCTTGCATTTGTACAAGGTGACACTAAACCATCCTGACTCTTCAGCCAAAGAAGCTCTCCTAACACATACAGCTGTAGGAGAACAATCCTGACTCAGCATTTATTACCCAATTTCAACATGTAAACCTGATCTCTTAACATCCTTCCTAACACTACATTCTACTTAAACTCCTCCAGAAGTCCAATTATTTGCTTTATAATGTCAAAGTTCATCGATTACACTAACTCTGTGACATGAACCTACAAGGACCAACTGCAAAGATTGTATTGATTACAAATTTTCTACAAATGCACTGTACAACTTTAAACAAGGAAAGTCTTTCACTAAAAATAAGTTATTCCAGTCTCAAGCACTGTGATACAGATCTAACATTTGTGTCTCCAACATCTTCCCTTATTTTACAAGGATGGAAAGAAATATTTAAGAAGGTAATAAACACATTAATCTGTCACTGAAACATTGAATTTTGACTGTTCACATTTGGTATATGCTGGAAGGCAAGTCTCAAAGACATGCAGATGGTAAAGAGCTGAAAACCAAAACAAATTACATCATGATAACAACTTTTCTGTTAGTAAGAGCAGCAAAAAATTTTTTTTGCTTGCTCTTGCTTTCTCAAAGAGCAACACTGTGATACTAATGGTTTGGCATCAAAGAAAAAAGTAAACTGAATAAATGTGAGACTTTTCAGAATGAACCATACAAATAATACAGTTACTTCTTGAAGTACACTTTGTATTTCATATATAAAAGAAGAAAAAAAATCCATACACTGTATTTTAAAAGCATTTTCCTTGCCTTCAATGCACATATTACATTTTAAGAATTGAAGGAAAATAAGTTTTACCTGCAAATGTATACAAATATATACTCAGAATGAATATTTCAGCCATCCTCCTAGGTATACCAAAGAAGAGCATCTGATGGTCTTGCTTGCCCCAGAAGTAATAAATCTTCCTGGACATGGATAACTCATAAAAGGTTTGAACAGAAAGATTCATTAAATAACCTTGTGAGGGGAAAAGAAGAACAGTGCCATTAAAGCTACACTTTTAACATGCGAGAAAGCACTTCCCTTCTCCCTTGTATTTTGCAGTCTGGTTGTCTGTACTTTGTGATTACTGAGACTCTCAGTTATTGGGGAAACTTCAGCTGTGGCCCCTACAAGCCCAAGCTTTTTCTTCCATTATGGCAACACTGTCATAGCACATGCAAAGTGCCCAGACCCATCCTTTGGGAAGTACATTAACTCAGGGTAGAGTATTGTTGAGATGCACCACCACATCAGTCATGCACAAAGGGTGCACTCCACTAAATGGAAACTGCATCACCAAAAATGTTACCTGATGGCACAATGCTATCACAGAAAGCATCAACAAACCAGCATAAATGCAGAGGTGATCACTACCTCCTGCTAACATGGGGGCAAAGTTTAGGACATTATTCTCAATGACTAATGTGCAGGACTTTGTACCCTTCTGGATTTGACATCTCTAGTAAACATGCTATAAAAGAAAATTCATTTAAGGTAGGCTGACATGACAAATACACACCCAAACTAAGCGTGGGCAAAATTTGGAGTCCTGATTTCCCTAAGGTACAGCTAGATTTGCAAACCTGGAGTTGTAGGCAGCAAGTCTCAGGTCGATTTTTCCTAATCATGCCTTGCAGATACCAATTCATTAGTCATTATTATTGAAGCAGTAGCAGAAACAAGCAATACCTATCCTGACAAAATATCACAAGAATTAAAGAAATCAAAAGCCAATGGCAAATTTCAAGAAGTAATAAAAACAGGTTATAGAAATGAATAAAATATGAACCAAGTAAAAGTGACAGGGCAACAAGCACTTCCCAAAGCTCACCATTCAGGAGGTCTGTACTATAAACACGCATCAGGGATTAATTTGTGACTCCTGTTTTGACTAGAAAGCCTTTTATACAAATTGCATTTCACCTCAGAACCAGTCAAGATGTTATGCAAGTGATTGTCTGCATCTGTCTTTGGGGATGCATTGACCTAGTTAACTATCTAATGCTATTTTTGTCAATTGCCTCTGAAGTTTTTTTCTTTCTGTTGTTTAGTATTAATTTTTAAAGAGACTGCAAGAGTGTTACTGTGTCTTTGCATTGAAGCTCAGCTGACACACAGCACAGCAACAGGCTCAACTGATGGTGCTGGGTTTCTAAAACACTTGGGAACAGTATTACAGTACCCTAAGCTTGCAAAAGAATACATGTCAAAGCACCAGCTTCAAATGCAACAGTAAAGCCAGCTGAGGCAGATGTCTGAGGCAGCTCCTGTCCCACACCATCTGGTTGTTTCAGATTTGTGTGAGACCTACAGACCATGGAGAAATCCACTCCACAGCATCTAGGATCTGACCCCAACATCAAGACAATTTGTTGTAGTTTCATCTGCCCAGAGATTACCCAAACTAACCTCCAAACAAGGACATACAAGAGCATGTCATCCGGAATGAAGTGGGACTCTATTCAAAAACCATAGAATAACAGCCTGAACACTGCTTAGTTTAGCAGCACCTACTTGGGTACATTTGGCAGAAGCCTCAGTATGAAGCCAGCTTTATCAACATCCACGCTTGGAGCTTCTGAAAAGCTTCCACCCACGGCTGGCACACACCCACTGCCCTCCCCTCAAAGTGCACACAGCATGCTCATGCACTTCAGCTTCAAAGTTTGAGGATGGTCTAGTATTGCCAGGGGCATTTGTGGGAATCCCGTCACAAGCTTCAGGCAACCCTAAAGAAACTTCCTTTGTAAAGTGGAATTAGTAGAACTTCATCACATGAAGGATTTTGAAAATACAGTTGTTCAGAAATCACAAGAAGCATAATTTTTATACAGAGGCATTTCCTAATCATATTGTGAAACAACAAATACTTTTCCTGAAACAGACTGAAGAACTTTGTTAACAAGAGACAAATCCTACAAAAAAAAGTGTTCAAAAAACTCAAATTAGTTGCTGCAAACTTTTGGAAAACTTAGTTATTACTCTAAAATATCTAACCAGACTAAATGAATAAGAACACCTGAAATGATTAAAAAAACCCCTCAGATTAAAAAAAAAAATAGTTATAGAATTGAACATATTCCATACTGGAATTAATCTATGGCTAGCACTTAAATACATGTCATGTGGTAAAATGCCATACATGCTCTAGTTCTACTCTTTCCTAAACACTTGCTGTTGACTCCTGCTAAATCAAGACACAGTTAATGGGAGTACAGAAGCAAACATATGAGCAAAATTACAGACAATTTAATGCTTTAATTTCCATTAAAATGTGAACATTTCATTTCTGCATATCCTGCTCCATTACTGCTGAAAGCTCTTTTCATGCTACCAACACATACGTTTTAATTAAAAAAACCCAAATGTGCAACTATCTTCCTGTAGTCACTTGAGTCCCTTCATCATCTGTAGTAAATGAGACAAGAATAGTCATCTAGCAGCACATTTATTGGCACTAGAAGATGCCATGTAACAGTAATAGTAAAAGCTGTAGGCACATTCCATAGGTGACACCTCCAGTATGTGAACTACAGTGTGTCTCAGAAATGTGCTAAAGTCACAGGACTTGATATGTTGAGCTTGTTATTCTCAATTCTACCAGAAATTAAGTCACACTGCCTCAACTATTTATCCTGTAAAATAGCAAGCTGATCTTGATCTCTCATGAATGATGGTAAGAACCACTACCTACAGGTTATCCAAGGGAAGAGTTATAGGAGGAACTGAAGCCTTTATTTCCAACTCATCATATACACCCCCTGTCCAAACCACTCCAAATGGAAGAAAATAGGAGAAAGCGGTTTGCTTGAGATACTAAGGAGTTTGGTTCCATGCTGTGCTTCCCAACAGTTCACCATCACAGTGCAATTTCTAGAGTTCAACAAGAAATGCTTTTTTTAAGAAGAGAAGAAAGGGTAAAATCTTCTTGTTTTAAGGCTCACCAGTAGCTCACAATTACAGGCTATTTTACCGAACACAAAAACTTGGCTGATGCATTATCACAGTAGTGGTGCAGTTACTGTAGTAATAGATGTTCTTACACATTGTTACTAATATAACATAGGAAAATATACAGAGCCCTTACAGGCTACATCAAACAAACATTCTCTCTTCTCACTACACAGAAAAATGAATCACTGAAAAAAAATTCACACAGACACTCCCTAAAGGAGAACAAGAGTCTGTACTTCATGTAATTAAATCTTTTAAGTAAGCCACTAGCAATTTTTTTCTCCCAAATGAACAAATTAATTTAAAACCTTCCTGAATGAATTTAAATGTCAAATCCAACTTTATTCTACAGGTAAAGTTTAGCTACAATGCATTAGTACAATTCAGGCCCTAAAGGCATCTTCTATTATAAAAGTTTATATGTCATTCAAGGTTTATATTCTCAATGGAACTCAAGTTGCAGATAACATTTTTCCCTTTGCAGCTACTTCAACTATTAAGCTGCTACAAAAAAAAAAACTTGAAAAGAACTACTGTGCTTATCACCATGGCAATAAAATACTACACTTTTTCATATGATATACAGGACTTGCACAAAATTGATGAGTAGTTATCTATTGTTATGTCTTGCAGCTAGAACTCACAATTTTTTTCTAATATAACACTAATATCTCAATATCATTATTACAAAATATAAGCAAAAATTGCTTCTAAGACTGATTTCAGCATAAAATGGTATTCAAATTTGCAAAATATTTAAAACTTAGAGGGAAAGTCTTATCACCTAAATTCATACATATAAGAAGTACCAGAGGAGGAAAAGAAGACTTTGAAATTATCCAAGTCATGATAAAAGAAATCTGTTTTGAAACCACTGAGATAAAATTGAGCACTTTTATTCAGATTCATTAGGCTCCAAAATACATGTAGGGAAAAAGTATATAGAGGTTTTGCAGGTTAACTTTTCTGTACTGAAGTTAGGGAGGAAAAGAACAGAAGTTTTTCATCAGGGCAGAAGAGTGCAAGCTTACTAAATCTACATTAAAAAAAAAATCCTCTCAGTTGAATTTGAAAACCAGTTTCAGCTGATAAGAAAAAAAAAATATTAGATCTTATTTTAAAATACTTTTGTGACAACATGTCTCTTAACATATCCATTATAAATTGCAGTCTAGTAAGATGCATCTACATCCATGACAGACCCATGAAGGTTTTCAGAATTAATGTTTTTAATGCATCTGCCTGCATCTGAACAGAGAATATCTTGGCCTCCATCAGCCACATTTGGGAGGAGTTGTCAAAATCAGAGCTATACAGACCAGATGATATTTTGTGTTTTAAGCCAGGCTCTCACAGCACAACAGACCTGGCTGCAGACAGTAGGGGATGTTTCCTGGATCAGAAGAGAACACTAAACTGCATGATAACATCTCATATTTGTCAAATACAATTTGCCTTAAAATAACTAAATAACAAAAAAATTAATTCTATCTCCTCTGTAATGCTGCTAGGTTTCACTACAGTTGCCTGAAAATATAGAATAAATGAAGCTACATTTAAAAATGCATCTATTTATTTCCAGGATTTACATCTAATACTGCATGTCAACCTATTATCATGATGCAGCCTTGGAGTACATACATTATTTCTGTACATACATTATTTTTAGGCTTACAAAACCATTCATCAACCATAATTCAGTGCATTTATTCACAGATTTATCATAATTTTCTGCATTTAGTCACAGATTTATATACTATAAAACTGGCTGATTTTCTGTGAAAAGCATTCAATACCAACGGTATCTTTGGCTCCCAGCAGCTCAGATACCCAAAGCCCTTTCCTTAGGTCTTGACTGCTCCTGCTGGATAGGAACTGGAGCACAAATCCATCATCCCAGTATCACAGGCAGCGATCAGGTGGCACAAACCTTTTCAAGATACTTCATCTATTGTATTTGAATAGTTAAAGTATTTGAATTATCAAGGACAGCCACATGAGCACCCACTGTGATGAGGGAAATCAGTGTGTACCTCATAGATAATACCAGAACCCCTGCAAATTTAGGTTGATGATTTCACACAAAATATTCTCAGGCTGTAACTTTAAGAAAATCTTGCCCGTTGCTGCAGAAGAAGACTTTATGAAATCTGACATTATATCAACTGAAAGATCCACTTTCAACCTTGAACTAGTACCACATGTTCCCATCCTACTAAATGAATTGGAGTTCCTGTAAAGTTCTGTCAGGCTATGGCACAAAAAATCAAAATGTGTGAGTGACGAACAAGATACCACTTGTTTTTTATGTAAGCACACTATGCTCTAATAATAAGACATTTTGGCTGCAAAATATAATCTTCAATACAGAATTAGGCTGCCCATACTCCCTTCTTAAAATGACAAAATTCCACAGATATTGAATCTTGAGTCCTCTGTAGTCTAGCCTATGGATTTGGGGAAGATTTGGAGCACAAAAGAAGCAAACAGCTTGCATGATATATGTATGAAAGATAGGGAAGGATGATTAATTTGAGGCGACTCACTCATGAATAGGTGGTATTTGGGTATTCTATAATGGATTGCTCTAATAATGTGCTTCGATGGATGTGGAGCTCTGAATATTCTAATCTAGAATGAAATGGTGTCTCCATTGTTATCCTGAATTCTAATTAGAGTAGGATAAACACTTCTCATTATAGTCTACCCTATTTATTTGCAACCTGCTATCCCCAACCCACCCCATCAATTTCATGTTCCTTGGTAAATACTGCTTTAATTTATCTTCTGATAAAAGACTCTCACGTCTCTTGTCTCTTGAGTACTCCTACTAATAATAAATAATCACCACTTCACAAGCACTAAAAATTTAAAGTCTTGACAAATTATGAAAGACAAAGGTAGTATCACCATTTAAATCTATTTAATAAAATCTACTTGATAAAATATTTGCATATATGCAGATTTTATATATATCTTTGCTACACACAGTGGAAAAAAGGAAAAATTAAACGAGGGAACAATATATATATCAGAAAGAGCTTACAATTCAGAAATTTTTAAAATAAAGTATGGGGCAATATAGAAGAATTTTTCTTCAATAAAAATCTTGGATTTTTTTGGCTCTGAAATGTACTATTCTGCAACTGCCACCACCTTTATTTTAGACCAGCAACAGTCAGAACCACCTACATTTTAAATTTGCTTTTATTGCCATAGAAACGCATATTTGCTTTAACTAAAAAGGAAGTCTTCTGGCTCAATGATCTACTTTGTATATCATACTCTACAGAAGACATAATTTATTCATTTACACATCAATACTTGCATACTTTTATCATAAGCTACATCCACCTCAGCTATTGTGAAAAATCACATGTGTTAGATAAGATAGTTATAGAACATTTATATTAAAATTAATTACTTCAATCTACTCCACATAAACTCAAAAGGACAGGATTACTTTAAAATTATTTATGTTCTTAAATCAATCCAATTTCAAGTATACATTTGCTGACTAATTTCAATAGTAATGTAGTGCTCAGAGCAGTCATGCACCATTTCATTAAATAATTGTAATTAAACCTGTGTTCAATTAGAGATAGGAAACAGGTCAAAACACATAGAAGAAAATGGTATTTTTGTTCTCTTTAAAGCCACTGACACTAAATAGAATGTGCATCAAAAAATTAAAGACATTCAGTGTTAATAAAAACCCAAATATATTCATGCAGTTTTAGTACTAAAAGCAAGATCTAAACTATTTCTGTAAAGTACTAAAGTGCTGTTCTACAAGACAAAGAAGTTCCTGCAGTCCTCAGAGCCCCCAACTCACACGGGTTTGGGACAGACACCCCATGACCAGCACTGGGTTCCCACCAGCCCACCAACAGAACAAGGCTAATGTGTGTTACAGCAAGGATGCTTTGTAACCCACTACAATAAAATGTGAAATGGGAAAGCCAGCCATTTCACCAGGAAGACAGAGTAAATGTGCAGCATGTTCAAATAAATGTATTTAAGCTGTTACATGCAATACAGCAACTTGAGCTCTCGGAAATTCTTAGCAATTCTACAATCTCCTTGCAAGAAAAGTGGAGAAAAATAACAGCATGTTAGGTTTCCTAACACTAAATTTTGGCCTGAAGTCCACTCTCTAAGGTAGGAATCAAATATTCACTAGGTGTGGCTGGGGAAAGGAAAACAAAAATCAAGTTTCCCCAACATTAAGGTACAGAACAATTCTAAGTATAATTAACAATATTGGAGAAAAAAAATAAATTCATAAATCACCACAGTTGCAGTGCAGGATAACTTACTTTGATTAGATAACAATATTTTCCATATGACTTTTAGTAAATATTTGAATAGCCATAGATATTAAATTATACTGCCTTACAAAACATTATTTCTTCTTAAACAGAAATACTCAACAAAAAAATGTTCAAAACCATCATTATTCATAAATTCAATATTTACCTCTGACTATTCTAACTATTCAAAGGAAAAAAAACATACACAAACTGACCACTTCAGGAATAGTGGAGTGATCCTTTCCTCAAAGGAGACGATTCCTTTTCAAAGGAAAAAGACATTTAACAGAATAATGGTTTCCTGAGGGGGGAAAAAGTGCTAGAAAAACCCCAGTGGTTTTTGGTGAAGGAATTGCTGATAGTACAGGTGGGATTTTTGTTGAGGAAAAGTTGGTTTGTTTCTTTTTCAGGAAAAAAAAAACCTGAAAACAGAGGTGGAGAAGGACCGGTCATACCAATTCTTTTAAAATTTTATTTAAATGTTTTCTCAATTGTTAACTGAGCTAATCAGAGCTTTGTTTGTGCAGGTATTTCTCGAATGATTGAAAATAATGTTAAATATTAGTGAAAGCCATGATTTCCAAAGAATTCATAGTAAAAATGGCAAGAAGAAAGTCTAAATTAATTAGAAAAATTATTCATTGTGAATTATCCATGCAGCATTTGTTATCTTGTGCGCACACACGCACGCCTCAACCACATAAATCCTCTCAAATCTAGATGGACATTTTCCAGGAGACTTGCAGTATTTTAGAATAGAAAATAGTGTAAAAAATTCCTAGAAAATACTTCATTTATAGAAACACGCCCAAAAAAGAGTAAGGCCCCAGACACACTCACTCAGATGATAAAAGGAAGAGGTTTTGCTCACCCTTCTTTTTCTGGAGTGAAATAACACAAAGTGAAAGCTCTTTCCTAGGAACTTGGCTTAACAGCAAGGCTTGCATACTACAGTTGTTGAGCATCAGAATGGCTCAGGGGATACTACTAAAAAAACCTCAAACAACTAATACATGACCAAAAAGGAAATGGCCAAGTTTTTCATGGCAAAAAAATATGAATAAAACACAATTCTGAACCAGTTCACCATTTGTAAAATCTACAGTCAAACAGAATTAATGTAAATAAATAATCCGTTTCTTATCTCCTAGATGAAAGCACTAGGCCTAAATACATATTCTAGTAAATAGCCAACATGGAAGTACCATACAATTTTTAAATTTTTTTCCAAAAGAAGAATCCCTACAACTTGCTTTCTTAACATGAGGAAAGCTCAAGAACATTTGTGTAAAGGAGCACAAGTAGTTTGGAAATCACAGCAGCCACACACACGGTGACAAACAACATTAAAGCTTTTGTTTAGTTTTTTTTTCAAATCTGTCTTCAATCAAAGAAAACACAATCCACATATGGCAGCATGCCAATTATGGTAAATGTCACATTGGTTGAAAAGATTTACCAAAATGTTCAGTGCATGAATACTTCAGATAACTATCAGGCAGTGTACAAGGACAGCTGCTTATTCTGAACCAAACTCTTAAGGTTCACTAGAAAAAGAAAGTGTCAGGAAAGCAGGAGAGAGGAAAAAAAAAATCAATGCTGTTATTTTAGAAGAAAAAGGAAAAGATGAGAACGAACAAAAAATCAGACAGACAATACCTTGGTGAAATTATCCAGAAAGAACAAAGCTTTATTATACTGAAGGAGCAGAACATGGCCTTATGCAAAAGAAGTAAGTGCAAACACTGCTTATAACCCCTTTTCCTCTCTATGGTTTCTTCCTATTAACAAAACACTTCAATTTAAACAGGCTGTGTAAACACTGTTCACCTGACTGCTGAATCAAAGAAAAACTACTGCTGTTGCAGAATCATTAACACCTGCTAGGTGGACCAAGCCCCGCCCTTGTGCAAAGCTGCCATATAAAAGGCTGCAGAGAAGAGTCAGCCCTGCACTCATGTGGGTCGTATAACACTGCAAAATGATTTTTTTTTAAAAAAAAATTAATTTTAATGATTGTACCGAAAAGGCTGAAGTGGGACCACTAGACAAAGACTGTCCAGATACCCGTCTACAGCATTTACATACAAATATTTTTATTAAAATCCTTAAATCTATTTTAGAGTTTCTTCACAAGGTCTGAGAACAAATAAGCATCAAGATTATCTCAATTTTGCCACAGAACCTGCTCAAAGAGCTAGCTCAAAGAACCATCATACTAAGACTAGCAGTGTTAAAAATATTCCTCAGCAGTCTATTAAAAAATTTCCTCCTGTAGCCATTAACATTTTCACACAGCATTGTAGATTTTGTCTGAATCTGTTGCATGTGAAAAGGAGGCTCAAGCAGGAGCATTCGCCTTAGAATTGTGTATTCAGTGCAGGTGCTGGATTCGGTAGAGAAATTATGAAGAACCAGGCCTTTTTTTTTCTCCTTTTCTAATTAACTAAGCTCTTGAATACCATTAGCAGCTCTAGAGGCACCATAATTCTATTACTTCTTAATAAAGATATACATAAATAGAAAAAGTCGATCTACGATTTCAGATGAGAAACAAGTATATCAGTGTAACCATGCCAGAAAGAAAACAAGTCCCAAAACACAAATGTGCTGTGAAGGCAGTGTGTGCCCACCTCTCCTACAGGAGTACACAGGAAATTCAAAACCATTGTTTCCCATTTCTAACACAACCAAGCGACCACACAGCTCACACCCAAGCTGCCCTCCAGCACACTGGCAGACACTTTTTAATTTTTTTCTTTAGTATTACTCATGTTATATGCATTAACTTTTCTTTTCACTGAACATTCTTTTCACCAAGAACATTCCCCTCCAAGCCCATCAAGTTCAGTTTTGCAGGAATCTTTTGTCCAGCTTTCCCAAAATCTCATCACACACCACACTATTTTGGGGGTTTTCCCCTGACTGAGAAGGCACTACTGTCAATGTAATCAATGTTGTTTCAAGTTTATGCTATTATACAGAAGAGTTTTGATAACAGGCCAAGTAATACAACTAAGCACTACTTCTAGAAAATCCAAGAAATGTGTCTAGCTTATCACTTTCCAGTACTGAATTAAGCTCTGAGAAGACATGGAAACTGGAGCCAGAAGCCATTAGCTTCTAGCAACTCATCCACAACAAGTCAGTTGGAATAACTTCTTTAAGTCCAAAAAACAAGCAAGCTTTGCATTAAAAGAAATAGATTGTTCTCTATAAATTTAACTTTCTGTAGCTATCCCTAAGAGACAATAAACATGAAGCAGAGATAATTATAACACTTGAGAGCCAGCCAAAAATGTCTAATTTTGGCTGTTCATTTTAGGAAAGAAAAGTAAACTATTCCATTTTAAATTGTCCAAGGGGCAGGGGGAGGAAGCATAGGGGTGATTGTTTTTGTAGCACAAGTTACAAATTCCTATTCCCTTGGACTTGACTGAAACACACTATCCTTATTCACAGCCTCTTTAGACAGTTTTTGGTTTAGAAGAACCACTTTCTCTGATAAAAGGATGTTAATTAGTAGTCTTATTCTTTCAGCATTTTTACACTCTGAAACTTATTTTTTCACAACACAGATACCTGCTCCTAAACAAAGCATGGGGAGCAGCTGAATGTTCAGTGATGCATCCCAATACTGTTTCCAGACATGCAGTCCCACAATCAAGCTTAGAAGAGCAGTAGTTCCAAACCATACAAACATCAGCAAATTCAGATTCTATCTGTGAATAATGTCATCTGGCTTAAAGAAAACTCATGCACAAATCTACTGTTGAACTGATAAGGGGTGAAGTATTTTTAATTTTTTTTTTCCCAGTCTTCTAGCTTGAATTTTCTGTAGGCTTCAGAAGCTGTGACCTAATAAGATGCTTATTAACGCTGTCAATAAAAAGCTAAGTGTACTTCCAGAAATTTCATCGTGGATCTAAAGTGTGACAAAGAAACAAAACTAAACCTGAAAGTGTCCTGCCTTTCAGTGCTTCCCTATACCTAGAGAAGTTTTACCAAATTTTACTTTTCCTGCCCTTTAGGACTACCGTACATGGAATCTGTCTGGAATTCAGGCAAAGCAGAGCTTATTCCAAAACACACAACTGATCTGTGATTTTCAGACTGGCCATTAACCACCATTTCCAGATGAATATTCACTTTAGGCCAGTACATTGAAAATCGAGGTGAAAGATTAAGAGATTGGTTTTGGTTATAAGCCAGTGAAGCAAGGCTAACTTGAAACACCCTGCCAGGTAAGCACACTAACAGCAAGATTCTTAAAGTATAAGCAGAGCTCTAAGATACCAACAACAACCTATTATTTTTAAAATATAGCAATCACGTTTTTGTACATGGCAAAAAACAACATTTTTTTTAATAAATTACATGTCTCGAAGATCGTATTTACAAGAACAAGTTACCTATTTAAAAGACTTTAAGGATGAAAGGGAACCAAAAAATCTTATCTCTCTCTATCAATTGTTTCATACAGTAATTCATACTTTCAATATTCATTGCCAAGTTGTGTAGAACGTTTTTTTCTTGTTATCTGATTGTACACTGAATATAGTTTGCATACTTTCTCAAGATCAAATGTCTCCATGATCTATTTGCCTGCATTGTATGAATTTTAATTATCCAGGAGTCCTTTTTTTTTATGGTTTCAACTCCAAACAAATCCCAATGGAGACATATACAGAAAGAATTTTTGCTCTCAAGGGAACAAAGTAATACTTCTATATATAAAATGGTTAAAGCACAAGAATGAAATCAAGACATTCCAGTCAGGTACCTCTTGCGTCAGCCAAGTGTCCTAAAGGACCTAAAAACCTAAAGGCAAAACCCACTTGGAACTGACACTAGCATTTGGTTTGTCAGAAGCAAGAATTTCAGGCAGACATGACTACCACCCACATTGTATCTGGGGACTTCTTCAACAAATCCTGAACCCAAAACCTTTGTTTCCTCTTGTCCCAAAGTCTTCCATCTAATTTCATGGTTACACATAAGAAAAGCCACTGATTATCATAAAAGAAGAATTAACTGCAAAGGATTTTAGTGCCTGGAAGTGGAATTATTCAGAGATCTGCACAGTCCTACCAGAGCATCACAGTATTGCCACATTTCATTAAATAAGATTCCAGCTGATGTCCAATAATAATAAGCATGACTATCTCTTTGTGAGCATCAAGCATGTCAGGCAATGGCCTTGGGATAAAAAGAACTCCCAGAAGCAAGAGGAGAATTATGAATAAGAATGAAAACACTGCAAGCTTCTAAGTATCTCCGTGGAAAGACACATATCAAATACTTCCAGCCAAAGCCAAAGCCAGGAATACTAAAAAGTTAAAATATTACTTAAGAAGAAAAGGTGCAAGAAATAGAAATACTTGAACCCAGAAAGACTGAGAGTCCAGATCTCCTGCCTCATAATATCATATTTTAGCTCTCAGTGGATAAATGGATAAAATTACAAGCTGAAACCTAACAGCAATGAGGTGGTTTTACCTTTCTGTCATAACGTATTTATCTCCAACAGGGAAATACAAAACATTAAAAAGGAGACTGACTCACTGCTGAAATAGGAAATACAGAAAAAAAAGTTGAGTCAAGCCTGCAAGACTGAAAGAGTGACACTTTCTTGGTGTCACAAAAAAAGCTCAGCTATTACAAAAGTGCCTTAAAATCATGAAACACAAGAAAATGTCTAATCTAGAAGCAGTGCCCATTACATAATATTCTGGTACAGACACAGAATGGAAGATTAAACAATATTACATTGTAATGATCGATTTTATAAATGTCTCACTGAATTTCACAGAAGAAGCATGGTTCTATGCACTGCTGAGCCCCAGTAGTTCTACATGGCAAAATCAGTAAGCGTAACATGAGCAAAGAAGACATCCTCATGAGCAGAAGCTGACACACCTACGTGGATAACAACAGATAACAAAAGGCAAATGTCCACATGCAGAACAGATAAGGTCAAGAATCTCAACCCTAATTCACAGGTTAGAGAAACGTGCAATAAATAAGGCTGCTCTCCTAATTACAATTCACAGTTACACATCCTTCATCTACACAAAAATAAATGTCTAGTCTTAATGCAAATGATGTTCATTTCATCAAGATGCTAAGTTAGTACCCAAACACAACACTTCTGATTTTGTGTGAAATACCATCCATGCATCCTGGCACATCACAGCTAAGTACAGCTACATGCTGGGGTGTGAGGAAGAGCCATGCAGTTTGCAGACATTTCTCACCCAGAAAGATAGTACAAACTAATATTTTTCTCCAATTTGAACATTGCAGTACTGTCCAGCATATGGAAAACTAACAATGTATTTAAAATGTCTCAACTGGATGCTATAATGATTTATTTCCAGTCAGAAGTGACTACTACACTGGCAGCCAGTAAAACTTTTGCAAAAGGTCTGCTAGACAGCTTTATTTTTATGCACAAACCACCACATTCACATCAAGTTCACTCCAAAATGCTTGCTCTAGAACTAACATTACAAATCCCACACTTCACTTTGCTTAAGAGCACAAGCTAATTCATCTATACCCATGGCCTGACGTATTTGGTGGCCTTCTACGATGGGGTTACAGCAGTGGTAGAGAAGGGAAGGGCAATAAATATCCACTAAAACTCTTGTAAAGCATTTGACATTGTTCTGCATGATACCCTTATCCAAACCTGGATAGACAAAACCTGGATATCCAAATCTGGAGAGACATGGATTTGATGGATGGACCACTCAGTGGATAAAAAATTGTCTGGCTGGTGATACTCAAAGACTTGCAGTCAACAGCTCAATGTCCAGATGAAGAGAAGGGACAAGTGAATTCCTCACAAGTCAGTATAGTGACAGCTTTGACAGTGACATGGACAGCAGGATCAAGTGCACCCTCAGCAAGTCTGCCAACACCACCAAGCTGTGTGGTGCAGTTGACATGCTGGAGAAAGGGGATAACATCCAGAGGGATCCTGACAGGTGGGGTGTGTGAGAACCTCATGAAGTTCAACAAGGCCAAGCGCAAGGAGCTGCAGCAGGATCACAGCAATCTCAAGCACAAAGATAGAGTGAAGAATGGATTTAAAGCAGCCCTGAGGAGAAGAACTTGAGGATGCTGACAAACAAAAAGCTGGACATGAACAAACAGTGTCTAACAGCAGCCCAGAAAGCCAACCACATCTTAGGCAGCATCAGAGATGTGACCAGCAGGTCAAGGGAAGTGATTCTTCCCCTCTGTTCTGCTGTCATGAGACCCCACCTGGAGTACTGCAGCCAGCTCTGGGGCTCCCAGGATAAAACAGATGTGGATCTATAATGAATCCAGAGAATAAGTTGACCACACAGCTGGTGCACCTCTCCAACAAACAGACTGAGAGAACTGGGGCTGTTCAGCCTGGAGAAGGGAAGGCTCTGGAGAGCTCTTAGAGCAGCCTTCCAGTATATAGGGGGCACTTACCAGAAGGCTGGAGAGGGACTTTTTAAGAGGGCATGCAGGGACAGGATGGGGGGAATGGCCTTAAATGAAGGAGTGTACATTTAGATTAGAAACTAAGAGGAAATTCTTTACTGTGGGGGTATTCAGGCGCTGGATCAGGCTGTCCAGAGAAGTAGATTTCCCATCCCTGAGGGTGCTCAAGACCAGGTTGCATGAGGCTCAGAGTAGAAGGTTTCCTTCCTTAGGCAGGGGGATTGGAATTAGATGATCTTTAAGGTCCTTTCCAGCCCTAACCATTCCATGGTTCTTTGATTCTGCAATTAAGCGTTTGTGCCAGAGCTTACCTGCATTGCAATGATTTGATTGCCTATTTTTAACTAAGGTGCACTACAGAACCTCTGCCTTAACTGTACTAAAAACTACAATTCAGCAGCAGTGTGAGTCAGACTTGTTTTGCTAGGAAAAGTTGTGCCAGAATGCTTTCCCAGCAACATCTTTGATCTTCCTCTCAACTGCAAACCCCTTCTGACCATTCTCTCCCTTTTCTCTCCAAGAGCCTTCAGAACCTAAGCCAAACACTGGGGAATCTGTGAGTCTACAGCATATTTGAGAAGGAAGGCCACTCTGCACCTATAAACTACTCTTTGCTCAACTCTTGGGAAACACTCTTTTTCTAAAATCTTCCTCATTCCAGTTTTCCTATCAACAGCCTGTTTTTGCACCACAGTATCTGAGAGATGATGTTAAGAGACGATGACCAAGATTTGGCTTGTCTAGGAATGTTGCTGCAGAACACAATGCCCTCCCCTCCACCTCTCAAAATGCAAGGTTACAGCACCAGCAGTCACACTGCAAGTATGTAACAGAGCACGCAAAAGCAGTACCCACGACTGCCAGAAAAAATGCCATTTGCATAACTAGTCATGAGGAAAGTATTTGTCAAAAAGATACATTATTTTCCAGATGCCAATCTCAAAATGCTAAAATATAAGCTGCTTAGCAGTATCAGCAGCACTGATTTGATTGAATGTATTGGAAAGGATACAGAAATGTGAATTATTTGCTGAACAGGTATCCCAAAACTGTATAGAAGGCTTTTGAAGCAGAAGTTTGCTGCTGAAGGCATTTTTTTGTCATTTTGAAGACAGAGGCTGCTTGATGACCATGTGAAAAATGCAATTAAGTTCTCTAGTTTTATGACACACATTTAAACCAAATTTTAAAATTACTTAAAGAATACAGATGAAGTTTCCCTGTGATTCACTCCTCCATGAGGAGAACAGCTGATGAAACAGTTACAAAAGGCATTTTAGTTCTTTAGTGTGGGACTGGAGAATGTGTTATGGCTACACTGTGTTACTCCCTTTCAGAGGAGTCAAACACAGCTTTAGTTTCATTTTAGAAAGTGAAGCCCTAAGGAACCGGCAGATGCTTGTTTATCAGTCAATGAAAAAGAACATCTGTCCTTTTTCAAGAAAGAAAAAGATAGGAAAGGAAAAGGCACTTTTACCTAAAAGTAAGCCAGATGATTTTCAATCTGCAAAGTCATCTTTCCTTGATTGTCATGTACACACACTGTCAGTTCAGGTTTATTAAAGTTTTTTGTGAAACTGGAATGCAGTTCAAAATGTCTGATAGGAATTACAGTCATCTGTCATTGCTATTAACTACAACTCTAAAACACTGTCTGCCACAAGTAGGAGACATTAATAAAAAAAAAGTTTTACATTAATACAGATTTTAAAAAACCAAACAAAAGAATGAAAAAAAACAACCCACAACTAATATATCCATAACAAAATAAAATGCAATATCTTTGCAGATGCACACATTTAAGTTGTCAATACCTAAAAACCTGCCAAAGAAACCATGAACAGAAAATCACTTTTTCACTACACAAGCAAAATTCAATACCTGGGATCCAGACAACTCCTCAAGAAATGAAAGTAATTACAATTTAACACCACCTGTAAATACCAACTGTAAGTCACAGAAAGGTAACAAAAGTAATGTATGTCTTAATGCTGACATACAACGTATCTATAACAATTAAGATCTTGAATTAAATGAGTTAAGTACAATAATAATCAAAATCAGAAGTGACCATAGCTGTCCAATGCCTGTCTGCTAAGCATTTATAATAAATGGGACAGCATATACAGGTAACTACCCTCATTTTTATAATGCTCTTGGGCAACACAACTGAAGCTGTAGATTACCTGGGAGCAAAACACTGATGGTAAGCAAGCACTCTCCTAGGAATGTGATCGATTTAACTAAACTCCAGGAACACTAAGTTTTTGGGGAAGTGTGTGGGGGGAAACCAAAAGATCTGCATAACCCTGACAACAATCTCATTGATTGTCAACCCAACTAGTGTCTCAGTCCAAGTTAAAAATATACAAAGGACTGATTTAACGATGAGTCAGTCCTACTGCACCTACAACACCACATTTGATTCACAACTGTCAAAAAGCATCATGACAAAAGATTTAAGAGTGACAAGCAAGGTCATACCCTATAGCCCAGTGATGGAAAACAAGGGACTGAGTAGACTAAATGCCTGTTCCTTTTATTTCTACAAAGTGTTATACTTTAGTACTAGACATTAAGTGGTTTTCCACAGAAGTGGAAATAGCTCAATCCCTAGTTGGAATGAAGATGCTAAGCACAGGAGTCTTAAGCTCAAGATGTTCTGTGAATATCCACTTCATCTTTTTAACAAATTAGTTTTAATGAACTTCATTTCCCAACCCCAAAAAACTGGGGAAAAAAGGCATCCAAAACCTCAAAAACTGAATGTGAGGGAAAAAAAACAGTCCTGCTTCACACTATTGATGAATATTTTGAAAATCCTTTAACTATATGTCAAATAACTTCTTCCAGACACATAACTATTTATTGTAAGGTTCAAAGACAAGCTCAATAAGGCAGTGAGAATAGGTATTATCAGATGCTGAATCTCAATTTACACAGATGTAAAGTGACTTCCACTTTTCTTTCCACCAGCTCTGAGAAGCTATAGTATTTTCCTATCAAGAACCCTTAAAAGGCTAACTTAACATTCCCAGGTCAACACTTCCAGCAGAAAGCAAAGAAAAAATATGCAGAGTACAGAAAGTCAATCAAATGGTAATCTGGTTTTATAAGTACACACATGAACATAAGGTTCTGAGCAAATATGACAAAGTTTCAAATGAGAGAAAAAATTATTTTACTTAGGTGCCTTTTTCTCTTGAGGACAAATCAAAAGGACTTTCAGAAGTTGCTTTTACAGAAAAAGAATCTCTGCATTACAGGCCTCATTTTGTACATCTTTCCAAAGGCTTCTTGCCTAGAATGCACTTTGCTGGGAAGGGGCCTCTGGATAATTGAGGCATGTACAATGCCTTCTGATCTCTCTCGTGTCTGTTTGGCCTTTTCCACTGAAGAAAGAAACCAAAGTTTATTTTATTTCCACACTTTGAAACATGCATTCTTACACTGATCAATTTTCTAAAATCAATTCTCACATAAGTGTAGGTGGTATAAACTTAGAATCCTACACAACTTTACTCTTCCCTCACTTAAAAAATCAGAACCTAATTTGAAAGTGCAGGGTCAGAGAAATATTTTCATTTTTGAAGCTACCAGTACATGAAATACTTCAAAACAAAAAATACAGCAAAACAGACAAGAAAAAGCAAAGCATCAAGTTCCCACAGGCTACAACTTCAACATTTCTTCTGATTTTTATCTCCTCATTGATAGACAGAGTGGCCAACAAGTATTCAGCATACCTGCTCCAACTTCTTTTTCTTCTTCTTCAATGTTGTTTTTGATACTGTCGTACTCTTCATCAATTGCCTGGTTGCCACGCATTTGAGACAAAATTCTCCGTGCTCTCTGAGTCTGGCCTTTCTGAATGAGCCAGCGGGGACTTTCAGGAAGAAACAGGAATCCAAGAAACTGTATAACTGCTGGTACAGCTGACAGGCCCAGCATGTACCTGGAAATAAATAAGAAAATAGATGAATATCTACTATTTGCCTACAAAAACACGCTAGGAGAAGATTCAATTACAGCTACTCAAACTGTATTTACAGATGAAACCTCCCACTCCTTGTATTTTTTCCTCACTGTAAGTTAAGGGGGAAAGAATCATATTCTGCAGGTATTTTAGAAAATATGACCCTTTCCTTAATTTCCAGGAAATCTCAGGGACATGTTGTCTATTCTGCCACCACTGACTCTAGTCCCACTGGTCCTGAGTACACTAAGTTAGATTAAATAAAAAACATGCAATATTCCACTAGTTTGGAAACTGATAAACCCTTCAGTGATGATAATCAGCTGAAAGAGAAAGCAAGTGCATGGAGAAAACCAGGTACTGTTGATGACAAAAATGAGATTGAAATCCTACTAACTGTTTCTCTGACAGATTAAAAACAAACAAACAAAACCAAACAAGCAAACAAACAAAAAGGCCAGAGAAAAATGCATAATTTGGTCAGTAGTACATACACACAGACACATTTGCCAGTTTTAATTTTGAAAATTTCTGACTATAAGCAGAAACACTGAAAAAAGTTCATTTCACCAGCACAGCAATTTACAGATCTTTCAGAGAGTCTGCTTTTAAATCTTCAGACAAATGCAGTGTTAGGTTTTAAATCAAAACTGCATTTTAGATGCCTGAGGATTACTATTTATTGCATTAAGGCTAGTTCTCTACTCAACAGAGAATTACCACTGGTAAAAGCACAGTCATGCTTCCAAGGATCAGCACTGACACCTGTGGCAACACTCTGGCAGGGTTATTTGCTCCATCCAAAGTGGGGGAAAAGGCTGTGGAAGACAAGCATACCACCAATTTTCATGGATTGCTCAGGTCTATACACATCACATTTTTGTATTTCTTCAATGAAACAATAAAAGGATAAAAAGAACTGCAGAACAATGGATAATTTGGTTCTGCTTTTTAAATCTGACCTCTTCCCATTTTACACTTCACCCAGGTTCTTTTCACTTTCATGAAAGACTTCAAACAGTGCTGGTGTCACCTGTACATTACTGCATTTATCACAGGTTTCACATCAGTGGATATAATCATTAAAACACCTCCAGAAACCAGTCCCTCTGAATACTGAGTTAGCTTGTACTCATAATCATTCACACCTTGACATCAGTCAGGAGATTAAGATTTGCTAATCTCTCCTCTAGCTCCTCTCTCCATACCCCAGGATGCATGCTTTCACAGGTAATTCTGCAGCCTCTCACCTGGATCTTTTTATAAAGCATGCAAGAGATTGCTAATTGAGTGGGAAGGAGAGAATAACCATTATCAAAAACCTTATGTTAGGGCAATAAACCAAATGTATTTGTCAAATTGAAATGCATTTTGAGTAAAAATGGAAAAATACTCTCTTAGAGGCATTTGTGGATTTAATTAAGAAATACATGGGCAGTATAACAGGCAGAAAACTGGAGAATGGTAAAAAGAATACCCAAGAGGCAATGCAAAGAGGATGACCATCCCAGGACAATGTGCATGCAGACTAGTCATCCCACCCCCAGCTGAGCCCTCAAGTTCTTAAAACCAGCCATAATTTCCAAAGGTCATACAAGCAAAACTTGCCCTAGAAAGAGCTCAGTGAACAGCTCCCCTTTTTTGATAACACTTTAAAAATTATATAGCTCACCATTAGTTAAAAAAGAAAAGCATAAGAAAGAAAATAAATTCAAGCCACAAAGTCTGTGGAAGGCTTATTAGCTGAGTAGTCTTCAGTCAATATATCTAACAGTGCCACTAATTCACTAATGTTCACATTCCTCAGTGACTAATGCTCTTATTCATTAATGGCTTCATTTAATCCTACACTATTCTTTCTCCACAAACATTTTGGTAGCCATATACAAAATACATAGACCATTGAAGCTCACCAAATTGTAGATTCGATATCTTAACTGGAGTGATATTTAGAAAGCCTTTTCTGTTTCAAATAAAGAGTAAAAAAAACTCATAGAGATTAAAAACAACAGCTGTATCCTGTCAAAGTGCATGCAAAAATATGTTTAAATGCATCTAAGTACACTGATTTAGTCCATCAGACTCCTATTACTTAAATTTCTGCTCCTCCAAAGCCCTTCAGTCACTTAGGTGCAGCAGAGCCTCCAGAGCTAAGCAGTTGGGTGCCCCCAATCATCTTAGGAGGCAAAATCAATCAAAGCTCCTGAAATCTTGATTCATACCAGTTGGACTCTATTAGATTGTTTATCACAAGAAATGTACAGACAGTGCTCTCTCACTAAAGTTAGTTTCCAACCTGCAAAATTCTGGTCAGTTGAGTAAAAGGAGCTGGCATGAAAGAAAATGTTTAGTTGGAAGAGAACATCCATTGCAAGTTCTAGAGTTGGTGTAATTTTCAGAGCAAGCCATTTTGATATAATCAATTTAGAGTAAAATCAGGCAATTTTAGACATTTCATGTAGTGAGCCAGCTTTCGGAAATCTAATATAGTTCTTTCCTATACAGATTACAAGACTTTGCTTTTGAAGCCAGATGTCTAGCAGACCTGAAAAAATCCAGCATGAAATTTAATAAGTCTGCTGTAACATTTCTCCTTCACTGACATACTGCTGCAATACTATTAAGATGGCATTAGCAGGGTTTATAAAGCTAACCTGACATAAGGGTCACATTAAATATTTGTTTTCTTTGGTTTATTTTAATTTAATATAAAGCATTTCCAAGAACAAGCAGAGTCAAGAAAAATTAAAGTTCCTTTTTGTTTGTTGCAGCACTCCAGTGCTTAGCCATTCAGTCAGTAAGAGATACAATAATTACTGTAATTTTCCTTCTTATATGTTATGACTCAGGAGACAACCTTTGTGATTTTTCTCCACCAGTTTGCTGGCCACTCCTTTCAGGTGACAGACCATCTGTACTCTTCCCTGCTCAGCCTTGGGTTGCAATAAACTAGCTGAGGACAGTATACCATCCTCAATTAACAGCTCCAGCACTGCAGCTAACATACTTGGATACCTCATCACTGAGGTGGTAGCCTGTGTCTTCACAGGAAGTTCACTCAATCCAGAAGAGCAGTACTTGGCACATGCATAAAACACAGCATTACTGCAAGTCACCCAGCACATGCCAGCAGGCTGCAGAAACAATTGCTCTTCACTACTCAACACATCATGCTGCACCTGGAAGACTAAGACTACAAATAAAAGAGAAAGCCACAAACCAGGAGTAACAGTGGATCACTAAGATGGGTTGCACACCTGGAGCATGTGACATACGGCTGAGAGAACTGGGTTTTTGCTACCCAGAAAATAAATTATTATAACATAAGCTACAAATTTTTGCTGCAATATCCTTCAATTCTGATAGATTACCACTGCTCAGATTAAGAATATTCAAACTTCACCTCTATCTTGCATATACAGCATATTACTTACTGGAAATCTGCGTTTTGAAAAATCGGCATGTTATCATTCTAAATGAAAAAGGCAAGCTACCTTCATAAACATCATGACAATTCATTCATGCTTGTGACACTTATTTATTACTCTCCCATTTTAAAGTTTAGTAAAGTCAAAAAACCTGCACATACTGTGAATATTAAGCTTAAGCAAATGCAGTATGGATCTATTTTGGCAAGATTTATTTACTGAAGTTCCAGTTTAGTATACAGTTTTACCACTTTCTATGTAAATTCTGTTTTACCAACAAGAATTATAGTAGCTGTCAACCAAATCAGGACTACAGCAGCTTGTTTTTAGCAAGGAAGGCTCACAAACCTCCATCCATCCTTGGCGAGGTAGCTGAAGATTCCATCAATAACACTTGCGAAAAACTGCCCTCCAGTGATGAAGAGAGTGTTAATGGTGACTAATCTGCCTCGTAAGTGCGGCGGAGCCACTTCTGCGATGTACACTGGCACAGTCATAGATGCTACACCTACAAGAATAAATTCAGTTACAGTTATAAAATTGAAAGAGATACTACATTGCTTTTTCATCATAAAATACTGTTTTGGGTTTGGCTGGGACAGAGTTCGTTTTCCTCCTAGTAGCTAGTATAGGGCTATGTTTTATATTTGTATTGGAAACAGCGTTAACTATTCAGGGATGTTTTCTTTATTCCTTACACTGTCAAGGTCTGTTCTGCCTCTCACCCCACACCACCAGTGACACTGGGGGCACACAAGTAGTTGTGAGAGGACACAGCCAGCACAGCTGACTCTAACCGATCCAAGGAATATCCCAGACTACATGGCATCATACTCAGTATGTATAGTTAGGGAAAAAGGAGGAATGGGGGAACAATCAGAGTTGTGGAGTGTCTTCCCCAACAGCTCTAACACATGATGGAGCCCTGCTCTCCTGCAAATAGCTCAACAACTGCTTGCTCGTGGGAAGTGGTGAATGAATTCCTTGTTTTGCTTTGCACGTGTGCGTGGCTTTTGCTAAACCTATTAAACTGTCTTCATTTCAACCCACAAGTTTTCTCACTTTTACCCTTCCAGTTCTCTCCTTCACCCCAGCAGCAGGGAGTGAGTGAGCAGCTACACAGAGCCGAGTTGCTGACCAAGGCTGGACATGACAAGTGGTGACCTGAACTGAGCTGGCTTTGGTGTCCAGGAACTCCACAGAAAACACCACCACTCCTGCCCTGAGTGACCATCCTAACAGACGGAGCCCAAAGTCATGGGCTGAAGGAACTCCATGGACATTTATGGACACTTTACAGACATTTCACAGGGGTGGTCCTTAGACTGTGGGGATGATATCTGTGTATTATATCAAAGAATGGAGAGGTGGTTCATGGGTAATAAGAATGCACTGCATCTAGATGGAATAAGGGGTGGAGAATGTGCTAGTTTCAGCTGGGGTAGAGTTATTCTTCTTCATAGCATCCAGTATGGGCTATATTTTGGATTTAAACTTAGGACTTTGTGTTTACAAAATTAACTCCATTCAAGGCAAAATCTGCACACACTTAAATAGAATAAGCTGGACAAATTTTACTTTCACAGTATGAAAACAATGGAAATGCTACTAAGGAACCCTAGAAGCATACCATAAGCAAATGGTTGCTAGCAGCTGTATTGGAATTTCAAGTTTTGATGCAATGATTCAAAGAAAAACTTTCTTCAATTCACACTGCCTGTACACTGTAATTAAATAAAAGGATTGGTATAACTGTAATTTTGAAAGAAAGAGATGCTATGATCCAAGTAAGCACACATAAGTCAAAGTGACTAACTGAAGACATCAGGTGTTCACAAAACTTTAAAAATAACTTTAGCATGTTTTCCACAGATAAAAACAAAAACAAGGCCAAGCATTATTACCATTATTGTTATTATTATTGTGTAATTTCATTACTGTTGCAGAACAAATTGTTTATTGACTTGGTTTAAAAATATTTCATGTGCTGTTTCGAGTACAGGTTGACTGGGCCCTGAGCGACCTGATCTAGTGGCCTCCCTGCCCATGCAGAGGGATTGGAACTAGATGATCTTTAAGATTCCTTCCAACCAAAGCCATTCTATTATTCAATGCAAAAACCTCACCATAAGGAAACCAGGACTAATGCTGAACCACAACTGCTTTTTATTCTGTCTTAACACTGGTAGTAATTCCTACAACTATGTGATGAATTGTTTGTGCCGAAGACAGAAATGTACATAAGGAACATATACAAACTGTAAAAACAGAGTTCAACAGTGCATGAAGAGCACACCTGGGTGCAGCACATGCTTTGGTGGCCCAAATCCCTACTTCCTTACAAGAACCAATGCTGACAAGCCACAGTGATCTCTTTTGTAGTTAAAACTGGAAGTACATTGGCAGCAGCCATCCAAAAACATATTTTGACTGAAGTCAGGTGAGATACAACTTGAGCACAGTGAGCACAGCCAAGCACCATCTCACACAACACATCTTCCAGCCAGCGGCAGCTCCACCAGCCCCACACAGACATCTCCACACCAGCACTGGCCAGTGCTACAGCCCCAGCAAGAAATGGGGCCACCTAAAAGCATGCACATGCTCCTGAAGCACAGCTATGGGTCCCTGCTTGTGTCACAGTAGAATGGCTTCCTCATGGGATGGCAGAGGCTTCAGCTAGTGCCCCACTGCCTGGCTGACTCACCAAACTAAGAGCACAAAATCATCTTTAGCAACAAGGTTAGCCTGACAGGACTGCTGGGAGCCTCCAAAAGCTCAAGCGAGGAATACAGATTGTGTAATAATAAAATGGCATGAGAAGATCCTTTGTTGCGATAGGTAAACACTCACAGCAGCCACTCAGCATGATAACCCAGTTCCCAGCAGAGCCTCCCAGGACATGCCAATGCCTCTCTTTCTTATTGACTGAACAACCGGCACGGAATAAAAAACTCAAATAAAAATGTCAGGGGAAAGAAAAAAGATCATTAAAAATTCATTCAACCAATTTTCAAAGCCAACCAGAATGCACCATGGAAAGAAGCATTCAAATAGCCCTTTGTGTATTTGACAAGAGAAGTGAATTTTCAAACCCAGCCCACCATTAGGGGTATTTCTCTCCCATATTTCACATCAGTATTTGAAATAATGATGATTAAAATGATGGAGACTGCACACATATAACAGAAAAACCTTTTTGGGAAAGCACAGGAGTGTGTCCACTTGCTGCGAACACAAGCCCCTGAGGACCCACACGAGGCAGCGGCTGGGGCAGAGGGGCAGGGCCCTACAGCTGTGGCAGCCCTGGCCTACTGAGGCTGAGCCTTCCTGCTCCCCCTGTCATCCTTCTGCCTTGGGCATGTCACCTCTAATGCCCGTGCTTGTTCCCCCATTGCGCTGTGGCCATCTTCCCATAGGCTCCTTGGGACTGTATGTTAAGATGTATCTTTGACACACATAATCATGTAGTAAAGCTAATTTGAGAAGTAAAGATGGCAACATCTGTATGTGGTTTTTACTAAAAAGTAGTTAGAAAGATCTGCACAACCAAAAACAATATCTGCTTTGTAAAAAAAACACTTTACTGCCTTTAAACTCTTAATGAAAACTGACTGTACATAGGACCTGCAGAAGAATCTTGTTCAAAGCAAGCCAGCCAAAAATGCTTCTTAGGTGTCCAAAAAAGCAGAGCCACACCATCATCCAGACCAGAAGCTCTCACTTGTGTTCAGAGCACACCATCAGCCCTGAGACACTACTGGAACCACTGATAGCCACAGCTACAACACTTTCCTCTTACAGGTGAAACAAAAACCTGTTGCATAACATAGGGGTGGCATGAAAGTTAACGTATTCACAAAAAGCCATGAACAAGCCACATCACGACAACAGATTTTGCAGCATTGTTTCTGCTGCATTCTTCTCACAAGTTGATGACTACAGAAACAAACAGAGAAAAGGAAGCTTGCACACCCCAACAATCCTGTCACAAGCTAGCCAGTGCTATTCAGCTAGCAGTAGTTGATATTATGTATATATTAATACAGTAGTTGAAATTATTTATTATTATTAAACCTGCATTAAATAGCACAAGATTTCTCAGGGAAACCTTAGGATTTAGAGTATTAGCTCAAAATCACACAGAATTGCTTAGATTGCCAGAAACATTTGAAGATCATCTAGTCTGATCGCTGTTCAAGCAGGGGCAGCTAGAGCAGGCTGCCCAGAACCATGATCAGTTAGACCCTGACCATCTCAACATGTGGATCTCCAACCAGAATGACTCAGTAATTCTGCAACTTCCATGGCAGCTTTCCTGCCCTGAGAAATGTGTTCACAATCTTGCTGTCTGAAACAGCCTTTCTGGATTTCTGTTTCAGACCTTACTTCCTCTACCATGTGTCCCAAAACCTACAGATTCAAAACATTTAAGCAAAAATCTCAATTCAGAAGACACATTTGTCACATATTTTCAATCATTGTTTCAATATCAAAACATATGCTTTGCTACTCTGAGTCTGAAAGGGTGCAGCAGGAGGTTTCAGGGAACAGGAGGAGGCAATTAGGAAAGCCTCCCCAGTTTATCTGACTGACATGCAGTAAGCATTCATACACAAAAGCAAAGTTCTTCTTGAAAAAAAACACTAGGAGAGAAAAAATGGCCATTCTGAAACCCATCAAAATACAAGAAAAAAAAAAAAAGACTTTAAATATTTAGATTAGATTAATCTAATCTAATTAGGTTTAGATTAGATTTAGATCTAATTTAGATTTAGATTCTCAAGTGTTATTTACATTACTCATTTGCTTTTAGTTGCCTTAGAATGCATCAATGTTCTCCAGACTTTCCTCCTCTGACTTCTATTTAAGACACACTAGAACACAGGAGAATAAGTTCTTCTGAAAAGGCATAGACAGAAGCAATGCATTAAGCATTATTCAAGTATAAAATACATAACCAGTATTTATTATGTAATTATTTTAATAGCCTGACATTAAAGAAATTTGAAAACAAAGAACAGCTTTCCAAATATAGCTGCAATGGAATCTTTCCTTAATCCTTCCTACGAGAATGCTTTCATTTACACTTAGATGACATTTTCTAATAAGCTCTCACTGTTAAACTGCTCACACCAAATAAAAGATTCTTGCTGCAGGCAAGTATATTACTACCTAACTAATAGAGCTGATAAGTGACAAGACATGAGAAAAAGAAAATGAAAACAATTAACTGGAAATCTGTCAGAGAAGGCTGAAGCTCTACATTGTGCACCACAGCTATGAAATATGAGAAAAGAGAGCAGGGAAGTCCAGTCTTTATCCACTTGAGTAACCAAAGCATGAACTTTCTGTTTTCATTAAAGGATAAAGCTTAGAAAAAACATAGCAGAAGGTTCCTTAAATTTTGCCCAGAAGATGCATCTAATTAATATACAGGAAACATCAGATGACACAATGGGCTGAAATCATCATATTAAATGTTTTTCCACTCCTAAAATCACTTAAGAGACTTATTACTAGGGTTCCTACAATAGTCTGCAGGCATATCCATAGAAAGCAAAGACGAGTCTGTACACAGCTCAATTTTAAGACAATCAATAGACCAGTGATGTGAAAAGACATCTTAGAATCACTTATCATCCAGAAAGGTATTTCCAGTAAGAATATGTAAGCATCACAAAGAATTCATTAAAAAGTTCAGAAATTAAGTCAACAAACCTACTGACAATAGAAATAAAAAGGCCAATGATAATTAGAATTATATTTTAAGAAATGAAATTATAGTAGAAAACACAAGGACTACAAAAGGAATCCAAGTTATTGTTTGTAAAATGCATTTGAGCATTAATGTTAAGGAGATGGAATAATTTTAAAGACTTCTTTTTTCAAAATCAGACAGATATAAATGTATCCTGTCCAGATCAGGACTTCCACCACAGCTCCTGTCATTTCTCCTGCCGATAGGAGGGAAGCTGCGTCATAAAAACAACAGATGAGTAACAAAAGCTGGAGACAGGATATTGAGAGAAATGCACTTTTACTCCTGGCACAATGAAAGAGCTCCAAGGTAATAGGAATGTAAGTGTCAGTCTTTTCACTGGCATCAATAACCAATAACCAGTGTCAGGAGCATTAAAAACACAGGGAAGGGATCCTGACAAACTGTTGTTGTTATTGCAACTCAATTAGTCTTCCATGCGCAGTAAGAAAAAGGACTGATGGTTAACTACAAGTACTGAGGAGGCACATCCAGGAACTGATGTCTCTTTATATTGTGGTTCTGTCCCTCCTGTCCAGCTTGTGTGACCCTTTGCATGAAAACCAAGCAAACCAGGGAGCACAACCAGCTAGAAAGCCATCCACCTGCCTCTTAAGGGGGTTGTACCACTTATCTCCTTTAAACAGTTCACAATGACATCATAAGACTGTACCAGCACCCAGGCAGGACTAGTTATGACAATGGAGTAACCTGAACCACCAGGGGACTCCAGAGTGCCCAAGTGGAAACTAAAATTAAAATGTGAAATAATCATAAAAAAAGTGCAAAGAAATCTCTGATGCTATTTCAGAGCACAGCAACTTAGCAATTCATCTCTATTAACAACAAAGAACATACACAGCTTATTACAAAAATCTGTGCTGTTAGGAGCTCCAAATGAACTGGCAGAAACTAAAAAATGTCCTTTCAGAACATCCTTCACTAACATATAAAGCTGCACTAAGGTACTTAACCAAGGTAAAATATTACACATACCTTGCAAGAGCAAATTTTCATTAAAATGTTAAACTTTAATGCTGCCGACTTTCAAATTCACTTAATTAAGAAACATCCCATAATAGTTTGTGTTATTGGTAAAGATTCCAAGCAGGAAGTAATTCCACAGACAGAGGATTTCTGGAGTAACCCTGATGAAGAAGCAAGTTTATGACAAAGAGAATCAGGAATTAAATATTAGCAGAGGTTGCTATGCTACAAGAAAATTTGAATACAAAGTCAAGGTGAGCTTTTTGTGGGGGTGTGAGGGGAGTATAAGTAAACAGTAAATTCCTATGGTGACAAGGGGAAACTTGCCAACCTACAGCTGAGCTGTTTTCTCACAGCAACTTTATAGGAAACCTGGTAAACTTCCTACATCTTGGAGACTTGACATGCAATCTAAATTTAGTGCCTTGGAAATATGATTGACCCCCAGAAGTATGTCACATTATATAGACAAAGAGACTTTCATCAAGTATTTTCTTTCATCTGTGTTTCCACAAAATTATACTTTAAGGTTTTGGTTTACTCTGGCAAAACCAGCTTTCTTGCCAACTGATAATTTTAGAACATTGCTCACATTTGAGTAGCAAAACTCAGGAGGACAGGGGCAACATGTCAGGTTAACTCCTTGAAAGAACTGAAAAGTTCTACAATAACTACAAAATCTTTACCGTCAAAGAAGAATTGATTTAAATAGTTTGTGGAGAAAAGTAATCCATTACTAACAAAAAGGGATACATTATAACTGCAAAGGATACTTGTTTTAAAAGACCATTAGTTTTCACAAACACATACAGGAGCTGTCAACAATCAGCCACCTCCTATTCATCAGACAACTCCACAACATATTACAATTATATTGCTCAGCCTAATCAGAAATTAAACCTTTTTATAGTCTCATAGAATCCTTTTGTGCTGTTACAGTTAACACTTCAGCTTTCAGTAATGACAGTCAACCAAAGGGGATAACAGAGCCTTATTAAACGCGCTAATAGGAAATACTTGAGAAAGCAGTGTATTTGAATGCTGTTCTAGTACACTAACCATTTCCCTAGCAGATAAAGCTAAAATATTCATTGCACAGCTTGTATTTGAGTATGAATATCACTGAAAGCTCAAGTCCCCTCTAATATCTACGCTTCCCACCCACTGCACATATGTAGTAAAGGCATTATCAGCAGTTTGTAACTGCTTAATGAAAGTTATTTCAAGGATAATTGGCAGCACACTTCCCCACTTAGTATCTCCCCTACGTCAGATTAGTAGAAGTCAATTTCTTAGCTGCGGCACAACCGTGCACTGAAATGCACAAGGGCAGAGGGACAAACCAGCAGCACTAAAATCACATGAGAATATAGATCACAGTAATGGACAGACTTAGCTGCATCTCTTCTGGGATGGAGGTCCAACATCAGCGGCCTTCATTTAAGTCTGGTAATTTAACACTAATTTACTGAATTGTAGAGAGCTGGTCCATCATAACTAAAGAACCCATACTGCTGAACATCTAATAGACAAAGTAATTCCAGACCTTTATGTCCCTAACTAGCCACCAATCCAAATCCATGTGACCAACATTGTAATTATAATCAAAACCCAATGCTACTATGTGGCATGCAGCTGTGAAGGAAGCAAGGACCAGAGCAATCTGAAGAAATGCAAATGAAGCTCCTCACTAGTTGATATTGTCTCAGATTTATAGAACAATCATATATTGATGAGCCATATTTATAGAACAATCATATATTAATTTTCTGACAACCACAAGAAGGCTTTTTCACTGTTGCGTGTTATCAGCATGGATCAAAACCACAAAATCCTTCCTCGCTTAAGAAAACCTCAAATTGCGTCCAGTAGGAGCAACCACAACTCTCGTACCATAAATGCAATGCCCCAAGAAAATAGCATTAGCCTTCCACAAGAGAAATTTCAAGTTTCAAGCTCTCCCATGTTCAAAAGATACAGAAATAAATCCAGGTCATAACAAAATTAACATGCCAACACAGAATAAAATTCTCCATAATTATGCTCCATGACTTTCTCTGGCATCTCCAGGACAGTATCTCAGAAGAACAGCCTAGGGTAATCATATGTAGTGAAGAGACATAAATATTCAACAAAGCATAATCAAGGAGGAACTATTTATCATAGTACTGATTTTCCTACACTGAAATTCTCTAAGTCAAGGAATATTTTTAATCTGGAAACTGGGAGTTATGAAATGGAAAAAAGTGAGTCATGACACTTGAGGGAAGACAGACAAGAACCACCTACAGGCTACAGTGTGAAAGTTTATTAAAATAAAGCTTTGTTTACTCACTTTATTAAAAGAAAACAGCGTAGGAGTTATAAAAAGAATGTAGTAGTTTTTAATAACAGGCAGTAATTCAAAAAATACTGAGGATGTTCTATGATTCCAAGTGATAGAACCACTTCATCTGTGGGGTCCTATTCAACTCAACATTAGCACTATCTATGGAATAGATATATTCCATATCTATCTATAGCTCATTTTGGGAAGAAACCATTCTTAAACAAGTAACTTTTTCTATTCCACTTTATTTTGAGATTATTCAAGATTATAATAATAAAAATAAAAACATGTTAAGAGGAAATTTATCCTGAGTGACAAAATGAGAAAGAGAGAATGGAATTTAACTAACCAGAGGCAAAATAATCAATATAATTATCCAGAAAATGTGTAGCAAAATCTTTACAACTGTCCTATAACCACACCTAACATGCGAGATGTCAGTTTACACTTCCCAGAAACCTGGAATTAGTTACCCGTGTTCACTCATTCTTTATGGCTACCATCTGTTCCTAGTAATCCAAGCTGTGAAATTCCCAGCCAGAGCCCACCCAGCTGCCTGAGTTCCTAAGTATCCCACTGAGAATGCCATACTGGGCCTATAGCTCGTATCTGTAAGATCTCATTTCAGAAAGCTACAAGAAATCGTGAAGAAATGCATTTTTGAATAATTATAGCAATACTAGAATATCAGAAGTAAGTAAAAGCTACCAAAAGCAACTAGGAAAAAAGTTCTAATTTGTTCTGTTTCTGAATTAATTTTGATCAAGAACTATTTTCAAAAATCTGTAACTGCATTGTAAGATTCAGACCTTTCAACTGTGAAAGAGTAAAGCAGCCTAGATATTTATACCACTCAACACTTATCTTTACCATATTGCAAAAATTTCTCACTTCAGAAAATATGAGTATTTTTTTATTTTCACTTGAATATTATGAATAGAATATAGTAGTTTTCTTTATGACAGCTTGTTTAAACACGTAAGTCAAGCACTACTCAACCTACTTCAAGAGTGGTTTCAGTTTAAATAAATACTAATTGAGATAAGCAGCACTTTTCTGCAGGCATTCTTTAGCACCAGCAGACTGCACTGTATGTGCTGCTCACACCTAGGAAGAACTGGCAGCTGAAGGTGGTCAGGTCCTGAGGCAGCCCCAGCCACAGGTAAGAAGTTGCTTTCCCATCCAGCAAGGCAGGGGATCTGGAAGAGCATCCACATCTCAGCTCCCTCACCGGCCGTTTGAGGTTTTTGATCTGCTGGCTGGCATGCAATTGTGCTGTGGCACAGATCACCACAAGCACTATCTGAGAGGCTGGGGGTGCCAATCTGGCTCTTTTGCTGACATAGCCACACAAACTGCAATTTCCAGCAGGGAAGTGTGGTTTTATAATGACCCAGAAAGATTTGTCAGGGCTCATCCGCAGAGCCATTCATTTATGCCAGGAAGTCAGCATTTTAAACACAACCCTTACATGGTTGAAAAAAAGCAATCCTACATCAAAAACTCCAGAACAATGCTTGAATGCTTCAAGGATTAGCATGTATTTTCTGTGCAGAGAAATTTTCTTTTTGGAAGACAAGGGCAAAAATTTGAAAGCTATACAGAAAATGTCCAACGTTACACTTTTGCTTATATACCATTCTTTCCCTAATTCTACTAGAGTGATGCTTTACCCAACTTACAAGAATTCTAAGGAAAGTGATGTCTATGCAAACATAAACAAGCTTTAGAAGCTGAACTACAACTGAGCCAAAAGCATGCCTTCAGGTTATACCTGAAAGCTACAGTTATACTCTTCAACTGAGATCTAAATTGTTTTTCACAGTGCCACTTTCTACAAGTGCAGCCATCACAACAGTGAAACTGGTTAACTTCTCTGTAAATTGCTTTAGGTTTCACTGGGTTAAAAGTCTAGCAACTGTCTCCAAACATGAAGCTTCAGATGAAGATGAGCAGAAAAACACATTTTCTTGACTATCACTTGCAATTAATTAAAAGAAAAATGAAAATTAGAACACTAAACTCAGTGTTATAGTGAAAAAACTAACATTTTAGAGAAAAAGTAACACTGAATGATTTAATTTCCTATTCATAAAAGCCATTCAAAAAAACACTGTCTGTCTAATGTATATTTCCAGTAACTCTGTGACTGCCATGGGTAAACACATTGCAAACATCAACACACAGAACTGTATTTTTATAGGAATTGCTACATTTATCCACTTGTGCAGAAAACAGCATGACTGGTAGGAAGACAGGTACCAGTTATATGGTTTTATAACTATTACTCTAAAAAACAAAAGCCTTGTAAGCCTTTTACAGCCTAAGGCATGATTTTAAAAGCTAAGTTTCAATTATGCCTTTATAATGCAAGTAGCACTCATGACAGTAATGTAAGTATAACTATAGTTATAATGAAAATACAGGAATCACAGCAATTGCTCAGTTTCTACACTAGCAGATTTGTATACAACCAAGCTTGTGTCCACAAACACGAGTGATCCACATAGAGATAACAAAACATATATTCTGATCATATGGGAAAATATCTGCAGTACTGGAGGGTGGGGGGTGGTAGAAATTCGTACAGTGCTTCTTCCTCAAGGTACCTTCTGCAGCATGCACATTTTGCACGCTAAGGAGAGTAAAGCCTTTCCCAGTGCACATGGGTTAAGTCAAGCAGTGCTGCACACCTCTTTGCTTTAAGAGAAGCAGCTCAGCTTAAATAGCTCGTTGTCTCATGTCCTTCTCCTCATGATCTGGAGTTTCCCTGCTACCAATTCAATAACAGCTCCTCAGTGCAACGCAACTGTAATAGAAAAACATCCTATGGAGGAATCTCAAGTAAAGATCTCTCAAGAAAAGTAGCAGTACCATTAAGCCAAGGATCTTGCATCATAGTGCCCTTAGCAGAAGGATAAGCCAATTCTGATTTTCTTCATGTCACACAGGTTTATACAGAGAAACAACTTGTGACCACTTTCCTGGACTATCACAACTGCAGCACTCGTGGTGCAATATTCAAGGTATCAGGGATACGAAGTTACTTCACTTTTGATATGTATTTACTTCCACCAATGGTTTATACTGACAAAAAAAAAATGAAGCTACAAGAGAAGAATGAAGCTGCTGCACTTGAGGGGGGAAAAAAAGCAAGACAGTAGTGTCAAGTGCTAAAAGGAAAAAAAGGAACAGATCAACTACTCCATTACCAATATCTAAGGGACAAAAAAGCTGAGGAAGCCTCAGCCAACCTGGATGGATGCCGCAGGTAGAAAGAAATTACTGCTAAATTTTGTCAGGGAAATGGACTGCCAAAGAGCTTTCTGAGAAATGTTGCTCCCATGACTTTCAATTTTTGACAACTTGCAGTTCTCTAGATGCATTGTGATGGACAGCCATTTTCCAAATAACATGTAATTCTGGTAACAGCTGCTTTACTTCAGCATTTACTTCACACTTTGTTAGGTCCCTCCTCAGAGCACCCAGCACAACACCCCTGAGGTCCCGCTGCAGAGCGGCTCTTGTCTGCCCTATTTTCATTCTCCAGGCACATTAGCAGGGGAGCATTCAGGCAGAACTCCAGGTCAGATTACAGAGAAAGCTGGGAAAACACTGCATTGTTCTTGGTAGATCTCATTAAGTGATACAAGACTTTGATAACTCTAGATAACCTAAAGATTAAGAGGAAATAAAGATGGGTATCTGAAGTGCCATCTTGAAACTCCGGGCACTGCATTGACTCTATCTGTCAGTCTGCTGTGTTGCCCCCATACAGTGAGAGAATAGTGAAAATGAGAAATTTTAAGAAAAATTAGGAGTTTAAATTTAAAAAAGTGTATCTGACAGTCCCATTCCAATTAACACAGATACAGCAAGTATCTCTAAGATAAAATCTGCTTTGCCTGTGATTTGCACTACACAAGTTACAATAAATCAGTGTAAGCTGTCAGATACCAAGCTGGTCAATGAAATACTCCACTGCTTCTGTTTGCTATCTGCCAGTCTCTAAGTGACCCAGCTTTTTTGTACTTGAGGTACAGCTACTAGAGAGTAGTAAATTTTAACTCCTTCATAACCTGCTCCCAACTTAGAAGTGGATCCCATCCTTAAAACAGAAAAGTTTATAGTTAAAAAAGAAGCCACATTCTCCTTTGAAGTGACAAGACATTCTCATTTAAGGATCAAGCTTTAAATGACAAGCACAAGCTACAACTGAGAAAAATAACTAAATCCAGGATCTCTCTGGAAAATAAACTTTGCAAGCCCTGTGATTACTCAGAAAGATTACACTTTCACAGAGAAAAATTTTTGAAGAAATTTCCATATTGACGATAGCTGAAAAGTCTTAGACCAGAGCAGAGAAGGATGTCTGAATCCTCACAGGACTCTTTCCAAAGAAACTCTATCAAGTAATTACTATCTCTCATCTTGATTTTACCTACATCACATTTCACCTGATCTTTTAATTAAGTTTTCAAAAAGCAAGATTTAATTGAAACATCAATTATGGTAAAACCTAGCTACATATAATTGAATTTTCACTCGAAAGTAAAAATTATTTTATTTACATTTTAAAACATTTTTGGCCTACTTACTCTTTCTTATTTCCCAAAAGAAAAGGTAGGGACTGCTGACAATACTGCAGAAGAGCAACATCAGAAAACAGAATTAATTACCCACTGGGGAAGAATCATTAAACTGAGCACCAATAAAGTAACTTTGAGTAGGAATGGAACCAGTTGTGATAGCTTCTAATAAAGCACTAGGCACTTATAATGAAGCATGAAACAGCTCATAGGTGACTGGATCTCTGAATTAGTCACTACCAACTCCTACCTGCCCAGTTAGTATTATTTATACTTGCATAAAAAAAGGAAATAATAAAAACACAGTATTTTCCCCATAAAATTTTACTATCCATTGCAAAGCACACATGTTGATGACAGGCTTTTGTCAATGAGACTGGGAAGAAGACACTACTCTAGCAGAATGCTACTCTTCCTGTTACCAAAGATCACCTCCTTAATAACAGAATCCTCACCCCTAATACCTGTACCTACTACAAAAATACAACAGCTAGAAAAGCTCCTCATGGACTGTGCTTCCAATACAGTGTGTGCTTTCAATACTTTAAATGTCTACTGCTCATCATCTTGATGATACCTTTCAAATACTGTCAAGTTCACATTCACCTGCTCATTCTGAGTTTACACTGTTTTCCTTTCTTAGTTTAAAGGGCTTTTTAACTGCTAATAAGTACAATATATACAAAAACTTGAGCAGTGTTTCAATATACCATATTAAAAAACTCAAGCTTAGGAATGATTTACCAGAAGCATTTAGTGGCAGTCCTTTAATGACTCTTGTGCTATTTGCTCATAAGGCACAGAATAGGCTTCTGGGAGAAACTGAAAAACAAGCATGGTCAGTGATACAGCATGCCAGAGCACATTCTGGAAGTTAAGTCTACATTACTTCACTGAGATACATTTTAGAATGCTTTTTAGAGGTGGCCTGATTTTTGGCAATCTTTTTCTTCTCAATGACAAGTATATGCCAATTTGTATATATGTACCTATGAATGCAGAGTTTGCACTTCCAGTCAAGTAGAATTGCCTACAGTTACAACATCATGTAATAATTAAATCATAAAATTTAAAATTCATTTTTTTATAAATAATTTACCTGCATTTCACTAAGACTGAATGTCAGACAGTACTGAGACCAGACTTCTCTGAGAAGTACCACCAACAGTATTGCCTGTCTACAGGCCAAATACACACCAAGGAGGGACAGAGAAGAGATTTGACTATAGAGGAAATTACCTGTGAAACTGAAAATCACACTATAATGTCCATTAACAGAAATTGCAGTGTTGAACAGGTTATGACTGATAGAAAAAAATATTACTATTTGTTTTTTAAATAAGTCCAAGAATACTTTTGGGAATGCAAACATCCACCTTACAGAAAGAGAAATGGAGGCATAAGGCACCACAGTCACTTGATGATCCAAATGCCAGAAAGCAACAAATCCAAGAATTACAGATTAGTCTTACATTTATTCAGCAAAAGACTGCATCAGACTCTTGGGGACTCATTGTACAAGTCATGTTTTTCAACAGCACAAGAGACATTTTCTTATTTGTAGGTTCACAGAAAGGTTTTGGCTGGAGAAGACCTTAAAGATTATCTAATTCCAACTGGCCCATCACAGGATGGGCAGGGACACTGTCCACTAGACCAAGTTACTCAAATCCCCTTCCAGGGTGAATCCACAATTTCTCTGGGCAATCTGTTCCAATGCCTCAGCACCCTCACTGCAGTATTTCAGGTGAGTGGCAAAGTGAAACAACCACATGCATATATTTAACTTATTCTAACATAAGACTGTAATTCAGGCTTATACATTACACAAAAAACTTCATTTTATGGCAAGATGAGTTTGAGGCTTTGTGTCTGTTGCTCTTTGTATCAGCCTATCTTTTTTTTTTCCCTTGCAATAGCATTCTAGCTATGATTGCTTCTACAGCACCCAAGTAAACGGAATGGGCTCCAAGTTGTAGAACAGGTAACCTCATCCGGTACATGCAAGGGCAAAATTTACTGTGACTTAGAAAACCGATGGCTACAGGCCCTGTAACAAGACAAATTTCAAGAGTACAAAACACACAGAGCAAGGGTGAAAGTGAAATGTAGCAGACCAGACACTTCTTGGCATATTACTGCTTCAGGGATGTATGTACTTTAGTGGTTGATAATGCTGACAAATAGAAATACAAACCAAAGAACACTCAGAACAACTGTGAAAAAGAGACAGAGTAAAGCAAACACTTCTCAATCTATTATTGCTTTAGGGATACATGTATTTTAGTGCTGATAATGCAGGACAAATAGAAATCCAATGAAAGAGCCATACATTGCTTCTGGATGATTCAGCTACATTGGGAACATATTTGTGTGAGACTGAAGAGCACACACACACGCATGCACAACAAGTTGAATCATTTGCTTCAAGCAAGAAACAGAGCATTGCTGTAAGCAAAATACCACAGAAGATGAAAAGCAAGATGAATAGCACTTTCACACGTAGTATTTATTTGTTATATTCAAACATCAGTTTAAAAGTCTTAGAAACTTCCCTAGAAAATCTGCCTAAAGCTATACTTTTCAGTTGTAGCTCAGTATGACATGCACACCTATCTTACAGACCTGATTTTTATATGAATCTACAATTACTTGAATAGATTAGTATCTCCTGTAAAGTGCTGTAATAATTTGTAGTTTATCAAGATCAGGAGATAAAGAAATCAATTTTGCTGGGAGTATGCCAAGTCAAGCCTCTTGAAGTTCTTCCTCTTGCTCCCTGCCACAGCACAGATGAAACTAGTTATCTTGTGCAGGTGTTAAAACATACAAATCCATATTATCTAAGTGAAGAAACACATCCCTATTTGATAAAAATTTAATAAAAAATAAAGGACTGAGACAAGAACTATATATCCACACTTGATAAAAAAAAATCTTAAAATAAGCAGAAAGAATGGCCCCATACCCCAAAGCCATATCTTCATATTCATTCTTCATATCTTCTCCTGTCCTCCAGAGCACAGTTGCAAAATCTATTTCAAATACACTAATCCCAAAAATCTGTACGCTTGGTTTACAGTATCCTCTTGCATAACCATCTTCAAATAGTGCTTCTTTAGCACTCACACTTCCAGTTCTTCATCTGTGCACCAGTGCAAGGACTGATTTCCCTACATCCCAGTCCAAATGAAATTCCCTGGAGAAATTTGGGGGTAAAAAGCTATTGCAGCTAGAAGAACTGAAAAACTGACTAGTTTGACTGCATCATAGTTCATAGGAAGTCCCCATCACACTTAACACATAAGCACAGTTCCATTCCGTGTATCCCACAGAGTCTCCAGGAAGAAAAGCAGAATGAACACCAAAGCTTGAGACAGCAGGCTAACAGGCAGCCCAGGCTCACCCTCATCCAACCAGCACAGTGCCATAGAGACTGATGCCTCAACAGCCCATCTGAAACAGTCACACACAAATCCATACTCTGGGGTCAAAGATACAAGGGAGTATATAACCATCAGCAGAGGCTCTCTTAAGTCAGCCAGAAACATGTTAAGATTCTACACAAGGAACACCAGAAAACATGTACACAGTCCCTTAGAAGTTTCACCGCTATGGAGAATTATCTTCTGAACAGATTAAACACAATTGTTCTAAACAGGTGACTCATCTTGCTAAAGATCCAACTGGTATTACAGACACAGGACTGCTGGTCTTGAGCTATGAGGAGAAGCCTTCTCTGCAGTCCTGTGTAACAAGCTTGGAGTACTGTTTCCTCCTGGGCAAGGAAAAACTCCACATCTAAGAGGCTAATGATGAATAGCTCAGATAGTACATGGGTGTCAGGCAAAGCAATTAACTTTGAATCAGGGAGAGGTCTGTAGACTGATAAAACAGACAGTTTTTGAATAAAGGGAATGAGTAGGTGGGGACAGAGTAGGCACAATCAAAGCAAAAACACAAACACAAACAGTAGTATGTCTTCTTATCTTAAAGTCCCCATCAGAGACACAACAGAAACAACAAAGCATGACCTAAAAAATATGCCATGAAACTCCAGCTTTTTCGGAAGGACACAGGCTGTTGAACATGATAATATTTTGTGCACCCCAGCTAGAAAACCTGCAGACTGGGACCAGGAGCAGAGTGAAGCCCTAAACCTGCAGGATGGCAAGATGCACAGAGGAAATCACACAGACCACCCAGACACAAACAAATATTGTGCCCTACACAATGTTAGATTTCACGAGAAATAGTATCTTCTCATCCAAATTGTCAAAGAATTTAGTAAAGTAAAATTCCCACTCAGTAAAAGGGAAGTTAACATTATTTGTGTAATGCTCTACTCAGTGTGTGCCCACGTTTCTGCTAAATGCGCAGATGATTTTTTCCAACACACCAGTCAATCATTACAAGAGAAAGGATCTGTGCTTTCTCTTCCTACCCAAGAACAACACACAGCACAAAACCAGACACAAGTACTAGCTCAAAATATTGTCACAGTGATCGAATTTTTGGGCTAAAACACCATTAATGCCTGTGTGCAACATTTAGCCTTATCCACCTCTATTTTCAGCATCCTAAAATTGCCCAGGTGGCTTTGGATTTCATTTGTACCAAGCTGTTCCAATGTGAATTGGACTGGTGAGGTCAGCAGCACCTATGATTAATGCAGGAGCAGGGAGTCTACCAGGCAAAAGACTTTGCTGAACTCCATAGTGAATAAAACCAGACTTACCTTTTCCCCTCAGGCAGATTCCCCATTCCTGTGCTGACATAGCTACTACTGACCTCAACAGTCCAATAATCAAGGACCTGTGAACAAACAAAAAAGGTCACTTGTATGCAAACACCTGCTGAAGTGCATGCTTAAAATACACACTGCTTTGGACTTAGCCACTATTTCCTCCATGCTCAGTAGTTCATCCATTACCACACTGACTTCCTCAGATGTTAGACTCTCCACACTCTCCATCAGAGCTCCAGCCAACAATCCTAAAAAAATTAGCCAACCAAATCAGAGAGCAAGTACTCAGTGGAGGGTCCCTATGATTTTTATCTCCTTAACCTCATAAACAAAACTTCCTAGGTAGGCAGCTACAAGCAGAAAAGGAAGTTCTAAATAACAGGTAGAGCAGGTCTTCATACAACAAGGAACAGCAAATAAAGCACACTGACCTGAACCTTAAACATACAAGAAATGCCATAAGAATGGGTATTTCTTTCCTACTATCACCTGTTGAACAAGTAGAACCCAAAGGAATACTAACTCCGATTCGAGTCCTCTGACTTTGGGATTCTTGTATACCATCCTCCACCTGCTATACAAGAATTTAGGCTCCCAGCTCTCCCTGATCCTACCTGCACTCCAGTTAGATGTTCAAAAAGGCAGTAAAAATATTCCCTGTCTCCAACACCTCATATAGGCTCTGTGCTTATCTTTATAGATTGCTGAATTTGCTCCAGCCTTCTTGTCATGGCTTTCAGCATAATTTATTTAGTTACCTACACTTTTTCTATAAAAATCTCCTAAGTACTTTATTAAGTATATTTATTATCTTAAGTGGTTTTGCTTCTGAAATTCTTTAGGGACCTTTAAGATAGTAGCTTTTTTTCCTTTCATAACTCCTGATAATTTTTACAATTGAAATATTGCCCATTTTTACAGCTGGAATGTGAAACCTATGCTACAACAGCAAGAGTAAAAATTGCAACATGCTCAGAATGTAGTTGTCTTCAGCATCAGGATCATCTACCTCTTCCTTAAAGAAATTATTGAATCCTGACTGCCCATTCATTTATGTGAGGTAACGATAGAGTAAATCAACAACTGTTTTTTCCAGGTTAAGTACTGCAAGTTCTTCCAAGAACAGAGCTGTAAAACCAAATGGGTCATTTTTCATAATATTAGTTAAAAACTCCACAGAATCACATATAACTACCAAGTATTGTAGTACCATTACAGGCTTTGAACAAGAATCAATAGTAATTTAAGGGAAGACATCAGAGGGATGCAAACAGGAGCTGCCCATTTCCACCAGCTGGTCTGGTGTTCTTTTGGAGGTTAAACTGCACCACAAGGCATGAGAACAGGATGGCACCAGTGCTCCTCCTCCATGCCTGCTCCTCTAGGCACAGCAGCTCTGCTCTGGTACTGCACTAGGCAAAAGGAGGAGTACTTCTAGATCTGCTCATCTCCTGCCCTTGGAAATGAGAGAGATGCAAAAGCAGAATCTGATGGACTGCAGAAGACAGCTCAGTGAAGGGCATGAATCAAGGCAATTGCTAGTTTTCAAATACTAACTTTTCTATTAGAATAAATGCAATTGATGACTTATGAACAATGGTACTGCTCTGACAGCAACATATCAGTCTTAACAACATGAAGTTATTTAATGACACTAAAGTCACCTTCATGTTCTTATAACTCTCAACTTGAAAGAAAGAAGACAGACAATCAGACAAGAACAACCCAATGCAAAACTTCAACATCCACTCATTTATTAGGAGTGTTGTCAGTTTAAAGTTCAAATTATTGGTGCCTTCAAGTAGGCCTAAGTTCAAAGCTCTTCTCTGGTGAACCAGGAGTAGGAGCACTAAAAATACGAAAACATATCTAGAGAACTATCCAGTTTTATTAAGAAGTGGAGATTCGTCAAGTCTGTGGGGTTCTTGCATCGAGCAAGTATTTAAGAGAAGGAAGAGAGAAGGGAGAGAATTTCTCATGAGCAAACAGAAATTAATGCCAGCAATCAATTCAGTAGATGTTTCTCAGAGCAGTGCTCACCAGAATACATTCCCTATTTACAAGGCCATATACCCCACAACATGAGCAATACAACCTGGGTAACCCCAGGCAGGTTCTTCTGCTCTTTGGAATTTACAATGCATTGCCCTGTATTTCCAGAGAAAGGCAGTAAATAGAAGAGCTGTGGCTAAACACAAACACATACCTAATACTTCCAGCTGCTGAAAAACAATCTTTTTCCAAAGTGATTATATGCATAGACATTAAAACCACAATTACTGGTTTTGCTTCCCTTGCAAGGGAAGTAACAGTGGAGAAAACCATGTACATGAGGCTCCTAAACAAATGAAAAGGGAAACAAAAGGGTTGCTACTTCTTGTTTCTGCAGGTTAGCCTGCAGAAACTTCCACTTCTGGGAGAAGAATTGAAAACTTTTGCCGTAGGGCTCCCAGTTACGGTACAAGTTTCTAGAACTATTTAATTTTCTCTAGGCTGTGAAAATATGGGTGACATCGAGGTGACTGCAAATTTAGCTACATATTTTTGTTTACCATAGCAGGTTCTCCAGCATTTCTGGCATCTCCCGGTTTTGTATCTATCATCTGGAGATTGACAACCACTTCACTCCTGCCTCAGAGACAACTGAGCATGCAGCTGTATGTGCTTGGCTGGCTGTTCACTAGATTAGAGAGCTCCTCAAAACTACCACTTCAGATGAGACTTGTGGAACTCAGACCTTCCCAAATACACAGTGTTGAAAAGAGAACAGAAAGTTCTAGAATTGAGGCCTGAAGCAATTGCCTCAGGCCTTCAGGGAGAAGAAAGGGAATCCTTACTTTTCCCTGAAGGCTGTTCAGCCTTGCAGTGTCTGACAGCCCATGTGCTGAAAGCGGTTCTTCACACTGCCTGGGAAGTTTTTTTGCCTGGAAGTTGTCTTGTCACTCAGGAGTAGAACATGCTTATTGTTGTAGAACACTCACAAAGGATGAGCCCCAAGGTCAGTGCCAGGTGGTCCTGAAAAACATCAGCTCTAATGAGAACCAAGGAGCCTTTCAGGCTAGCCACAGAGGACAAACCTCCTCCAGAGAGCTGCTCCCTCTGCTCCCTGCTGCTGAATTACACTGGAAAAATCAAGGGGGGGTGCAAGAAAAGTTCAGGCAGAGAAGCTGGGTTGACAACTCCTGAATACACACAACTAAAAACCCATCCAGAGATGGGGGGAAAAGTCCCTGAGTGACAACTAAAGGACAAGCCCAAGGTAAAGGAAAAAAGTTGCATTTATCAATAAACATACACCTTGTTTTGTTTTTTTTTAAATTTACACAACTGCTTCAGTGTCTGAGCTCACTAGCACACAGCCACATGAAATGATGGCAGAACTCCAAAGAAAGTCAACCCAGCTGCAATCCCTAGGGCACACGAGGACTTCAAACAAGAATCTGTGGTTCAAAAGGGAGGAACATAAAAAGAAGTCTGTCCCCAACTGCAGATGAGGCAGGCAGTCTTAACTGTTCAGCTGAATAAGAGACCAAACCTAGGGGGAAGTGGGAACTCACTGGCTAACCCCATGGCTGAAAAAGCATGTTGTGGCCCATCCAAACCCAGCTAGATGGCAGCGGTGGGCTCTGGGGTCACAGTGTGGCATTTCATCCATGCCAGCAGCATGTCTGCAAGGGACTTGTGAAGGAAGGAGGGACAGACTGTCTGACCTAAGAAACCTAAGTGAAATCACCCTGGATATAAACAGCCAAAATAAGAAAGCACCTATGAAAATATCCCCTTCAGGACATGCATTTGCTTTGAATAAATCCTTTACGAAACCAGTCTAAATCTGACAACAAATCAGAAGAAGATCAGAAATCGAAAGAAGAGGAATGTGTGCTTTTAAACCTTTATTTCCACAACTATCACATGCAAAATATATTTTAGAAGAGTTTGCACACAAGTTGCATCAAAAGACTTACAGAGTTTAGCTAAAGTAATCAGATGGCTCCAGACTTATCCAGAGCCATATTACACAAGATATTTACAAAAGAATTAACAACTGCTTCTCTTCATACTTGTTCACAGGCATAACCATTGCCAAAAAAAGCCCAAAGGTGGAACTCTGCTCTCTTGATTTTCATCAATCACTGGTTTCAGGCTTCCAGCAGTTCAATGCAGACCCAAGCTCTTCACAAGCTTCACAACAGAAATACTAATTGTACAGGTTAGATGTGAAAGCCCACCAATGAAGACCAATAAAACAATTTTGCAAACAAAGCTATCCATCAGGCCCATTATACCTCTGTGGTGCCAGCATGCTGCACGGCAACAGTTGCTCACTTTGAGTCCAACCACCTTAAGTGGAAATTACCAAATTTCAGGACTTCTGTAGGACTTGCAACCCAAAAGCTTATCATATCTGAATGTAATAATCCCTAAGATTCCTAAATTACTACTTTTGAAAGAAATACTGTATTTTAAAATAGGATATATTCTATTAATCACCACTTAAAAGCATACATCTGCTATAATTAATCTTGAAGTCTACTGATAATAAGATAAGGAAAAATATAGCTAAAAAGAACTCAAATCTTCAGCACATCCTTTCAGTGATTCACTTTTTTCATTGCTTCTCAGGATACAATTGGCAAAATACAGACTATTACACACAGAACAAAAATTAAGTGCAAGTTCTGACAGTGCACAGCACGAGACAGCAGCCAGCACCTTGAATCTGCCGCTTGGACTGTCCTCAGATATCCTCCCCTGTCCCTCTGCTGACAGGACTGGTGCAAACTTCAGCCAAACAAGTGACTCAGACCCAGAAGTCCCACCTGAATGATTTGCTGTCTCTAACATAACAGTAAATGGATGTCACTGATCTCCTGTTCCTGTAGCAAACAAAGCATTTTGAAAATAAGCCCACCTACAGTGCCTACATGACTTTTTCAAGGTAAGGAAATACCTGTGTTTAACACTGCAAGCTTCCATCAAGTTGCCTTTTATCAGGAGTAAAAAGACCATAATTTCAATTTTATGTCACCTATGAAATGGATGCTTTCTATTTTTTCCAAAATAAACAAAGATACTTATAATCCAACAGGGATTATGTTTTAATAGAACTGTTTGACCAAGTACAAGGAAAATTATTTTAGAAAATTTCCCATGTTTTAAAAACAGGAAAATATTTCTAGGTTTATGAACTATGGGAATTAATTTCTTTCTGAAGTTAAATAAAAACAATAGCAAGAAGGTCAAAACGCCTCCCTTATGCCTTTAAAAAGTGTCCAGAAGAACAAAAATAAAGAAATTCTCTTAGATACAACTCTATGTACTTTATATTTTATCCTGAAATGGTCACTAAATGTAAGTTAGCAACATTCATGTGCAAATTGCTGATTTTTGTATTATACCATCAGACAAAACAATAAGGGAGTCAGTGCTTGTTGACATGACAGTGAACTGAGCTGTGTATCCTGTCCAAGGCACACAAAATTAGAGGACTTGAAAAGATAGTTTTTCATCTTAAAGTAATCCTGGTATCCTGAAAGATTTCAGCTCCACTCAGAAGCTAAAGTATCCTTCCAGATGTTTTTGCACAAGAATAGAAAAAGCTCTTAAAATACAGAGATTCAATCCTGAGCACACATATTAATGTCAGTAGCTTTAGATCCTAGAAGCTTGCGTGACCATCTCTGGGCAGTGACAGCACAACAGTCAATTGCAACAATCCAGAAATTTGTCTCTCCAACCCCCTCCATCCCTCTACTGCCAGCTTATACCAACAAACCACTGTCTCCAGAGGTAAAAATAGCCTATGAACCTCTGGAGTGAAAATTACAAGCATCTGTCAGAAGCAACACAGCATATTTGGGGGTTGAGGGTGACTAAAATGTACCAAGGTGTAAACTCCTTTAAAAAAGGTGGTTGACAGTTATAAAAACAGACTGAAGCTTCAGAGCTTCCCATATTGAGCTGTTGAGGTTGGATAAGAATATTAATCTGGTTTTTCAAGATAAAAATACATGGGAAAATACCTGAAAAAACTCAGTTGTATTAAAAAAAAAAAAAAATAATAAAAAAATTATAATAACCAGCACACATATCCTCATCTTTCATAGGCAACGTGTTATACTGGTTATTTTCTAGTATTTCCACAGCATATCTAGTAGTCCAGATTATATGGCAGACCTTTATTTAACCACTTCAAATATCACACAGTTTGTACTACATTATGCAAGTCCTTTGGATAAATTTGGTTATTTTTGTCATTTGGTATTGAACTATACTGTCAATAGAAGCCAACTCCACCAGGGGAGCCACAACCATATGCCAGAGCTTTTCACTCCTGCCTAACTCTGTGTACAATCTTGTTTCCTCTGCTCAGAAAATGACCTACATATGTAGTCAGACGATGCTACCAGGAGCACTACATATGTCAGATTCAAATATAGCCTTTAAAAAAAAATACTACAGACATTTTGAGCACAAACCAAGCAATGAGCAGTAAGCTTACATTGTGAAGATACTGCATGTACTAATGTCAAGGAGAAGATAAGGCACCTAACCTGGCAGGTCCCCATTGCACTGCAGACTCAGTAACATGCACATATTGTAATCCTATGTAACTCTGCTTTCGTGACAACTTGGGCAATGTGTACATTAAGTAATGCCTAAGCCACACATTCAGCAAGCAAACAAAACCCTGAAAAGCTTATCATTAATTGAGCATCATTTATTCTGCATGCAAAACAAGACAGGAGTATCTAATTATCCAGCTAAAGACTGTACATCTAGAGATCAGCTATGGAGGAGTAAGCTTAATGCTGTCACTTCCTGGGCTCTGCCCAAACTGCTTTCCTTCTACAGGTGGTATGTAAGTGCTATTGAAAAAGTAACCTGAACACCTCACTACCTGAAGCACCATGCCAACACCAGCTGTAAACTTAAAATCTTCAGCATCCCCAGATGACAGAAGGATAATATATTCCCATCGCAGAGAGGTGAGCTGTTGGCAAACCACGGCCAATGGGTTTAGGCAAATTAGGACGTTGGACTGATTACAGCATTAAAAAAAAGTGATTTTGCAAACATGGCTGTTTATTATTATCCTTTCTAGTCTCTGCTGTGTTTAGTCCCAGTGATTAATCTTCTCGCTCTTTGCCTTCCTTCTCAAGACAGGAGGTTTTCAGCAGAAATTACTCTCATCTCCAGTCATGCCTGGTTCTTGCTTTTAGTGTTTCAGTTCTGGCCTGACCTCAGGCTTTGGGGCAGACTAAACACGAGCCAAATGGAGGACCCAGCTTTCCTGTCAAACAAACAAACTACAGCAGCCAACTTAAGACAACAGGAGGAGGCCTTCACCATTATCAGATGCCAAAAGTCCAAACATCCTTTGTACCAATGACTTTTTTACCTAGCAACGCTCACGCTAAGTATTACCAAGCACATGCAATCCAACTGAAATTCCCAAATGTTTGGATTTTGCCCCCATTTGCTGTAATGAATATCATCTGCCCACGTGTTGCATTCCTGGCATTTGGCTCAGATAAATTCCTAAAGAGTCCAGGACACCAGAATTGCTTGGAAATGGTCAGGTGGGAAGGAATAATGGCCATAACTTTGTTCTTAAGCCGTTTAGTCTGGAACTGTCATGAGCTATGTATTTTGAAATTCAGATCTGAAAAGATCTAAGGAAATTCTAAGCTCATGCTGAACATGTTTTCCATTTTTATGCATTCTCTATATTTCATATTAATACTAAGGGGAAGAGCGACAGAAAGGGAACAGAACAGTTTCCACCATAAAAATCTATTCAACATTTGCAATAAAAGAGGATTTAGGCTTGTCCTTGAGAGAAGGTCTTTATTTCCAGAATCACCTCATTCTGTAGTGGCTGTAGAAAAAAGAATTTTTCCATTTCAAAACAGCTCTAAGAAAAATGGTAAAAAATGGACAAGACAGACAAATGAGAGATGTTCCTCATTTCAGCATATATCCTGTGGTTTTCATCCTTGAAAGTTTAACTGTATTCCTTTATAAATCACAGTCACAAGAAAAATAGCCATTTTCTCACACAGTCAAAATTAACACTGATCTACCCTACACCAGCAAGGGCAGAAGGAACATCACCGTATCAGCTTTTACAGCACCACAGTACTGATCATAACACAGTAATTCATTCAGTAAATGTAAAAAATCCCACATGTATCTAGAGTAGATCTCTTGATGGGTAATTTGCAGAGTGCTATAGGAAGGAAATCTAAGAAACATATAATATTCTACACAATTAAGAAGTTTTTACTGGTTTTCAGGTAGGAAAGCATTTGTAACACTACACCACTGCACACTAACATTTTAGCATTTTGTACTATCACTGAAGTGTCACATTACTGAACAGCCATCTTACACCAACACTAGGAAGCTCTGGCTCACTTTGGGCAGTAAAATGATAATGAGAAGTCTCCAAGAGATGAAAGGGAAGAAAAAAAAACCTCCACCAATTTCTAATGCCTTCATTAAATTATCCAGGCTCCCTCTGGTGGGGGATTTAATGCAGAGACTGCTCCAGTTTGCTATATGAGAACAGCTGTTTTTTCTTTTGTAAAACAAACTGTGTTAGGATTGGATTCGGCAATTCCTGGAGTCTCTTGTCATGCTTCAGTCATGGCAATCTGAGGTAAAGCTTTGTTTCTGGCCCTAAACTACATCACATAAAGAATAGCAGTCTGTGATTTAAAAAAAAAGAAAAAAGAAAAAGCAATACATTTTTAAAACATAAATTAGTGTCTTTGTGCTCCAAAATCCTCAGGATATTTCTCATTTCTTCAGAGTCTCATCAGAAAAACCACCTCTGCCCCTCATGTGGACAGAGGCTAAAGAGAGATTGCTATCCCCAGGGCACACAAGAGATGTAGGGCTCCTAGTTTTCATTTCTGTGGTTTATATATTGATTATATTAAGTCTCAAGTCTTGTATCTCTCCAACAATTCGAGTATCATTTATATGCACCACCGTAAGACAATTCCAACATGTCCATATCTCTCTCCAAAACACACACAGAGGAGTCAAGCAAACCATCCATCCATTTCATTTCTCTACACCCCCTGAAGTTGTCATTGTAACCAGTTACGGTAAAGGAACAGAAGCTTTACAAACACAAAAAGACATCACACTTGGTATTTTTAGCATCTACCACTAAATATATGTACCACATATTGTCCTCAATCAATAGGAATCAAAATTCCTATTATCCATTCAATCTCATAGTCAGTTTTGCCTCCTGGACTTCAAGACCAATACTATCAACATTCTGCAGCTTGAAGTCTTGCTTAAACAAAAAACACACAGAGAGGTAGCATTTTAAAAAAATAAATGAGAACCACCCAACTTGGGGTAAGAAAACTGCAAGGTGAAGATGTTGCTGTATGGGAAAACCAGCATGAGCCCTTTCAAGGATGGAGTCAATTTTATTTCTGACAGCCCTTATTATGACTCACTAACTCTTCTTCCTTAATAAGGCCACGATTTGCATCAGAAAAAGTGTGTCTGTAACAAGCCTGAGGACTCAGAAAATTATCCAATGGCTAAGAAACGTAACTTTGCCACACAGAGAAAAACAATTTTACTTCTCAGTTTGTCCTTGTGCTTTCAGATAGAAAGGGAAGCACGGGACTAGAAAGGGACTATAGCAACTATAGTCCAAGGATTCTGATTAACCTCATACAGCCCATCTTAGATGATGAGTACAATTCAATTACTGCCAGATAGGATGGCAGCTGAAGCTGAAGAGCAACCCACATTTGAGGGATATTTAGGATATAGTCGGCACAGAAACCAGTCTCACAGGTCAGAGGAAACAGCCCTGCAAGTTCTTTGGGACAGCTATAAAGTTTTACGGGAATCCACTGCTTGTAACCTATATAGGAAGGCAAATAAAGAGCAGCAATTCACGTTCAATATGTCATTAATGAACTCCAAAGCCTTCCAGAGCAAGGGTTAACTTTTTCAGACCAGGGAGATTAGTACCTCATTTTGCCCCAGAGGAATTCCTTTAGTGCCCAAGAAAAACTATGCGGGGAACCAGTAAAGAGGTATTTACAATTGAGAAAGTCCGGCGTGATCTCCTTGCCCCTGACTTCCCAGAACCTTCAAATGCAAAGCCTGCGGCTTGCGCTGACACTGACAGGCGATCCTAAAGATGAAACTACTGAAAGGATGCGAGACCATTCTCCCAGTACAAAACCCAGACAACTCTCCCAGCAACGGGGCAGGACCACACCACCTGTAATAAAATCGAAGAGGGCAAGCACCCACACCGCGCTGCGATGGCCATGGGAGCCCGCCCCGGACCTCGCTCAGCCGAGCATTCCCCTCGCCAGCTCCCCAACCTTGGGCACTCCGGGGCCACTTCGCCTTCTGCTTCACCGCAAGGGGTTTGCGGGCGTGCAGGGACAGGCGATTCCCGGCTCGGTTAAACCTGCCCCGGGGGAGCGCTGTCCCCGCCGGGCAAGAGCTGGGTCCCCGCGGGGGAGGGAGCCCGGCGGGGCGGTGTGGCACTCACCGATGCCCAGCCCCACCACCACGCGTCCCGCCAGCAGCGTCTCCTTGTCGCGGGCGGCGGCCAGCACGCCGGAGCCCGCCGTGAAGAGGCCGCTGGCCAGCAGGATGCAGGGCCGCCGGCCGCACAGCCCGTTCAGGACGCCGCCGGCCAGGGCGGACAGGGCGGCGGCGCCCACCGTGCCGGAGACGAGCAGCTCCTGCCAGAGCGCGTCCAGGTTGAGCTCCCTCTTGAGGAGGAGCAGCGCCCCCGACACCACGCCGGTGTCGTAGCCGAAGAGGAAGCCCCCCAGAGCGGAGAAGACCGACACCACGTAGACGAAGCCGGGGGTCTCGTCCTGCTGGAACTGGCGCCGCGCCGCCCGCTCCAGCTCTCCGCCCGACGCCGCGCTGTTGAGGCTGGAACAGGACTCGGCGGCGATGAGGCTCCGCTCGCCCGCCGCCGCGCCCGAGCCGGCGGCCCCGTCCGCCTGCCGCCGCCTCTTCTCGCCCATCAGGTTGCTCAGGCTCCGCAGCGTGTACTCCACATTATCGCTGGCCTTGCGGGACATGGGACGGCCGCGGCGGCTCCCGCCCCGACCGGGGAAGGGCAGGGGGCTGAGGCGGGCGGCTGCCGGGCTACTCAGACTAGGGCGGCGGGGCTGCCGCTGCTGCCGACGCTGCCTGTCCTCGGCGCGCCCGCCCCTCTCGGGCCGCGCTCAGCTGGGTCGCATCGTCCCCCAGCCGCCGGGCGGACTTGAGGGGAAGTTGCCGCCGCTCCCAGCGCCCGGGCGGAGCTGGAGGCGGAGGCAGGCGGGGACAGCGGCGAGCGCGGCCCGGCGGGCGCAGGGGGCGGGCTCGGCCGCCCCCCCCACCGTGCGCGGTACGGGGCAGGCGCGGCCCGGAGCAGGCGCGGCCCGGAGCGCCTGCGCACGGAGCGGCCCCGCCGCGCTCACTCACGGGCGGGCGGCGGGGCTGGCGGTGTCCGCTGGGGCTGGGAAGGAAGTCGGGATGGAAGCCAGGAAGGAAGCCCTGGGCGGGTGGGCGCCACGCAAGCCCGGGGGCTGATCCCCGAGTCCGTGGAGCTGTTCCTGCTGGCAGCCCCCGCCGACATGAGGCTGAAGGGAGCGCCGGCTGCGGCTGTCCGCGCGCTTCCCGCACTGCCTGGGGAGCGTTGCCCCAGGTGCCAGGCGCGCGTAAGGATCGCAGTTGTCTTAATAACTGCATCGTTTGAACGGAGACAGCGTTCAGCGTCTGCGTTTGTCATTTTCTGAAGCGCTGGGTGAGACTGGCTGTGCTGCTGAGCACGGAAGTAGTAGGTTTTCACTGCTGGGGTCTCCCGGCTCTCTTCGTCCAGGTTCAATTGCGGGGAGCATATCAGATTGACTGTCCCGACCTCCCCTGCTCTCCTTCTTTTCAGAGTGTGGAACAGGAAGGGCCCTGGGGCTGCACTGCTCCAAAAAGCCCTTTGGCACTGCTGCCTTTGCAGTCGCTGGCTGTCACTGCCTGCCCCCGTCCCTGCCAGCCGTACGGGGAGCTGAAGCAAGCGCTGCTACCACAGAGCGTGGCGTGGGCACAAGAACAGGCTGCCCAGGGACGTCTCGCTCCCTGGAGGGAGGTCCCTTCCAACCCTAACAATTCTTTGATTCTGTTATCAAAAAAAAAAAAGGGGGGGGAAATTTCCAGCAGTTGTTCAGAGAGGGACAGGTTTCTTACCACGTAGGAGCAGAGTTTGGAGCTTGTTCTCGTGTTTCTGTTTGGAGTATCGTGTTTTGCTCATTCCACCTTTAAACAATCTTTTGGGGATTTTTCACCAGGATGCAGTACATGGCAGATCCTGTTAGCAGAGAGAGGTGCTCGGCTCCATGAGGACCCAGGCAAGCTTTGCTGCCGGTGGGCATGGAAGGGCCTTCCAGATGCAATGCATACCTTCGGGGAAAAGAATATATCATAATACCACAATGTAATAATTTGTAGTTCTTGTACATATATTGGCACATATATGGATAAAACAAAATTTTCATTCTGACTTAACTGTGTTCTGTAGAGATTCTCATAATGAAGTTACTCATAGCCAGTAGCCAGAGAATTTTGGTAATTAACTGGATCAGTTACCAGCCCACACCTTGTGAGCAGTACTAGTCATAGCCATGTGAATTTAAAAATTAGAAGAGGGAGCAAAGTCCAACATAGCCAGCTGCACACAGCCTCCTTGGTGGTTTGCCTCTGCCTCAAAGCAAGCTAATACTGATCCAGATAATACCAACTAAATAAAATAGAGAGCTGTAGTTACTAAAATGAATTCTAGTAACAGTATAATAATGCCTATATAGTTAATCCAGTTAGAGACATGTAGGAATGGTTTTCATAATACAATAGGTCAGCTTGCATGTTTGAGCATGGGAGAAGCCTGAACTAGATAGTAATTAAATGCATGTTAGCATTCAGTTATTTTTAAATAACTGAATGTTAAAATAATATAATAATAATAATTAATAATAAAATAATAAATGTTAGCATTCAGTTATTTTTAGTCAAGATTTGGGTAACATGGTATGATTGGCACAGGGCATTTCTTATTTTGTTAAAGACCAATAGGGGCCAATCTGATACTAGAGCAAGGATCAGTTCCAGGTTCTAGCATCAGGGATGAAGTCATGATAGAATCACCAAATATGCTCAGTTGGAAGGGACCCACCAGGATGATGAAGCCCAACTCCTGGCCCTGTGGATGCTAAATGCAAGAAGCAAGCAGGAAACACAGAGCCTGTGTGAAACTAAGTCACACAAGGTTCTCACTCTGGCCTGAGAAAGCATAAAAAGGAATCCAAAACAGTCCTTGGAGAAGGACAACAACACCTTTTGCAGGTGTTGTTTAGGATCCTTGTTGTTTACTTGCAAGAAACAGGCAAGGGGTGGTGTTCCACTTGACCAGTGATAGTTATGTGTAAGTTTAATGGCCAATGAGAGTTTTACCTCTCAGACCTGTCTATAAAAAAAGATCTGGAATAATAAACTTTGCTCTCTTGTACAACCCACAAGAGAGTCTGTGTCGTACTGCCTCACCATTCCTAATATAGTGCAACACTGTCTCTGCACAGCACCATTCCCAAGAGTCACACTATTTTCCCAAGAGCATTGTCCAAACACTTGAACTCTGACTCTGTCAGGGTGGTGCTGTGACAGCTACCCTGGGGAGTCTGTTCTAAAGCACAACCACCCTCTCGGGAAAGAACCTCTTTCTAATATCCAACATAAATCTCCTCCAACACAGTTTGAGGCCATTCTCTCAGGTCTGATCTCTACTCACCACAGAAATCACTGCCTGCCCCTCTTTTTCTCCTTGTGAAAAAGTTATAACTGCACTGAGGTGTGGAGACCCAAGGGTGTGTTATACAGATACCTCAATTCTGGAGGGGCCAAAGCAGGCAAGAAGAGACACCCCTCTGGGTTGTGGTGAGAAGAGCCTTCCGCACATCGACCTTTGCAGACACATGTAAATAGTTCTCAAGGTTTGCTGTTCTATTGGTTCACCAAGTTGATGTAATCCCTGTTCCACCCCTGTTTGCCAATTATGGTTAATCCCCAGAATGTTCTCCCTTCCCCTGATTCCTACTGGCCCCAGTTTGCTGCATTGCCCCACCCCCATTATCCTATTGGTTTCCCCAGACCCTAGCCATACCTCTGCCCCATTTTCCCTTGTCTCGATTGGGCCCTGGCCCTCAACTCCACCCCTGTCACCCTGTATTTAATCCTGTGCCCTCAGGTCACTCTTGGTTTTTGTCCCTGGAACATTTTGGAGGTTAGACCTGTTAGGATATCCAAACAAAGACCTGTCCCTTGCTTCTTTGTCATTGCCAGTTCTGTCAGTGGTGTGCTCTGGGCCCTGAAGGCGCAGGTTGCGTTCAGGGATTTGTTGGGGCACACACCACAACAGTGAGGTCTCCCCTCAGTCTCCTCCAGGCTGAACAGACCAGTGACCTCAGCTGCTCCTCATGGCTTCTCCTCAAGGCGCTTCACCATCTTGGTTGCCCTGCTTTAGATGCTCTCTAATAGTTCAATGACTTTTTTATATTGTGGGCCCCAAAACTGCCTCCAGCACCCGAGGTGAGGCCACCCCAGTGCAGAGCAGCGTGGGACAATCCCCTCCCTTGCCCAGCTGGCAATGCTGTGCCTGATGCCCCCAGGACATGGGTGACCCTCCTGGCTGCCTCCACTGCTGACTCACGTTCAATTTTCCATTAACCAGGACCCCCAGGTCCCTTTGAATGACACTGCTTTTCAGCCTCTCATTCCCCAGTCTGTCCATACATCCATGGTTGTCCCATCTGAGGTGCAGAATCTGGCACGTTCTCTGGTTGCACAGCTGAACGCTGGACATTTTGTCCAGAAGGCTACTGTGAGAGACAGTATCAAAAGTTTTACTGAAGTTCAAAAAGATTACATCAACCCTCTTCCCTTGATCCAATAGGTGGTTTACCAGAAACTATCCCCTCAGGTCCAGCAGCTCTCCAAGACCAGACTGGCCTACATTTCTACAGCACAAGCAGGAGAGAAGCTGTAATCTTCCAGAAGTCTCCAGACTTGCCTGACAAGCACAACACTCATTAGTGTTTTTTATGTAAGCCCCAAATAAAAATGTGGGACACAGTGCATGAAACAGCATTCACACCAAATCCCTAGCCAGCTAGAAGGAATGCTTTTACAGAATATTGTCACAACAGCTGGCTGTCACAAAAACAACCTGTCTTTTTAACAGCCACCTCAGATGCTGGAAGCATTCTGTATGTTGCAGTTAATAGAGACTCAAGAGGGCTAACAAAAAGCTTTATTTTTTCCATTGATGGCCCAACACAAGCACAAACAGACATAATTTCCCATCAGATCACGATGTCAAGCTTCTCTCTTAAAAAGATTGCCTGAAGAAACACAACAAAAAGTTCAGCTGTGAGATGCAGTACATTGAAGAATGACTTCATGAGAAAGGATTTGTTTGGTTTGTAGATTTTCATTATTGTGATCATCTCTCCATAGTACTGAATTTCATCATAAAAGCTGACTTATAAATAATTTCACATTAATTGAAAATTCAGTAAGTATGATTAGTAACCTAAGACAGGGCATCAGATTCAAAGAAGGATTTGAGTGGATTTTAGATAGGATGTTATGCTTTCAAGAGATTGAATATTTAATTAAAACACTGTTTAGATTCAGAGCACTTTCTCATTCTCTCCTTTAAGGTGTTTGTACAATTGCTTGCCAGGATGTTGTGAACTAGAGCAAAAAACTGGTCCAGCTTTCAAAAACTCAATTTTTTTTGTTTCACAGAGAGCAGGAATATTCCCAGGGTTTTACTGTTTTTATGTTGTTGATACATCGCATACATCAGAAAATGTCTTCCAGAAGATTACTGAGGAGTTTGTACATGTTCCAGAACTCTGCCAGACCAGAAGAGGGGAATAAGCTCCTGTCTTTGCAGATACTCAGAAGTGGGTGTATGAGTGCTGAAATCTCCTGGAGACTTCAGACCAGCCAAGATTCACAGAGAGATGCTGTACGTCTGCTGTGTGATAGTCTGATGGTCAGTAGCCTCCCAGCAAGTGGGAGGCCAGATTCATGGATTTGCTTCAGCCCAGGACTCAGGACCCAGGAAGTCTCCTACTCTCTTCTCAAGAAGATTATAGGTTCAATAAGTAAAAGATGTATTGTTAAAGGAAATTATGTTGATGTGCAGACAAGAATGTAAGAGCCATGGGGCTAGACAGACAGTGAGGCAGAAAAGGATGTGATTCTGTGGAAAAGGAAGGTCAGCTTTATCAATGATGGTTATGTTATTTACATAAAACTATTTGCACTAAAAAAAAAAATAAAAATGGAGTAATACAAGGAGCAAATCCTCAAACCAAGAATTCTTCCCATCTCAGTTGGTGCTGTGGGGATGGGCATGAGGTCTTTAACCTCAGCAATACAATGTCTAGCCCCTTTTGTTTTTTAGGTCCATAAACTAATTTCTTGTTTGTTACTGTTATGATGCCTTAAACTCTGATAGTGCTTTGAGAGTCAATTATTTTGCTAGAATATTTTGACAAACAGAGTTGCTGTATGAGTTGAGAAATACTACTGTACTGGGCTGAGGGAAATCACCTAGCTGAGTATGCAAAAAAAGATCAGCAAATGCAGTTTATAAGAAAAGCTTACATAATGTCTGAAACCTTGGAAAATCAATGATAGTAATTACAGAACCTTTTCTTGCAAGTTTGGTTGTAGTCTCAAGGTTCAGAAACCTTTTCTGTACAGAGAATTTTACATTATCAGTGTGCCATGGTGGGGTGCAACTTTTTATGAAAAATATTTCTTCCTGCTGAGAAGACACAAACCCTGACTCATGATCACACCAGTTTGTTGAGTTTGCAGTAATTGTATGGGTTATATAAAGTTGAGACTGTAAGGAATTCTCTAAAAATTCTTTAAAAAATAAAAACAGGATCTGAAAATAGAAGTTTAGAAATTATTTGAAATAAGCAGTGTATTGCCATAAAACTTTCTTTTGTTCCAAAGTTCATCTTACTACAATGTTGTTTGGTCTCTTTGGAAAGAAGACACTTTCAGATACGTTCTATAATTTTCTGGTCCCCATATAATATTCCTTCTCCAGCCATTTTCTCTATCTTGACAGTCATTCATTTATCTGAACGTGCCTATCTGAGCTCTCAACAGTTTTGGTTGTTTATAATTGTTCCAGTGTTTGTTTTGAGTTCTCATTTATATGTACAGATCCTGATTATATTCTTCTCCAATATCTCAACAAAAGTCACCTCTCATATAAACAGCCTCTCCTTGATTTGATGCTGCTATATAGTGCTCTTATTCCAGAGTGTCCCAGTCTACAGTGAGACTTTTAGCCTGTTACTTACCTTCTGTGGCAATTATCTGAAGCTATAAACTGGGACATCACTGTTGACCTCCTCTGTAAAATCCTTCAAAATGAAAGTAGCATCAGAATTTATTAATATGGAATGTACTGGCACCATGCATTTAATCCTATTAATCAAAAGATAAATTGCTTAAAAAAATAGGAAGAGTTTAAGCCTTAGCACTGAAGAAGGGTGTGGATAATGGTGATGGCAGAAAGACAAACTGTGAGATGAAGCATTCCTTGCCTGACAGACTGGCAGCAGTACAGCTAAGGTTGCCTAGACAGCACAGGCTATTTCAATTCCAGGTAACTTTACCAAAATAACTGACTCAAATTTTGCATTATTTCACTTTCTTTCTTTCTAGAAATATGAATACCAGCAGACCCACTTCAGTCCTATTGAAAATGCAATTGCAAGAAATGCATTTTTTTAACTTAATGGTTTCTCTCTAATTTTAAAATCTACAACTTTTTTATGCTTTAGAGCAGGGAATCAGTTTTTGGCAGGAGAACCGTTCCTTTCTGGCTTTCCTTTGGCTGTCAAAAGGAAGATCTAACTAGATTTGACTGAAACAGAGTCTCTGATAGAGCCAGCAGCAACACATATGAAAACGTGCTGCTAAATCCAGTGTGCCCCAATGGCTGCATCTGCAGCCATGAAAGTGTTGTGTACTGACCTCTGTGCAGGTGTCCAGGGGTGAGGGTCAGGCTACACATTTAAAAGCATTGCGCCAAAATTCAGGGGCCAGCACATGCTAAAAGCCAGTGGCAGTGGAAAATGGGGAGCAGAGGTGGAGGAGGATGTAGACTTTTATTATTGCACAATTTGGATTTTTTACATTTGTGCACTTGCAAAGATACTTTGTCAGGTTACAATCCTTCTGAAGCCATTATTACCCTGGAAAAGTTATAATTACTTAGTTACAACACCAGGCAGCATGAAAATCAAGGACTTGGCACAACTCACTACCCATGAGATTCCAGGGGTACCAGGGATGCTCTTCTTACACTGTATCTTCAAGCAGATGTATGCCAACACAGAGCTGTTTGTCTGCCAAAAAGAAACCTCCTCAAGTGCTTCAGGTAAGCCCAGAATAACAACAGCCCATCTCTCAGTCAGTTCAGATTTTTGGAATCAGAGTTATGCTGTATTCCAGCATGCACCTAGCATCTGGTGTACATGGAAGACATATACAGGAAGAAGAGAACTACATGCAGACCCATTAATTTTGGTCCAAACCTCCTTCATTCTATTGTTCACTAAACAAATTTTATTTATCATTGTCCACTTCCATAAAAGGTAGACAGTACTTCTAAACCAAATCCTTCTACAGATTATGTAATCAGAATATCCAGAACATCAGCTGTTTATCATTTAATGAAAAATAAATCAGAAAGGCTTTCAGGCTTATTTATGACTAAACACTATTCTCCATCCCTGGAAAAGTAGCATCTGACCTGTCATGAATTCACTACTTTATAAACTCTCACCTCATCAATGCAAAATATTTCCATCAAATTAAAGTTCCAAGAAGTTGAAGCCATATCCTGTAAGCTGCAGGCTAAAAGCTGGCTTTGCTGTCAGCCCTGACACTGCCTCAGAGCAGAACACTGTACAGAAGTGCTTCTTCTGAATTTGCAAATGAAACTGGAACCACACCAGGAAGAATCCAGTTACTGATTAAGTTGATTGACCCTTTGGATTTGACAGACCATGGATCCATCAAAATTTGTTAAGTGAGATTTTTTCTGAGAGGACTGTACCATGAGGGATAGGCAACTTTGAGAAGGAAATTGTACCATGTGAATTCCCTGTACAAAGTCAAAATACACTCAGAGTGCCTAAAGTTGACTGACACATGCCAAGCATCATACTGGGATGTGGAAGTTGAAAATCAGCACTTTCCATTGCTGGGAAACAGGATGTAGCTGCAGCACACTGTCATTTGTATTTGCTTCCTTGCTTATTTCTTTATCTGTACTTCAAAAGTCCTGTTTCCACCAATGTAGATGGATGGGTTTTTTTGTTTTTTAATCTGTTTTGTTCTGTTGCAAGTATTAAAATCTGCTGCGTTTTTGGAATAGATCCCTCTGTAAAGTGTTTTCTGGAACTTCCTCTAGAAGTTTTAACATTTCCCTGACAAGTAACATAGCAGCCAAGGTGATAATATTAAATATAACATTAAAGACTCCTGAAAATTGCATTAATAGTGATTTTTGACCCCTTCAAAGCATTTGATATGTGCATGTGCTAATCCCATGGGAAGGTTAGGGCTGCCAGTAGGAAGTGTTGAACAATCACTAATACCCATCACAAAGCAATGCCACTGACTTTTTAAAAGCATCTGTAAGTTCAGTGAGGACTCTGCTTTTCAATATGACAAAACACATGGCCCTGGATATACATAGGAGGTACTTCTGATGGTGCTCTGGGTAAAAGAATGGGAGTTAAATACACAGGACCTCCTTCTAGCAGCTTTCCAAGGTACCAGCCTGTTTTCACTAATGATGCAAACTTTCTGCACCTGCTTCTCTCTACAGCTCCAAATTATATGCCTAAGTAAGGCAGATTTGAGCCCATCCCATTTTTGCTTGCATCAAAAAGCAGGCACTCAGAGGCTTCCCCCAGCTGCCCTCAGTGATGCAGGTGCCTGGCAATCAGGAGGAGCAGCTGCACTGCCAGGCACAGTTGCAGAGGCTGTGGTCAGGGACACAGAATTTGTGGTGTGCTGCGCACAGTTGGAATGTGGCCATGGATGGATACACAGTATTTTGGAAGGACAGGTGGGTTAGAAGAGCTGGGGGTGTCATGCTTTACATTAAGGAACTCCTTGACAAATACAGTGCCCCAGTATCAAACTGGAGACAGACCTGCTGAGAGTTTCTGGATGAAGATCACAGCAAGGACCAGTCTGAGGTATGTCGTGGTAGATGAGTGCTACAGACTGCAGACTATGAGGAGGTGGGGCTGAAGCCTCTGACTTGGAGTCCTCAGTGCAGATTTCAGCCGCCTGGTTGTCTGCTGGAAGGGCAACACAGCACTGGGCAGGCAATCCAGCATGTTCTTAGAGAGCAGTTGTAACGTTTTCCTAACACAAGAGCAGGGCGGTCATGACTGACTTGTTCATGCGGGCTTGGCTTTCTGCTGAGGAGGAGGGAAGAAGTGGGGATGAGATGGGTCACAGAGCACTGCTCAGGCTGTGGGTGGTTTGTCACAGGCTGCAGCAGTCATGAGGTGACAGATATAGCAGAGCCAAGAAAGTGAGCCACACAACTCTGGGTGAGCAGATTAACTTATTCAGGAAATAGCCTGTGGGAAACAGCTGTGAAGGGGAAAAGTCCCCAGAAGAACTTAATTGTATTTTAAAGAGAACTTACTGACAGCTCATGCATGGAACTATACCATTGTGCAGGAGCACAGGAAGCTTCAGCTTCAGCTGGGCTAGGTAAGGACCATCCAGGTGAACTACAATACAGACAGGGAACATGCAGGAAGCAGAAAGGAAAAAGCACTGTTTAGGCACCGAAGAGTAAAATCAGGGAAGTTAAAACCCAGCTAGAACTAAAATTAATGAGAGTCATAAAGGATAGCAAGGTAAAAAGAGATAGCATGGGTATAACATGGGTCCACAGGTGCATGGGATAGACAGCACAGTGAAGGTTGAAGTAATGAACAGCTTTTTTGCACTAGTTGGCACACATGAATCGTGCTGTGCTGTCCGCTCTTTGCATGTATCAGCACAGGGAGGGGACAGAAGGGCAGTGGGGAAGCAGCAGTTAGGGAGCACTGAGACATCTTGTGAGCATTCAAACACATGGAGTCAGGTGATGGTCACTCAAGAGCACTGATATTGCTGGCCAGCAAGATGATAGACCACTGTCTATAATGCGCAGAAAATCATGGCAAGCGGGAGAGGACCTTGCTGACTGCAAGATGGTTAAATGTGATGTTTATTTTTAAAGGCAAGATAAGATACAGGGAACTGTAGGTCAGCGTGAATGATTCCTGGACAGGTCATTCTTTGTTGCTCTTGGGACATTTACCTGAGGGAGCACAGGGGTGCCCTGGATAAGAAGACAGCTTTGCCCTCCATACAAAAGGCATTTGTTCATCACCAAGAGTACGTGTGGCATGAGTAGTGTGAGACAGAAAGCCAGAACTGATGCAGCCATGTTCATATGCCTGCTGGGAACAGTCTCAGGAGCAACCTATCACCAGTCATCCCCAGGATTTCTCTCAGGTCTTGTTGGTTGCTCCAAAACAGACTGAAGTCCTTCACTTCACCATTTAAAAGAGTTGTTTTGAATGAATGGCTAAAAAAGAAACAACTGAGTTCAGGGCAACATTTTTGTTACCAGGAATCAGCACTAAGGTTTGAAGCCTTGAACCTCTACCTTCACAACTGACAGTCTTCAAGAACAGCTATTGCTGGCTGCTTGTTAACACAGGGACTCGGTATGGAGCCCTGGCTATTCCCAGGCACTGGAGTAAAACTCAAGATAGTGCCCAAGGGTAGTCAGACAACAGGCTTAGGGCCTACTTCTAAGTTTGGCTTGGCTTTGGGAATAAAAAGTAAGTGCTACACCTATAATCTACACCCTTCTCCTTAAAGAAGACCCCTACCACATTGTATCATTTTCCTTCACCTCATTCAGTATAGCTGTTGTGGCTGGCAGGCTCGGAACCAGGGATGCCAAGCACTTGTGTGAAACGTAGAATTCCTATGCAGTTGCTAAAATTATCACAAGGACTAAAAGAAAGAGAATGGAAATAGCAATTAACAGCTTATAGTTCCCCAAATGCTGATCTGAATTCTGTGCAATGCAGAAGAGACAGTCCTGGAGCCCAGCGCATTTCCCCTGCTGGACATCAAAACCCTGTTACACACTGAAGAATTATGAGGGTTTCTGAAAGAAAAGGCACCAACAGCCCTTAGAATTTAAATCTATTTCTGTTACTGATCTTCCCATCTTCACTCCTCTTCCTCCACATTCCTTAATAAATGCTTTAAAGCATTCAGTGTTTGAACATACAAAGCATTACATTTACACTGAAGTTGCTAGGATTAACTTCTTTACACCAAGAACTGCAGCAAAGGCTCCCTGGGAGCAAGCTTTCAGACACCAGAGAACATTACCCACATGATACAAACAAAAGCACCTTCATGGTACATAAACCCTCCTCCTAACCTCCTAAAGGAGACTTTGCAGTGTGTTCATAAGGGAGAGATCTGACTCTTGCAGACAAGCTGAGGGTTCTATTTCAAATCATAGGACTTGTGTAAGACGACCTGCTGTTTCAAACTCCTTTATAACAGGTAATTTCTAACTCACTACTTTGAAGAAAGGTTTATCAAACAACTCAAACAAAGTGATTTCACAGAGGAACACCCTCTGTCTTGTTTGCATTCTCTCCAGCTATTCAGAGCTAGTACTTTGCTGAACTTACAGTTTACATGCTTTGTAACCTTGCTCAGCTTCTTTCAGGCAGCTATTAGTGACAATTAGTCCTTGTCAGCCTCAGGCATAAACCCAACACCTGACATGCATCCAGATGCTTTCTTGTGCCTTCGCAGGCATTTCTACCTTCTGCATGGTTCTGACAGACACAAATACTGTTCACATCACGTAGCTACAAAAATATTTCAGGAAATAAAATAGACTCTCAAGTAACATGTTTACAGTTTGTGAATAGTAAACTACACAAAGAGAAAAACCAAGTGTAAAAGAAAAGCCACGTTTCTTCGACCATTTTCAAGTTAATATTTTTCTTCAAGAGAGAAAAGTATTAATAGGAAAAGTTAATGAATGTTGCTTGCTCTTGAGTATGCCCACCAGATATGGGATTTTTTCACCCCAAAATCATACATTGTCTTCTAAGTGCCTCATCTTCTGGATATTGGGAGCAAAGAGAAAGAGAAGCAATAAGGTGGAAGTGCCTTATGTCCCAGCCTCCTGGAAACCCAGGAAGACTGCTGGTGAGAGGAGGGAATGGCCTGAAGGACTTATAGGAGCCAGTAGCTGAACCCCTACAGGCAAATGTCCTGTTGAGGCCTTGCCGGTGACACATGGAGGTATCTTCATCTCAGGGCTTCAGGGCCTGGATTCTCCTATATGCTTCTCCTTTGCAATACACCTTCCAAGACCCAATGCTGCCTGGTCTTTTGCCATTTGCTGTATTAATAGGACCATTTCTGTAGAAGGAACCCTACAAAAGCAAAGGCTGTTTTGATGTGGGATTGGAAATGTCTGTGCAAAGTATATATTCTAGCTTTGCAGTAATATAGCTCTACAAATAAGATGTTTTTCAGAATAAAATATCCATAATTATTTGTGGATAAATGTTAATGAAAATCTTGCAGTAGTGACTGAGTATCTTTAGGTTTAAGTTCCTGGTCATGTAAATTATTTCAGCCTTACTGATTGCTTCTCAAAATCTAAGTTTCAAAAGCAATTGATATTAAAGTGAATTTCTAATTTAGCAAACATACTATGATGCAAAGGAATTAAACATTTCATGGAAGAAAAATATGGAAATCAAAATAAATGGTGGGATTTGATGTACAATCAAATACTCATTGCCAGAAATAAGAATTTCCCTCCCTACCCAGCAGTGTGAACAACTATGAGGCAAGAGCCACCGCAAGCAGGATTCTGGGGAATCTTTCCTTGCACCCCTGTGACTGTGGCAACATAACCCATGGTGATTCATTGTTGTCACCGATCCCCTCCTGGGAAAGGATGGTTAGCCTCTGGTCGGCAGGAGTAAATCCTATTTACAGCTTTCCAAAGGGAGCATTAATTCGTATGCTGGAGTCAGGGAATTCTAGGGCTCTTTGTTTATTTCACTTTTAGGAGCACCATAAAGACATGGCCTCAAGATCAGGAATATGCCAAAGGAAAATGGCTGGGACAGGCCCAGCTATTGCACATTGCAGCCCTGAATAGCTGATGATCCAGTTTTTCTGAACCCAGAAGGGCAGTAGAACAAGGCAGAGCACACTGTTCTGCCTCCGTGCAAAACCTTGGCAAGCTCTCATCTCAAACACAATTTGCAGCCCCACTCTTCACATATCAGGAAGGAAAGAGCAGAGGGAGGCAAGAAGCACAGAAAGGCAACTCAAATTATGACAGGGAGAGATCAGCTGCTTTGCAAGGAGAATTAAAAATGTTGAGAGGAGGGCATACAAGTAAAGCTTACAAAATCACAAAGCAGAAGAAAAGTTACATGCACAAGTTTTTCACCAAATCCTTTAAGTATCAGAACTATGATCAAGCACTGAAAATAGAAGGGGATCAATTTAAAATGTATAAACTGCTTTTTTCCCATGTGTTGTAGTGAACTTGTGGAATCTGTTGCCATAGAAAGCTGTAGAAGCAGAAGTTTCAAGTAGGTGTTGTACCAGATGCTGAAGGAACACACCAGGACTTTCCCCTCCAGCAGCCCTCAGGGGCTCCTCTACTATACAATGGATGTGGATAGTAGAGGAGTACAAGTGGAATGGATGGAAGAAAGCAGCTAGATTTGTGTTTTCTCCCTAAACAGAATTTTCAATTTTCACCATCAGAGACTGGTCTGACACCAGAGGGCATTTCTTGAACTCTGGAAAACCCAATGACATTTGCAACAGGCTTCAACAGACTCCTACATAGCACCCAAAGCCAGCACTTGTTCTACAAAACATTACTCGTTTTTTAGTACCTGATATACTGTATGAGGGGCAGAGAACAAGCTCTCAAATAGCTGTTTGTTAAACTCAACAGTTTTTGAAGTTACTACACACCAAGAAAGTTCATCTGTAAAACAACAGACTCGGATGACATTCAGTTGCCTACTCTGCTCAAGACAAATCAATGGTGAAATGTGTGTTCCCATTGCGAAATACTTAGGACCAACATCACCCCAAGTATACTACCTAGCATTGTCCTCTCCTCATCTCACTTTGCTGCATCAGTTTCACCTCTTTTGTTTAAGAAAGTAGCTGACATGATCTTTCAACTAAGTCTGCTCCTTGGGAGTTGTAAGACTTGGACACACTGTGAACCTTATTCTCTCAGTCCTATGACACGCAATTGTTCTGTGGATTCTTTCATCATCAGGTAGGGTTTAGTTTGATTTTATTTTTTGTTATTTTAAAAGTTTTTCTCTTACTCTGCTTTTTAGTGGTTGTTTCTCCTTTTCCAGCCTTGGTAAACAGAGGTCCCAGGCTTGTCAATCCAAAATGCTTCGTCTGTACCACTACAGAAACTCCTTCACTTTTTCCTTTCCATCTGATCCTGCCATGATGCTTTTTCATAGTCCTCTCCCAGCTACATGTCTCCCTGGATGAACCACAGGCTGTAGCCAGAAGCTTCTATTAGTATTCCAAGTCTGGTGCTCATTTGCCTCAGCAGTGATTAGCTTAGCCTAATGCAGCCATATTTGCAAGTTTATAAGGACAGCTCACACTCTGATGCCTCTCCTTTGTGCCCAGAGACGTGCCTGGCTTTTTGACTGAATGTAGAGTCAGTGAAATACATTTATAAACAACATAACATATTATAAATGTATTTTGTATTGAACTGAATTTATACTTTACTCACTTCCTGTGATGTTTATCTAACATAAATAACACTACCTTTTATAAATACCATAAAATACACATGACAAAAGGTAATAGAGAGACAAAGGAAAATTAGTATCTCAAATAAAATTTAAAGAATTTAAAACAGAATGCAAATCCTTAATTCAATCTTATTCATTTCAGACTGTCCAGGAGGTCCACCCAACTTGCCTGTATTACTAGTCATCACTGAAAAAGTTGTTTTCTGTTGTTACTATGGTGGTCTCATCTGCAAATCCAGCTTTGGGGAGAACATTAATAATCATTATGAAAGCAAATGATCTTAGTCATTCTCAGAGCTACTTGGAACAGTGGGGATTAAATATGGTATTTACTAAAGAAATATGTCTTTCTTTCCTTTAAGATGAGTGTCAGAAGGAAAGTTTAATTCTATATTTGACTTGCCTCATCAGAACAGTATTAAAATTTCATAGTACGTGAACCAAGAGATGGACCCAAGTCCTGACAGAGCAATGTTTGGTGTTACAAGCAGTCTGGTTCTCAATATTAGGAGCCCCATATGCTTTCCACACTATGAAACCAACCCAGTGAATACTGCAACTTTGCAGGGTTTTTTTGGGAATAATGTTCTCTTAATCCAATAATTTTATATTTACACAATGCAATACTGTTAGTCAGATATTAGGAACTGGCTATGAGAAAGTCTTTATTTTAGGCTTTATTTTAATCACATGACATTTAAGAATAACAGACATGAACAAGTAACTTAAAGCAGGAGAAATTACCATGCAGGAGAACAAACCCTTTTTAAAAAGCTAGTTTCCTGGTGAGAGGGTGATCAGCTTTTCAGAAGTTTAAGTTAAAATGACAAACTTTAAAAAAAAACCAAAAACCAGAATCTCTCATTTCCTACTTTAATGCACAGTCATAGCCTGAGCTAGTTTAAGTGCTCAGGAATTCTACTTCCATCTCATTACTGATTGATAAATGGGGAAAAAAGATTTCTAATCAAGACTGCAAGATGATTCAAAATCAGGTTTCTGGTATAACAACTGATGTGGGTGACATTTAGCCTAAGATAGTTCTTAGATTTTCACTTGCTATTGTTTAATGATTTTCTTCTGCCACTGACAGATATTTTAGATTACTTTAATTTTAAGCCTTTGAATTATGCTATTAAGAATTAAGTCTGACAGCAGCAGTAGCAAAGAAAAATATGACAAAATTATGCTACATGTTAATGGAAATAGGTCTAAGGTCACACCTTATCTTTGTGCTCTTGTGGTTCTTAATGCAAAGGTTTAAGAACACTGAAAGTAGCAATACTGAAAGGAAAGAATAGGGAATATAAAATGCACATTATGTCAGGATAATTCATCTGGGTTTTTTTCTCACCTTTATAACTACTCCAGCCATTTTTCTGCCAACTCTCCATCTATTACAGAAGAGATGCAATTCACCAAGAGGAAAAAGGGCTGTATGCTGCCTGTTAGAATGGAAGAAAAGACTACAAGAGCCATGCTTGCATGGCTGTAAATCATAGGACTTCAATAGGAGCTGTACAAGTCCTGTCAAAGCCTATGCTAGAAACCATCTGCACAGGAAACAGAAGGAAGAAAGGAGGGTAAAAACTAGAATTTAAATTTCAGTGGTCTCAATTACATTTTTGTTTTAATATTTTCTCTTGTATGTCCAGTCAAACATACTTTGTTTAGAACAGAATTCTAAAAATCGGTAGTTTTCTGTCTACAATAAGTGGATGACAATATGAATATTGAATATCCAATTGGATTGTTCAAGTTAACATGTACATCAGCAAAAGTAATTTTGTGTGATTAATCTGAGAAATAACAACAGCTGCACTTCATGTTCTACGAATACCATTCATTTAGCAGATTCACAATCTATTAGTAACACCTGAACCTTACAGCAACAAGCAAAAATCAATGTGACTATTAATGATTTGAATTTGACCTAGCAAGGATAGTATTTACATAGCATGCAGGAGACTATTAGTTAAATCATGCGATCAAAATATTACCTGACAGAAATGGTGTATTTCAGAATATTATGTGCTAATGCAGGGTAAATATCTCCCTGAACTCTTTCCAACAAGTCCTGTGGAAGAGTACATAATTCAATATCTGAAGTCTTATCATATGCTACTAAAGCTCCATTAGTTTTTGTACTTTGAATACCTCTGAACTAGACCTTAAACCGAGCAAAACACCTCAAATGGGAAAGTGTAGCTTTCCTTTTAATACTTAATCCATCATTCTCTGCATGACAAACATAACATGTTCCCAAGTACCAGAGTCTTTCACAGTAAAAGACTGATCCTTTATTTCCATTCACTTAGTCAAAAGTCACACCAGAACAGAACAGATTCACCAGAAACATTTCAAGTGGCAATAGGAGCCAGAAAAAGTCCTGAACAAATGCCAATAGGGGTGAGTGTAGTGAAGAAGCTACCCAAATTTAGGAATTTTGTCATTATATCTACTTGGAAGTGGTTGCTTTTATAATGTGAGCAGTTAACCACATTTCAAACAGAAAGACTAAAAAGATATTTAGAGTGGTGACAGCTTTAGATTCAACAGATACAGGAATTCAATGTCTGCTTGAGATATATGGCTCCATTTTCAGATGTGATTGTTGATGCAGATAAGATTATTGCAAGCCAAATGACATCCTTAAAAAAATTATGCCCAAGCAGGTGCAGAAATATTTCAGTTCACTCACCCAAACTGAACAATATCCTCTATGCAAATAGTGAAATTAATAAAGATAGTGCTTTCATCAGCTCATTGCTAAGGCAGTATACTTCTGTGCTCTACATCACATTGCAATCTACCTTATAACCCGACATTAAGAAGAATATTTTCTTAAGTTTTCTTCACTGTTCTGGTAAAGTCATATTAACTTGCTTTTTAGACAGTCAACTCTTCTATCCATGATAAATATGTTGTTTCATTACAGCTTATTTCGGCGAGTGAAAGAATCCTCCTTTGACATACATGGCCCTAAACACTAACATCAGACAGAAGTATCTCAGAGACAAAGAGTCTTAACATGCCGTCCCTGAAAAGCAGATGCTTCCTCTTATCAGAGTTTCCAGGATTGGGTAATTCTGCTCAATTTTGGGCTCCTTTCAAAGACTAAGAGGGACTCAGTGCCTCATAAAGGTAGAAATAGAGGTATCATTCAAAGACTAAGGCTTAAATTCCCATTCTTTATGTCCCTACATAAAGTACTGTTTTATCATAGCAACCTAACAGTGCTGCCTTCTAGGTAGGCACAATGCTTCAGCAGCAAGGAAGATCAAAGGCTCTGAAAACAGGTTTCCTGCTTTAGTGCCACAAGCACAGTCCTTGCACTGCACAAACTGTCCAAGTGGTCTGTGAGACAAGTTTAATACTGAGCTGAAATATGATCAAAGTCAATCTTCATCCCATGCATACTTGCAGCACCACATGCTGCATTGCTTCACAGCTGGTACCCCACTCATTAGTGTGATCTGCTATTGTCCTAATGAGTCTACTGGCTGTCAAGAGCCCTGGATCCTCTGCTATCTCAAGCGTAAAGTAATTGTGTGCTTTTTAAAACTGCTCTCTCAAGAGTACAGTAAAGTAGAAAAGCATGGTTCAAGATGATTAATTTACAGTGAAAATGTTTGAGCAGTACATTTAATTACCTAGACATTCTCAATTTATACCTACACGGAGATAAAACCATAGTCAACATTTCCAGGATGCAAAAAATTTTCCAGGTATTTGGGTGGCTTTATCTCCTTTTAGTGGACTTCAATTGCCAAAAAATCCCAGTTTCCCAAAGCTGAATAGTTCTGTCACACCGTTTGCCAAAGTTCCCAATGCAATGCCAGTTTTTTTGATCAAGCTCTAGAATAGTTCAGCTGACACATATCAATACTTTCACCAGCTTTAAGCCCACAATGTTATTTCACTAAAACAGGATTTTGCATCAGTCTAAAAGCAATTGCTGCTGCCTTTTGGCAACAATGTGATTTTAACACGAGCAAAGTGAGTAACTACCTGTCCCCTAGTTTGACACAAAACATGTGGGACTTCTCAAACTAAATTTGCCATTATGCTTCAACTATGGAACAGAAATTTTTTGTATACTTCATAGAATCAAAGAATGGCTTGGATTGGAAATTACCTTAAAAATCATCTAGTTACAACCCCTCTGCTGTGGGAAGGGACACTCTTCTATTAGACCAGTTTGCTCAGAGATCCATTGAGCCTGGCCTTGAATAGTTCCAGGGATGAAATATCCATAACTTCTCTGGGCAACATGCCCCAGCGCCTCACCACCCTCACAGTAACAAATTTCATCCTAATACATAATCTAAACCTACTCTCAGTTTGAACCATTCCCCCTTGTTCTGTCATTACATGCTCTTGAAAAAGGTACCACTCCATCTTTCTTGTAGGCTCCCTTCAAGTACTGGAAGGCCACAATTAGGTCGTCCCTAAATCTTCTCCTCTTTTCCAGGTGGAGCAAACCCTTATATTTATATAGATTATGGTAAATATTAATGCAATTCTATTACTAAAGTACTACTTAGCATTTGTATGTCTTTGAATTCCTTTGGAAAGAAAAGTTTTACTACAGCAGAGTTCAGGAAGAATATTATAAAATCAAATAGGCTAGAAGAATTCCTCCCAGTTTGATTTATTGGTTTTAAAGCTTAGGCTCTAACCAGTAGCTAGCTAATATTCTTCAGAGTATACATACAAAGAGTATACAAACAATTTAATTTGTTTTGAAAATATAAGATAAACAGAAAATAATTATACATGCTGATGGGTAATTTCAAGCATTCTCATCATGAAAATGCACAGATTTATCCAGTTCTCCTAGTTGTCTTGTCTGGCTCTAATAAACCAAAGATGTAACTGTTTTCCCTAGCAGCAGTATCACAAACAAGTACTCAAAAATCTGTTTATATAAGACAGAGGGATAGAAAGGAAAAGGGAATAGCTCTTAAGGGAAAGCTTTCCAATAATTTTCCAATTAAAATCCTAGCCTTGAAACAGTTCAGAACTTAGATAATGAGAACACTAATGCAAGCTGTTAATTACTTTTTATTTCTGTGGAAATTGCAAGATATTTTGAGTGTAATTGGTACAGCTCCTCTCCAATATTACTCCACAGGCACTAGGAGGAGCTCTAATTGTTCCCCAAAAGACACTAATTTCCACCTAATAGCTGTTAAAATAGGCACAGTTTATTGGGTTTGTTAACGCAGATTTTGCGTAACAAGTTCGAAACACATCCATAGCACAGAAATGAAACTTTATTACTAGAGCTAAAGAAGACCTCATTCAGAGCAAATGTTTCTTGTTTCTGTGGTCTTTCTCTGTACATATTTATCTCTGTGTCTGTTAACACAGTTCATGCTGTGTTCCCTTCAGAATGGATGTACACATACATTATGTGTTCCCTTCAGAAATTGAATGGTGATGGCTACAGATGACTTGGCCTACCAGGCTAGTAACACTGCCTGAGTGCATATATAATAATGTACATATATTATATACAAACTTTTTCTGTTTAGGAAAAACACTATGATGACCAGAGGTAAAAGGCAATTCCCTGTAGAAACCTGGTTTTAAACAGACGTTTAAATAATGTTTTTAGCTCATTAGACACACATATTTAAGCTGGATGTGGTCAGATACCAAGAACTGCGTTAAAGTTACCTTAGGTTACATCTGCATGACCACAAACATCTCCCCAGGTAGCAATTTCCTCTCTGCATCCCAAAGAGCACCATACAGACCACATCTGCTCTGTTATATCCACTCCGCAATTGCAGTGCTCAGCATCTATTTATGCTCTTTGCTGTCTTCTCACCTGCACACTTCCTCAATACAGCATATGCACTGTGTGCTCCATTTGCCTGCTCAGGGGACAGAAACAGACACCTAAAGGATGGCTCCTACTTTTGTGCAGCACTCTCCACAATGACATCTGTTCTCACTGATCTTACTTCTACATCTGCTGTATTTGCTCCTTGTACTTTTTACAGAGGGTCTCTGACATCTTCTGTTTCCAGTCTGTGGGCTTGGCTTTTTCCTGCAGATGGGATCACAAGAATTTCTCCACCTATCATAGATTTTACTCCAGGTCAAGGGCCTGAGCTGCCCATTCAGATACATGGTACTGCTGTGGTAGGCCAGCTCACCTGAGCCATCACCATTCTGTTCCTGATAGGAATGACTAATGTATTCACACAGGATGAGCAACAGTGGGGCCACAATTTTCTGGATATCAAGGAGCCTAACATTTGCTATTTAGCACTAACGCCACATTTCCCAGGACCCTATACTGCCCTCCAGAGCTATGCCATCACTAATAAAAGAGAGAAAAACCCATGCATGTCCACAATGAACAAGTTTGGTGGGGAAGATTGAGTAATTTGAATGTTTGCTTTCCACACATATATAATATAAGGTTGGTCAGGCCCTACCACCCAAGTGCCCCTGCTGCATTGGGGCCATCAACAAGAACCAAATCCTATTTGTTATCTCCCACAACACTCCTACTGAGAAATAAACGTCAAAGGCTCCATCACCTTTGAAAGACCACTGAGAAAGATGAATACAGCAGCTGCACTTGAGACACCAAGGTCAGAAAGGTAAAGCCAAGATCCTTTTCCCAGGCACAGACACACAGCCTACCCAGGGTTCAAACACCACCCTTAGGCTTGGCAGACACTGTGTCTCCTTCTAATATAAACACACAAGCACTCACTGATGCAATCCCACTAGCCTTGACCAGCTCAATACCTTGACCAGTGCATGCATTTGTCAACTGACTACATGATGGCAAACCTTAAAGGACTGGAAGAACACCAACAAGACCAATCCCAGGAATGTCTGCTTCCCCAAATACGCAAAAGTTCCGCAGATAGCTTCCTAAAGGAAATTACTATGATTTCAAATTGAAAGGTCAGTGCCAGGAAGAGAAGAGCCATTTGCACACAACTCTAATGCTGAAAGAAGCAGCTGTCACAAGGAGAAAAAAAAAACAGTTTCAGATGCCCAGCTCCAGATATAATTTGTACCTTGAAGATTAAAAACTCTGCAGCTGGCATTAGTAACAGTCTGGCAGCCATGGAAGCTGTAGAGAATCCTGGCAGTCCTGAGGAGATGATATTTCTGCCTACATTCAGAGGCAGAAGAAATTGCTATATAGATCTGGGGTTAAGGAAACTGAATTTTAAAGACAGCCTAGGCAGGCTGAGAGATCAGTGAGGCCAGCATCTGCCCATGCATTTTGAACAGGTCATCATAGACAACAGCTCTAATTTGGAAAAATAATCTCTCCAGTTGTTGTAGTATCCATTACTGAAATATACAGCACAGATCAAATCACCTCTACCTCGAAAGATGGGCTCTCAGCACAAATCCAGTCACCCCTACCTCAGAAGGTGGGTTCTGTGACATTCCGTCCTGCATTGAAGAGAAGCTTACAGGTGCAATGAAATGCCAGCATCAGTGCCTCCATGGCACTATTATTCTCAGTGTATCCATTCAAAAGCCCACGACATAAACGTTTTCTTTCTTGGGTCCAGCTGCTTATCACTAAATGCTACTCACATCAAAAAATGCTACTCCATGCGGTTTTTCTGCATTCTACCTTCATCTTGGTATCAGGCAACTTACCTCTGCATCTACCTTCAGTATACAGAAGGAATCTTCTCATGCAGGAGTGACTTGAATATTTTGTCATATTTTATGTTATCTCTGTGTTTTTCTAATCTGCCTCTACTTTGGCTAGATAAGGCTGCAGAGAGACCATGGCCTCTGCTTCCACTAGCATCTCTGTCAATGCTTGAGCAAAGGTCAACATTCCAAAAAAAAAAGCTGCTAACATGCCACCTTGTCATGCATCAGGGCAGCATTCTCCTCCTCCTTTGCTACAAGTCCTTAAAGTAGTTAATCTGGTGAATATCTACAAATGCAAGGTTAACTATATTCAGTACAAACTCTCCCAAGCTACACTTCTCCAATAATCCTCAAAATATATGCACAGGAGAAGTTAGTCCTTTAAGGCAAGTAAGCCTTTACTTACATGCCTTGGAGTCAATGGATATACTCCAATTCTTGCAGCCTACTGCTTTCATGCTTCTAGATCTGTTTTTGCAGCATCTGGAAGAACATGGCCATTACCAGAAGTCAGGAGTTAGCACAGTGAGTGGGTGATGCAAATTTTTATTTTGTCAGCTGAACTGTCATCTATGGTAGCACCAGGTAAAGCTGAGAAAGCAAAGAAGCAGTATTTCTCTTAAGAAATATTGCAGATGTATTGGATGCTTGTGACACTGAGCAAGAGCTGGAGGAAGTGAATTAGAATAACTTTGTGGTGTTAGAGCTGTCACACAAAACTGAATTTCAGGTAGGGGAATTTAGAAATGGGAAAGATAAATTGAGCTGTTTGTGGGCAGGTCAAACTGAATAACACTCAGAATATCAACAGTATGAAACTGTATAAAATGACAGCCTTTGCCTCCATCTGTCCAAACAGATTATTCTGTTGAATTTGGTTTTGGCAGGGAATAAAGATTAAAGAGCTTAGACAGGGACTCTAGTAAGAAAACCTTTTTTCTTAAGTCCAGAGCCACACTTGAAGTCTGTTAATGAGCAGAAAAGGATAGCTGTTCCCTCCAGAGTGTTATTGTGCTGTCCTTTGAAGCCAAAACTTGCTGCAGCTGGCAGTAACACCATTCATGAATACAAATAAAGCTAAAAAGGCCAATTGAATGAATTTTCTATATTGACTACCCATATCTTCAGTAGCATCCAGGGACTCTGCCTGCTGAACTACTGATGGTTTTCATTTATTAACTTCAGTAGTGGTTTTAGCATAAGCATCACACTTACCAGCTCCGTCTTGAATTTATTTGTTACGTATCAGTAATTTTCAACCATTAGTGATAATCTCCCACTTCTTAGGCTTGCTTCAGTGTTGCTTGTTTCTTGCTTCAACTTACAAGACAGAGCTGCTCCTAGACTTCCCTTTTAGAAATTGGAGGGCCCAAATATCATGGAGTTCTTTCTGGGGATGGATGATGAACCTGAGGGAACTGTCTGATGCCATTTTAATGCTCTATAATCCTTGATTTACCACAAAAATTGGGAGGAATGCCTGAAGACTAGAAGAAAGCAAATGTCATCCTATCTTCAAGAAGGAGGACCAGGGGACTACAGGCCAGTCAGACTCAACCTGATCCCTTGGAAGGTGATGGAGTAGCTAATCCTGGAAACCATTTCTAAGCACATGAAAGACAAGAATCATATGGAAGAGTCCGCATGGATTCACCAAATGCAGGTCATGCTTGACAAACTTGACAACCTTCTATGATGAAATGACTATCCTGGTAGAAAAGGGTGGAGCAGTGAATATTTAGCAAGGCTTTAGTAAGGCTTTCCAACACTGTCTGCCAGAAGATTCTCACAGGGAAGCTGGTAAAGTATAGGCTGGATGAGCAGATAGAGGTGGACCAAAAACGGACTGAATGGCCAGGCCCAGAGGGAGGTGATCAGTGGCATGAAGTCGAGCAGGAAGCAGGAAGTAACTGGCAGTGTACCCCAGGGGTCAATACTAGGTTTAATCCTGTTTACCACCTTCATTAAGTGGTGGTGCAGAGTGTACACTCAGCCAGTTTGCAAAACTGAAAGCAGGGCCCAGAGAGCCATGCTGCCATTCCAAGGGAGCTTAAGAGGCTGGAGAAACAGGCCAACAGGAAACCCAGGAAGATGAATAAGAAGTGCGGAGTCCTGCAGCTGGAGAAGAACAACCACATGCACCATGACATCAGAGGACACCCAGCTAAGAAAGCAGCTTTCCAAAAATGACCTGAAAGGAGTGTGAAAAGGGGACAGAATCAAATTCTTTTGAGATGTGCCCATTGACAGGACCAGAGGCAAGGGTCACAAAATTAAACACAGGTGACATTGTTTGAACACCAGGAAACACGTTTGCACTATGAAGATGACTGAGCACTGGTACAAGTTGCCTGGAGAGGGGCTGGAATCTCCCTCTTTGGATGCAGGGTCACAGTGCTGGGCAACCAGTTGAAGTGGCCCTGCTTGAATAGGATGGATGGATCAGAAGACTTCCAGAGGTTCCTCCCAATCTCAGCCATTCTGTGATATTTATTGCTTCTCCCTCAACTTCACTGAGCCACTGTGACTTTTCTCATTGTGATGATACCTTTCATTTCTTCAGCTGCACTGGCATTTCTGGACAAATTTCTCCCCAGCATTTGCACAGTAGAGCCCTGGGTGTCAGATTACAGAACCACACAAATGAGTAAGAACAGACCTGCTGGATTGTAAGGCTTGATCTGAGCAGTGCAAGTTTCAGCACTGCTTCCAGGAATCAGCATCTCAGGGACTTCCTGAGTCAAAAGTGAATGTTTTTACTTAATAGTAATTGAGATATTTTTCTTCTATTAATTAATCCAATCATTTTCAGAACACATGTAAATCTTTAGCTTCCACAATGTCCTGTGATGACCAGTTCCACAGCTTAATATCATGTTATGATGAATTATGTTTTGCACCCTACCATGGGCTAGGTGGCTTTGACACCCACTAACTCTTGCACAGAATGAGAGTGGAAGAAGTTCCCTATGCAGTTTGTGCCATTCACAGCTTTATATATGCATAACCCAGTGCATAACTTTGATCTCTCTGTGAGACCAAAGAGCCTGGATGAGGATTCAACAAACTGTCCCCAATACAGGAATCATTCAATTCCTTGATCACAAAATCAGCCACATATTAGATAGAATGTTTCCAGTTTTACTATATTCTTCTTGAGATAACAGGACAAATTATAAAGTGTTCAAGCTGTCACTACACCATAGATTTATACAGTAATATATCCATTTAGTGATGAACAGTTCAAGACAGAAAAAAACATGAGCAGAAGATCTTGCTAAGAGAGGATGATGTTAATTGCATCTAAGATTTGCAATGGAGCATGATGGCTTTAGAGCTGTGAATAAGCCTGGCAAATGCAGCATTTCTACACAAGGCAGTGAAAACAACTCTTAGGACAGAAACAGCAGCTGCAAAGAGAGGAACAAGTAGCATCCACAGAATTTAACTATTCATGAGATAAGTCATAGGCACAATGTTGATGTTCAAGGCCATAGAAACAATAGTTACAGCTAAAATACGCAATGACTTTTTGACTGTGTGTATAGTAAAATACAAACATAAAAAGATCAAGTGAATTTTTGGTCCTCTGTGTAGAAAAGAAATTATTACAGTCCTTTTTCATCAGCAAATATATATATCAAACAAGAGACCAATTACTTACTTTTTATAAACAAGAAGGCAGAAAGGCTTCTGATTTTTGTGAAGACATCAAAAAACCTTCCTGATTCTACCACAGCACACAGACATGTCCCATTCACAAAAAATGTTGGCTACTTTGGGCTATAGCTGTATTAGAATGGTTTAAAACTTGGCAACCACTCAAATTTTGCTTGTTCTAACTCCAGAAGAACAGATCTTCTCACAAAATTGACACATTTTTTTTATTTTCTGACTGCTACCTTCATCAGTTTTATGCTTACACTGTTTCCCAGAGCAATTGAAGCCTATAAAGTATCATGTTACCATGGAATGGCAGCAGTCACTAGATTTTCATGGTAACTATCTCCAAAACAAGTTCAAATTATTCAAAGATGTATTCATCAGCAGGAAATGCAGACCTGTCAGCAAATATATAGAGCTTGGAAGCTCTTGCAAATAAACAATGATTTTAATTTGCTGAAGATAGTTCAACATATTTATGTAGCAATCTCACAAAGCAATACTCTGATTATTTTCAGCAACTCCTGCAAGCAATGTGTACATCATGTGTACATGAGCATTTTTGCCCTAATAAACACTTTCAGGTCTAGCACAATAAGTAGAATAGAAAATTAAGATTTCAGAACAGAACCAAGCTTAAAATTAAACTTCAGGTTTACCTCTGATGTTTAGAGAGGAAGTGAAAAAACAGTGCAAGATTGAACAATAAATACAAGGCTAAATACAGGGATTATTGCAGCAAGTGTAGTGAGGCTGATGAAAGAGGATGCGTTGCATGAACTTTTTGTTAACACTCTCTGCACTAAGAGGAAAATGTGAATATGCTAACATGGTACATTTAAGTCTCATCTGTGAGTTTTTCAATTAGCAAGTAAAAAGGAAGGAACAGTAATAATTCTGGCATCAAAAACAGACTTCATGTGTTTGTGGTTTTTTTAATTCATAAAGAAAAGCAATCTGACAGAAACAATGCTAATGTCAAATCACTGTCATCATAGATATTCTATTAAACACTTCTTGCAGCCCTCACCTTGAAAAACCTTATACTTGAATATTGACTATATTATTTTTTTTTTGTGATAATGACAACATTCAGTATTTTTATGATTCTGAGAGAGATTTGGACAATCTAGACTGTTAGTCCATAGCCACCAGTCGTACATATAACTGGTGCCCTGCTAACTGAGTTTCATTTGCAGCAAAGAGATCTTTTGTATATTGATTTAATATTGGCAAGTTAGACTGTACTTGTTTTCTGTGATTTCTGACTTCATAAAGGGAAAACAGTGCCTGACTAACCTAGTGGCCTTCTACAATGGAATGGCTGGATAAATGCACAGGGGAAAAGTAATTTATGTATCTACCTTGGCTTCTGAAAGGCCTTTGACACAGGAAAATTATCAATATTTACATGTGCCATGATCCAGATTTGGATATTTCTGTAGTCTATGTTCCACTACAAATATTTTGTCTTATATCTTAGTCTTCAAAAAATTCCATTTGTAGTGGAATGGTGAAAAAGATAGCTAATTACATTTTTTAAAATTTAACTATCTCTGTAACAGTTATTTTGGAGGAGTTGACTGTGATACAAAGTGCTTTGCAGTCTCTTTTTGTGACTCTGTCCCAAGTCAAAATCTGATTAATTGTACAGTAAAAATCTTGAAAAATCTCCAGACAAGCAGAAAATAGGATATGCCAAAAATGGTTAAGTCCAGACTCTTCCAGTGCACATACTTCAAAATAGCTCAAAGTACAATTTTTTACCAACAAAAAGACTAAATCAAAGCATAATTGATCAAATAGGAATAAGACATCTACAGCTATTTGTAACCAATGTGATCAAAGGCAAAAAAAAAAGCTATAGTAGCAGTACAAGGAACATTAACATTATTTCAGTGCAGCAAGCAATACAGTCACATGAAGAAATATATTTGTAATAAGAGTGAAATAATTTCAGCTCATGAAAAATTAAAATGAACTCTTAGCCTCAAAGACTTCTTAATGATTGCAAATCCATTGACATAGTACATTCTACCCACTGTTTTGTGGGAAACGATTAGCAAAATACAACTGCAAGGAGCTGCACAAAACAAGGATGTAATTTAACATGTGACAAAAAAAGAGCAAAACAGTCCTCTAACTAAAAATGCATAACTAAAAGACAACGCAATATATTTGGAAACCTCTGACAGACTGAAAAGCAATGCCAATCATCAAGACTGGAGCAGGATGCTAGATATTGTTGCCTGGCTGCTGACCCTGCAATTTTGGTGACTGGCACAAAGCTACACAGAATTAAGAAGCAATAATAAGTCTTGAGTATAACATAAGCAGAGATTAAGACTTAGTGAAATTTGTCAGCCACTAATACACATGAAGTCAGCGTAAAAGAGGAATTTTTTTCTGCTCAGTGATTTTCATAAATATTTTAATAGCTTATAAAACTTGAACTGTTTTTGCTTCACTGATACTTTAAAATAGTCCTGACAATAATAATTCATACTAATAATCTAGGTTCAAAATTTTGCCCATGTCCATTTTGTCCCAGTTTTTAATGAAACAAGACTGTTTTGCACATGGTCTGGACATGAGCCCTACTGTGTATGGACCCTGAGAGATCAGGAATGAGATGCAAATAATTAATGAAAGACCAAGAATTTTTTAATCTACAACTAAGGGATGAGATTATCCAGCTGGAGGTTGTGACTGACCTCTTTTAATAGAATGGATATATTTGAGATTTGGGCTTTGTAAATGAACCATAACTGAGGAAGAGAACTTTTGCAGCAAGAGAAGAGGATTATGGTGAGGTGGCTGTTGTCAAGGAGACTCTCTCCAGCACCAGACAAATTTTGTTGGGACTAAATTATTCTGTGCAGAAAAAAATGAGTTATTGTCTGAGAGTATTTATGAAGGTTTATCTTATGGAAAGTACAACTATTGGCCAATATATTGACAACCCAGGCATTCACTCCTGTTACTATACTCTAAAATCACACATTTAAATATAGCCTTATTTTAGCTTTGCAATAGACATGTCAGGACAGTATGCATCAAGAAGTCGAGGCCATACATCAACAGTAAGTCCCACTTCACTGATTACAAAAAGCTATAAAAGAAATTGAAAGTCTTATTGCAGAATATATTTGCAGGAACCAAATCTCACTTTTTACCACAGAGGGAGGAGGATGCCAGACCTCCTGAAACTGTTAAACACCAAGATCAAATACCCACCTAAAAACTCTTCAGGGAAATCACCATGCTCTGAGTAGGAGGCTGTGAGTCTTTAATATTAGACTCTTGCACAGAAATATTATCAGTTCAAATAATATTGTTAAACAGTACATGTGAATGAGAAATTAACAGCTGGTTTGTGTTGTGTGGTACTATTGGCTGACTATCCAAGAGAAAGCACTCCTGCATTTGTCTATACCAACACATGCCTCCTAAAACCGGTGGTGTTTAAAGACACTGACTACATCAAAACTGTGGCTGATTCTTCAAGCAAGTTCAAAGAAATTTGCCAAGCAGATGGATGTTATAACCTAGTTTTGTGCATTAGGGAAAGCAATAAAAAAGAGAAAATAGATCAAATACAGACTTGTTCTTTTGGGGGATAAGGGGAGCAGAAAGGAATAGCTCTGCTTTTCTCCTAGTCTTTAGGGGAAGAAAAGAAAAATAACTGCAAGGTACTTTGTCACTCACAACCTCATTCACCTTGAATGAGACACATGAGATTCTCACAGGAACAGTTGCAAACTTTCTGAACCAGTGGCAGTTGAATGCAACTTTGCATACAATTGCAAGACTCATATGAACCCCCAACTGATTAAACCATTCTCCCATAGGTAACAGCAAAAAGTCTTTACAAGCTGTGTTCATGTTACAAAATAATCCTAAGAAGCAAGCCTGGGAGTAGCCAGACACCTGATCTACATATTAAATACCCCAGAAATTCAAGTGGCTCACTCTGAATGAAACCCCAGAGTGACTGGGGTAATATAATAGCATGGATTGCTTTTCAGAGGTTACAAGGACAAGATCTTGCTAATATCACATCACCATGTCTGTGCCAATAGATTTGTGGCTTCTCAAGCTCTGACACATCTCAACACCATACTCTAAGGCATCCTATATTCATCCTTTCCTTCTTGAGTCACCAACTTAGTGAACTGCAAGGGGCCTTACCCATTATTTTGGGGTAGAGGCTGTCTCTGCAACCATAGCAGGGGACCACTGAAGCCCAGTGCTGCAGCCTAAACCAATGTCACACAGAAGAAGATAATAGTGAGCTACTGACACACCAGGAAGAATGGTCAGATGCTTTTCCCTGCTATGATGAGCCATTTAACTGCAAGCAGATGCAGTGGCATTTGACTATGCATGGCCATTGGTCTAAAGCCTTCTGCTACTACTGAAGCTCAGGACTGGAAAGGTGACTTAGTCTCTACATCAGGCTCTCAAATTGACCATTCTCTGAAAGGAATCACATCCTCCCAGTCAGGCCTGCTTCCCTCTCCTCAATGCAAAGCCTCTGAGTTTCCATGGTGCCAAGCTTCTTTGGTCCTCACTCCTCTTTGTTGGCCATCCACACACATCATGTGGGCCAGAACTTGAACAGTCATTCCTGAGTCATCACTGCTTAGGTGGACAGGGCAATGACCAACATACGTGAGGCCTCATTTTCCTTTCTATTTAAGAACATTTTCCTTTCTATTTAAGAACTCATCTGGTACAAAGCTTATTTAAATTAATATTTTTCCAAAGTGAACATCTGGCTAATTTTTTTCTCCTTTAACAACATGACTGAAAAAGGAATGCTCATTTATTCCAAATAAATATTTTGTTCCCTGTGATCTTGCAGAGCCTATTGCACAGTTCCCTTTCTAGCAGGTTCTACTGGAAGCTGGTGGACAGACCCACTACTGCTATAGGTAACCAGTGCCTGATATGACTCAGAGGGTTCTTCAGTGGCTGAAGTGAATGCCAAATCAATTCTGAGAGTGGCTTAACTACACTGGCAATACTGAATAAAAGAATAAGGACTTTGTACTCAGTGCTCTTGTTAACCGACTGCAAGGGAGAGAAATTAAATTGTACCCGTTCATTTCCAGAGTTGGAACATCACCCACGGATGTGGTAGGAAGCCTGCCAGAAAGCCAACCACAGCCAGTATCCATAACATCAAGATAAATGCACATTACAGCAAGCAGCTGGGCTACTGGGTGTTGCACTCTTGGTGCCAAAGGCTCAGCTGGTTTTCTCATGAGCACTTTAATACACATACCTTCTTTGGAATGAGGCAGAAGCATGGAGGATTTGGCACACTTCCAATGAACGTTAACTGAGATATTTGACTACCTTTGTTGTGGCTCATGGTTCTTATCTTACTGCTAAGATAAGAACAGCCAGTGTAAACAGACTTTGTAGTCTATCACCACAAGTACAGGAACTACATAAATGTGCTATGTTTACATGCTCAGTGTCAGTGACAGCATGCTGAGTATCACAATATACTGTTCACACAGCAATGTATTTACTGAAGTGATTGAAGGATTTTTCTAGCAACTGCAATGTAATTTCAATACTGCAATCGTTTACACACAGTAGATGGAATTGTACCATTAGGAAGTTTATATACCTTAATGCTTTTCAAATCAGTTTAATTATGCTGAATCACAGTATCTGACAGTGCCACAATAATTTTTTTGTATCAGCATTGTGGAAATCCAAGCCAATCACTATTAGAAATATGCTTCCTAGCAGGAAGAGGGAGGGGACTAATGATGCAGCCACATGTGGCAGCAGGACTTGACCTTGCCATATGGATGCCTGGCATGAGCCCTGGCAATGGGGCAGGCACCGCTTGTGCCTGCAGCAGTCTGGTGAAGGATCACAGAAAACAAGCATGGCAAAGTCAACAAAATGTCTTAGGGAATAAGAATAATCCTCTGAGGGACAAGAATAGGAGCAGAGAACAAAGATGAGAAAATCTGCTGGAAGGTGGACTGAGAATATGCAGAATCTTTCTTTGAAGAAAAGAAGCATGTTAACATATCCTGGGAAAATTATGAACTGGGGTTAAACCAGAGGATTATTCCCTTCCAGACCTGTTATTTGGTTCACCCTTGATTTGCTACTGGTGATGGAAATTAAGAATTACTGTGAAATTAGAATAATGATATTGCTTAATCCAAGTAGCATGCTGGTGCACAAAACCTTGCAAAAGTAATTTCTATGTTTGATACAGTAGATAATTTGTCAAAAGATTCATGCAGTAAAACTTATTGGTACTAAAGCTGTTCCAATTACGAAGAGAGAAAATATTGATTAGCAGCCTCTTGTAGTGACAAGAAACAAGTTTGAACCACTTAAATTCTAAGTTGCTCAAGAAAATTAATGAAGTTAACACTAATTCTGCTACTTTAACTGAAGAAATAATGAGGATAGGCTTTACCACTGTCACTGCTGACAAAGGCTAAACTAATTTTAATATTTTGAGAAAAGTACTTGGCTAATTAAGAGTACTACCAACTAGTACTCCTTTATGTTACTTTGAGACTGTTAGTAGATTGGAATTTATTTTCCAGCTTGAAAAAGGCTATAAATAGATAAGCAACTTATTCAGAAAGATGTCTGCTTGGTAAAGGGAATGGGAAGTTTAATGCTATTTCAGTAGCAAACTAGGACCTGCTATGGGATAGCTGAGCTGTCATATATCAGTCACTTGATACAGCACCAGAATGCTTGGACAGGCATAGGAACACTGATTGTCTGATTTTCTAATTGTCAATCATTTTAGCTACTTACAAATCCAGTGAGTGCTGCTTAGAACAATTTCTACATTCAAACTAATGAAATAGGCTATAGAAAAGAATCATAGAATCAAAGAAAATCTTGGGTAGGAAAGAGACCTTAAGGACCATTTAATTCCAACCTTCCTGCTGTGGGCAGGGACACCTTCCACTACATCAGGTTGCTCAGAGCCCCATCCAGCCTGGCCTTGAACACTTCCAGGGGTGGGGCAGCCACAGCTTCTCTGGGTAACCTGCTTCTGTGACTCACCATACTCAGAATATAAAAAATTCCTCCTAATATCTAATCTAAATGTATGCTCTCTTTCAGTTTTAAGCCATTCCCCCTTGCTCTGTCACTACATACTATTTAAAAAAATATCTCTCCAACTTTTTTGTAGGCCTGTCTCAGGTACTGGAAGGCCGCAATTAGATCATGCTGAAGCCTTTTCTTTGTTCTTATACAGAAAATTACTTTGATTTATAACCAGTGCAAAAACATGTATTGGTCAACATTGCATTCTCTGGAAGAACTAAAACCATGTAGTAAACCTGAAAAGAGATTGTAGGAAGTTTGTATTTTTATTGTAGACAGTTTATATTTTATCACTGGCAAGCCAAATAAGAATTTTTTTCTATAAATTGCCAAAGTAAATAATTAAGCCATATGAGTAACTGTCCCTATAAGTGCCAAGAATCCTCTTCCTTACTAAAACCCGTGTGATCAATCCACTAATAATGGAACAGACAGAGAGGGGAAAAATTGTATTGTTGGATTATGATTTACTTTGGTGCCACGTTCTTGAATTCTGCTTCAGGGATTTACACTCATTTGCATCACTGCCTTTATTTGTACTCTTTATAAAAGCTGATGACAGATAGACATTATTGCACAATGAAAGGGATCCATAAAAATTATATTAGAAAAGATATACAAAACCCTAGACACAGGCAAAATGCATCATACATGGCCCTGTAAACCCACTGGTGCTGTATAGTAATAGCTACAGTTATTAAGAAAATACTTTAAAATGGAATGAAAGTAAATAAAATAATCCCAAAATGAACAGTGCAACCCAGGTCAGACACAGTGCTGACCTCTACCTGGTGAGCAAATTCACTTCTGTAGGCACTGTAGTGTCTACATTATACGGAAGTAGCATGAGGAAAGGCACTACCTTCCAGTAGACCTAACAGTACGAAGGTCACCATATTTCATAAACCAATGGCCTTATTCTATCCTATTATATCCAAGGTCCATATATTTCAGCCACTCTGAAAATGATGATTGTTTCATAATCTCTTTTTCAAGCAGTCAGTGCTGTTCTCTCCTCAGCTGTGGGAGCCTCCTTCTTGAATCTTCTTTCTACTTAAATCACTTTCCTAGTTGTCATGGCTAAGTGCTACATGCTCTGGACAGGCGGCTCCTAACCCTCCTCCTCACAGCTGTCTTTAACATAACCTTGAAGCCAGTGATCCAGAAATTTAGGCTCTATAATACACCTCCTTAGAGACCAGCTACAAGCCTACTTTTTAATTTTTCAGTTGTGGGGTTTTTTCTCCCCCTTAAAGGCCTGATCATCTTCAGGAAAGTCAACATCAGCTCTTCAAGGAATTTGTCAATCCAATCCCCTGAGAAACTTTCTTCTGGGACAAGGAAACAGAACAGGCAAATTTTTAAGGGCATCTTCATGGAGCACACAAATTAGTGATCTCTAGGCACAACAAATTTGGCAAGGAAGGCAGGAGATAGGAACCACCAAATCTGGACCTCCTGGTCAAGCTAAAGGGCAAGAAGTATGTGCACAGGCAAAGGAAGAAAGAGCAGGTAACGTGGGAAGAGTATAGAGATGCAGTCCAGTTGTACAGGGATGGGGGGAAGGCCAAGGTGAAGTTGGAGCTGGACTTGGCAAGGGATGCAAAGAATAACTGGAAGGAGTTCTACAGGTGTGTAGGGACTTTTAAAAAGAGCATATAGTGACAGAACAAGTGAGAATAGCTTCAAACTGAAAGAGGGCAGGTTTAGATTAGACATGAGAAAGAAATTCTTTACTGTGAGTGTGGTGAGGCACTGGATCAGGTTGCCCAAAGAAGCTGTGGATGCCCCATCCCTGGAAGTGTACAAGATGGATAGGGCCCTGAGCAATCTGGTCTAGTGGAAGGCATTCCTGCCCATGGCTGGGGGGTCAGAACTTCATGGTGTTTAAGGTTCCTTCTAGCCCAAACCATTCCATGATTCTATGAAGTGAAAGCTTTGTCCCTTTAACAGAAGCTGTTTAATCAGCTGGATACTGGCGGAAAACATCCTGAACATCTCTGTCAGTTTCTAATTTAGAACCACAAAGTGCATCATCAGCTATTCAGCAGGAAACAGCAGGAAAGCTTACTTGGGCTTTGAAGTACTCATCTGCTGTGTTAACATACAGACCATATAGAGTATATAGCAATGCAGTGTACCCCAAAGGATGATGAGAGGGGGAAAGCAGGCAGAAGGAAGATGATTTTCAGGAAAGATAAAGGAAGGAAGTTTAGGGACAACCCTTCCTTTGAGGAAATCCAGGTCTTCTCTGGCCTCCTCTAAGAAAAGCATAGTTTCAAAGTGCCTTTGTTTAACTTAAAGTACCCACAGAACCAAAGGACCCATCGACCATTTACTACTGTATTAGAAGTATTCCCACCGCTAGGTGTCAGCACAATTTAACAGATGCACAATTTTTTTAAAATAAAATTCCACTTTTGTTATGATTTAATCTTTTTCTATATAATGGAAATATTCATACATATTTATATAATGCATACGTACACTTGTAACACTCAAGATGACTTTAAGGAATGTACCTAATGACAACTTCAAAAAAGCATGTCAAATACCTTAAATCATTTTGAAATGCAACTAGAGCACCTACTTTCATAAAGGTACATTTCATAGAATCATTTAGAGTAGAAAAGTTCTTTAAAAACATTGAATTCAATCACTAACCCAACCCTGCCAAGTCCACCATTAACCATGCCCCTAAGGGCCACATCAACATGTCTTTTAAATATTCCCAGGGATGGTGGATTAACCACTTCCCTGGACTGCCCATTCCAGGGCTTGACCACCCTTTCAGGGAAGAAATTTTTCTCAATTTCACATCTAAACCTCCCCTCACATAACTTGTGGACATTTCCTCTTGTTCTATCACTCACTACTTGGGAAAAGAATTGACCTCCATCTGGCTACAGCCTTCTTTCAGGCAGTTGTAGAGACCAATAAGGTCGCTCCTGAGCCTCCTTTTATCCAGGCTAAACACCCCCAGCTCCCTCAACTGCTCCTCATAAGACTTGTGCTCCAGACCCTCTGGTCTTGCTCCAGCACCTCAGTGTCTTTCTTGCACTGAAAGGCCCAAAACTGGACATGGGATTTGAGGCGTGGCCTCACTAGTGCTGAGTACAGGGCAATCCTTGCCCTGGTCCTGCTGGACACAGTATTTCTGATCCAAGCCAGGATGCCATTGGCCTTCTTGGCCACTTGGGCACACCCTGGTTCATGTTCAGCTGCTGTTGACCAGCACCCCCAGGTCCTTTCCACTGGGTAGATTTCTAGCCACTCTGCCCCACCCTTAAGCACTCCATTGTTGAGGAGCTGTTGAGACCAAGGTGCAGGACTCAGCACTTGTGGAACCTGACACAATTATTCTTGGCCCATCAATCCTGTTCAGCCTGTCCAGTGTCCTCTGCAGAGCCTTCCTACCCTCCAGCAGATCAACACTTCCACTGTGGTGCCAACTTGTTGCAAACTGACAGGAAGCACCTGATCCCTTCATCCAGACCATTGATAAAGATATTAGACAGGACTGGTCCAAATACTGACCCCTGGGGAGCACTACTTGTGACCAGCCACCACCTGGATGTATCATCATTCACCACTACTCTCTGGCTCCGGCCATCAGCCAGTTTCCTACCCAGCAAAGAGAGTGCCTGTCCGAGCCCATCCATTTGGAAGCTGTAAAGATGATGCACCCTCACATACAAAGAGCAGTGATCAAGTAAGGGCCTATAGACAGTACTTAATCTTTTTAAAATTTAAATCCCTGATAGCTAAAATAAGAGTTGAAAAAGTCAAGGTAGAATACCTGCTCTGACACTGTTTTCTGTAGCAATGGGTTCATTAACACCACAGAGTCCCTGCTGGTTACAACATAAAAGCGGATGGACCATTTATCTCATTTTGTCCAGGAGTGAATCAAATAACTATCATCATATCACTTCTGAACAGGCTCTGTCTGAGCACCTTCTGTCATTCAAATTAACACCACCCTCTTTCCAGCTTCAGGGTTAAAACACACAGAATGGGAATGTAACACTGGAGAGAAGATTTATTCAGAGTATTATGCCTTCAGTAATAAATATGCATGGGCTCTTCAAAGCAGATTTCAAAAACCAAAAAAAAGGTGGTTATAAACTCTTGTGTAATTAAATTTTCATTCTCCTCTCTAGGGGAAGTATGATGAGAAAAAACTGAATGTGAGAAAATGGACCTGACTGACATTGCTCTCTGTCAGAAATAGCTTGCAAAGAGAAGAGTCCTCAGGCAATACCTAACACAGCTTCTGCAGGCTTACCAGGTGGTGTAAAGCCCTGCAAATAAAATAATGGGAGCTGAGGAAGAGGGAAAAAAACCAAACAAAACAAAAGACAAAGAAATCTCAGAAGACCAAACAAAAAAACATTTAGAACTTCCCACACAAAAACCCAAACTCATTCTCACATACATTCCCCCCTACCAAACAGAAAGAAAATCCAGAGGGAGGAAGAGGAAAAGGGAGTTCCACCCCCAAAAAGCCCAACTGAACTAGCAATGATCCAGGGAAAAGAACTGTTCCAGAAAAACACTTTCCTTCCCAGCAATGCAGAAACAACAGCCTACAGTCTTTCCTTGCACACAACCTCCCCCTCCTGTCAAAAAGATGAAATTTCAGTTCAGAAATATACTTGTATCACAGTGCAACATATACTCCTTTCACAGCTGACCCAGAATTTCTCTCTGCATCCTGGTATCTCACCCTATAAGCACCACAGAACATTTAAATCTGTGTCAACACCAAAGCTAGAAAGGGTGAAGAAATGAGGGACCTGCTACACAGCTGATAGCAAAATCCAGTCACAGATGGCTAATGTCAAGGACAGACTGAATTAAAAGATGAAGCAGAAAATTTTATTCCAAACATGAAAATATATGTAGCCAAGAGAGGGAAAGGAGCACAAGACAAGAAAATTATCTTCAGAAGAGACATTAGAGATGACTGAGAAGAGAAAGCAAAAATGACCCTTATAACCCAAATCAACCTGGAGCTCCAACATGGATTTAATTTCTAAAACAAATCCTAGGAATGGGATGAGCCCTAGATCCAGGACATGAGCCATAACTCAGATTAAAAAAGTTCTTCTGGGTCTTCTGGTGTGTTTTCTAGCAGCTTGCCCCTTCCTTTGGAATTCCGTTTGCAGCCTCACTTCAACAGAAGCTCCTACCCCAATCAACTTCTACATGGAGCTAAAACAAAATACAGTTACAGCAGACTCAAATCTAACATTGTGTTCACTTAGGAAGTTTCTGTAAGGGTCAGTGCATCCTCCATTCATACATAACATTACACTGATTTCAAGAAAATATAACAATATTCATTATATACCAGATGATGAGACCATGAAAATTGCTATATCAAACCAGAAGACTGTATGATGTGGCTTTAGCCTGTGGCCAAAAAGAAATTGAGACCCTGTCCTTGGAGGTGTTTAAAAAAAGACTTGATGTGACACTTAGTGCCATGGTCTTGTTGACAAGGTGGTGTTAGTCATAGGTTGGATTCAATGATCTCAAAGGTCTTCTCCAACCCAGTTAATTCTGTGACTCTGTACAGTCTTTTCAAACTTTTTTTTATGTTTTGTTTTATGTGCATAAAACAACACAACATGCTACAGCTGATAGAGAACAGAAGACGTGGAATAAATATACTGAGACACAACAGAAAAAAACAAAATTGTTTAAATTAGTTAAAGATCTGGGGCCCTTTGTTGTGGTCTTCATGGTAAGCCATCCACATTCACTGATGGAACATTAGAAAGAGGTCAGAAACATATGAAACTTCCAGAGTAGGAAAACATTTAAGAAGCGCTCCAGAGGTAAAGTCCTTTTCCCTTTTCTCACTCTTGGATAAGAATGACATTCAGACAACTACACTTCACTATCAGAGCTCAATTTTCCTGCCAGACATCAACACAAGACAGCTCAGTCACAACTTCTAATCACTTCTACAGTTCATACAATGGTTTAGATTGGAAGGGGACCTTGAAGACCATCTTGTTCCAACCTTCCTTCTGTGGGCTAGGATACTTTCCACTACACCAGCTTGCTTAGAGCCCCATCGTACCTGGCCTTGAGCAACCCCAGGGATGGGACATCCATAACTTCCCCAGGCAGCCTGTTAGAATGCCTCACCATGCCCACAGTGAAGAACTTTTTCCTAGTAGTCAATCTCAACTCACTGTCTTTGAATTTGAACCCATTCTCCTCATTCATTCTGGTGAAGATATTAACATATCTTCACTGGATTTTCCCAGAAAAATCCAGGAAAGCTACAATATAGATGCTTACCAAGACCACCTCATTCTTTCCATTCTCTTCTTTTCTAGTTAATATGGTTCAGACAACTTTTGTCAAACTCTACCAGACCTCCAGAGACTAGCAAAAGCTGGCATCCTCTCCAACCAGCACTCCAGGGAACTGCTATCTGCAGAGAAATGAACCTTGGGAGACACCTATCTCTAGAAATTAGTTCCTATATTCATTCAGGAACCTCAGAAACTCTTAGCAGTTTTTTATTCTTTACCAACATAATGGAAAGAAGAAGAAACGTTAACTCAGGCTCAAGATGTCTAGCTCAGGAATCTACAACCACAACAAATTATTTACTAAAAGAGCTACAAGTGATCCAGGACTTTGAGCCAGCTGCAAGCTGGAACAAGCAGAGACTTCAACAACACAGTATTTACTATCAAGGTGGGTAGAAGACACACACTGAAGATTTCAGACATCTGTGGTTTCAGGCAAGAGTAATGTGGTGGGGGCCAAAAAGGACTGCAGTGGGTTAACCCCATCTGGACAGCAGCTTCTCAGCAAAGCCACTCTCTAACTCACCTTATCTGGAGGAGGGAGAGAAAACAGTAAAAGGCTCATGGGTCAAGATAAGGACAGGGGGAGATCACTCACCAATCATTATTACAGGCAAAACAGACTCAACTGGGGGAAATTAGCTTATTGCCAAACAAATTAGAGTAGGGCAATTAGAGATGGAAATGAAGCCTTAAAACGCCTTCACCTCACTCCTCCCTTCTTCCAAGGTCCAACTCCACACCCTCCCACAGGGCGCAGCCTTTCAGGAGCAGACCGCCTTAATGTAGATATCCCACAGGGTCACAGATCCTCACCCCCTAAAGCTCATCCAACCCATAAACCAAACCCACGCACTGCACACCACCGCTGCCCAGTTTTTATAGCGAGGCACTGCCGGGCAGCCCGCGGGTCCTGCTCGGCAGCTGTGTTGGGCAGCCGCGTCGTCAATCACTGTGAGGGGGAGCTGCCCGCGGGCCTGCTCTGTGTGCCGGCGCTTGCGCGGGGCCCGCGGGCGTTTCCCACGAGTTACCGGGGGCCGCCCGCCCGCGGGGCCGGTCCTTGGCCGTGTCCATGGAGCAGCGCCGTGGGAGGGGCCGGAGGCCGCGGCGGGGGCGGCTCGGGAGGGCCGGGTGACGGCGGCCGGGTGACGGCGGCAGTGCGGGGCTGCAGCAGCGGGACAGGCCCGCACCGCCCAGCCCGGCCCTGCGCTCGTCCCGCCGAGCGGCGGATGGGCACAGAGAGGGCAGCGGGTCGGCCATGGCCAGCGGCGGTCCCGAGGAAGGGGAGGCAGTGGCGGGGGAGGAACAGGCCCTGAGGAAACTGGTCGTCCGGCTTCAGAACGTCCAGGAGAGGAAGCGGCTGGAGACTCTGGTGCAGACCCTGAGCGACCTGCTGGAGCTGGCGGCCCGGCAGAGCGGTGAGCGCCTGCCCTGCCCTGCCCTTCCTCGCCCGGTCCCGCCCGCCGCCGGTCGCTAACGCGGTCTCTCTGTCTGTCTCTATCCCCCCACAGCTCCCCGGCTCTTCAGTGGCAAAAACGTCCACGTGCCCCTGCTGCTGGTGGTGGATCTGTACCCGGGAGCGGCGGGCGTGCAGCAGGTCAGGGGCCGGGCGGGTCGGGGCCGCTTCCCCCGCTCCGGCTGCGCTCCGGGTTGAGCGAACGCCGGCCCATCCCGGGATTAAAGTTCTTGTTCCGCTTGTCGATTTCTCCTTAACTTTCTGTCTGTCTCCTGGGCCGCTTCATGAAGTGCTCTGAGCTGTAGAAGGGCGCTGTCATCGCTGGCATTTAAAGGGACCAAGCGCTCCAGCTTATTGCAGGCGCCGCTGGCTGCGTCTCTGTTATTACCGGCAGAAGGAGACGAAATAGAAAATAAAAATTAAGCCATGTGAATACTGTGTAATATAGGGTTCTAAATTACCAATGATGTTATCTAATATAATTTTGATGTGTCCATATTGAATTTTGCCGTGGTTAGACAAACTTCTGAAAAGCACGATTTTATACTATGAATTCATATATATGTAGCCGTATCCATGAGACTTGTGCTAGCACAGTTTTTTAAAGGCAGGAGGGAATATTTTAGCTACGAGTAAGTTCTGAAATTTAAGGTTTTGCCGGCCTGCTCCTGTAATTTAACATTGGCCCATTTGGACTGGGTGTGGCACTTGCACAATTTGATGTTATACTTATGGTACAGCTGCCAGACTTGTCATACGAAACAGCTCCTTCCTGGCAGGCATATATTAAATTTCTGACTATGCTATGCATAGAGGATGTTTATAAGCTCCAGATTTCTGTGCATCTCACTTGATTTCTTTTTTTATTTATTTTTAAGCACCTTTATATAGTTAGAATATTTTGGGCATGTTTTGGGATTTTTTCAATTCAGCTGGAAGGAAAAACATGAATTAGATTGCAAATGCCTCTTAAATAATAATATATTTTAAGGTTTTGGGGTTGGGCGTTTTTCTGTGTGCTAGACCTTAGCTAGGGATCAAAAGCCCAAAATCTAGATTAAGTATGAAATTGTATTTCTGTAGTGATTAACCTGAAATAACAATGTTCTTGAGATTTCTTTGAAGACTAAATATTTGTGCAGTGTCTTAATGTTTTACTTACTTTACTGTATGATTTTCAGGTTTTTAACAAATACAGGAATATTAATCAGCAGTTATTTTCAAGATAAAGCACATTAGTTTATAAAACCTCTGCCCAGAAGTCTAAACTTGGAAGTAAAACATCAATCAAAACAAGAAGTAGGTGTGAAATGGTAGCACAAGACTCTCAGAATTATGTAAGAAAGATAGTGATTAACTTTCATTTTAACTCTCTTAAAATACCTCATTCTAATGCAGAATTTTAAAATTAATTTTAATCTTCTTCCTGCCTACATTTGCAGTCATACAGTTTAGAAGTTCTGGACCTCCTTTGCATTACTATGTTGTGTGCAGTGGGAAATTCATAGCCAGTGCAAAGATCAAATTCCATTCCTCATAAAATGTTTTGGGCAGCTCTTCTTTCACATTCAGTTCTGATGTTTACAAACATTCACACTGTAAGTGGAGCTCTGTCTTCTTGCTTCATTCACTGCTATTTGTTTGTAATATTTTTGAATAAATTCTCACTTTACAGCAGTGGCAAAGTTAATGAGGTCCTGATTTCAGTGCAGTCTCTTTGCACTATTAATGATTTTTTTATTGAATAAATAATTAACCATCCTCCTTTTTCTTTTGGCATTGTAAAAGAATTGACTCACATAAGAGAATAAACACAGTCAGAGATATACCTAAAATGAGAATTTACTTTGCCTCCCCTCCTTAACTGGTTACAAAGCATCGTGGGTTGCTGCTGTTCCACTAACTTCTACAGGGTTAATTTGCCTAGTAGGTCAATATTGTAAGAGCTGGCCAAGTCAGACTGCAGGCCTAAACTCTGCAAGCTCCTTCAGAAGTAGTAAGGTACAGGTGTGGAAAGCCAGTAGTTCCTCTAAGTAAAATATATGTCTTTAAGTAAATAGGGTAGTTTCCTGCAGTTTCTCTGGCAATGATTGGAGCAGCTGAGAAACTCTAGAGCAAAATATGAGTGCACTTGTGTAAAGAGCAGTCAGCAGAGCTTTATTGTTCTACATAGATGGTGGGACCTAATATTAATTAATTGCATGCTAGAAACAAAAAGGGTCTGGTTTAAAAATAATGAGTTTCAGTGCTGCTACCAATTATTTCTGTATATTGGGATTTATTTAAGTCTTTATAAGGACATCTTTGTTTGCTTTATTTCCCTTCCCTGTAACCTTCAGGATTTCTGTTATTTAAAAGACCTTGCTTTCTTACTTAATTATCAAACAGCTAATAAGCTCTCTGTTACCTCAGGTTGTGATTTTAATATTGTAAAATAGACCACATATCAACAGGTCAGATGTTTGCATTGATCTTCTCTGGATCACAGATTTGATAAATGTTTGTCAGTACTTTGAGTCCTAACAATACAAATGGAAATGTTCAATGGGAATATAAAATTCATCAGAAACAGTTAATACAAAAATTAATTTTCTAAAGTAATTAAGCAAGTTTTCATCAGATTCTAAATTTTATAAGAATTGTTAGGATGCTCTTATAAAGTGGGACTTCTAAGATAAAATGTTTTCTAAGGAATAAGCAGTTTATCAATTAATAGTCACTTCTACAAGGTTTTTGAAATTTGTACCTGATTGACTGTCACCAATAAACTCTATTTTGTTTGCAGTATGGAAAATTAGGCAATTACATCCCCTCATCTTGGACCAATGGTTACTAAGACTATTCATTGTACCTACACTTAGTAAGGACTCAGTTACACAGACTAGCCTGAATGTCCATAGTAAGAGATTTGTAGTCACATGCAGGACAAGGCAGCTTGCTATCCAAGGAAGAGAAGTGCATGGAAATTGGCTCATAGTCAAGCTCAATCTGCAGACATTAATGTTGTAATTGGCTTAAAACATTTGTCTCTGCAAATCTAAACTGAAACAGGAACAAAAGTCCTGCAGATATGGGCTATGCTCACACTGCAACCGAATGTGTGAAAGGCAAAAGCAGAATTCCAGTCCCCAGGGAGCTACATCGCCTTTTACATGCTCTACAAGGCTGTCAGGAAAGCTGTCTAGATTCAGGCTTACGCTATTCCTGTGGGTGGCTACACTACCAGACTTGTAATTCCATGTCTCTAGTCTTACTGATTGCAGGGTTAGGGATCATGCACTTTATATGAACTTTGTTGTTAAACTCTTCGGAGGTAGCCATTTACATTCCTGTTGTTTGCTGTCCCATCTTGACCTCTTTGCTTTACTTAACTCTTCTGTGAAAAAGTGATCCAGTTATGCTGGATATATAGAGTCTTTGTTACATATTATCTTCTGCCTTGACTCTATTCTTAAAGCACAGCCTTGTCACAGGCCTGCCTCCACTTTTTAATTTACTTACAGGCTCAAGGAAACTCAAATGCCTTGTTATAATTCCTTTTTGTAAAATCTGCTTCATCTTGACTTTCGACATTTCACTGTTCACCTCTTTCAATAGAGGGGTTTTCTTTCATCAGTTATTTCTTTGTACAGATTTTGCTTACTGCTTCCTCACTGCAGCCTGTTCAGTTATATCAGCCAGTAGACATTCATAAGAGAGCAGATTTCTCCAATACAGAAGATCAAAGAGGAGCATTTTTAGCTTTTGGCACTATTTACAGATGTTTGAAAGTCAAAGAATTTGCACAGGATGGGACAGGTAGTTCTTAAGAACAAATACATTTGGTTTAGTTGTCTTTCACTCCTTATGATCTCAAAACTTCTACTGCCTTTGTTATATTTTGAAAGCACACAGAACTGAGGGTTGATGGCTAGAATATGAAATGTATGGTGCTTGTTTATGTATCTCATCCTCATTTAAAACATTGAAGACCTTTAAAAACGTATACTTTCTTACAATTTGCAATTAAATGTTAAATTCTTATGAAAACACACATTTTTTTGTTAAATCCGAACCACCCATAATAGTAGAGGGATTTTCCCTGGCCTGTGATAACGTACTATGGATCACATGGTACGTTTCTGTCTATCAGCAGCTCATTTAACTGTGTGCCCTTTATCCTCAAGCAGTGCTGAAGCAGATTGAGAGTGATGTGTTCCTGCAAGCAATGCAATCAGAATCATTAGCATACGTTTTACTTCCATCTTTTAACTTTCCATGCCATTTGTCTTGTGTTAATTAATTTTCCCTTACTGATTTAGCTAGGTAACAGAACAGCTGTCTTGCAAAAGCCAAGGATATTAGAAGACAATGTAAAAGTGCCAAGCAGAATATCTATTCTAAAATAGTTGTGTTTTTGTTTTACAGATGGGCTGGTCACTTCTTTGTAAATTAATAGAAATTTGTCCAAGTACTCTACAAAACATAGCTCCTAAGGATGTTGGGAAGGACTGGGAAGTACTGGGTGTTCACCAGTAAGTATTTTGTATACAACGAGTCTGCTAGAATGCTTGGTCATTTTGGCAGCATATACATGCAATTAAATATATAAAGTTATTGTATGAGCTTTTTTGTGCATTTCTTCAGCCTTCAGAATGTGCCACACACAAATAGAGATCTTATCTGTGTATTTAAATACATGGTTCAGAAAGTAAAGGAGATTGAGACGGGCCTTTTTTAGTGACACTCAGTGACAGAACGAGAAGCAAAGGGCCCAAATTGAAATATAGGAATTTCCACTTACACATTAAAAAAAATCCTAAGTAATGTTTTTGGCAGAGGCAGTGTCACCTGGATGTTTGTGTGTGTTTTTTCAAATGTGAGGAATTATATCCACAAACCTAAGTAGTGTAAATCAAGGAGGTTTTGTGACACCTGTTATTATTGTCTTAAAGATAAGTATTTACACTGATCACCTCAACTACCTGTGAGTTCAGTGGATACAATTACCTTCAGAAGTAATGGTTTGTTCTGTCTTCTTAGTAAATGGAGCAAATTGTGGTTTGGACTTGCTCAGCTCTGGTCCATCAGCTGTCAAAGGAAGCCTAAGCAAATTTTTTTCTGGATGTCTGTGATTAGATGGGATGAACAGCCACATAAGTTGGCTGAATTGTTGCCCAGTAGCACGAAGGTTAATTGTAGATGTAGGCAGAATGTACACGGGGGTTGGTTTGGGAACTTGGTTAGGTGCTCTCACTCTTGGACAGGTTGCTGCCTTCAGGGCTGATAATGACAGCAGCAAGAACATACAGCCTTATAACCCCATGAACCTACCTCCATAGTCCTCACCACACGCTTCCTTGGAAAGGTTGCTATTGAAAAATAGCATGAAGATGCATTTTGACTTTGTGGGGGTTTGTTTATTTGTTTTGTAGTGGCTAGAATACATGGCAGTAGGGGAGTGAACTCTCTTGAAAGATGTGTTGGCAGTTTTTGTTGGAAAGCAAAAGTGACTTGGGTTGCTTTTCATTAACAAGAAATAACTGAGCTGAAGGTGCACATGCTAGTTGCAATTTCTTTGGCAGCTTAAAAGCTTGTTAGTTGACTGAAAGTTATCCTGAGAGCTGGAGATACTGCTGCTCATTCTCAGGTCCCAGAAAAATTACTTTCTGGGACTGATCTTTCCCACAGCCTCCTCCTCGCCCACGCAATGTGTACAGTTAACAAAGCATCCTTTTCAAACTCAAACTTCACTAAAGATCTGATGATAGCATTGCTGTACATGATTCCTTCTCAGCACCAATATTTTAGCCAACTATATATCCCTGTCTGATATTCTGACAGTTTCCCTTGCTGTGGGAAGACTTAGTGGAGGAGTAGGCTCAGGCATTTCTGTCAGTGCCAAAGGCAGAGCAAGCAGGCTAAATTATGTTTCATGTTCCTTGAGCATGGATTGTACTAGAATTACAGTGAATCACCATAATGAATAGATGCTGTTTACAGCAAAGCAGGAAACAGTTACAATAGATAAGAAAAGGTCATTTTTTTGCAGGAGATTTTTCCCTTTTGTGTAACTATTTTAGGAGAATAGGAATATTAAACTAGAAAAAGCATTTCTTTCTTTTGTCTGTCAGCTATGATCCAACTTGACTACACTGCAGTTATGTTTACAAATGGTAGCTTGCTATTGATTTAGGTGTTTCTGACAGTCAGTGTAATAAATAATTATAGTTGCTGTAACTGTAAAGAGAAAGAGAATTTCCTTCAGTGTATTTGTATTCTTTCCACAAGCTTAAATAGACTTCATGAGATGTTTTGTAATCTCTTATATTAAACTTCCCTACAGCAGAAGAAGTTTAGAAGGGTTTACCTCCTTCTTCTTGGTTATACTTGAAATAGGAGGATGTATAGGAGGGAATTCTCTAAAATTACACCTATAGCTGATATTATACCTGTCATCGGATTTTGCCTCTCTTGTCTATTTTGGTCATCATGGCTATGACACTAGTGCTACAACAGAGGTGAGAAAAACTAGCTGCATCATAGAATGAAGGGAAAACAGTGATACATTAATTCCAGCTTATAAATTTAGACTTCAGCAAGAGAAACAACATCACTGCCAGAGCTGGGATATGAAATTTGGATGAAACTTTAAGTGCGGCTTATGTTTTTCAAGACAGGTCAAGAATATCAACTGTAGTATCACAAACTACAGCACATTCTATTTTTACTAGATATTATATATGCAAAGAATCACATTTGAAGATTATTAAAATTGCAGAATGAAACGCTCTAAAATAAGAAAAAGTAAAAAAAAAAAAAAGTTTCTTTTGTTTTTGTGTGTAAGTCTATGCATTTTAATTTAGATTTTAATTACAGTTCCCCCATATTCTGAGATCTGCTTCATTCAGTGAGGTATCAATGCTTTTAGAATTATATCTTTTTGAAGAGGTGTTACAGATTTTTAGTCACTATTTACAGATGGTAGTCTGAGTAAAGTATGTTAAAAATATCTATATAAATATAGTAGTATATATATAATAATATAGTAATACTTATATATAATTAATAGTAGGGCTGAAACATAGGGTAGAGTTCATCAAGATGCTGTTCAAATTCTTCAGCCAGGAAACTGCTTCTTCTCTTCCACCAAACCTTGGTTGTTCAGTGTAACTGAGCTCTTGCTGCAAGCAGAGCAATGCTGTGCTGTCCCAGCACTTTGGAGAGTAGCCACCTCCTAAATGACCCTGCAGAATTAATTTGTATAACTGACTGAAAGTTAAAATAAATTGGATAAATTATACATCAGTATTTTAATGAACTATGATTATAGTTGAAATTCCAGTACTACTTCATTGGTAACTTGAAAAAAAATATAAACTGAAATAAAAGGTTTTTTTACAAATTATTTGAGAGCTTTTTAAGGTTTTGCTAATTTCTGCAACTACTTCTGTTTTCAAAGTAAATGTCTGATAAAAATTTGTGTTTGTCAGTATTTCTTTAGCTGTAACTTTTTTTCCTTTTTTTTTTGTCTTTATTTTTTAGGCAGATTCTTAAAATGCTTACAGTTCACAAAGGAAATAAAAGTCTTTCAGTAATAGGACTAAAAGCATTAAATCTACTCCTCATGTCAGGTATTGCGTGCTTTACTTTCCTATTTCATCTGTGCCTTTAAAACACAGAGCTGCTATGAAGTGTGTGCCTGTATATGGCAGACTGGATTTTTCTGTTTTACTCCATGAAGTCACTTGTCATTTGTAGTTGTATACAAAATAATAAAAGTACTATTTTGCACCTTTTTACCAGGTAGGTATGAACTGTCTTTTGGTGGTGAAGTTTTAGAACATCAGTACTATTTTAAAATGCTACTGTAAGAGAGAACTTTGGCATGGGTTATACAAAGCTGGATTTGAAATGTCAGCTTTAACTTTAAGGACAGTATTAAAGAATTTTGTGTTTTATGGTGTTTCAATGAAAATGTCAATAAATAATCAGTGCAACATGTAATCTCTTCTGCTGTTCAGACATAATTGCTTTCCTGCTCTTGGAAGAAGAGGTGGATGTGTTCTCATTGGTATTTAATGCCATGCACACCTTCCCTAAAAATGAAGAGATCCAACAGCATGGATGTAAAGTATTACACAAACTTTTTGAGAAAGGTATTTTATCTTGTAGCTTATGGCATTATAAAAATGTATAGATTGGGAGGGATGACAGATATTAATTTAAATGCAATAAATGAATTCTTGCATTCTAGACTGGTTTGTGGATTATGTTTGTTCTTAAATGAGCTAGGACAAAACAGACTTTCCAAGCAATATCACAAATTCTATAAATTAGAGCAATGAATATGACATCTTTAAAAAATTAAAATGTTGCTTCATTTCTTAATCCACAGTTAGCTGAAAAGATGAGATTTAACACTGGTCAGTAGCTGGAATAAAGAATAGTGACATTTGATTTAATTCTCCAAAGCAGGATTGTGTATTTAAAGACTGGTAAATTTTAGTAACATGAACAGTTCTGAAATCAAGCAAAATGTTTGTACTTTAGAAAAATACTTGGTTCTGCTTTTTACCCTGACAGTGCTAAAAGGTGATCATGTGTCCATATAATATTCCTATTTATTCTGAAAAATGAAGTCACCATGTATTGAATTTTTGCAGAAATTTCAGGAACTGTGCATATTACAGCCAGAAGTGCCCTTGTAGTCCCCGTGCTTTGAATTGAATTTCTTGAGTCAAAATAAATATTGAGAAATGCTCTGCTGTACTCCTTTGCTTCAAAGATAGTCTTCAGTTCTTCAGATTGGTTCTTTTTGACACCATTTTATATTGCTTTTTTAAGTCTTTCTCCCACATGTGTGCTTGGAATTTTCTTCTCTGTTCCTTTTCTTCTTCCTGTCCCTAAATACTTTTGCCCTGCTATATTTTCTCTTCAGTCTCCACAGAAGTCTGAACTTCTCATGTTTTCTGTGCATGGTTTTTGTAAGTGCCAGATTTTGACAGATCTGGCTGCAGGTACAGACCTGCATACCTTCTTCTTGATGGCAGCACCAATGTGACAAATTCCTAGGCTGCTCCTGCCTTGTTTCCTCTACCTCTGAGCCACCATGTCATTTTTTGTTATGTGGATGTTTGCATAACCTTATCTTGACCAGATTCAGAAAACAATTCTGCTTGTGAAATTTAAAAGGTGCTCTCTCTCATCCTGAGTCAGTTGCCTTATGTGGTTCATTGCACAGCCACACAGTTATGTCAGTATGAATAAGAGGGGCCAGGAAGAGAAAAACCTTAAGCCATTAAGATAAGCATGGCTTTATGGAAAAAAGTACATTATTTAAAAAAAATAAAAAATCAGGGTATGCAAAATGGCATTCCCTAATTATATTTTTTTTTTTCACGGTGTGTTTAGCTTTTCCCTCACTTACATACTATCTTGGTTTGGACTATCTGTGGAAACTTGGTTTGGATTACCATTCTGTGAGAAAGGCTAAAAGACTTCAAAAATACAGACTCACAAGGTAGCATTTAAAATTCAGAACTCAATTACATAAAGTGTAAGCTAGAAAAAGGTGTTCATAAAGTAGCTCAGTTTTTAGTTAAAAAAGCTATAATCATGAAGGATGATGTATATGGGGGAGTACTTCACTTTGTGTGAAACATAGAAACTAAATATAAGGAAACCTGATAAAAACAGTTGTCTTTTCTCATTATGTACCAGGATAAGAATTATTTCCTCAAAATGTACTGTATCTCTTGCCTTTCACTTTAGTTCCAGAAGAGCAGCTGACTGAATTTGTTGAAAGCAAAGATCACATGATCATACTGAACGTATTTAAAGAGTTTCCAGAGAAAGAAGAGGTGATTCTTCCTGCTCTTCATTCATTACATTCCTTAGCTGGTCCACGTAAGTATTAGAAGTTATTTTCAATTCCTTTTTTCCCACAGTGTGCATCAGCTCATGCTTTCTGTGATTGTAGAAAGTAATCTTTGTGTGGCTGCAAAAAATAATTGAGAACTGTTTGGGAGCTGTCAGACAAATCATCTTTCTGTTTTCTTTGGGAAATACCTTTTTTTTTAATGACGTATTTTTTATGTTTAACCATTAAAGCAGAAGTCTCTCCTAAATAACACAAAAATACTTTCTTGCACTTGGAGTAATGGGTAGCAAAGATGCTTATCATGGTTTAGAGAACTTGACTTTAGAGAACAGAGACTGAAGTTCAAGACCCTGGCCTGTCATCTTTTACTACTTGAAAAATAAGAAATGTTTATGGACTAAATAAATCTTCAATGAGTTCAGGTCACAAGTAAAGAATATTCTCTGTAAAATCTGTCCCACAAAGGGAAAATTGCCAGTACAAATTCAGTGGCCAGGCCTGGAAAAAGATATCTGAGTTCAGGCACCTGCTGTGGTCATTGCATGGTGGCTGCAATGGCAAGCACTAGTAGCACTGTGCATGTGGTAGTCTTACAGTGTCCTCGGTTGTTGTGCAGTAGGACTGGAAGAAAATGTCTTTGTTATATCTTGTCTTTTGGTAACAGCATTCCCTGTTCTATGCAAAATCAGATCCTGAGAAATGTGTTGGACGATTTGTGTCAATTTGTTGGCAGCAATCTGATCTTGCTGACACATAGGCAGCTTTTGTCAGCTTCCTGCTGACAAACTTTGGAAAGCATAGAGCAGGGTTCTGCTCTCCGTGTCTTTCATGAAGTGCATAATGTCATACCTCCTGCAAATGTGTTTACTTACAAAGCCTTGCTTGTACATCCTCTCTGTCCCTATAGGAACTGTGCTGGCCCCATGAATGCCCACTGAACAAGAACTAGACTGGAGTGTCCTGCATTTCATCAGACTCCAGCCTATCTAGTTCCTGTTTCCCAAAAATCTTGCTGTTCCAGTTTGTGTTTAAAAAGTTTAGTATTTCTTGGGTGAGAAATAATTTTACCCTAGCTCAGAAGTTACTGCAGTTTTCTAGGGAAGAGGATGCCAGATTTTAAGTTCTTTTCAAAGCAGTAAATATTTATACAAAGTATAACAAGACAAGGCATGAAAAAGACCTGTAAAGTAGGTATTTAATACTCTCATTTCTAATATGAAAGATTGAAATTAGCCAGAGGAACAGAGAGTACTTGCACAGAATTACAAAGCTGTAATTCATACTCTTATTTGGTGACATCCCTGACGAACTCAACAAAATATATTCTTTTAAGGCCATCACAGAGAAGATAATTCAGTGTAAGTGCACAGTGTGATTTAACTGGTAGCAAAATGTCTCCCCATACCCTGAAGTTCAAGTCTCTATTCTGAATGACTACCTCACTATGCCTTCTTTCATTAATACATACTTAGACTTGGTTCTGGCACATGTCATAAGAAGTTGTAGGGTAAGGGTTTATTCTAAGCTGTACAAGAACTCTTAAATCTCAGTAGTATTTGTGGCATGAGAAAAATGCTTTGCTGGTGACTGTCCTCCGAAGTGGAGTGGTGGATCACAGAATGTTACCCATCTAAATGGCAGGCAAAGGGAACCAGCCAGGCTTGGGCTCTGTTTAGCAGGGAGAAACAGTCACCTTCAAGAGGAAATTTACCTAACCCTAAACTAGCTGGGATGAGTTGCCATACAGAGTGGTCAGATCTTGTCATCAATTGTTGAAAGAACCTAGATGACCCAGTTTTGGTGGTTAAGATTAAATGAGATCCGTTCCACCTCTTTCTCTAACTTGTTCTGGAAAACGATGACGCTCTGCAGATGTGCCATTGCTTGGATCTTGCAGATTTCAACATGCAGTTCATTGTGCTGTCTCCATAGTGATCAGTTTTGGAATCGTCTGACTCTTTTTCTATATTCATAAGTATCACCTTTGAGATCATAACTTAATGTGGAGTGATGCAATTCTGTTTTGTGGAATGTGTGATTTCGGCCGAGAATGACATGATAAATCGCTAAAGTTCTATTAAAGCATTGTGAAGGGTACTTTCCTTCACTATCAAATACAGTGCTTCAGAAATGCTTCCCTCTCAGAGCTTGCTTTTTCATCCAGTAGGTTGTCATTATTTAATATTTAGAGAAGTATTATTTTAAATATTTGCTGCTCTTTTAAAAAGGGTAATTATCTTTAATAATACAGTTGTGAATATTACCCTTATGTTGTATCCAGGGAAGCCAAGCTGCTGAAAGAACAATTAAGAAAATTTATAGACCTCAGCAGAGTAATGCTAACTCCCCTGGAGTCTGTGACAGGGAGTTCATTTATTTGGGCCAGGATTTTGGCCAGGATTTCTTGGGTTCATATTTTGTCTCATACTCTGGATAGAAATACTACAAGGATGCTTTCATACACTGTGTTTTAACTACCATGATGCTGTTCTGCCTGAACTTACAATATGTGGGATCACATATTGTATTGTCCTGAGTTGGAATGGATACATTCTGTCTTAGTATGGGCTCACATGATTGCCAGTAGGGTTTCTGTATCTAGGCTGAGTAATAAACAGTAAACAGGGTGAGAGTGACCAAGCTCTGGCACAGTTTTCTTGGAGGGGCTGTGAAGTTTCCATCCTTGGAAATCCTCAGGAGCCATCTGGACAACCTGCTGTAGGCAGCCCTGCTAGAACACGTGGGTTGGACACGGTGACCTTTCAGTTGTTCCTTCCAACATCAGCCTTCTGTGATTCTGTGAAATACAGGGTGTGCAATGGCTTTCAAAATATTGCAGGAACATTAGATGAAAATTTCAATACTCTCAGTACACAACAGGTATACACTGCTTGCCCCCTAAAAAAAGCAGGAGAACTCTGAAATACATGTTTAAATCAAATAAATTACTACAGAATAAATTTTATGACAGAAAAATTTTGAATTTGTTTCTTAATTTTCTGCCCCTGAAATACTGTAAAATGTGTACTTGATCATAATCACATTGCAAACACTATTTATAACACTGATACAGTATTTATAAAACAGTTTGTTCACATGTAAGAAAAAAGCTACCTAAGATTAGTTTGGGAGGAGGCTTCTGTTACATGGCCTGATACAGAATGGAAGAAAACCAAAATTGTTAATCTGAATTTTGACTGCACATTGTAAACCATTAGCTAGATAGGAAGAAAAATCCTAGCAGTTAATTACCATTCTCTAGGTGATAAAGCATTGTTTTAATGAATAATTTCAAAATGATCATAATATTTTTTGTCTTATATGGCCGTATCAAGAAATAAAGCCACTTTTCTTTGAAAATGCAAGGTAAAAACTGTAATATAGTCACAGTTCTCTAAATAAATCTAGTTAACTAAAGTCTGAATTAGGATCCAGTTAACTTTTTTTTTTTCCTCTCTCTTAACAAGTTTTTGTTTCTGTTTCTTTCTTCAGCCAGCAATGTTGAAGTGCTCATGTCGGGAAATGTTCGCTGCTACAATGTTATAGTGGAAATGATGAAAAGTTTCCCCAGTAGTGAAACAGTTCAGGAAGTGAGTTGCTGTTTGTTGCACAAGCTTACATTGGGTAAGTTCACGAAGTTGTTTATATAAGGTCAGCTTTTTTCTGAGTGTGTAGGAGTTGGAGTTAACTGGGAGCCTTACAGGCAGCTGCTACTCCTGCAAATCCTCAGGGTGGTGCATAGATCCTTGTGTCTAATGATGCAAAACCCTGGCCACAGTCAATATGGTGTCCTTACAAGGTAAATATAAGTAACAATGAGAAGCTACCATAAAAGACTCAAGTTAGGGGGAAGTAAAGAGACAAAAAAGGGTGGGAAGCACAGGAGAATGGGAAATCAGTAGGTCTGATTCTGTATTAAGTTATTGTAGAAAAGAAGAAAATTACTTAGAGATTTCATTTTTTTGAACTACCAGTGGTGAATGTGTGAGAAACAACTGGTGCTATAGAATTATTTGAAAAGTGTTCTCTAAAACTCTAGTTTTCCTCCTTGCAATGCATTTATCTTTAGAGACCTGTGCTGCATTCCTGACAGTGATGATGCCTGTCTTGGGGCACCCCTGTGCTGCAGCAGCGAATGAATCACTGGGTTCTGGACTTGCCTTGACTTAAACAAAAGTACTTCAGTTGTCTGGCCTAAAATGGGTTGGTGTCATATCAAGAGAAATTATGTCAGTGGCAAAAAGTTGTGCCTCTTAGCATCTCTGTTCTCACACTTGTGACTGTAATAAATATGTTTGAGCACTTGCCCACGTAGTAGGAAGTTCAAATGAAAATAAATATTTTTTTCCCCCAGCTGCATACAAGCCCACTGTGAGCAGCTGCCTGAGCAGCCCTCACTCTATGGCTGGTTCTTCTTCACCAAGAGTTAGACTTCCCAGTTTTTGCAGGTGGTGGCCTGAAGCTACTGCAGATGCTGGTACCAGTGCATGACTCCCCATAATAAAGTCAGTCCCATCCTTTCACCATCTGTTTCCACTTCTTCATGCAGATATGGTAGAAAATACAGATCAGACCTGAGTGCAACCCAGAGCAATTTCCCATTCCCCTTCAGAAAGCCAGATACAATTTCTAAGAAAATGTGGTGGCTGCTGAGGTGGTAATTGCAGGGTTTTTTGGCAAGAGGTGATGCTAACCTTGAACAGTTTGCTGTGCAAGACTAACTAAAGCTAGGCAGGGAAGACAAGCACTTGTGGGGATACAGCAACTTGGTTGACAGGTCTTGATCTTGCCATAAGTGCAACCAGCATGGTTTCAATCAGATGTTTGCCATGTGTTTATGCTGACCAGCAACGAAGAGTGGCAGAAAAGCAGCTACAAGATCCATTTCTTTTTTGAGCTCCACATCTTAATTAATATGGAGCAATTGGAGTAGAGTTATGGAAGAGATGTTCACAGCACCACACAGCTGTGGGAACAGATGTGAAATGGGTAGGTGCTCCTGGAAACAGTCTGGAAGATTTTCATGTGTATAGCTAGTGCTGTTTCCCAGATTACTCTGTTGGACACTGTCTTTCTAAACCTGTGTTAACTGGCCATAAAATGTTGAAGTCAGCATCTGCTAGCTTCCAAAATCACCATCATGCATTCTTGCTGATCTGGTAATGGCTATCCTAGATTTGACTGTCCAGAATTTTAAGTGGCTGGCACCTGTTTGGCCAGCCACAAGTCCAACAGAATTACTCATCACATAGGCTAAGTTTATTAATATCTTTACGTAAGTAATGCATTTACACAAACTTACCTTTTCTATTAAAATATATTAAGAAACAGCTATGCTGATATAACATGACCACACAACTGATTTTTCGCATTACTACTCCAATTCTTATTTTTGCTAATCAAGATTTAAATTAATTTGAATATCAAAATAGCTATCAAATATTGATATTTGATTGCTATTTGAATATCAAAATTTGCTATCAAACCATATTTGACAGAATGTTGGTCTGTTATTTTCTACATAACTTCCAAACAAGGAAGTTATTTGCATTTGCTTGCTTTTTGGAGAGTGCCTTATATTCAGTTTATAATACAAAACACTGTACAACTTCAAATAATTGTTATTCTCTAAATATATTTATTATTCAAAGTCTTCCTCCTGTTCCAGAAGGAATACATTCTATATTTATAATGCTGGCCTTGATTTGTTTAACGAGGAGGGCAAAACCAGATAATAAAGGGTTATTCTAGGGTTAAATTACTTTTTTCATAGGGTACATCAAATCATTGCAGGAATTCAGGAACAAGACTGCGTTTGCTTCCTGTGATACACCAGCTGTATTTGTCTTATTTTGATAACTGTGTTTCATTCTGCATTAAACCTCTGCCTCTTGTAAAAAAAAAATAATTAAGAAGGCCCACAAAGAATGTAGGTCCCAACTGGTTTTTATCCTTAACCTCTTCCTTTCACAAATAAAATTTTGGTGTGTCAAGCCCTGTAATAAGAAAACCAACATTTGGTACCAAGTTTGTGCATTGTGTGCTGAGAAATTTATGTTAAATGCATGTAAAGCTCTAGATATGTGTTTGTATTAATTTGTTATCTTATGTGGTTTCAGGAAATTTTTTCAATATCCTTGTATTACATAAGGTTCCAGAAGTCATTGTGAAGGCTGTTACAGCATATCCTGAAAATGCAAAGTTACAAGCTGCCGCTCTCAGTTGTTTAGCTCTTCTAAGTGAGTAAATCTCTGTCTACTTGTTAGTTTTTTCATTATAGTAATTTCCTGTAATAATATCAAACTCCATTTCATTAACACAAAAACCTCAGGCAGGACAGCTTCAACAAAGCTGGATTTCCTACATAATTACAGTTTACTGTTTCACTATGATAAGACTGTGTTCATATCATATGCCCAACATCTGCATAGTGTTCAGAGCTGGTAAGTTACGTTGACAGATCAGAACAGAGGAAACTGTTTATTCATAGGCAAATTTTGGATAATCCCTTCTTAACATAAAGTTTTCAGTGTTACCAGCACTGATTTGATGTTGTGTTTGCCAGGTATGACAGTACCTGTATTGTGGCAGTTGATAGCAACACAAAATCAATGCTTGTGCTTGAGTTCTGAAATCAATTAAAAAATGTAAACTTTTCCTTGAATACAGTTCAGACAGAAATTAGTTAGCTAGTGGGAAAGAGATAAGAATCTGTTCCTCTTTGTCCTTGAGTAATTGTTCCATATAAAAGTCAGTAGAAATGCTGTTTAAGAGTCCCCAGGATAGCAAAGATTAGAAATCAGTACACATTCCATTATGCCTCAGATATTATGCTCACTGTTGGTATCTCTTTTTTTCCCTTAACTAGTGAAAAATCACAGGTAGAAAATTATATATTTCAAATTGTGTTGCACTTTCTGGAACCAGGTATTTCTCTTTTAGCAACTGCCATTTGCGTTTTGTTTTTTTACAGCATTGCTTCAGAGTGTAGGTGGCTCTGAAATAAGTGATTCCATGCAATGATTCAGTAATATTTTTTGTCTGTGGTATTCTGTACATAAATACACAACAGAAAGAAGTACATGCAGATCTTTTCAGAGCCAAAGCCTAGACTGATCTGTAACTGTGTGACTCATTTACTATGCTACACTTAAGTTTTTAACTCCCTTTATAACCTTGAAGATATTTTTCAAATCTGTCTCAGAGCTTATGTCAAAAGATTTCTCCCTTCCCACAAAAGGCTTAACTTCCCACTGATTTTCACACATTGTCAGAGTGAGTGCCTCCATGACTATAGTAAGGTTGACATAGGTGTTTTGGTTTCACAGTAAGAATTATTTGTAAATATTTTATATTTCAAGCTGAAACAATATTCTTAAACCGGGACTTAGAGGAAAGAAAAGAAGAGGAGGAGGAAGAAAAGTTATGCTGGTTGGAAGCATGTTACAGAGCATTAGAACTGCACCGAAAAAATACAGATGTGCTGGTGAGAAACTATGGATGATGGGAATATGGAAAAGACTGTATTATGTATTGAGTAAAGTGTTTAGAAACATGCTTTTCTCATCTATATCCTCAGGCAAAAAAAGGCCTTAATGTCTGGATTAGATTTAGAATAAATCTTACCTTTCCTGCCTTTCTTTGTTCATCTTAAGAGGTTTTAGTTACTTCTACAGATCAAATGTAGGTAGGTAAGATGAGGCTTCAGGCCGAAGACCTGAAACTTCGGCCATGCAAAGATTGTTGTTTACATACCCCCATCGTATCCAACAGCCAAACACAGGCCCATCAGCAGAAGAATTAGTCTTAGTCTACAATAGATATCAAAATGCAAATCAAATAATGAGACTTTCACACGTTTGTAACTTGGGCCTGTCTGAGCTATAAAGAATGTTACAGTGTACGTTTTGTTCTGTTTCTACATAAAGTATCTTGTACCTCTTTTGTGAACTGAAAAGCAGTCAAACTACTTAAGTTTTTTCGTACATTTTTAATCTTCTAGAGGTATGTTTTCTTAAAGAAATCTTTTTCTCTTGGCTTATATTTAGGAAGCTGCATGCTGGGCTTTGAAAAGTCTGTTTCTGTATCAACGCAACCTTCATGAGAAGATTGGAGATGGAGATAATCAGTCAGTGTTGTCTTAAACTGGATTTTTGGAAATGAAAAGAAATGAGTGCCTGTTATTAAGCCATTTGACGTTTCACTTTGAAATTGTTTTTAGTTCTGTAGTAGATGGAATGCGTGATGGTCAACCACACCTGGGAAAGTTTCTTCGAAAGCGTGCTAACCTTGACTCAGGAAAATTTGCTAGGGTTTTCATAAATGGTCAGAACACAGCCTGTTAGTACTATTTGTTACAGTTCATAAGGAATTTTGTCTTCAGTTGCAAAAGGGATAAAGAATGTAAGAATTGGGAAAACAGGCAAGATTAAGATACCTAGCATGTAAGGAGTGTAGAAAAGCAGTCCTCATTTTTCCACAAATCAGATGAAAAGGCATTGTAGAGGGAGTGCTGCCTCATTAGGGATAATCTACTGGGCATGGATAAGATACAAATTTCCGTTTTACTTAAACTATTTCTCAGAGTTCCTTAAAATTTTAGTTGCTCAATTTTTGTAAGCCTGTTCGTACCCTTTTCTGGACCTCATGTCCCTTGGGAAGCATGGCTCCAAGGAATTCAGAGGGACTCAGAGTAGATAAAGTTGCATAGGTTACAGAGGGTTTTCTGTCAGCTGTTGCTCTGGAAACATTTTGGAAACCATGAGCAATCACCTGAAATTTTAATTATGTTATGTAATACCTTTTTAGGAAAATGAACTGCAATTAAGAAGTAACTACTGTAATACACTCAATGTGCAGTGATTTGTTTCTCTCTGAAAGGTTCCCAATAGACAGAGCAGTGATGCTTTCCATGTTGATGCACTCCTCTTCAAAAGAAGTGTTTCAGGCAGCTTCTAGTACCTTGGCAATTTTGTCACAACAAAATGGTAAGGGACTTCAATTATCTTTTCTTTCTCATTCAGCAGAAAGTTATTGCAAAAATATTAAAGAGAATTTAGTGTACTGTTGAATGAATACAATACTTCCTGTGATTAGAATATTATGTTGTGATAAGTAGGAAGTTTATTCCTTTCTTTGAAAAAGTTATTGTTGGCAAGTATCAAAAAATATGAGGAAATAAAGAGCTCTCTGCCAGTTTTTGTGTTGCAACTGCTACTTTTTGGATCAGGAGACATGAAAAAAGTGTGCCCTCTTTGTATGCTTGTTTAAATATCACATGTTTGAATTTCATCAAGAGCAGCATTTGTTGAAAAATCACATGAGTAAGGAACACAGCCCAAGAAATACACTTTATTGCTTAACACCGTCCTGTTGACTTCAGTGGATCAAATTGTGTAGAAACTTAAGCATGTGCATGACAGTTTTCAAGATTGCTTTACTCCTGATCATGTCCCTAACATGGTTTCCTAACTTTTTTCAATTTGCAGACCCCCTCAAAATTTTTCAGTGGAGATGTGGACCCCTGAATAGAGTATTTAAGCCTACTGACAGTTGGCCTGCTTTTATTAGATAACTTTCACAGAATCCTTTGAAATGGTTATGGACCTCAAGTGGTTTGCAGACTGCACATTGAAAACCACTGGCTAGATAGGAAGAAAAATCCTAGCAGTTAATTACCATTCTCTAGGTGAGAAAGCATTGTTTTATCACCAGTTTATTGAGCCATCCAAGTACATAAAACCTAACACAGAAAAGGTTTTATAATTATTTATGAGATCAATATGTATCTATACTGAGAAACAGATCTCATAAATGTATGCATACTATTGTCATATACTTTCAATAGTATACATGTCAGGTACTTTCATAACGTTACTGACAAGTGTACCTCTGATTCTGCTAGGAAATTTAAAGCAAGTTTTTCTTCTTTTTTTCTTTTTAATTTTAATTTTTTTTTTCACCCTGAGTGAATTACAGCAGCTATGATAGACATAAAGAAGCTTAGTAAAACCTTCTGGCATAGTGCAGTATTGCTTGAGCTATGAATGAGCATATGAAGTGGATGTACTGAACTGGGGATAACAAGATTCAGTAGTAGTTACTATGATAATTTTAATAGTATCCTAATTTTTTTTAGTTAAAGTTATAGCTACAACATGTGCTTAGATATTTGAATTCGCAAAAAAAAAAAGAATAACAAAGTAAATAGAATGAATAAATATAAGTTAATTTTTGAAGTTTAATTTTGGAAGTTAGAAGGTTTTTTAAAGTTTGAAGCTCTAGCTTTCCTACATGATCACAGAATGCAATTACAAGGAAAAAGTTTAAGAGTAAACATTTCTGAAAATAAAAGTAAGGCTGTATATTCTCCTTCCCATATGTTAACTTTATGTAAGTAAAGATAGCAGATGTATAGAAACTTATTAGTCAGTCAGAAATTACAATGTGTTTGATTAAGCTATGCTAACAGAAGTCGGCTTCAGCTCAAATGGTTTCCCATTTTAATTTATACTATTATGTCTGTTTGGTGAGGCAAAAACACTAAAAAAAAAAAAAAAAGAAGATAAAAGTTGATTTTGAGAAGTACACAGAAAGAAAGATTTACTGGATTCTTGCTATTTTGTGTTTTAGTAAATATTAGGAAGACACTTCTGGCAAAAGGCATACATATGAATGTCTTGGATATAATGAGGAAGCATCCACATTCTCCTGAAGTGGTTGAAAGTGCCTGCAGGCTTCTGAATCATGTTTTTGAAGGAAGGTAATAAATTTAGAAATGCATGTCCACTTCCATGGTGAAGGGTTTTGAGATTCAATGCCATAAGTGATTACATTTAAATTTTTGACTGATTGTAAAATTGACCATAGCCTCACAGCCCTGTTTAAGACATGGAATTCTGTAAGCCCTGTAGTCAAATGCCCGAGTGGGTGTGTGTAGGGAGCTGCATGTTCTTTCCTTCATGGTTCTTGAGCGGCGAGATTCAAATAGACAAGCGCTGTGTGGTCTCCCCTCCTCTTAGCCACACTGAATTCCATTGAGAGATAAGAAATTTCCCACAAAATTACTTCTGATTATTAAAATAGCATTTTGTTAATACTACTTTCTTGTTGGCTAAGATGCAATTATTTATATAGACTGAATTAATTGAATGGCGTGAAAATAATTTGCTATGATGAAGTTAAGTACCAGAGTTTAATTTGTTTCAGATTCAGTGTTCCAAAGGGTTATCACACTACGTTAATAAAGGACAAATATATGTAAAATTTAGAAATGCACTTTTGAAACTTATTTTATAAAAATTCTTTTCAGTTTCCCTCATCTGGATGTAATGACTGTGGCAGTATCAGAAGTTGTAAAAGCCATGAGAAAATATGAAAAATCACTCTCTGTACAACTGGAAGCATTTCGAGTCCTTTTACACTTCATGATGCCCAGTAAGTCATGCAAAAGCATACACCAAATTAGGGAATAGAATCAGATAGCTGGCTTGTAGTCTTTCTTATCTAATGATGCAACTTTTAATGGGACTTCAAAAAGTTATTGTAGTTCTGTACGTAGCAGAGAACAGTTGTAATTCTTTAGGAACATACAAGATGGGAGAAAATATTTTGAGGTATTGAAGGTAACAGATCAAAATGATCACTGCTGATTTCCCCTTGATTTCATCACTGAAGAGTTAGCCCCATTACTTCTGAGGAATTCAGGGAATGAGTGTGGAGCTATTAGTGTCATTGTGGTTTGCATCATCAATTCCCTTGAAGTGAGAACAAACCATAATAATGACATGAGCATTGTTGTACCTCAAAATGCAATTGTTTTGATTGCATCTCTTGGAAGGAATATAAAAACTGGACAATGATCTTTATATTTAAAGATATAAAATATACAGTTATGTACTACTTTCTATCCAAAAGGAGAAACCAAACTGACTGATTTTAGAAATTCCTTTCCAAAAACCCTCTCTCTATTAGCAGTACAGAGGGGAGAAAAATGTTCTTTATTAGTTTTATGCCTTTAGTAGAATTTTGGAGAAGTTTTAACTCTTTTTGTCAGTGTACTGCTATATATCCTGGTTTTTTCCTCTGGTATTGAGTGTAGGAGTCCAGACATGGGGTACTCAGGGTTTTTTTTTCAGAGCAACTTTTTGCAAGTATCTCTGAGCAGTTTTGGCTGAACATTTACAAAACTAATAACTCTGAAAATAGTAACCTGTTTAATATGCAGACTGATTGCAGGTTTTCCATTTCCTTCTATTATTTGAGTTCCAGTCCTAATACTTTCCTCTTTTTTCAATGAAGAGCAAGATTTAGACTTGATATATGTGTTCTAACAAGGCACTTTGATTGCCAGTGTCCTGAAAATTAGGCTCTTCTAAAGTGTAATCAAACAGAGAGAGCACAAACTGAATGTTGAAACTTGCAGGTTAATTAGGGGAAAAAAAGTGATACATGGGAAAAATAGTAATCACAATAAATATGAATGCTGAACTGACTTGGAAAGGATTTCTGGGTACTCTGGTAGTGTCACTTAACTGCAAGTGCCAAAAGCTACAAGAAGGTAAATCTGAAAAACCTTTCTGGTTTTTTTGGATATGCTCACATTGCACTTAATGCCATCTATGTGTAAAATTTGTCCTGTGATGTGCTGCCAAGTGATCAAGAACAAATACTTTATAGCTTCTATGTAGTGTCTCCTTACCAGAAGGAAGAGGCATTCTGAAGTAGGTATCAGGAAACCCCATAGCTCAAAAAACTAATATATTGCAATATACTTTAGAGCAGGTTCTTTGGCACAATTTGTGTTTTCATAGTAAACAGTGAGGAAATGTGTGGTGAAATTTTCCTTTCAAGCACAATGTACTCAGATTGCAGTGTAAATCTGCCAATCTTCCAGTCTTGGCAATAAATACAGTGTTCTGAAAATACCATAAGATCTGAAATATGCTCTCTGAGTCACCTCAGTGTTCATTTGATTGTTACATCATATGATATGGTGGGGAGAATATGAAATCTGCTGTTCTGAGGAAGGCTGTTTTCCATTGTTGCAGATACAAAGAATGAACACCAGAATGGTTCTTCCAGAGATGTGGGAGATGCTGCTTTTGCGCTTACAGGAAAAGTCATTAAAAGCCAGTGTCTATTGGAAGGAACTCACTCATTGGTGCTTAATGCTTTAAACAGGGTACGGTTAAAGCTTTATTCTACTGGATTTTTGTCATTATTTTCACTTGAAATGGTGAATCATTTGTAAATTTTAGTTCTGCACTGATTTTCCTACTGATTTGATAAAATTAATCTTAACTCCCAAATTTCATGAACCTTTTAGGGTTTCTTCTTACTTTCTTTTCTGGGGTGTATTAGATGATTCTTTATACAGTAATTTCAAAGGATACTAATTTTTTAAAAATCTCATTTTTTTTTCCTAGAATACAGTTTATTTGGTTTTGTTTTTTTCTTAAAACAGACTAGTGTGTATATGAAAAGTGTCCTTATGCCTGCACCTCAGCTAAGGGTAGAACTGGGTGGACAGCTCAGTTGTCTGCATTCTTTTCACTGTTCAACTTTTTCCAGCCCCTGCGAAATAGAATGATCACTGCCTTGAAGGAGAAGCTGAAAAATGAAAGGCTGAAGCAGACTCAGTCTCTGCAAAGGAAACACTGGGAACTTTGCATAGCAAATTAACGTTAAATCCCAGTGACTGGAAGTATTTAACTTTATGGCATTCAGAAGAATCCGATCTCTACAAGGTTTTCAAGTTTCACATGATCAAAATGTAGCAATTCCTAATTTTTTAGAAGTCCCTCTCAGGAATTTTAAGCTTGCGAAACAGATTCCAGTCAAGGAGATTTATGTCTCTTACATTTATTATAGAATTCAGAGCAAGTAATGTATCAGTGAAATAGTTCTAGGGTGTCTAAAGGACATCTTGACCTGAAGATAACAGATGTAGGAGCTAACAAAAGAGGTAAAATGATTTTTGCTTCAGAAGGTCTTCAGTATTTCATGATCGTCTTGATTGCATTTTCCAGTGCAGCTGGTTTGTGGTTTGGGGTACTACAATATCAGCCAGAAGGACTAGAAATTGACACATTTAATTAAAAACTAGAGGTAGAATAAGGAGGAAGATGGTCATGATAGCATTGAAATAATTTTGCAGATTTGTGATGGCTGTGACACACTCAGATCTAGGCCTCATCTAGGTTTCCTCCATCTATAAGTGGGGGATGGTAATAGGTATGTTACTTCATACATTTTTCTTTTTATATTTTTTCAGTTGCCATCTTGTTTATCACTTGTTCCAGTTCTCAAAAAAACAAAAAACCCCACATAGTTTTTATTTTTCTACCACAAAGAAAGTATGGTTTCTCCCTCTGCTTGACCTAGAAAAATGGTGTAAACTTATCAATGAGAATTTGAGGGGGAAAAAAATTCAATCAGAAAAGTAGCTATAGAATATTTTTAGAATCAAAGATGAAAATCTGGGGAAATTATAAGCAGGTGAAACTGATGGTTGATAAGAAAATCTTTTTGCAGTTGTGATTGTTGTTATTTATTGTCAGATACTTAAGACCAGCATTCACTTGTTGTTACAGAGCAACTTTAAGAGCAGACAACTTTTCTGTTGCTAGTGTAAGCAGATCTTGATAAAATCTTGATCTGATTTTATCTTCCTTTCTCTATTAGTTTATTGGAAATCCTAGCATTCAGAAGTGTGGATTAAAACTACTTGGTTCTGTAGCTGAGTGCACTGGTGCATTAGAAATTTTAACCCAGCAAGGAGCTACTGACACTGTGCTTCACACCCTGCAGATGTATCCAGATGAACAAGGTAGGGAATGTGTTTTATCAGCAGAATGAGAATGGCATGGTAGGAGGGTTTGTAAGAGATCTGTTGCTCTCCTTAGTGCTGCATGTGATGTAGGTTGCATGGCAAGAGAAGGCTGCAGTGCTGCACAGTCCTCAGATTCACCCACATTGTAGTTATGCCTGGCCCTATAATAGCTTCTGCAAGTAACTTTCTGGAATGTTACTGAAAGACTAATATAATCATCGGTTCATTCCACTCAGAATGTCTGAATTATCAGTGTCTGAATAATATTTATTTTTCTCCTAGATATACAGTGTTTGGGTTTGAGTCTTCTGCGCTCTTTGATTACAAGGAAGAGTTTGTGTATTGCAACTATGCATGTCCTGTCAGCAGTTCTGGTTTCTACTCTGCGACGATTTAAAGAAGTCACTGAAATCCAGATGCATGTATGTGTCAATTCTGTCTTTGAAGATGAAAACAAAACTCAAAACCATAGAAAATTATTTTAATATAGTTACATTTGAAGTGAAATTCTGTATTTTACTCACTTGACTTTGATTTTATTAAAACTATTAGATTAGTATAAACCTTTGTTAATTAAGCAGACTTTTGTGGTAGAGATGGTTTCCTTAGAGGCATATATTCAATCCAGAATGCAGCAGCATGAAGTGTTTATCTAAAACTTCTAAGATCTGCAAACTAGAACAAATTTCTTAGTCATGATCCATCGTTCTGTCAATCTGTAACCATTTCATGAAGTAACTATCATTAGAGTACTGATTGCCCTTCTTTGAGAAGTCACAGAAAATGGCTTAGTTCCAAGCCTTGTCACCAGGAATAAACTTAGTGTAGGAATGCTGTATTTAAGAGAAGATATTACTAGAATACTATCAGACTTTGGACCCACGTCTGTATATGGAAGGAGAGTTCTTTGTCTGCAAACACACATTTAATCCTTGTGTAAAGTTCTGTTTCCTCTGCTTCAGAAGTTTTCCCTGTTTGTTACTAGTTTCATGTTTGTAGTGGGATAGAGTTTGCATGTGACATCAGCTTTCTGTGAGAGTTTTTATATTTCTCTTTCAGATGAATATGGAAATATCACAAGTCCAGCCTCCTTTCTCTGCTGCTCTTTTTCCCCCCAGTCTTTCCACATTTAGCTTAGCGACCAATGTAGAGAGAAATAAAAACAATAGCTGAAATAAGGAAGTTACTTTAAGTGATTTAGTTTCAGTTGGCTTTGGACAAAGAGCCTATCATTTACCCACTTCACCCTTCTAGGTGAACTTTACTAGCAGAATCATGAGATAATTTTCTATTTCTTCTTAGTTTTTAGATACACCTGTTAATCTTTTCATTTAGCCTAGTAGTTCTTTTCAATTTCAGAGTAATTCAGTGTGTTGCTTACAGAACACATTGGAACAGGGGATGTATCTTCATTCTATAGCCTTACAAAGAGATTGTTTCCTCTTTACATTTTCAGGAAATCACAAGTACATTTGTCACTGCCAGGCAGGACATTGTCAGATGTTGTGGCACATATTTGACTTTTCAAAGTGTCAGTTAGTATCTGTTTAAGTGGGTCAGCTAAACAAGCATGAAACTGCAATTATATAAACAGAGACACCTGCTATTTCTGCCTTCTCTCCCAGTCTTCTCCTGTTTGTTAACTATTGCATGTTTTAAAGTAAGACAAAAAAATTAAAGCACTAATCTTTTGGTTGAAATTCGATTTTGTTGCATGACCTGTTTTAAAGTGACACTTTTTAAAACTGTACTTCTTTCAATGTTCTCATTGTGTTCTTAGGGTTTTCATGCAATCTTGGCGATTCTTGGTTTGTCACCTTGTTTTGCAAAGCTGCTGGTAAATGAATCATTTGATACAATCATTTTTTACCAGATGTCTATGTGTTTCACTGACCAGCGAGATCAACAGGTATCTTCTTTCTCTGATGGTTCCACAGCTGAAAAATGTTGGATGTTGGTGCTTTTTTGTCCTAACTTTTATTGTTTGTATTCTCATTCAGTTCCAAAGCCTGTGTTGTAAATGTTTTGCTAAAATAGCTGAAAATGATGATTTAAAAAATATGATGCTGGAAAAAGCATGTATGGAGTATAACAGTATTATGGCTGAATGTTTACTTCTACTGGGAGCTGATATTAATAGGAAGACAAAGACAAACTCTTTGATCTATCAGGTAATACATTGAAATGTATATACAATTTTATTGCTTAAAATTTTGTGCTTTTGGGTTCCTTTCTGTTGTAATGTAAATATTTATTTGGCAGAACACAGAAAAGAGAGAGGCTGCTGCCACATACCTACAAGTGCGTCTTGCTAACTGTGACCACGTTTAAATTTCACTTTTTTTTTTTTTTTTTAAGTGATGTGCATAAGCACTTCTTCATTTTGGTTCAGTGTGAAAGTTTTAAATAGTCTGAGAGAACCCCACCAATACTGCCTGAAAGGAATTAGGAAGTGTTCAGTTCTGCTGGTAGAACTGTCTGAGTGATGAAGCATAGCTGGGTTTGGAGCTGACCATCCATTCATAGAGTGTGAGGCAAATCAGTGATAGCAAACCACAGTGGACATATACATGGAAGTCAGGGAAAGTATTTCTAGAAAGTTTTTTTAATATTCACAATCATCACTAATCTATGTAGCAATGCAGGCTTGGAGATTGGGAGGAGCTGACTGAACCATAGAAACTTAAAGGTTGGAAAAGACCTCCATGGTAGTGAAGTCCAAATTTTGGCTGAACACCATGTTGCCAGCTAAGCCAGTGCACTAAGTGCCACATCCAGGTGTTTCTTAGACAATTCCAGGGATGGGGACTCCACCACTTAGTGTTTCAATGCTTAACCACCCTGTGAAGAAATGTGAAGAAATGCTTCCTGATGTCCACCTGAACCTATCCTTGAGCAGCTTGAGGCCTCTTGTCCTGTCACTGGTTACCTGGGAGAAGTGGCTGATCTCTACCTGTCTACACTCTCCTTTTAGGTAGTTAAAGGCAGTAGAGCTGAGCTCACTATCATTAGGCAAGGCTTGATGAAATTGATTGTTGCTGCCTGTTCTTTAAATATCCAGATGATAACCCCTAAGTGTCTGTTTTCCACTAAACAAATAAATAAATGGAGTTGCAATAGACCACATGCAATAACCAAACTAGATAAATTACCATTCATTTCTGCCTGAAAATTGTGTGCACTCATGACAAAAATTACAGTTGCAGATCTAAAGCATTTGATACATTTGGGCAAATCCTTCATGAAAGTGGCAATTGGTACTCAGATGCCTTAGGCAAACATATGCTCCAAGGAATGACAAATAATTGAGAAAGAGACACAATCCTTATGATAAAGTCACTCTGAGACAGCAGTCTGAGCTGTTACTTGAATGCTTCATATTCTTGGTTTGTTTTAATTGTTTTCTTGTTTCAGGTTTGTGAGAAAGGAAATAATCCTAAACTGGTGGAATTGTTATTAGCCAATGGTGCTCGAGAACAGGATGTTCGGAGTGCTTTGACCATCAGTATAAAGAGAGGAGATAGCCAAATAATCAGCTTGCTCTTAAAGAAGCTTAGCCTTGATGTCACCAACAGCAGTATATGTCTTGGAGGATTTGGTTTTGGCAGATTAGAGCCTTCCTGGCTCATTCCTTTGTTTCCAGATAAACTTACTCAAACAAGAAAACAGAGTGAGTATATATAGAAATTGCTGTACGAAATGTGTCAGTATCTTTTGATGACACTATGAATGTGTTTTTGGTGAAGACTTTCAGTTGAGAATTTCTTCATAGCATTCAGCTTGCTATAGAAAGTTTGGCAAAACTTTAAAATAAATCAAATTATTTCTGTTATTTTTTTTAAGCTGCTTAGATTTCTTGAAGATTATTTTATCTTTTCTGTTTCTTGTACATACAGGTGCAGGTTCTGCACTGGCAAGGATGGTGCTCAAATTCCAGATGAAAAACATTTCAGAGGATAGATCAAGAGCCTCCTCTGATCCAAATTTGTCTGAAGATGGAGTGGATAGAAATTACGATTGGAATTTCATACCTGACCCATTAGTGGACAGTATTTTTCCTTTGACTGATGACATTGATAGTGAAGGTAATTTTTTTCTTTTCTTTCTTTTTATAATCCCAGTTTAATGTGCTAGGGCTAGACTATAGCCATGAATCAGTTGTTTGTGTTTGAGATTTAACACTTCCCATGAAGAAAAAAGCTGCTATCTAAAATTTTGTTTGGGCTAATATTGGAAAATAATTTGTGGGGAGTATATGCTTCATCTATGAACCTTGAAGAAGACCTTGAAGACCTTGAAGAATTTCATTTAGTCATACATTTAGAATTAGTTTGTCATGCGTTCAGTTTTTGTAGAGAGAAAGAGGAGAGAGATTCTTGCAGCTGAATTTAGATTTTGACTTTTTCTGTCTGTTTCTGAGATGCCTTTTTAGTCTATGACAAAAAGCAGGAGCTTCAGGAGCCCAGTTTGTCTCATCATGAAGTCAGGTATATTGCAATCTAGAAACCCCTCTGTTCCCTGGGTAGTCTGTAAATAAAGTTCATACAACCAGATCCGGTATAGAAGACTACGTTATTAACAAATAAAGTAGTTGAAACAAGCCCTATCCCAAAGATAACTAATTGATCAGAAGGTGTAAATGACAGGTTTATGTTCAGCCCAACACCATTCTTTGTAACCAGGTCATTTGAATGCTTTTAACTTCTAGAAAGACAGCATTTCTGTCTATAATACCTGCCACTTAATACAGAAAGTAGCCTTAATTTTTAGCATATCTTTTTTGTTCAAATTTTGCTTTTGTTTTAGAACAGCTGGTTACTTAAAATCATCACAGATGAAGAATTTGAATTTTTGAATCAGAGAATCCTAAGGAACTTTTTGATTCTACTTTGTTCTTTTCCTTACATCATTCAGCACCACTTTTAATTTCTTTATGTCTATTTGTTGCCCCATGTAGAAAAGTCGTTATTATGAAAAAATGCAGGAGTGAAGTAAAAAAAGTTAAAAGTTTAAAGTTAAAAGTTAGAAGTTAAAGGTAGCTTTGAGAAGAGGAACATCAAATGTCTTCAGACAACACCAAATGCCTCCTGAATCACCAAATCTAGAGTGGCATTTGATGTTTCATTCTCAATAAATGTGGGACTGCAAATTTATCTATTGAAATACAACTCTTTTCTATTTTAAAAAGTTACTTACACTGAAGTAGCAGAAAAATGTGTTATGAAACATACATAATAATCCCAAACCAATGGGAATTTTGTATCATAAATCATCAGTGCAAGTCCTGCTATCAGCTGCAGGTCCTACTTGAAGATTGTCAGGTGAGTATGGCCCCTCTGCTCTAAAACACACTGACAACATTCTTGGCCTATTGCACACAGAATTGACCTGTGAGATCCTGCCAGTATTGATGCTTTTGAAATGCATCTCTTATTTGTATGTCAGCATCTGTATTAAAGTTGAATTCTGAGTCTCATCTTTGAATACATTTTCTTACCTATTTCTGTTCCTGTGTTCAAGGAAGTGAAGGTTCCCTTTTCACAAAAAAGAAGTCCAATTCCATTGCAGTTGCCGATTTATACTGTAGAGAAATGGCATGTCAGAGAGGTTCTCCTACTTTGCTGCGACATTCCTACTCTGTGGTAAGTCAGATCCATGCTCATTCCAGGCTTTTAAGTCCATCTACATAGCCTACTCCAAAATTTTTAATAATCAGGTTTTAGGAAAGGTCATGTAACCATATGGGCTTTGTCTCACTGTTGCCATGCAGTGTTTCCTTGTATTGTGGTGCGCTGTATGGATGAGTTTATCAAAAAAGAATAAATAATGGATGAGTTTAGCAAAAATTTATGATCACTAAAAAGTATCTTTTAGTATCAAACACTCATTTGAAGTGTTCAAATTTCCAGTCTGGTGCTCAAATGGAAATACAGGGATCATGGGCCCATTCACAAAGACTTAACTTCCCCTTAGTGAAGCTGATCTTCAGTAATGATCAATGGAGAGAGGGTGATTCCCTAAGAAGACAAAAGAGGACAAATTGGTGGAGTCAAAGTCAGGTTCCTTTGGAAAAGCTTGTCTCTTTCCATTGAATGTAAGGGAAACTGGAGAGACTGGCTTTCCTTGAGAAAGTTACATTGTTTAAGACTCTGCTCCATCCTATTACTGCACCCTAGTGAAAGTCATTCTGGGTTGCCAGAAATGCACTATTTCTAAATCTACCATTCTTTCATATTGCACGGTTCAATGTATTTCATATAGATGAAATGGTTATTTTGAGTTCAAGTGTATAGTTTTTTTGTGTTCTCCCTAAAAGCTCTGATAAAAAGAAATCACAATAAAAAGAATTTTACTGAATTTGGATGATTTCAGAACATTCATATGTTCCTAAATGGTTTTTCTCTTGGATTTTGCAGGGACCTGGCTCAGATTATGAACCATTAATGAAACAAAGACGAAAATTCTTGCTCTCAGATGAATCCCCCAGTAAGTAAACCATACAATTTAAAGTATACAACACATTTTGCATCCTTAATGCTTTCACAAGCATAGCATGCAACAATTTGAGACAGATTATATATGTTTTTTAAGAGGAGTATACACTTTAGAAGTACTACAATGAAGTACATATAATGCATATATAGGAGTTTTTATTTCTTGATCTGCACAAATCATTTATGTAGGCACTGGAATTTCATGAGTGCCCTTATAGGCTTTCAAAAGCTCTTTTTGTTGTGCAGTGCATAACCATTCATCTCTTCCCTTTCCCTACTGTCTTAAAAATTTGAGTCTTAATAGATTTCTTCATGGATTTGTATCTTAACCAATATCCAAACATTCACTGTCTTCTGCATTTTTTGATTCCAAGCTAAATGATCATAATTTGACCTAAGCAATAAATGAAATCACGGTATTTTCACATTTTTGTTTTAATAGAAGGCGTCTTGAAATTGTCATCACATATAAGACCATCAGACAGTCTTTCTTCATTGATCTCAGAGAAAGAATATATTAAATCACTAGATCTTTCATCAAATGAGCTGGAGAACATTGATGCCATCAGCCAGAATAGCTGCTTAACTAGTCATCTGGAACACCTTGAGAAACTGGAGCTCCACCAAAATGCTCTTACAAACATTCCAGAACAACTGTGTGAAGTAATTCTGCATATTTTTATGTAACACAAGTTGAAATTAGTTAAAATAAAGTGTTGATCGCTAATAATGTAATCCATATGTAATAATGTATCCACAGCAATATTATTCGAGAATATGGGTGTATATTTTGGCATGCCTCATACATTTACTCAACTTTCATTCAGTGGATTCATGTTCATTAGAAGTAAAAGTATTTTCATGGGATTGTTTTAAGTCATTTACTGCAGAGAGCCGCTTTAAGATGTGTGATATTAAGTAGCACAATAATGACAGTGGAACAGAGAACTGCAGGCAATTAATATCTTAAATTTTATGAAATTGAGCTCCTTGTTTTTGAATAATGCCCTATACTTTATTTTTTCATAGAAAAATTATAGGTCACATTGGTGTGTTTGCTATTTTTTGCTACTTTTGCATGTGAGAAATATAAATAAATTAATAATTTCTATAAAAATATAACTCAACAACATATAAATTCATATTTTTTTAACTTTTTACAAAGGATTTTTACTATCCTTTTCTTTCAGAACTTGAAATGCTTGACTTACTTGGATTTGCACAGTAACCGATTTAGTTCTTTCCCAAGTTACTTACTGAAAATGAATTGTATTGCAAATCTCGATATCTCGCGAAATGACATTGGACCTTCCTTTGCTTTGGATCCTTGCCTCAGATGTCCAACTCTAAAGCAACTTAATCTTTCATACAATCAGCTGGTGTGCACTCCTGAATTTCTTACAAGTGTTGCTGAGAATCTGGAACAGCTCTTGCTGGAAGGGTGAGTAGCATGAGTAAATGGACTGTAGCACAACAAACATAATAGGAAATAAAAGATTTGTCATGCATAATGATGACTCTTATAGCATGGAAATGATTGTTTAGTCACTAGTGAAACACTGTCATTGTCTTCCAAATGTATAAATTGCTACAATTTTCATAGTTTGATTGCAAAGTAATGTCTTTGGACCTTGATAGAATCCAATAGCATTGCTGTTCCATTGACATACTAAATATGTTGTAGTTCAATTTCTTTCTGCTACTGTACTACTACTCCACAGGGCTGTGTAGTCTGACATATTCAGCTAGGTTTTCTGTGTACACAGTACAGTTTCCACTGTATTTCATATGCTTTAAAGCTTTTTTGGAAGTGATAGTAATGTAATTTTAGGTATTGGTATGGATATATTTTAAATTACAGAATCACATAAAACATGTAGCTTTTTGTTTGCCAGCACTTATTATCATATTTCTTAGTGAGGAAATTCATACCTATGTTGAATTCTTAAGAATGCAATTGGTGATAGCTCTGCAAACTGCAGAGACCGTCTCATTCATTTCCTATAGTTCATGCTAAATAAGAGGGTGAACTTTGTTAGTAATACTACCCTGGCATAACAGTGGTTGGATCTTTTATCTCTGTATTTTTGGGATCTTCTGCTTCCTCTTTCTAGTGTTCTTCTCCCCAGAATACATTGTATAAAATTATATACTCGTCCTGAATTGCATTCCATATAGGAATCCTTTTTTAAAAATTTTTTTAGGTAGTTAGTTATTCTATAATTATGATATTGCAAACACATTTTTAGTACATAGGATCTTTCAGAAATGCAACAGTCCTCTTTGTGTGGGATTGAACTCCATTATTTATTATTTAATCAGAAAAATTAAACCTTACAATACATTTTGACACTTGGTCTCCAAATTAATTAAACTGATCTTAGTATCAGTCATGTTGTTCCATGTTGCCACTTGTACTAATTTTTTTTTGCTGACTGGTCAGTCTTTATGTAGATTTTTCTTTTTGTTTTACTGGTGTGAGGATGACTTTGTCAGATCAACACTACTTTAACCTTTTACTTAATAGCTTCTAAATAAAAAATGGATTGTCTTTTTTCTTGTTATCATAGAAACAAAATTTCATGCTTATGTTCACCTCTATGCTTGAAAGACCTGAAGATTTTAAACATTAGCAAGAACAGTATTTCATCCCTTGCTGAGAATGTTTTCATGGGCTGTACAAAACTGGAGCAGCTCAATGCCAGGATGAATGTTCTTGGTAAGTATCTGTGAAAACAGGATTCACCTTCTGGAAACTATTCCAAGTCACAAAATTCCTCTGCCACCAACATTAGGAGTCTTGGGAGAACAGAAAAGAGTAATGCCACATGCACTTGTCCTTGTTTATATGGTGTCCTGAGCATTAGCTTTTGATCACTGAAGCAGAGGAGTATGCTTCCAGTCATTTGATCTGACTCACCTAACTCATCATGTTCCTACATTTGCAATGGATGCTGTAAAAATGATTGAGTGTACTTGAGATTGTACACACTGTTGAGGAAGTTTCAAAGAATAGAAAATCATTCACATTTAGCTTGCAAATCTAGTACTAATACAGATTTAATTTTGTATATATACAGGTTTTAATTTCGTTTTAATTTGTACTGTAATACATAGATGCATGCTGGCTTGTACCAGCAATAGTGTGTCCAGCAGGACCAGGGCAGTGATTGTCCCCCTCTACTCAGCACTGGTGAGGCCACAACTCAAATCCTGTGTTCAGTTTTGGGCCCCTCATTTCAAGCAAGACCTTGAGGTGCTGGAGCAAATCCAAAGAAGGGCAGAGGAGCTGGTGCAGGGTCTAGAGCACAAGTGTGATGAGGAGCATCAGGGGGAACTGTAGCACTCCCTGCTGCTGCCTGAAAGGAGGCTGCAGCCAGGTGGGGGTCAGTCTCTTCTCCCAAGGAACAGGCAGTAGAACAAGAGAAAATGGCCTCAAGTTGTGCCTGGGGGGTTAGATTGGGTTTTAGGGAAAATTTCCTCACTGAAGGAAGCACTGGAACAGGCTACACAAAGAAGTGGTTGAGTCACCATCTCTGAAGATATTTAAAAAAACGTGATATTTAAAAAACTTTAAGCTTTTAGTGGTGGAGTTGGCAGTGCAGGGTTAATGGCTGGGCACAATGGTCTTAGAGGTCTTTTCCAACCTAAATGATGCTGTAATTAAATACTTACTACACTATATCCAGCATTATCTTCAGAACAAGAGTGAATGTTTGATTCAGTTGCCTACATGCAGGTGTCATTTGAGATGCCCTGAATCATCCCCCTGGGCTTACGGCGTCTGATCCAGAAAAAGCAGGTCTTCCACAGCTCCTGTGTTTTATCTTTAAACCTTGTGCAGACAGCTAGGTAGCACAGAGCAAATCCCCTACACTAGAACCCAGTGTTAAGGAGCTGAATTGAGTCCATCTAGAGTGTGTTTCAGTGGCTTAGCATATTTTTTGCAAAGGTGTCAAAATCACTTTATTTATGCAAATTAAAAATTATACAAATTAGATTTTCAATGATACTGTGAGAGTTCATAAGTTACTGTTAGAATTTATTCTTTCTTCAAGACATAAAATCTTCCATTTAGAAATTATTGTCGCATTATTTCAGAAAATAACTCTTAGAATTGCATTAAACACAGCTGAACCACTAGACTCATTATTATAAGAATGAATGAGACTGAATGGATAAATAAGAGCAAATAAATCCTAGGTCACATGGGAATCTTTTTGTATACTTGCAGTACAGTAAAGTGTAATTAAGATTATTTTGGTGTTTAATGCCATTTGGTGACGAAGGATAAAAATGTATAATTTGTTAAAAGCCAATACATTACTTTTGGCAGTTTAGTTTTTAATAAGCTTTAAAAAAAGGGTTTAAACTCTGCCTTTTGTAGGTGAAACATTTTTATGAAAATAATAGACTGACCTTTTAGTCTGTCTAAACTCCAGTCTTAAAAATTATTTAAACCATTTTTAAAAATCATAGAATTAACCTCTTTTTCTGCTCTAGAAAAAATACCTGACTTGTCATCCAGCATAACAAGCTTAAAATTATCCCAGAATTGTTTTAATAATGTTCCAGAAGCAATTCTTCTTCTACCACAGTAAGTTACTCTTTTATTCATTGATGTTAATGTCAAGTTCTTGATAAAAGAAATCTGATGACAAAATTGTTGTTAACATGTTTTACTGATTTTTTAGGGAATCCTCACTGGTTGAATGAGAACTTTGTAGCTTTTAAACTGAAGACAAATTAGTCACATTTTCTTCATTATTCTGAAAAATTCTGTTCCTCAGATTCAAATCGCTATTGTTGAAAATAGTCCTAGACAGCTGAAGCTGACAATTCTTGCTGAGAACACTAGAATTAATCTAATATTTCCTTGGAACCAACAATAAAAAGATACTAGTAATTTTTCCTTTTTGAGTTCTGCAGACTTTTGCTCAAGACTACTGAGATTAGTTTTTCACTTTCCCAAATAACATGGGATACTTACTCTCAAAGAAAACCACTTCCTCTAGGAGTTGTGATAAAGATGCATGTGATATTTATTTTGCTATACCTTCAAAGCATTACTTATGTGAAAATTTGACTTCTTTTTTTATAGAAAAATTGCTGACCTTAACAGATCACTAGAATTAGACTGTGGGGGGAGTGCTTGGAAGGGATGATCCAGTAGGTGTGGGGAAATGTGAGTGCTGAGGGCACCATAGAGAGAGCAGATCCACAGATCTGGGAATTTATATTAATGAAATTAACATGATATTGCACAATTACAGCATGCTAACATTCACAGCAGATTTAATGGATATATTAAAAAAAAAAATCCAGTTTTCAGGTTCTGCATCTCCCAGCTCAGACAAATTAAGGTGTTGTTGCATGCACTTTTGTGTGGTTCATGTTTCATGGTAATGTAAACAGCATATTTGTCCAATAGATATAGGTGAACTGTGTAATTTCTGCTCATACATGTATTTGCAATTGGATTTCAGAATCCAAATCCAAATTCTGAAAACCATCTCTTCTGATAGCTAATCTGCTTGTTTATTAAAAATTAATACAGCTTTGGTTCCAGCTAAGCTGGGTTTTATTTTTTCATTTGCTAACTTCTCTCTTTTTTATTTTCATGCTTTTAGTTTGCGGTCAGTGGATTTAAGCCAAAACAAGATCGTAAGCCTGCCAGGACCAATGCACTGGAAATCACTAAATTTAAGGGAGCTGTTATTTAATCATAATCAAATAGATGTCTTGGACTTGAGTGAAAAGGCATGTGCATGGTCTAGGCTAGAAAAGCTACACCTCTCCCACAACAAGTTAAAGGAGGTAAAGTGTAAGATTCTGCCTAAAGAAAATGTAATTGCTTTTCAGTTGAATGCAATTTTAAAATATTCATTTGATTTTTGTGCCACCTCTCATACCATTGTACCTTGTATTAGTGAAATGGTATGTAAGTGCAAATAGTACTCTCTGTGAAGGAAATCGCTATATTCTATTCAGCTTTTCTGACTGGAATGTATCATATAAACAGCTTGTATACTGAATTACTTATAAAGTCTTTTCTCTCCTACTGTGGGATATTAGGCCTGTTTATTAAAAAAAATAACGACAGCAGTAAAAATAATACCTAGTTCTGTTAAATAATTAATGTATTTATGTTCCTCATTTTTTTAAACATTTAATTGCCCATTAAATGTTCTTTTATTTAGATTCCTCCTCAGATTGGCTTCCTAGAGAATTTGACTTCTCTGGATGTAAGTCATAATCCTGATCTGAGATTCTTTCCTGATGAAATGGGAAGACTGTCCAAAGTCTGGGATCTTCCTTTGGAAGGACTCCATCTTAATTTAGACTTCAAGCATGTGGGATGCAAAGCCAGAGACATTATCAGGTTTGTTGCCCTATTGTTCTTGAATATTTCTGGTTTGCTTTCTTTTGCAGTAAGCATTGAGAAGGTAACAAGCTGTTTTGGAAAGACATGCTGGTTTGTCATATGAAATCCAGTATGCTGCTCTGTGGAAGGTTATGATACGAACACACAGAGATAAAATAGATTAGAGTGATTTAGACCATACTAGTATTACCTCTTGAATTTGATGCTTCTGTAAGCTGTGCAATAAATGGTGCTTACCAATAATTTGTAATATGTTTATTGTGTTCCGCAGCGCACTGCACAGAGCACTGTTTTGGGGTAATTGCAAAACAACAACAACAAAAAAGACATATTCTGAATTAAACCTCAGCTTTCTAATCAGAAATTAGAGTAGACAGTTAAAAGAACAGTAATATCAAAAAGATACTGAAAATTTGAATAAAATTGTATAGTTCTAGATTTTTCTTTGTTCTTGTGTTCTGTTAGTCTTTTTCTGTTACACACTTCTGTGAGTTTTGCAATTTTTTTTCTACCAGATTTCTTCAACAACGACTGAAGAAGGCTGTGCCTTATAACAGAATGAAGCTCATGATTGTTGGAAACACTGGCAGTGGGAAAACTACCCTGCTCCAACAACTAATGAAAAGCAAACGAACAGAATTGGGCTCTCCAAAAGCGACAGTAGGCATTGATGTAAAAGACTGGATCATTCAAGGGAAAGGCAAAATGAAGAAGGAGCTTATATTAAATGTGTGGGACTTTGGAGGTATTTCCTGAGTTTATTTTCCTTTGCTCTTGTCTTTTCTAGCTTTTTAATGCATTATTTATTCTTAGAGTCAGCCTGTGATAATTTAAACTGGGAACACTAGAATCACAAACGTACACCAAAAGTCCAACAACCACTTATAAACTAGCAAATTCTGTAAATTAGCAACTAATCCCTCAAATTTAATATAAAGCCTCAGGAATTTTTTATCACCAAATGAGGTTTGACCACTCATTTCAACTATAATACTTCAGAATAATCTTTCAGAATAGTAAGAAATTGCTTGTAATCACCAGAAGAAACTTTCATTCAACTCTGTTTCTCCCTTTTGTAGTCCAGGTCTCTCTAGGCTCTGCAGTATCACAGGTTTGTAAGGTCACAGACAACACAGCATTTAGGATGGGTCTTTGAACGTTGTGTTTCTGGAAAACTTTCTGAGTTTGGGGGACTATAAAAGCACTTCTAAAATCCAGGGCTATTTAAGGCCGTAGAAAAGTTATTTTTAAACAGAGGTCTATCATCATCTACATACAGTCTATCACAATGCATAAGCACAGACCAGTGCCATTCAAGCTGAATGTCCAGCTTTAGTTGTATTTTTAAGTGCTTAATTATGTGAATTTATTTTGAAGTTGCTGCAAGTATAGGAGAAAGGAAAGGAAGAAGGTAGAAGAAAAGGAAAGAATGAGGGAGAAATTCAGTACTGGAGTTTTAAAAGAATCACAATCTTTTAAGTTGTCTATGCAGAAACCATGTTTATCCAGTTAAATATTACACTTGATATAAAACCAGCATATGTTTCTTAACATTACACTTCAGTCAATCACAGAGTGCCTTCCTAAAATTCATAGTTATTATGGCTTCCTGTCAATTTATATACATTTCTGCAAACATTGATTTCATTTGTGAACTTGTGGTCTGGGGACGTGTTCCTCTGCTTTTTTGTGATCTGAAGATGTTCAGTCAAGGAAGTACAAAACAATGGAAATTTTTGATCATTAGGACAAGAAGAGTTCTACAGTACCCATCCTCATTTCATGACCCAGAGGGCTTTATATCTTGCTGTTTATGATCTCAGCAAAGGACAAGCAGAGGTGGATGCTATGAAGCCATGGCTTTTTAACATCAAGGTAAGACAGAATTTCCCTTTCCAGGAAGCTGTAGGTGAACAGCAAATTAGCCATAAATATTTATATAGGGGAAGAAGGGAAAAAAAAAATTCAGAAAGTAAGAATAGTAATATTAAACAAGAGCTGAAATACATCATGTATTGGATATGAAAGTAGTTTTAGACATAAAAAGACATGATCAGCACAGTTTTGGATTTAAAATTATAGAAAGTGATGTGCAAAAGAATAGTTTGTATATTCTGCCAATATTTTGAATTTACTGATAAAAATAAGAATGGAATTGTATTAAAAAAAAATGAGTTAAACTTGCATTTTTCTTTTACACCAGTAAAAATGTTGGGGAAGTCAGAATTAGACTAATTTAAAACTGTCTAGATAGAGGTTTGAAATCATGCTATTAAGTGTATGCTTAGTATCATATTATTAATAGGAATTATTCCAGAACTATGGTAGGGAATTGAACTGAGAATCTGCCTGTATATTTTTCAATTTTTCTAGTGTTTATTTCCATTTGTAGAGCCATTCCATGTTGAGTGAGCATTACTTGTCTTTTCTTTGTCTGGGATGCTTAGCCATGACTGGGCAATACACTCACATAAAGAGTTTGTTTACTGATCCTGTTGATGAACTTGTCTTTTTCACTCTTTTCACCATGGGCAGTGATACAGACACAGCATTACAGTCAGAATAATGTTGATGAAAATCACTTCTGATGCGTTCTTTGCTATGCAGTACTTGCTGATGTTTCACTACTGCCTTGTTCCAATGACAGCTAGCAAAGTACCATTTCTTTTGGCTTTTCCATTTTTTTGGATGGTCTTAGTAAATAATGTCCCTCTGTTTTACTGCCAATAGTGTTAATCTGCAAAGAATGAAATACAGATGTACACTCCTTCCATTTAGAAAAAGCTGATTTTTTAATATTTCTGTTTTGAAATAGACAGCTCTCTGAATGCTTCACTAAACTGATCACATTTTATATGAATATAAAACAATAAAATCAACATAACTATTGCGTTAATCAATAGTATGGATCTCACTGACAGGCTCGAGCATCAACATCCCCTGTCATCCTTGTTGGCACTCATTTGGATGTTTCTGATGAAATGCAACGTAAGGCCTGCATGAGTAAAATTACTAGAGAGCTGTTGAACAAGCGAGGCTTCCCAGCAATCCAGGATTACCACTTTGTCAATGCTACGGAGGAATCTGATTCCATTATCAGACTTCGGAAAATCATCATAAAGGAGAGTCTTCACTTCAAGGTAGGCTACATGCTGTTTTTAATGTTGAAAACATTAAAAAACTTTTTTTAAGTGAATGCATTTTTAAACATTAATGCATAGTTAAATTAATTTTATGTGTGATAGTAAAGTCTTATTACCTTATATAAAATGTTACACACAGCAGAATAATGAATGAAAATTGCCAGGCTTGTTTTAATTTTATTTTCTTACCAAAAAATCAACTTATTAAAAAACCTAGCTAAGTTCTGTTTTCAAACACTAGGGCCATAAATCAAGTATTTAATTAAAAATGAGCCTCTTTGTCTTACAAAGAAATTTAATTAAAACCTTGGTTTCTTGGGCAACATCATGTAATTACAGTAAGTATTGCAAAATTTCAGGGGACAGGAAATAAGATATTGTAGTTTGGGAAATAAGATATTGGTTGGGAAAACCAATCAGTTTTCCATTTACTGATTTCATTTTACATAACATGAAACTATTTCTATAAACAGGAAAGTGAATTAAACTAGGAAAAGAAGATCCTGTGGGGGCTGAGTGATCCTCCTAGATTGGAGTATCTGCACTTGTAATTCTGTTGTCTCCAAGGTCATCCCAACTCATTTTCTGCTCTAGCCTTAGCCACAGCATAAAGCCCTTAGTGTGAGTGAAGAGATCAGCCCAGGCATGGAGCTTATAGAAAGACAGAATCTCATCTGTGACAAAAGGATATACTTTTTTTTTTTATTATTTATGCAACACATTTTTCATTTATGTCCTTACACATTAAAGAGAAAAGGTGACGTCCTGTGCTACTTAAATCAATGGCAGAGCTTCATGAATCATTCCAGAACCCAAATTTCTTTCAAATGACTGCTGGGAAGATTTTATAGAGCAAATGAAGTATTTATGACTAGCCTCACCCCAGTGGTGTTACAAATGAGTTAAAGTGTACACACCTCTCTTGGTTCTTTCAGGAATTAGCAATTTAGCCATATCCAAAATCTCCTTAACTTTATTCCACAGTGCAAGGAACAGCTAACCAGTCCTAAATGGCAAGGAGGTGCCCTCTTCAAGTGAAATGGGTTAATTTCTCTTCTCATACGTCCAGTAGGCATAAATAGAGCTGGTGTTTTTATGTGGCTCTGTGTCCCACCATCCTTACTCAACACTCCAGAGACGTTCTGCTTTTTGAAAAATGTTTTTCCTTTAATGTCTGCATCTCTTGAGACTATGACTTAAACTGATGTTTATACTTCCACACAGATGTAAGGTGGCCTGAAGGAAATGAGATAATTACCGTAAATGACATAGGTGGTTTGTGAAAGGAATGTTACACGATATCTACTTAGAGGTTAGACAAAGTGAATTAAGTATTTAGCATTGTCATAAAGTACTCTGAAGTCTTTGAAATTACATAAGGTTCTAATTTCATCTGCACAAGTACTGATTATATTTTTGACACATTAAAAACATCACAGTGCATTGGTGAGAGAATGATTGCAGTTAAGAAGCCAGTTTGTGAATATTGGGAAACTTGTTTCCTATTTCCTCAGAAAGGTTAGTAGGTCAGCACGCATGGAGAAAGGAAAGCCTGACTGGGTACTAGTGATTACCAAATATCAAAGGAGCAGAGGCTCAGGAAACAGGCACAAAGCACCCATTTGTGTCACTCATGTGGCTAAATTTATTTCATTCTACTCTTTGTCCACTGACTGCCAACAGTGGAGACTTTTAATCAAGCTACTACCCTCTTCCCCCTAGTTTACCTAAAAACACAGCTAGAGATATTGCATATTACAAGAAGTATAGGGTTTTTTTATTAATTTGTCTATTGTTTTGTCTTAACTGAAGATGTATATCATTTGCTCATACAGTGAATATTTTCTTTTTACTTTGAACCAAAGCTTCTCTTTGAAATAATGTCTTCTGAGAAACCTCCTTTATTTATTATGTACAAGTAATATGGAAATATTTTCTTCTCTGAGTATTTATTTATAGAAAGACATTATAATTCTGAAAAAATAATTACTTATGTCTACCTTTATTGACCATGTTAGTCAATAAATGAGTGTTCTTGTTCTTTTCTGCTACTATTGAGTGGACATACACTTTATATCTTAGTTATATTTTATGCATTTCAAATGAATAAATTAACACATTTAATATTATTATTCCTAATTTTACAGATCAGAGATCAACCAGTAGTTGGTCAGCTAATTCCTGACAGCTACCTGGAGCTGGAAAAGAGAATTTTGCTGGAACGTAAAAATGTCCCAGGGGAATTTCCTGTAATTGATCAGAAACGTTTGCTGGAACTGGTTCAGGAAGGCCAGTTACAGCTGGATGAAAATGAACTCCCTCATGCAATTCACTTTCTGAATGAATCAGGTAGAATATTCTCTTTGATGTGTGTTTGTTAGCACTTTGCTTTAAATCTGCAGCTGATAGATCTGTACATGTTTTTAAGTCTTTCACAAGGTTGCCACAAAATGGTAAGCTGAAGTGTCTAAGCTTGGGTAACATTAGTTTGTTAAATCACAGTGTTAGGAAGGGAATTCCATGACTGGAAGGATCAGTACTGTAACAGTTTATATCTCTTGCTCTCTCTTACCCCTCCTTGAAAACTGCTCTACTGCTCCTGTTCTACTGCTGCTTAGGCAGCACAGTTGCTGAAGAAATATGCAATTGCTCCAATAGCTCAAATAGAATAGTGGTCAGAGGAACACATGTAACAGCTTATCTCAGTACAGTATTTACTTCCTAAAATTAAATAATAAACCACACAGAGCTTAGCAAAGAAAACAAGTCACATTAAAAATCTAACAAAAAGTCTGAAAATAAAGGTAAAGCTGAGCAAGTCATGCTTGCATTCTACTGTTTTGAGATACCGACATAAATATAGCTGTATTTGTTATGCCAAATCATATAATAAAAATAGCCCAGAGTGGAGTGCTTACTTTGCTTAATATTGATCTTGAGCAATGCATTGCTAATTACAGTATTCTTTGTGCAGGTGTTCTTCTTCATTTCCAAGACCCAGCACTACAGCTAAGAGATCTGTATTTCGTAGATCCAAAGTGGCTGTGTAAAATCATGGCACAGGTCAGACTGATCACTTTTTGTGTATACATTTATGGTACATTTTTCCCTGTCTAAAGCCACTGTAACTCATCAGTGTTCCTTCTTCACCATTTCTTTCTTGTTTCAAGATCTAGAATTTTCTCAAGACCCACATTTTTTTACCTGGTTCTTTCTGTCTGTTGCTTTCTGGACAGCTGACTGTGTCATTGCTTGTCTGTTCTTGCATTGTAATGTCCAATATAATTTAAACTGCAATGGACACAAGAATACATGTAGAATAGAAAATCCCCACAGATGCAAGGTAATCCTGCAATATGTTGCCACAGGTTGGGATGAAAGCTGGAACTTTGGGCTAAAGGCTGTAAGAAGGGGGAAGAATTATAATTGTATGCTACGTACAGATGGCAGAGAAAAGTGAGTGGATAAGGAGCTGGAATGGGAGAGCAGCAGACTGACTGCTTAAGTGATACCATAGTTGAAATGTTGTTCTAGAAACACTCTCAAAATTTATTATATATATTCAGATTTTCTAACCTCTTTCATTAGAAACTTTCATTAGAAACTTCATTAGAAACTTTTATCTAATGATGAATGTACACCTGAAATTGTTTCACTTTTTTTAAAAGATTCTGATGGTGAAAGTTGAAGGCTCTTCTAAATACCCTAAGGGAATTGTAAAGCGTTCAGATGTGGAAAAATTCCTTTTGAAGAAGAGCAAGTTCCCTAAAATCTATATGTCACAGTATTTTAAACTTCTGGAAAAATTTCAGATTGCTTTGCCATTAGGAGAGGACCAACTACTAATCCCAAGCAGGTAAGCAAGGAGCTAAAGTCACAAATGACAGCCATGAAGATAGATCAAAATAGAAACCTCTCATCAGGCTAACTAGTTTCACTGATCATCAGAGCAATTTTTGGTACATGAAAGCATGATGTACTCTTTGTATATTACATTTAGTAAATACTTTCAGAAGAGATACGTTAAGCTGATCTTGTAGCAGATAAAGCTTATGTTGTATCAGTATGGTGGGTAAATGGAAACTATAAATGATAGAATATTTTAAGAGAATAGCACTTCTTTTACAATTACCATACTTCAAGACTACAGCAAGGAGATTATAATTTAGTGTCATACACAAGTGTGCCAGCATTACAGATATTTATTGCAATACAAAAGATAATAAAACATTTCCATAACCTATTTGTGTGAAGTGAGAACCACAGACGAGTTACTCAGAGGCAGTATCTCCTTCAAAAAGTGTAGATACTAAATGTGGTGACAAAAAAAGTGTCATGACTTTGACTTTTGTTTTATCTGAAGCAGATAACTCAGTTTCTCTGCCTCAGTTACAGATTTCCCTAATGTGTTCAGTAGTATTTATGCTGCCAAATGGAAAGAGTGTTGCACGGCTGCACTGATTAGGATTTTTATGTCCTTCAAAGCCCTGGGTTAGGAAGGTTTTATCTGAATGTCTAACCTGCCTTATGTATGTCTCAGATTTTCCTCATATTCACATTAAATATCTGATGATCTGTGAGGTGCTGTTGGGTTTAAATTACAGTCAGAACTTCACTTTGACACAAGCAAGGAGAATAAACAAATACACTATCTGTTAGCTCCCTGACTAACAGAATCATGCATTCATTAATAAATAATGAATTTTACATGATAAATAATATATGTCATTAGCTCAGATATATTACATCATCAAATACTGTCTTAATATTTTTATTCTTTCAGTTTGTCTGATCACAGACCTGTTATAGAGCTTCCCCACTGTGAAAATTCAGAAATTATCATCAGACTTTATGAGATGCCATACTTTCCTATGGGATTTTGGTCCAGGCTGATCAACAGGTTGCTTGAGATATCACCTTACATGCTATCAGGAAGAGGTACAAATCTTAATCTTCAAAAGGAATAGTGTGCAAGTTTGCCTTGAATGCCAACACCAGCATTTTAAAGCTTTAGTCCCCAGCACTGTTTTGCTTTAGCTAAATTCTGAACACTTGTAAGAAAAAGACAGTGGTCATTTGTGTAACAGAAGTATCCAGAAGAAGATAGTGCCTGATCTTCACAGTGGTATGCAAAAGAAGGTAAAGGTTGGAAGTGGTCCATTTCTCTCCTTCACATTCTAGAGATAGGGGAAATCCTCATGTTTATGCAATATTGCTATTTGCTTCCACAAAAAATACAGGAAGGGATATGTCTTCCACACAGAAAAGCAAACTGCTTCTCTTCAGGTTCATTATTTCTCACTTTATTTAAGTCTCAAAGCTTTGTATTTATCAGAAGGAGGGGAAATGCCTTTACTTTTTTCTGAGAATTCCATGCTTTCACATGCTAATAATATTTTACAAATATTACTTGTAAATGTCTAATGTCCAGGCATTCAAGTTTCTTCTGAGCATCAAATTCCAGTTGCATCCTGCTATTTCATGAGTATGTGACAGGAAAAATTTATATCACAGCTTTTTCCATATTTTGCCTGAGATATTCTGTGCTTGAACCTGAATGTACCTAAGCATTTCTGTAATGCCTACCTGCTGCATGACTTACCATCTGATTAAATACTTACAGTTTGTAAGTATTCTTCTGCAGCTGAACACAAATTGACATATGTTTAGTTTTTGTGGGGCTATGCTGCCTGCAAGGTTGTAGCCTCTATCTTGTTTGGGTAGGTGTAACCCTGCAATCATAACTATATATTCAAATTACCATGAAATATTCTGAATATTTTAAAATTTACATTCATATTGGATATCAGGCTTTTAATCTAATTTTTTATTTTCTAGAGCGAGCTCTTCGTCCTAACAGAATGTACTGGAGACAAGGCATCTACTTGAACTGGTCTCCTGAAGCTTATTGTCTGGTGGAATCAGCAGTATTTGACAACAACCCAGACAGTTTTTTGAAAATTACAGCACCTTCTTGCAGAAAAGGTTAATTATTCTTGAGCCTGAATTTTGCTCCAGTTTGATTGCAGCTTGGCATTTTGGTTTGTTGTGCTTTTGCCTTTGGAATATAAAGTTTATCTTTGCAATTGAAATTATGGTAGATTGGGTCTGTAATTTCCCTCTTTTTGTTTCTTAAAGGGTGCATTCTTTTGGGGCAAGTTGTGGATCACATAGATTCTCTTATGGAAGAATGGTTTCCAGGTTTGTTGGAAATAGATGTGTGTGGTGAAGGGGAAACATTGTTGAAGAAATGGGCCCTGTACAGCTTTCAAGATGGTGAAGAACACCAAAAAATACTGCTTGATGACTTGCTTAGGAAGGCTGAAGAAGGTATATATTTATGCCATTTGAGGTATATAGAGGTACACTTGTATCTACCCAAATACTGTGCAACATCCCCTTTGTAGCATTTGGGTACTTCATGCTATTTAAGAATGTTTCATTTCTGTAAGAAAACATCACAGCGTAAGTCAAAAGCAACTTGGGAGGTTTTGTATGTGAGAGCTATCTAGTATATATAAGTATAGAATATGAAATAAATTGCATCTACTCTGTGTAGTTACATAAAAATAGCAATAATGGAAAGAATAATTTTGTCTTAATACTGATAATGAAGCTTCAATCTTGGAACTGAATCCAGAAGACAGTAAAACTAATACTTGATCTCTTGGTTGGATCACATAGCACAGTAATTTAAAAAACAATATTCAGTATTGCATTCTACATACTAACAGCATTCTTTCCTTTTACAGACAAAACAATGATCTCTTGGTTAGTTTAGTGGTGTTACATAGCAGCAAATGTTTTCATATTTGATTGGTACATATATAGAACCTTGAAAACACTTAAACATGTAAGAGCCAAGAATTTGAATGGCAAGCTTAATTAGTATGTATGTCTGTGTCTATGCATATATAGATATATGTAAGCACATATATGAATCTAATTTTAGGTACATTGATCTTATGCATTCTTGGAGATCTTCATGCCTTTCAGTACTTTTTAGTGATGCCTACCCTTCCTTTCTTTTTCATTTTCTCTTTCGTTTTTCTAAGGTGACCTTTTGGTAAATCCAGACCAACCAAGACAGACCATTCCAATTGCTCAGATTGCTCCTGATCTGATACTGGCTGATTTGCCTAGAAATATTATGTTGAACAATGATGACCTGGAATTTGATGAAGCTCCTGAATTCCTCTTAGGTAAGCATTATTTTGTGTGGTGGGGTTTCTTTAACAGAGATTATGCAAACAACTCTATTGAAGTTAGTTCTGCAACATATGAAAAGCATTTTAGAGATTTCTTTTCTGAAGAAATGTATTATTTTAAGGTATTCTGAATTTCAAGTTATTGAGTTTTGAATTTTCCATTAACTTGTGCACTAGGACACTGGTTTTTATGTGTTTAGTTTACTAATCATGAATCTTAACACAGTAGATGATCAACATATTTTAAAACTGAACTCTTTCAGCTATTATTTTGGACAAATTGTTATCCCTTTTTTATAATGCTATTCAATTTTATTGTTCAAAAGGTGATGGTGGGTTTGGATCTGTGTACCGTGCATCCTATGGTGGTGAAGAGGTTGCTGTAAAGATTTTCAATAAACATACTTCCCTCAGGCTCCTAAGACAAGTAAGAAATACTGCCTTTTGTTCTCTAGTGCTGCTCTTGGAATACCAACCCTAGTGAAGAGTTCTAAAAGTTTAAGTAAATTGCAAGTCCTCACTCCAAAAGATTCCTCAGTGTACTTCAGATATAGAGATTATGCTATTTGCACCATTTCATCTGATTTTACCCTTTACAGGAGCTTGCAGTGCTTTGTCACCTTCACCACCCCAGTTTAGTGTCTTTGCTGGCTGCCGCAATCCGTCCCCGGATGCTGGTGATGGAATTGGCCCTCAAAGGATCTCTTGATCGTTTGCTTCAACAAGACAATGCAAGTTTAACTAGAACACTTCAGCACAGGATAGCTCTACATGTAGCAGATGGCTTAAGGTAAATGTGACTTCTGCATTGCTGTAAAAAGAGGATATAGCTTCAAAGATGTTATACTGCAAATGAAAAGCTTCTGTTCTCTCACATCTCAGGCAGAATATTTCCCGGGTCAGACAAATGCTTGTATTTTTATGGTTGATTGGCTGATCTGTAATATATACTTTCATCACCTGGATTTTTTTTCCTGCTAATAAGTGATGCTCATATGAATAGAGAAATTGCGAGACTGGATACAGTTTCCATGTGGCTGTTAATTTCATGCTGAAATGTCAAATAAGTTAATTTAGTGCATTTTTCAAGTTCTGAAAGTCCATGAATCACCTCACCTCATTGCAGTGTGACTTTAAAATTACAAAACCTGCAAGAGAGTTAAGCTTAAGGTTCTAGGATGCAGTTTCAAACTATCAGTGACTCTTCAGATGAAACTTGATACTAAAATACAATGCAATGGTACTAAAATACTGGCACAGTGCAATGGTACTAAAATACCAAAATGCAGTGTAAACAGTAAATAGTATTGAGAACAATTCTAAAGTCATTATCCAGAAAGGCTGTGTCATGTTGGTGATGTTGACATTTTTAACACAATATTTCATGTGTGAAAGCACAGTTTACTGTTGTGGGAATAATGCACTCAGTGTATGTATACAGATGCATCCCTAACTTACGAATGCTTTCAATAAATATTTTTTGATTACTAGGTACCTGCATTCAGCAATGATTATCTACCGTGATTTAAAGCCTCACAATGTGTTGCTCTTTACCTTATATCCCAACTCAGCTGTTATTGCAAAAATAGCTGACTATGGCATTGCCCAGTATTGTTGCCGAATGGGAATAAAAACCTCCGAAGGCACACCAGGTATGGAGATATGATTTGATTTAAAGTCCATTATGTCAAAAAATAGCTAATATATTTTTCATGCAGTCTGTAAGAAGTAACTCAAATCTGTATTCTAGTCAAAAGTCACAAAAAGTAGTCCTAATCATATTACAAGTTGTGATGCCAGATTTATACCTCTTGGCCTTTCCACCTGTTCATGTTTTAACACCTTTTAGAAGAATCAAGGGGTATATTAAAGGTTTAAGAAGAAGAAATTAAATTACATGTATTCATAATAATTTTTAATTGTCTTGTTTTAATATGGTTATTGTGATATTGAAATTACACTACTAAAATATTTTGCTTTAATTTCCAGTAATGAGTATGTAAGTCTTAATTTTTTTTAGAGGCAATAAATATCTTCACTGTTCCCCAACTTCAGCGAGAACCTATTAGCATCCATTCTAAAGCACTGAACAAATCAACCACTTTGAAAGGTTCCTTTAAGTCTTGTAAACTGTGCTTGAGAGCATCACTTGTTAAATATTATACCTTCAATTAAGACTGCAGGCTTGTGCTTGACTTTCAGAATTCATTGATAAAGTAATTATTTTTTATTAACAGGGGCAGGAGCTGTGTAACTGATGTACTATCCCTTTTCTTTGTACTTACTGCTGATATTTTTGGACATCTGCCAAAAAGCTATTGCCAGCGCAGAAATAGTTTGATGTTCTTCCTTGCACTTCCTGTGTCATTTTTATCAATAATTTACTTTTTAAAATACAAAGATGGCTTCATCTTGATATGAAGCATACTTATTTATGAGTGATTTATTTGCAGGATTTCGAGCGCCAGAGGTTGCCAGAGGAAATGTTATTTACAATCAGCAAGCTGATGTTTATTCATTTGGCTTGCTGCTTTATGACATTTTAACAGGAGGAGGTAGAATAATGGAAGGCTTGAAGTTTCCAAATGAATTTGATGAACTAGCAATACAAGGAAAATTACCAGGTATGCCTTGTTCGTAAAAAGTTTTAGCATTTGTCCTGCCTCTTCCAGAAATAGCATATCTTATGGGTTACACTGTATCTAACAGTGATCATAGAAGGAGACTTTGAAAAATATAACATTCTTCATATTCCTTCTGCATTACAATTTGTACTTATTGGCTGCTGGAAGGAAGATTAAACAGGCTATCAGGCTGGAGATGATGTAATCATTTGGACAATGTAACTCAGGACAACGTAACTTTGGGCCACTTCTGCCAAAGTGTCAAGAGCTGTTGAATTTTTATAGCACTGCAAGCTTAATGTCTGGTGTTCTTATTTATTGCCCATCAATAGTGGGTATCCTCATGAAACATTCTTTAAGGAATGTTTTGCTTCATTTAGGAAAGAGCAGCATCACTCAGTCTGGCATGGCTTCTCCATTATGAGAGACTGAGTGTTCACACATTTTCTGCTCCTTAAGGAGAACAGTCTAGTTCAAAGCTCAAGACAGTTTCTTCCCCCTTCCTAAAGAGGATATCCCAGGAGCTGACGACTGAGTATCTCTTAAATGCAGCTGTATTGACTGTATTATAAGCCCTGTGGAATAATTGAGGTATTCGTTTCTGGAGATAGTACAGTTCCATCCACCTACGCTCATCATTTATTTATTTCCACCAAAAGAGGGGCTGCCTGTTCTCATAAGTAAACAGTGCCTGTCTTTTGCTGCACTGAATATGTTCATTTGCAAGTATCTATCACTAATGTTACTGTCTGTCTGAGTGAGGACTGGAATATTTGCTGTGGATTATGATGAACTAAAAGGAAAAGCAATACAGGCACCGTCAGGAATGACTTGTTCTCACAGAGTTCAGCAGCCATAGTTATAAGATACATATTCCAAGCACTAAGTGGGAATTTAAACTTCCATATCTTGTAAATGCTATATGGAGTTGTTTATCTGTTTGCTGTATTTTTTATTGTAAGATCACCTGTATTCCCTATACTCAGAAGAGTAAATGTGGAAAACAGTGTTTACAGGAATTTGAAAGACTGAAGTGACATACCCTTGAATGGTCAGCATTAATGGAAACACAACCCATGTATATCTGCAATTCAGTCCTAGGCACACGGACATCAACGAAGAAGATAAAGCAAAATCCATTTGCTTTAATTGCTATTAATTAAAAGGAGACTTGTTCTAGCATTATATGCTCTAGCATATAATGGCAGATGAGCAATTCCAAGCTGTTCATGCTGACATTTTACCTAAGAATATGATATTTAGATAAGTTAGATGAATTCTAAAAATAAGAAAGTTATTTAGAACTATGGTAAATGCTGGTTAATAAGTTATATAATTTTACATTCTAGATCCTGTCAAAGAATATGGGTGTTCTCCCTGGCCTGAAGTTGAAAATTTAATTAAAAAGTGTTTGAAGGAAAACCCTCAGGAACGACCAACATCTTGCCAGGTATTACTTAGTATATTTATTTGTTTTTTATGATAGATGGCAGTACAAAGTTGTGGTTTCTGAAAAGGAATCAGGCATTAAGTTAATGAGAAGCACACATTTCTTTCTGTTGTTCTTTTCTGCAATGGAAACTGCCATGAAATATTGCCTGCTCTTGCCATCCAGAATAAATTGTTCCATTGAAATCTACCAACCCCGTGTTCTAGCTCACTGTTTTCCCTGTGTTGCTGTGTAGCAATTGTAGTGAAACACAATTCAGATTACTTCTTGGTATTTACTAGAGCTATGCAATAAAGACTTTGTTAAATCAGTGCAGTTACACACTGCTCTGTGGCAATACAAGTGACCAGGCCTGCTGAGCTACTTTGTCCATATCTAAAAAATTATATTATCCATTGCTTATTATTTATGGATCGACAAGCCATTGTTGTTACCATGGGCATGCTGTGGCTTTCTTTTTAGGTTTATGAGATCCTGAATTCTGCAGAGCTTATCTGTTTGATGAGGTATGTTTCAATACCCAGCACATCTACAGCAGAGTGCATGGTGGCTGCCAATCAAAGCTGCAAGAAGGCAGGAGTCTGGATAGGCAATGGGAACACAGAAAAGGCACAGCTTTCATTTGTTAACCTGAACACAGATGGACATACTTGTGAGGTATGTGGGAAAGCTGACGTTTATTCTATTTGTTCTGGCAGACAGAGGTATTTCAGAAAAATTAATTGCGTCTTTACAGCAGGATATTACTTCTGGAAAGCTGAGTTTTGAGAACAAAGATTGCTCGTGAGTGAGTCATTGTATCCATGAAATGAAGTAGAAAAGCAGTTGCTATTTACTCTCTTCCTGTTATCCAACCTGAACTTTCTCATAATACTGTCTTTCCACTACTGGATTACTTTCTTCTACTGAGGCGGAAACTTTCTAGCATGGAGACCACACAAAGGAGTTAATAGGCAGACCTTCATATCTCTAACTCTTTTAACAATTCAGGTTGTCTCTTAACAACTTCTCCCTTCCTGCAAATGCCATCTCTCTATGCCACTTTGGTGATGCCATCCAGCTCTTTTCATTTGATTTTGGTAGATCTCAGTCCTGTCCCATCAGCAAAGGGGAAAGGTTTTATCCAGGATTGATGTGCTGTGATGAATATATGTTCCAGAATTGAGCATGATTCATCATCAAAGTTGTTTCAGTTATATTTCCATCTGCCATCTCTTGACTGTGATACATCTCAATGGGTTGTTTTTCTAAAAATAAAATAAGATAAAGAAATACTGGCCAGTATTTTTATTGTTAGCAATTAGTATTGCAGTAGTTCCATTTTTCAGTTCTCTGATGGCTTGAAGATCTTGATTAGAATAGAAAGAATATCTTTTTTGTCAGCATTCAGCTGAGAGATTTTCCTGTGTACTGTTTATGGGGTCCTTCTCAGCACGTGGAAGAAAGATGATGATGATGTATGCTGCTAATAGGGAATTAGATTTCTTAAAGGGGAAGTTAGGCCAAGGTTCTGTCCAAAGTCCAGGAAGATTGTGCTTTATTTTTATCATCAGTAATTTACTAGCATTTACCATTACTGAAATCATGACCAAGTTGTTTTTCTTCTTCTTTTCTGACTCAGGATATTGCAGACAGTAAAATTATAAGTTTGGCCTTAGTGACGCTTCCTACTGAGAAAGAAAACTGGATTGTAGCAGGAACCCAGTCTGGTTCTCTGTGGGCAGTTAACACAGAAGATGAAACAAGAAGGCATCGTCTGCAGAAAATGTCAGATTCTATCACTTGTTTATACTGCAATTCTCTTTCAAAGCAAAGGTATAAATGAATTTTAAATGTTTTTTGAAATGTTTTTAAATGTTTTGGGTTACATTTTGAAAATACTGCTAAACTAAAGTGTTCAGAAAATTACATCTGTACACTCTGCACTTTTGTTCTGATAACTCCTTGTTTTGCCTGTGTTTCCACTTAATTTTGCACCCAGTGCAACTGAGAACTACATTCATGATCACAGGGGTTGTGTTTCCTTTTAGCGTTGAATTGAATACTTGAAATACTAGAGATTTCTCATTTTAATTTTTATTACCTGATTAAGGCATTTCTAGAATTAATTATCTTATTTTATTTCAGCAAACAGAGGAATTTCTTCTTGGTAGGCACAGCTGATGGCAGGCTGGCAGTTTTTGAAGACAGAGCAGTAAAGGTAGACTTGTTCTTTTCTGTCTGTTCTACAGAATGTTATCAGCAATATCTAAAGCAGCTACCAAGAGTAGCTTTATTTCATGCCACTTATTTTTAATTGCTTCTCTAAAACCTGAATTAATTTTCTAGTGCAGTCTGAGAGGAACTGCGCATTTTACAATAACTGCTTTAAACAAGAGTTAAGAGGTGAAAAATTCCTTTGAAAGGGCTGGAAAACTGGCAAGGGACTGACATTATTGGTTGTTGTTTAGAATATTCTCATAGTTTTAATCTACTTCATTTATTGCTGTAATAGCTCCTTTTTCCTCTCATTTAGTAAATTTTTGTAAAACAGCTCTGTTCAAAAATGTAATATTGTTCAGGTTTTCTGTAGATCAGAGTTCTGCTCACAGAACAGATGAAGAAATGCTGGGAGCTGTTTATATCAGCTGGCACCTGAAGGTTTAGTTCCTGACAATATGCATTTAGGGCAGTTATGGGGCTGCGGTGCATTTCAGAATTAGAATATGGTCCGGTGTAGGATGTCTTCAAAGACATAGATGTGTCTTTCCAACCAATTACTGAATTGTGCCAGGGATTGCAGAAAGTGTCAATCCCTTCTCTGGCCTGTTTCTGCTCACAGTCTGTCTCCTAGGGGACATCTATAACGGGAATATGGTGCTTTTCAGTCAGTAACGTTCTGGAAATGTTCTGAGACATCAGAAAATCTGGATGTGTAAATTTAATTCAGCAGGCTGTGTGGCCTTGTTTTAACAAGATTCTCAGTGTTTAAATCCTCCTTGCTTCTAAAGCAGAGTATATTTTTTCTTGCAGTGTAAGGGTGCTACACCTTTGAAGATATTGACTATAGGGAATGTTAGCACACCCCTGATGTGCTTAAATGAATCCTCATGCTTATCTGAAAAAAACATAATCTGGGGAGGCTGTGGAACAAAAATCATTGCCTTAACCAGTGACTTCTCTGTTCAAAAGCTCATTGAAACAAAGACAAGTCAACTGTAAGTTTTTGATTTTTATAAGTGATGTTACTTTTCATTAAAGATTTCTGACAGTACTTTGATGTAATGTCTTGTTCTAGAGCTCATTCTTTGAGTTTGCTTGTTTCTGTTCTTTTCTTTCCATAATGCAGATGGAGTATCAGTGAGTAATGTTGAAAGTATTTGTTGCTGCTTTTAAACAAGGAAATACATTTTTACTCCATAAAGGATTGAAGTCAGTATCTATGCAACTGATCAGTTTCCTTCTCCAGTTGGCCTTGTCCACTAAAATCCCCGTTTACTTTACTTAGAATTACACATATATATTTATCATGGTATTTGTCCTTCCATGTTTATCAGTATGATAAATGTGCATATCTTTGCCCTATTTAATCACGTCTGATTGCTGACTTCTCACTATTTAGAAATTATTGTCTGAGGGTTTGGGAGTGTTTGATGTAATTCTCACATGGACAAATCCTACTCTGAAGTTAAGGGAAGCTTTTCCTGAGCAGGGAAAACAGTGTTTGATGAGAAAGATTTATTAATAGACTTTGAGCATTCATGTGCCTCCAAGGATGTCATCAGCCTAACGCTGTTACTGTGAGAATTTATGTCAAACTGTAGGAAGATTAAAGCAAAGCCTTTCAGTTGTATCTTAGAATAGTTTGGTTTTAAGGTTGAATGATTCTGCAAGAGTCAGAGGGAAACTAATCCCACTCATAGTAGTCAAGTTTTTCTACTATTTTCTGTGTATCTAACTGGAGTTTTCTCTTCTAGGTTCTGTCATAATGCTTACAGTGATGCAAACATTATTTCAATAGCAATAGACAAATCCATCTACTTGGCAAAGAAAAACAGCCATTTTGTGGAAATCTGGGACAAGAAGACAGAAAAACTTTCTGAATTAATTGACTGTGCACATTTTCTTAAGTAAGTGTTCTATTTCAGATTGTCAGCCTGGTGGATAGGAAGCTGAATATCAGATTGCCTTCTCTACCATGGTACCTTAACCTACCAGAAGTAAGGGATTTTCCCAGTTCGTTGGACAAGTGTGAATTTCCTTTCCTGTCTTTCAGCCCAAAACTTCAGAATATTCCATGCAGAATCCCACTTTTTAAAGACTCTTACTGTATTTCCCAATTTCTCTATGATATCAAGAAGACTCATTTAGCTCAAGAAAGTAGTCTTTTGCTGTCCTTTAGGTACCCTGAATGTCTTTTCAGTGCACAAATTCAGTAGGAAATTGGATTTTTATTAATATTAAATTGTGACAACTTTTTCATTTGCATTTAAATTGTTCCTCTGCCTTAATATGCCACATCAGTTTCTTTTTTATGGTGAGGTTAGGAGAAGGTGTAGGTGTGCTCTTCCCACTTCGCTAAGACATTATCCTCCTACAGACTGGGGGAGAACTAAGAAGTGTTCTTACCTTCTATTTAAAGGTTTTCTGAAGCAGACCAGGTGGCTCTTTGGAGTCCAATAGTTTTAATCTCAATTTGTTTGCATGAGAATTTTGTGATTTGACTTGGTGAATGATTGCTTAAAAGTCTGGTATTCAGAGTGTCATTTTAGTAGCTGCAGAATAGGATGACACCAAATTCCAATGCAAATTCTTTCCATACTTGTAGGAACAAAGTGGAAAAATTAAATAAGGAATCAAAACATAAACTGGCTTATTCTGGAAGAGTGAAGACCATTTGTCTTCAGAAAAATACTGCACTGTGGATAGGGACAGGAGGAGGACATATCTTGCTGCTTGATTTGTCAACACGTCGTCCTGTACGAGTCATAGACAAGTTCTGTGATTCTGTTCGAGTCATGATAACAGCTCAGCTGGGTAAGTAAAACCTTCAAGTGGTGAGTACTTTGAAATCACTGCTAAGTTTATGTTTTCTCCGTACTGCTTGTTATAGTGCTCCAGAAACAGATTAGCACTATCCAGGATTTGTTCATTCATTCTACTCCACGACTGTCATTTTCCATCAGTGTCAGACTCTAGGGTGTAAACTGAATACCAGCAGGCTGAATACCTGTGCCCACATAAAGCAGCAGCTCTTCCCTGCTTGTCATTGGTTTGCTCGTGTACCCCACCTTCACTGCATCCCTGTGCTGTGCTTCAGTGATGCATCTCAGCTCTCACCATCATTTTGTCATGTGGTCTTTTCTTACGTGTGTCTGCCTGTGTTCTTTCTCCATCTCAAGTGTGATTCAGGAATGGTTCTTTTAGATTTGGGTCACAGGCAGATCACAACAGAGCTGGGAAAGTGCTACACACCTGGACTTGGGGTGTGCGCTTGTGTGCTGCTCCTCTCATCAGGGATAGCTGTTTTGAGCTGCTGTAGGCAGACAGGACTTGCGGAGTTTCAGTGGCAGGAATGCAGCTGAGGAAGGGACACTCCTTGGCTGCTGAAACTTCCTTCACACTTCCTTCCTTCCTGTACATTGTCCTGCACTGTTTCCAAAAGTAATAAAGGCCATATCAACTCAAGTTTGTGGTACAGCTGTGATGAATACATTCAAAGTACACATTACTTGAAAAAGTCCTTTGTGGCATGACATGTGGGTTCCCATTACTTTCCACAGTGTTTTGGAAAAAACTCTGGAGTTTCCCTGCCAGTGTTATTTAAACTGTGTTTGCTATCCAAAAAATTAACAAACCAAACACTGAAGCTGTTGTGAATTCAGCAGTACACTGTAATTCTGCTAGCAAATCACAGTTGCAGGCTGTGAATGTTTTCTTCTTACCATCAGGAACTTACTCTGCGGGCTGTTTCTTCCTTTCTGGCACCAGAAGGATCCATAGACTACTGTCAGGTCTTAGCGCTGGCAATGTTGTATGGGTCAAACATACCTCACCTTCCTCTGACTTGCCTTTGCCTGAAACAGCAAATGCTACAGTCTGTTCAGAGCCCAGCTGTTAATGGTGCCAGCTATAGCACAGCATTATCATTCCATCTAGTCCTCTTAGCTACAATGTTAGTATTATAAAAGGACATTTTATTTTTAGCATTTTGTAAAGAGTAATTACTATGAAAACATAATTATTGCCTTGCTGCAGTCACTGATAGGGAAAATATTTTGTATAGAATAGTGTGATTGAAAAAACCTTGAGGCTCAGTCACCTCAACATTTTTAATCAAAATTTTATTTATAGAAAAATTAATATTCAGGAGTTTAGCTGCACAAATCTCAAGAACAGCAACTAAGATTGATATATGCAGTTTGATGTGTACTTTTTTCTTTTGATAATCTTTTTGCAGCAATTATTTATAAGGTCTAAGGTTTTTTTCCTAAATTTGAGGACGCTTTCTACTGGAATCTCTGAAAATGTCACTGAGGCTGCTGAGCAGTTTTTCAACAGTACCACATTGCTTATATGAAATAAGAGAAGATAGAGGAAGTATTTTTGTGTGAAATAGTTTCATTTAAGATTAAACCATATAATCTCACGTGGTAAATATTTCAGGAAAAAGAGATTTCCAGACTTTGAGACATTAATGTTATCTGTACTTCATATATGAATATGTAAATACAATGACATTTTCCAGTTCTGTCACCTAACACATTGTTGTTCAATAGGCATGAGACTTACCACAGAGAATAATTTAGATGTAAATCTGTAGTTGATTTTGCAAGTACAGATTTAGATTCCTGTACAGTAAGACAGGACCTAGGTCTAAATAAGAAACATTATACTTAAGTTCGAATCACTTTTGTAAGGAGTATGGATAGGACTGGCTATAGAAAAAAAAATAAATTTATGAAAAATCTGAGCATTGAGGATGTGTATGGTTCCCACCATCCCTCATCTACTATAATCAGATTTACATCACTCTCAGAGGACAATATAGTGCTGACCTCCTCAAGGCAGGAAAAACCTCTCTCTACCTTGCAGAGGTCCTGGGACATGTTAAAAAATTTCCCAACTGCAGCTTTCACAGTTAAGCCATACTCCAGTCTATTTATGCCCCAGAAACTGCTCACCCTCCTCATCTTTGCCCTGGGAGTGTAAGGCTCCGTGTGTGAGGCACGGTGCTGCAGCAGGGTGTCTGCACCCTGGCCTGTTCCCTGCCTGGCCTGATCCTGACCCAGGGATGTAGGCTGGGTCCTGTCTCTACTAGCTGGAAGCCAAGGGTACCCTCACAGTGCTGCCAGTGGGAACCTGGCCAGTGGGAGCTGCTGTGGCAGGAGAACATGCAACAGCTTCTGTCTATCTTTGCAAGGCATTTATAGACATGTCATGTTGGAAATAAGCAGGAAGTTGATACTGAAACACTGGCACATTCTGTTTATCCTTCTGTGATCCAATCACTTCTGTCTTCCAGGTCTTCTTTTGCATTACTCAGTAGGCACCTTCTTATGATCTATCCCTATTTCCACTTCCCATCCATATGTCATCATAAGTTTAAAACTTTTAGTTCATCATTTTTACTCAGTTTTTTGTCATGTTTGGTTGGTTTGATTTTTTCATAACTGAACTGGCACATTTTGCTGTGCACTGCGACTTCACTTGCAGCCTGTCCTTTTGCTGTGACATCTGTTTCCTGTGACTCTACCACCTCTGCCTGTGCTGTATAATAGGGTGCTTTGTTCTTGGGCTTGTTCAGCAGGCTGGGTTGGCTGATCCTGTGCTTATGCCTTGGAACCCTGATAAACCCTGACATTAAATGGAGATGGGAACTACATTGTCTTCATGTCCGGGTTTTTCATGGTTAATGATTTTGAATAAAGGGTCTGGTTGATTGAACTCTGCTTTTTTGTCCTCTTAGTGCCTTGATGCCATCTACTCTTTCTGTCCTTAAATTACAAAATTCACATTAAAATTAAGATTTGACATTTTATTTCTTTGAAAAAGGGAGTCTCAAGAATGTGGTCCTTGTTTTGGGATACTGCTATAAAAGTGACACCGAAGACAACAAATATCACAAAGGTATCTGAATTGTATTTTATTAACTTTAACGTATTTATTAACGTATTATTAGTAGAGGAAACACTGTTGTGCTTGACTACGCACTGACAGTGAAGAGTTGATCATCATTTGGCAAAATTTTACTGAAACACTACTATTAAGTACTTTTTGTTTTCTTTTGCATATATGGGCTCATGCAAACTAAAAGTCACTTCCAAAAATGGATCTGAGGAAGCCACTGTTTGAAGGATACAATTCAATTTGTTGGGAAACTCTATTTGGAGAGTAAATGTCATTGTCTAATTGGAAAGTGTATCAAATGGACTTCCAGAGGTGGCTGTGCTAGGTCAGGAATCCCCAGTGTTTTCATGAGTGATGTGGATGAAAGAATAGTGAATGTACTTTTCAGATTTGCAGACAACTCACAGCTAATACAAGCTCACTGGAGGGCAGGATTAGAACTCAAAGTGAGCCTGAAAAATAGAACTAATGGTCTGGAAGGAAATAGGATACCATTCTGTAAGGACAAATGCAAAATCTTTTATTTAATTAGGAATGATCTGCTGTACCAGCATGAGGAAATGATAAGCTTAAACAGCAGTGCTGCAGAAAAAGGGTCAGAATTGATCAGAGGCTGGTCATGAATCAGTCATGTCATGCGGATGCAGATGAGGCAAACACCACTCTCACACCATGAAAGTGATGTCTGTAAGCCATGAGCTAATTCTTAACTGAAGGAGCCTGTTTATTGCTGAATGTTCTGGACTATTAGGAGCAGTCCAGAGAAGACAAATGGAACCTGTGAGGAAATGTTGCAGGGAGTTAAATTGATTAACATAAATAAAGCTTAGAGGGGACATGATAATAGGTTTTGAATATGTAAATTAAGACCAATAGAATTAAGACTTCTATGTATTCCCTGTGGGGAGGATAAGCACTAACAAGTTTCTGTTACAGCAAGGGAGATTTCAGTCAGACATCAGCAAAAGCTTCCTGACAATTAGGATAGCAAAGTGATGGAAGATAGAAAATCTACATCTTTAGATTTTTCTAAAAACAGTTAAAGTTGATGCTCTGATCAATGCCCTTCTTCACCTTTATCTCATCCCAGTTTCAGCGATTAAAAATGTGGCAGTGATAGTGTAAAGTTAATGAGGGCAAGTGTAGATGAGCTGACCAAAATGAGCCAAACTTCAGAGCACTGGGTTTACATTGTGCTGTTCCCCAGTTCCTGTAACCATAAGAACATTTATTGGCTTATTAGCATTTTTATTTTATTTAAGAGTTACATTAATTACAGAGAAGAATCGGAGACTCCAGAATCCTTGGGGCCTTAGTTTGTAAGCCTTGGCTTGTGTAAATGTTCTCAATTATCCCTATTCCACTAAAAAAAAGTGTGAATTTTTCATGAGTAGAGTTGTTTGCATGAATGGAGACTGAAGAAGTGACCTTTTCCAAGTATATTCACTAGCCTATGAAATCAGTTTTTATTCTACAGTGAATGGGGTTTGAGTCTCATAGGCATTTAGGGTGTATCTGCTTGGAAAGGTAGAGGTGAAATTTTAGTAGGCACCTCAGTATTAGCATTAGCTGTAACTCAGGTCAGTACCTTAAGGCCCATAGGCACCAGGAATGGTTTTTCGAGTACTTTTAAATGGGATACTCTAAATTTAGGAACTAGAATCCAAATCATTGTGCAAGTACAAACATCTTGCAACCCATAACTGCATCACCTCAAACATGAAGTGTCATGGAACTTGTCTTATGGGTCCTAAAGATCATGCCTTTGTTAGGTGAATTTCTGAGTAATTGAAAACAAGCAGATCAGCAAAATCATGTCTAATTATGCAATAACTCATCTCTGTTGCATATTTCAAATTTTCTTTTTTTTTCTCCAGAGTTACAATCCTGCGTGTCAGTGTGGGACATTAACCTGCCCCATGAAGTGCAAAACTTGAAAAAGCACATAGAAATTAGACAGGAATTAGCAGAAAAAATGAAAAGCTTTTCTTTGGACTGAAGATTCACCCTGCAAGTGTCATTTGTTTATCTGGTCTTCTATATTAACAAGCTGTGCAATATTTACAACTTCTTCTTCCTGTTGTGTTTGAACTAAAGCAGGAAGAAAATTACCATGAGAGTATTCACAGGATACAAAGAAGAAAGAAGTTAATTGTAATATTTCAAAGGACAGAAAACTGTTGAGAATTTCTGGTTCTAAAATGGTATGATGTATCTGTTGTTTACCTGTGAAGTTCTGCTCTCTGCAGCTATGGCTCAGCTTCAGTATAACGTTGTTCATCCAGTTTTTGATCCCAGTTAAAATGGGAATAAGCCAGGAGACTATAAATGGCTCTCTACTGAGTTGACACTCCAATAAGAAGCAAAATCTCTGTGTGTTTACTGCAGTTTGCATGTATGAGTTTGCTCCTATGATTCATGGTTTAGTAATGTCAGAGTTCATGACCCTATGAAAAAACATCATATTTTATCTAACAGCAGTGTTTAAAGGAATATATAATTACTACATTCTTTTTTGAAAACAACAGGCAGAATTGTCTGTGTTTCTTCCATGAATAATTGACTTTTTTTTTTCACTATGACTAGAATACACCCCATTGTGCTACAATAATAAACTAGCTCCAAATTAAACACACCGTGAGGCTTCTGCACATTGGTGTCCTCCTGCAGCACTGCAGTCTGCCTGCTCCTCAGAGATGCAGTCACACTGCTGGGAACGCTGCCAGACACGTAGCTCTCTTGTGCAACGCTCTTGGAAGAGAGAAGAGAAAGCACAGGGTGAATGCTCTGATCTAAATGCTGCTATGACTTGTTCTTAGTCCAGCTTGCTTGTTTGCTCACCTCAGTCTAAAAAAAAAGGGAAAACTTTTGCTTTGATTTTTCTAACATGCAACATTTCCACTTACTCATTCTTGTTTGACTTTATGGTGTTTTGGGGGATAATCAGGGGAACCTTGAGGAGTGTAAGAATTGGCTGCCTCTTCCAAATTTGTTTCCACACGTCATCATTCAAGAATCACTTTTTGCTGCTTTCTGGCTGGAAGTCCAAGCTTCTGCTTACAGTCCACACTGACCTGCTCTAAGGAAGTGCCTCATTTCTGTCCACCAGAAGACAGACACCATTCTCTTTTTTTGATACCAGAAGAATCCATAGGATGCTCCCAAAATCTCAAGGAGTGGAGCATCCAGAGCCATTCCTGAGTCTAGGGAGCTGAACAAGGTTGAGCAACCAAAAAGTTCTCAGTTTTTGTTTGATTGCTTTTTTTGTTTTTTAAATCATATACAAGGACAACAGCATTTCTTATTTCCAACTCTAGCACTATTCTATTTTCTGCCAGTTGTGGAATGCATACTCGGGATTCTTTTCAGATATGCATCCCAGTTTCTATGCATTCTTGTAATCTGTGTACTGAAAAGAATTTGCTATTTATATGGGATTTTATAACTCAGAAAATATATATTATGTTAGAATAAATATGGTTGTTTTTTTTAAAAGAAAAGAATATATGCATTGTGATTAAGTTTATTTGTAAGTCATTTTGAAATGTAAACCTAAACATTTCTATTAAAACTGTTCTTTGTTAATAATGTAAGTCTACTTTCTTGTTATTGAATTTTGAAGGAGGGGCTTTTCTGTGCAGTTTTTTTGGCAGTTAATTCCTTCAGGATGATGCAAAATTCTGGCTTGTAGGTATTATTGACACAGCTGCATTCCTGCTTATGCTCTGTCTCAGTGCATGTCTTGAACCCTTTTCCCTTCCCCTGTTTGTCTTCTGCTTGGTGTTCCTGCAGAGATGGGAGGTGACATATAAGGAATATTGTCCTTGTGGTCATTGGCTAACATTGATCCACAGACTGAATTGGGTCATATATTCAGTATTATAGGGATGGCAAAGAACAAAAGAAACTTCAGCCAAAAGAGAGGCAAGAGCTCATTGCAAACCAAACTCAACTGGCCACTGCTGATTTATCTGTGGCTGGAGAGAAAAATTCTGTCATGGTGGTAACCCACTGGGACTGTTTAGCAGTACAGCACTCATTCACACAGAGCACAGTGATTCCACTGCATCCCCACCAAATACTTTTTAGTACTACAAGAAAATATTTAGAAAACATCTTGTGTTGGTGCTTCTTGTTAGAAGCACTCAGGACTGGCATCCCCTCCCCAGCTGGCACCTGCCAACAAGGGCAGGAACAGCACCATTGAAACCTGCACTATAAGAAAACCTGTTCCCAGAAACATCTCTGCTGACAAACTATAAGGAAAGAGGAAAAAAAATATAACTTTGTGTTCACTCTGGTTTCAGTGGAACTGTTTGAAAACCAGTGGAAACTGATCACATAGGAGGACAAGTTCTGTCAGATACAGTTTCTTGCATACTTAGAATAACACCCAACATGTGAAAACAGATTACCTTGACTTCAGAAAAGAGCCTTTTCACTCATGGGAAACAAGTATGCAGTGTGATGTGACTGAACACCTGAGCTGGAACAGGTGAGTAAACCCATCTCTCTCAGTGCAGCTAAAGGGTACTGGGGTTTAAACCTAAAGACAAGGAAATATACATACACAGTGAGCTGAATGCCTGACTGGATAATGTTGGGGTTTTTTTAAAGTATCCTTCCCCTCTTGTATGACTGACTTTAATTAGAGTAATTCTTTTTTATTACTTGCTTGCTCTGATAAATTACATATGCAGATGCACCTGGTCATTAATTTTAACCTCATTTCTTTTACAAGCAGTTTCTGTCAACTCTACTGTAAACAAGCTGCACAGCCTGGTTTAATGCTCTTCTTCCCTCTGAACTCTCATACTGCCTCTAGTGTCCCATATTATTACCCTATTACTTCTTCATGCACCACTTTGGGGCAAAACTGGGACACGTAAGGGAGGAGAGAGAATGAGGCCTATTAGGTGTGGCTTAACCCCCAAACGTGGGCTTTTGCAAGACAAATAATCCATTATAATGAACACTTCAGATACCAGAGCCATGAGAAAGTAGTGAGGGAAAACAATGACTCTCAGTGAATGAGGAAAAGACAGTGATGGTTTATTTCTATTAGTCTTTCAAGTAGAAAAGCATATAAATGATTTTTCTCACTTATTTTCTGGCTTTTGGCATTAATTAAAAAAATCTGGAAAGAACTCTCCTTACCTGCCTTAAGAGAACCAAATTTCCTGATCAGAACTAGCAAGTATTCTGTTATTTCTGTCTCAATTAGTTCTTTATCCATATTATGAACATACCCAGGACTGTACTGACCTGCACATTCTCTTACATAAAGCCTTCTCCATGGTCTTTGAACAGGTATAACTCACTGGTTGCCAGCATACTATTTGGTAACTTTTCCAATTTTTTTTGTTAGGTAGGCATGTGTCTTTGCAACAATTAGTTTATAAATACAGAGTAGCATAATCACATGGAGAATCATAATTATTGCATATCTGTATTTTAAAATTCATTATTTTAAGAGGAAAAAATCCACAAGATATATTAATTATTGTTGTATTAGCAAGGGGGAAACCTCACTTATCAAAAATTTAGAAGAGAACCCAGGTGAAATTTCTAGCACAGTTTCAGGAATGTTTTTTGCTGTACCTGTGAGATGTGTAGGCACTTTGAGAACAGCTGTGCCTTGAGCTGTAGGCACCTCAGGAAGACTCCTCAATAATTACACTGGTCTTTGTTTGATTAAGTAGCAGAATTACAAGAATTACCAAATGGTGATACAACTTTTCCCCTGCAGTGACCTCAATGCTGACCTACCTTTTTACATGGATTGTTTGAACTGAGCAGAAAACTGGAATGGTTTTTAAAGGTTATTAAAATCTATGATATAGCAATACAGCTATATAAAAAACAGTAGTTTTTTTAAAAAACTATATCAATATGATTCTAGTAAAAACATGATGAAAGTCAAAAAGCAAGCAAAGGCCTTTTCTTTTTTCCCTTTCTACTGTGTTGCTTTGCCTTTCCTGCTGCCAGAGGTTTAAGTGCTCAGTCCCTACAAAGGCTGTCATTAGTTAGCGAGGACAGACATAAAAATCAATGTGCTGTCTTTGGCGTACATGATTATTTACTTCACTTCCACCACAGCCCATTAGTGTCACTGACCTGAAAAGTTAAAGCAGACAGAAAATGGGAAGGAAATTAAAATGCCCTGGGACTGTTTCAGTGTTTTGCCTTTTCTGAACCATTTTCCCCGTGCCTTTTTCCGCGTTTTTTCCGTGCCATGTCCTGGCACTGGCTCCTGACGGTACAGCTGTGCCTGGGAGAGGGGCAGGCCCGGCTGTGGCACCGCTGCCACCCAGCCGAGGAGCACTGAAACCATTCTGCAAGAAAGCGAGAGGGGAGAGAAAGCGGGGGGGAAAGAGAGAGAAATAATAACAAGCAGAAGCTGCCGGCATCAGTGCTCAGCAGCCGAGCCGGCAGCGCTGCGGGGGCCGGGGCCCGGCTTTGGTGCTGCCAGATCCGCCTCACGGATCCCCTCAGGGCTGTCCCCGGCAGCGAGGTCAGGACAGAAAACGCCGCCAAACGGTGCCCGGTGCTGAAGGATGCCTGAGCAGGAGCGAGCGGGCTGGAATCCCCTCCAGCGACACGGGGCTGCATCCCCCCGGGAGCTTCCAGCTCCTCCGTGCACCCCGGCTGGCCACGGCTCCCTCTCTGGGGCACGCCAGGCCGGCTGGCCCTGCACCGCCTCGCCTCTGCAGACCTGTTTATATATAAATATATATAAATATAAATAGAATCTGTCCCTGTTTAACGGGGCAGCAAAAGGGACAAAACCCTTCACGACAAGCTCCCTTTCCAAGTGAAGGATGAGCCACAGTCCGTCCCAGCGGGAAGGGAGCAGTGCCTCAGCTCTCAGGGTTACACCGTTCCAGCATGGCCGCCTCCTCCCCTGCTCGGGGTCCCGCAGAGCCCTGCAGCACCATCGAGCCGTGAGGACGCCGCGCTGCTACAGGCCGTGTGGGAGCGATCTGTGCAGCGGCGACGGAAACAGCTGGTGATTTCCATTATAAATACACCAGAGAAAGGTCGGTGGGTCTCAGTTCTGCTTTCTCTTGCCACGACACCTTTGCAATTACCTTGAAAACACCTGTTCTCTGTGGAGTTACAAGAAGCATCCATCTCCGACACCAGCTGCCAGGGTCCTGAGCTGTAATTTGGACTTTAAATCAACTGAGCTAAGGCTGAGGCCCAGAAATGACAACTTCATACCAGTATCCTCAGAGATCACAATAAATAAATATTTTTAAAAGCTGCAGAACTGCTCTCAAAGCTATGCGCCCTTGGATGAGCAGCAGCAGAGGCTGCAGCTTGCCACACAGAGGATGGGGTTTGGGTGCTGCTGCTGGAGGACTGAAAGCCAGTCCATTCCCCCCTGAGGTGATGTTGGCCATGTAAAAAGTATTTCCTCTCTCCACAAGCCTCCAGAGACTGCTACAGTGACCACTCCTTTGCATTAGTCAAGTTCCACGAGGTTGAAGTGAAACTCAAAAGATGCTGTTAAACCGCATATGCATAAGTAAAGGTTTAATGAGCTTCCTATTAATACCAATGAAGTTTAAAATTTGCAAAGTGAATTTCTAAACTTCAAGGAGGTGCCCACTAGCTGCTGAAGCACAGCAACAGCAACACCTGATGCATGCAGAGCCAAAAGCTGGGGTCACCCTGCCCTGTGCAGTGGCCCTGCTCAGTTTAAATGCCACAATTGTTCCCAGTCACTTTTAATAACCAACCACCAGCCAGGAAACTAAGCTTGAGTAAACAGTAATTTTCCATTACTATCCATGAGTCAAAAATTCAGCTCCCCATGCTTTTTTTTCTTTTCCAAAATAGTCCAATGTGTGGAGCACTCTACAACTAGAAAATTTCATGGCAAAATACACTCTCACCTTGTAATTACAGGAAAATTTTCCAGGGGTAAAACCCAACAATCCCAAACCCTTTCAATTCCATTTTTATGGATATTGCAGTTAAACCCAGGAAGAGACACAAACACCTGGGCTCTGCAGGGACTCAGAAGCAGCTGCTGCAGAGCAACTGGTCCTGCTGGAAGAGTCTGACATCTGCTTTGCTGGGGATGGAAGTGGAGCAGGGGAACGCAGGACCCAGCTCAGAGCAGCATCCATGGCAGCTCCTGTCTGTGCCTGTGTAGGCAGAGACAGGGGCACAGGCAGCCTGGCTGGAGAAGCTCTGGCCATCCTGAGCCTGCCCAGCAGCTATCTGCCATGGCCTCTTGTCCACAGACCACATCAGGGTCCTCCTGACCCTAGTCTGGCTTTCCGATTCATTTTTCACAAATCAAATTACCAGTCCTGCAACTCTGAATATTTCTGTGTATATATGCAAAACAAAACAAAAAACCCCAAACCAGGCCACAATGAGATTTTACTTGAATTTTCATAAGTGGAAGCCCCACAGAGACATGTTTTCAGAGCATGCCTTCAGCTCTCACCCAGGGGAGGCTGCACTACCCAGCCTTGAAGGTTTCTGTTTTAATGAATTCATGGACCAGCTCTCACAAAACTCCTCTGGAAGGCAGGGAAAGGTGACACTGCCTTTCTCCTGGGCCAGAAGCAACCAGAAATGTTTTGGAAATGATGTTAAGCTATGGCAGAAGGAAAAGATGAAGTACTTCACATGCTTTTAAGTAAATCTGCTCAAATGCATGCCAGTGCACTAGCAAGGTGTGCAAGGGCAAATAGTGGGCAGACCTACACCACCAAACCCTTGCCAGTGCACAAAAGGCAGTAGGCAAAGTCTCTTAAGGGTTTTTGAAGCATTAATTGCTAAGTATTAACATCAAATGCAAGCATGGATATTTTCTCTAACCAGCAGGTCTACTGCCAAGGCTAAATATCAGACACAGTTTGCATTCACTGAGCATTGGCAGAAAAAAAATGTCTTTACAAGAAGTATCTTTGCACCAAACTGAGTAAGGAAGGCGTAAATAAAGCCCAGCTTCTGGAGTGCCTTTTAAAAACAGATCTTAGCAAGTATCCCCAAACAAGCTGTTCTCCTTCCCCATCTTCCCAGAAGAAAGCTGCAGTCTTGCAGCTTGGCTGCCTCTGAAGAAATAGGGAGCAGAGAGCTTTGGTATCATCAGTGCCACCGAAGGTCTGACAAGGTGATCACATTGTCCTGCTTCAATGTTACTGCATCATTACACAAGACATCCTTAGCAACAGATCTTACAGAGAACTCAACAGCAAAAGGACAAGGCAACAGCTGCCTCCCTGACCTTGATTTTGTCTGTTCAGTTAATCACAGCTGCATTTATACACCAAATATAATCTGCCTCTGACCCTTCCTAAGCAACTATACCCTCTACTTAGGGCTTAGTTTGTCAAATCAGTCCCTGAAAAGCTTAAAAAGATCTTGCACAGGGCAGGAAGTAAAGCCATTGCTCAGTTCCATGCAGGACTGACTCCATCAGCACATGTCCTTGTCCTGCCATGGACCACCCCAAACAGGCACACCAGGCAGAGCCAGCCACTGCAGAGAAAGGCAAAGCAGTTTGGGTTTGCTTTTTTAAAAATGCCTGCTACATCTCTTAACCTAATCCCTTTCCACCTATAGACAGACATTCCTTTCTTCCCCATCTCTACTAGCAAGAGCTCCAGAACATCTGCTAGAAAACTCAGGGAAAAGAATAAAAAGAGCCTGAAGTAGGAAAATTTCCATTCCTATACCCATTTCTCTGTCTTCTTGTGGTGTGTCCTGCAGCAGGCTCTAATGCACAAAACAGAGATGGTAAGAAAAACAGCAGCCACAAAGAACAAAGGCATCCATGCCAGCCTGACTCCCATAGCCTCCCCATCCCCCTGCCCACCCACACCCACCACAGCCCCTCATACACAACTCAAGAGCACAGCACACTCACCTAGAAGCACTATTATTATTAAGTTACATTAATGTACCCATTCTCTCAGCTCATGACCAATTTTCCCTCGATGTTCCCTTTCACAGCTGAAGGTTTTGATCACAGCCTGTCTGTCCCGCAGTTTGCTTTTGCTGCCTTGTCCACAGAGCAAGTACCTGCCCCAACTGAGCCTTCCTGCCCACTGAAATGTCTCATCCCACCTTCTGCTCTACCATAAAGCAGCAACCCCTTACTCCTGCAGTGCCAGGGCTGGCTATAGTCTTGCCTTTTCCTTTTTCTAATCAGAAATCTTTTGTGAAATACAGCCAGGAACACAGTAGTGAAGTGTCATTGTAACTCAAGAGATTTTCTAGCAACATCTTGTCAATGCTGTGTGATTCTGGCTTGCAGGTGGCATGGCCAAAGATGGTCAGTTCTGTTAAAAACCCAGATCTGTGTTTCCTCTTTAGCCATAAAACCATCACCGGAGCAATGGGGCTGGCACCGGCTTCCCACAACACTGGGGTGAGGCTCAAGGGCCACAGGGGACACTGCCAGCCAGGCACAGCACTCCAGGTCTCAGAGGCAGGCACGGTGACCAGGCACCTCTCTCTAGGGGAGCAGGGCAGAAGCATTACACAACCCAAACCACGCTGTCTGGAAGTGGGGAAGAGTTTTTGGCCAGACAGACCCTGGTCTGCAAATGGTATGCTATGAACACACCTTATGAACATTAAAACTGTCTTCCCCTGGGCTCTCTCTCTTCACCATCGTGGAAGAGAGCAAGGGATAAAAATACATCATTTTGACCATTTTTCCTAACCCAAAAAATGCTATGATATCCCCCTTTCAGAAAATACACATCACATTAACATCTGGGCTTCTGTTTCCCTTGGGACATCCATTCCTCCCATTTTCAGAATCCTACACTCACTTTTGCATAATGCAAATAAATGTGACCAAAAAGTCCCAGCAATAAATTATTATTTTCTCCAGGACTCTCCTGCACATGCTGGTTAAGGTGCTGACAACACAAGGTACCAAGGTCAGTAGTACTGTTCCAACTACCAAACCCACTGTGGGGAGAAAGCAAACAGCAGGAGGGTCAACTGATCCTGCATTCACACTGCAATGCAGCACCTCACATCTGCAAGCTGATCATAAATTTTCTTCCATTAGCAACCAGCCCTCACACAAGCTTTTTTTAGATAAAACAACATGAATATGCCACACAAAGATTTAAGACACATCCAGCCACTTGGCTCTTTTATGTGAGAATAGAAAGTAACATTTAAAGTTCTGCTACAGAAAGTCAACTGAAATCAGTCTCTCCCACCAGTACAGTCTGTTCCACACAGATAAGAAACAAGTGTTAGGAAAAGCCCAAAGCAGAACCAGTCTGAGCAGAAGTAGGAAAGAAACCTCAGAAGGAAACAGCAAAGAGAAATGAGAACCAAAGAGTTTCTCAAGTTGCTGGAGTTTTAATCAATGTTAAAAAAACAAAGCACAAAAGAGAAAACCCCAAACCTGGCTGTCATCCCCAAGGACCTGGCTTCCTTGAACTTTTTTCTCAATAGCCAAATTCAACAAGTCTTTCCGTATTTCCCACATTTTATTTACTACTTCATTTCTTTTTAGGAAGCCCTTCACTTTGCATAGCAAATCAGCTGTGTTATTAACACTATGCTCATCAACAAAGTCCAAGTGCCCTATAAAGTACATTAATGGAAGTCAGTAAAATCTGACAATGCCACAGAGGTTTTTATTTTTCTCTAATTAGTCCTCTTAATTAAAATATTAATTCCATGGTGAGTAAAGCCAGGATCGGCATCATCTTCTAACATATTAAATCAGTTTTTCTGAGAAGGAATCATATTAATAATTTTTTACATTGGTGGAGTAACTGTTCAACCACAGGTGTACACCAGTAGTTCAGCAGTAACATGATGTTCCATTTCTCAATTCACCATTTGCATTAATAACATTCTTTCTCAGTAGCATATTTACAATATTGCTCTTCATTTAATTTACAAAAAACTACATGAATAGCAAGGATTAGTTCTGCAGATCCTGTCTCATCACCTGTCTGCAGCAATACGATTCAGATTCCCTGAAGCCACCTACTACCAGCTCTACACTCCCTGCCTGGCCTAGCAGACCTCCCAACTGCCCTGAACTGGCAGCTTCTTGCCCCCTTCTCCCTTCCCCTCTCCATTTCCAGGACATGGATGTTCCCATGGCTCCCACATGAGCACCACAGCTACAACAAAGATTCCATCAAAGCAATTTCTTTACCAAGAAAAAGCCATAGAAAGATTTCCTGATCTTTTTACTAGGGAGTCCTGCTTTTTATCAAAACTACAGTCAAATGCCTTACTTAAAGGGTTTCTGATTCAAAGTCCAAAAGCTGTGCAGGCTGGTGCGCATCCTTGGAGTCCTTGGGCACTTCCACACCAATGCCAAAAGTGACACTCTCACTGTTGGCACAGTGGCTGTGTGGAAACAGAAGAACTCCTCTGTTCCACGTTTCTTCCACTAAGGAATGGTGAGGCTGCAGAATGGCAGTGGTTGTGACCAACATCATGGCTTGGGCTCCACCTCACTCTCATGTTCCCCTCTTCAGGATTTCCTAGGATTGCTCCCCAGCTGTCTGAAAGGTGTCTTAGCCCTCAACCCCAGCATTATAAAAGAAGAAGAAAAGCCAATACCCCATTTGCACAATTAAGAGAAACTCCAGCTCAGTTACTGTGCCTCTGTGGCTGCTGCCAGCCCTTCCACACCCACTTGTATTCTTTTCTCCTTGGGGCCTGCAGCCTTCCTGGGCATCACTAAGATGCTTCAGTGGTCACGGGCAGCCACCACAAAGATGTTCAGCTTGACCATGAATACTGTATTGGCAGCAACACTCCTTCACTCTCCAGAAGATCATCCACCTCACTGGTTTCACAATTTCCTATGTCTCCACGTGCACTCAAAGACAAAAAATTACACAAATTGTTGTGTTGGAGGTTTTCTTTTTTTTTGTAAAGGCTTCTTTTTTTTGTTGCCCATCATCACTGTCTCAGCATATTGCACAATGGTTTCTTTATTATAAAAAAGTCTGTATCAGGCAGGAAGAAAAAAAATTTTCTCAGGAGGCTAATGTGTACTATTGTCTGTAATTAGAGGTAAGTGGTTGTTTGTGTGGCCATCAGGAAGTGGGACCTGGTGAAACAAAAACAAGGTGTTATTAATGGCTCAACCAGAAACAGAACATCCACCCTCCCTCCTCAAAAAAAACACACTTCTTTATTCTTGTGCATTTCCTGGATGGCTTTACCTGGCCTCTCATAGATATATTACACAAATTTGGTTGCTTTCTTTCCTCTCTCCCCACTCACATACTTGGCCAGACATGGCAAACCTCAACTAAATTTGAGACAAAGGCAGAGGTCTCAAAGGCTATCTACAGGCTTAAATGGGAAAAGTAAAAGTAATATACAATCAAGTAGTTGCTAGAGAAGCAATCCTCGTATTGCCTAATGACAGGAAAGGTGAAGGCTCAGCTCTTTCACACAGCTTGGCAGTAGCCTGCAGAGCAATAATGAGCACCACTGAACCCCTGCAGCACACAGTGCTGCTTCTTCAGTGTGCAGGCCAAGCAAAAGGATATGTGAAACCAAAACCAGGACAGGGAGACTGACCAGGCCTGCGAAACATATGAATATGTTATATATGTTTTATGAAGCAATATGAAAATAAGAATATAGCAAGGACAATGAAGGAAACATAGGACATCTAAGAGACCCAGCTGCATTAATTCAGTTTGTCAGAGAACTCTGCTTATTTACATTTTAGATTTTCCAACTATTTTTAAAAGCTGTTGAATCTATGCTAATAAGCATGTCAAGGGAAGGGTTTATTGCAAATATCTCAAATTCTCCTGGGACCAAGTCCCAAGGTTGTCCTTTTCATCCATCTGCTGTATCACTTAGGGAAATACTTAGAGGAAGTTTTCCTTACCGATGTGGATTTGTAAGAGCCCAGTCTGAAACGGCAAAAAATAATTTCTGCTACAAATCTTCCAAAGCCATGTAAAATTCCTGCAATGTCAAACAAGATTTAAACTGTCAACAGGAGTAAAAATGTATTATTTATGGAAGCATTGCAACAAAGCAACGCACCATACTTAGGACACAGTGCAGCAAACCTATACATAAAACACTGGGAAATTAACATGAAGAAATGAAATATCAGGGACAGGGGAGAATCCCAACATTCTGAAATGCATCAAGAAAGCAAAGCTACCAAGCAAATGTAATTCCCTCTGCAAGCTTTCATGGGTGAAAATACACTGTGTGGGACACAAATATCTACTTTGAAAAGCAGCTCTTAGTTTGAAGCCTCTTTACTGGGCTCTCTTCCAATGAGAGCCAAGGAAAGAAATAACTAGTAATCCAGATACCCTATTATATCTTGACCAGTAAGCGAATTGTGCCTTTTTAACTTAGTTTATTTTCTTTGATGAAGCAAATCCAGCAGTTCATTGACAAGGAAAATCTTCCCAATTACTTCAGATGGAAATTTTATCTCAGCTTTTGTTATTGATTAATTACTGGATCCCAACAATAGGAAATACACAGAATATCAGTATTTGTGTGTGTACATACAAATACATAGATATCTATATATCTATGGACAGATGTGGCCTTGCTTTTCCAGAAGTAAATAAACTTGGCTATAGTTACCAAAAAGGAAACAACAGGCCCTCAGAACACCAGAAATGCCATATTGGGACACCAAAACTGAGTAGCTTTTATGGCACATTTCAATGCACACAAATGTGCACTTTGTCTTAAATCTGTTAAGAGGACTCCCTGTAACTTATCCATAGCAATCACCATGATAAAAAAAAAAGCGATAGAACTTAAGAAGGAAGACACTGATAATCACCTGTAGTTGAAAAAATTCCACCAATAATGCCACAGAGCCTCACTAAGAACTGCCAAAAAGGCATGTGTTCTTCTGTCACTGTCACCATAAGTGAACTGATGTCATATTTCATGAATATTCCTGACACCCCATGGCTGCCAGCCGCATGGTTAATTACTCTTTCCTGAAAGAAAAGACAGAAACACTTGTTAGTCACACTTTTTATTACTCACGAGAAAATCAGTCTTACAAGATGGGATGACAAAGAGTTATTTAATCAGAGTTCACAATGAACAGAAGACTGGGGAGTATCAAGGTCGCTTTGACCAATACCTTCTAAAAGTTAAATATCATGAAGTAAAAACTACTTTCCGGGTCACTGGTCTACTGTGCTGCTTATCAATATTCACTATTGTGCTTTGGTACTGTTCTCTAAAGACCCTCACATGGTCCTTCAAACAGGATTTTTATAACTGGATTTGTGTTGGTACCCGTGAAGATAATGCTACAGTCTTGGCCTAGCCTGTGAACTCGGGGAGTGCGCTGGTGTAATATTTGCCACAGCTCTTCCTGCTTTATCAGCCACTATGAATTACTTAACTTGGCGTGAGACCTTAATGAGATTTATGCTGTTGAACAGCCTTAGCAATGGCAGAATCCCCAGAGGATTTATATAACTCAGAATACCAGGTTGGAAGGCACCCCAAGGAACACCTGGTCCAACCTTTCTTGGCAAAAGCCTCTTTCCAAACTTTTTGTCAGTTGCATCATATCAGACAACAGTCACACAGCAAGAAAAACACCTGAATAAATAAACACCCCAAGGTCACTATGACTACCAGGCACCTCAGTCCTAATCTGAGACATTTCTAGTTTCTTTTCATTTGCAAAATTCTTAAACCCAGACACCAAAGAGGAGATTGCAGCTGCTATAAATACCTGATTTTTAAAAACAGTTTCAAGAGAGCTCATACCTCAAAACAAAAGTTTGCTATCATTTTGTTGTTACTGAAAGGTGTTGATAAATGCACTGCCAGGTAAGTCTGGCTGAAAATATCTAAGAACAGCAGAAAAGATCATAATGAACTCAAGACAAACTCAGCCATCCCTAAGCTAGTAAGAACCGAGAAAAGCAATATATCACAGCTCCATTTCTCTGTTTTAACAGTTTGTACTCAAAAAACATGCAGAATACCACTTTGGAAAATGCAGGTTAAGCAACTTCTTCAGTTAGCTAACATTATCAAAAACTATACTGCTTTTTATGGCAGCACATCAAAATTAAAAGGATGCCAAAATAATGCATCAGTAGTGACAACAGGTACCAAAAACTTTTCAATGGGTGAAACAAAACGTAAAACAAACCAGTAGAAAATGCTTTCCATATTTCAAAGCACGACAACTGTCAGTATTTGGAGATGAATGATACTAATCATTCTAGTTATACTAAAAAGGAAGAGAAGACTGAAGGTAGTTAAACAGAACCTTGCCACTGGCAAAGGACAAAACTGTACTTTTGTTTGCTTTTCCTCTGTTATTTCCCTAAGCCTTACTAGTCTTTTGAGGTCAAATAGTGTAAAAAGAATATGAAGTTAAATCAAACACACAAAACTCCACCCGTAAAAGAAACAAAATTATTTTCTTGCCAACCATTTTGATCTGCTTCCAGCTTCTAGTGCTGCAGACAATTTAACTTTTGATTGTTAAAATCTGCTAAAAATCAGTAATCTTGCATCAGATAGCTCAGTGAAGCCTTGCTAGAATTAAATCTTTTTTACATAAATAACTACAGTATCTCAACCATCAAGAGTAGTAGAGAAGATTCAGCCCACACCTCTCAAACTCTGCTTCCCTATGTGCCCAACAACAGCAATTAAACCTCACTGCATTCAAGTTTAAGTCATGGCTGCCAGACCCCCTTTTTCCATGTCTGCATATGTGCCTACTCTTTCAAAATAAACGTACTAAGGTGTTCAGTGAATAGCTGCTCTTTGTAACCTCTCCCAGCTCATCTAATAGGAGTGTTTGGCTCCCTAAGATTAAACACAAATAAGCTTTTGAGGCAACAAGGTTGCCTGCTGAGGCAGCAAGAGTAAACAAATACATAATGGACACTTTATCTCAATCATTCATTATTATTCTCTCAAGCAACCTGTGCTTGTAGCAACTTTCTTAAAAATACATCCCCACAAAAAACTGAAGAGCTAACTTACACTGGACAGTTGATGCAAAGAACCACTATTACACAGGAACAGAGAAAAACTGAATACAAGATGAAAAAAAAAGGAACGATAAGATAAGCTGTTGACTGACATACAGTAGTTTAAGGAATGCCTTAGTTGCTGCAGATTGTGCAGGGAAAACACAAAGCAGATTGCTAAACCAGCAGGAGGTGGGAGTATACTGCATTATGAAATTCCTCTTCCTTCTCTCTTCAGTCCAGCTTTTGTAAGTTTTGGAGCAAACCCTTCCCTTCAGTGGCCTGGCATATCCAAGGCCACTTGGTGTCCTGAACACCAAGACATCACCTCTATCCTACTTCCCCTAGCCTAGTATTTTTCAGAAGCACAACATGGAATTATGAGGAAATAAAAAATTCTCCCTTGGAGAACACCACAAGCTCTAATACAGTGAACTGCCATCCTACTAACACCCACATTTTCTTTCAACCCAAGGCTTTCTTCTCACCTCTCACTTTATCTGTCATTTTTAATTAAACTTTTCACAAAGGTTTGTTTCTTTGGCTTTTGAATAAAAGATGAAACAGAGTTCAGTATCTGAAAATAAGACATAGTCAGTACACCCAAGGCTTTTTTCCTATTCACAGCAGTCTTTAAATTAGTACTTTGTGATATATACTATGCTGCATTGACTACCTTTGTTATGGACTCAGAATTAAAAGCCTCTCAAAACCCAGAAGTAGAAGCCTCTAGTTTTGAGAGAAACTAAATTTGGTGGTTCAACAAAGGTTAAACAAGACAACTGAGATCAGTTTTTCATATAAACTACCCATTTCTGTTTCTTACACTCCACCTCAACCAAGTTAAGGATATTCCAGTGAGCTGCTTCTTGGTTTGCTTCCCACATGGATAAAAAGCTAAAGGTGAATTAAATATTTGTAAAGCTAAACACTAGGTTATAGACCTAAAATTTGGAGGATTTCATCACCATTACTATTACCATGAAGTGGTAATTACTGTCTATCATTAATTCTAATATCAGACTCCAGATCTACAGATGCAAAACATTAACAGAAGTTTAGATGTGTCACCAAGCATATATATATATTTTACCCATCACTGCTATATGATTTACAGATAATAGAATGTTCTACAAAGAGTCTCTTCATGCTAGACAACTCTTCAAAACCATGCTACTATTTTGACATTTGAACTTTTGTGTTCAATCACTTAGATTTTTTTATCTTAATTTTTTTTTCTTTCTTCTACTTACCCTTTCTGTCACTGAAAATTGGTGAGTTTCTGCTGAAATTTTGTATGTATGGAGTTTGGTTGGCACAACTGTGATAAAATATTGGAACATCTGATTGTCTAGAAGTAAAAAAAAAAAAAATCTTACTGTTGAATCACAAACAGAGTTAAAGGCCATCTGTGATATTGACAAATAAATCAAAGAAATAATAAATCAGCTAAGCCATTTGCACTAGGGACATTCTTCAAGGAATGCCAGCACTGCCAAATCTACTTCAGCACCATCTGCACAAAGCTAGTTTCCATGGAAAAGACATATGTCCCATTTATACTCAGAAATTTAAAACTTTCCCATGTAATGAAAAGACTCATTAAGGTCAGGCCACTCAAAGCTTCAAACGAGGCATATAGGTAGTGTTTTCCAGGGCTCTAGAACAAGTTTCACAGTGTCACATGTTTCATGATATACACAAATCTCAGGTTTGAATAGATTTTGGCCACAGAATTGTATGCACAGTGCTGGAAGCCCTTCTAAACTGGTTACAGATTCTCTCTCAATTACATTTCCAGAGTATTCTTCTAGTGCCATCAGCATGCTCATGCATTTGACTGCTCTTTGTGCAATTCCCTATGGGAACAAACATCAATAGACTGAAGCAATTTATTTCAACTACACTAAACCATTCTGGCTGTAAGAGCCAAGGAACTTTGACTTTGAGACAACAGTGGTTGCAGAAGGTTCTGTAGAAGGTTCTGGGGTTCACTCTCACAGGGAATGCCAGAGGTGAGATGAGGCAGATTACTACTCTCATTTATTTATACATGAGGAAACGAAGTGCTACACAAACCCATCCTGTTTCACCACAAAACACATTGTGGACGGGACAAACCAAATACAGGAACAGAATCAAAGACTCCTGGTGCTATTTTTTAAACCAAATCAGGCTTATTTTTCCCCAGTATGAATCAGATCTATGATTCTCCACTATAACATACTGCTGCAATATGGTCAGACATAGTGTAACTTCAACAAAACAAACCTGGAAAAAAATGCAAATTGCCTCTAAGGAAGGACAGAACAGCAATGCAGATATTAGAAAGAAATGCCCATTTAAGATGTCATGTAGATAACTGTAGAGGACATTGCTCATTACCAAATTTAGCCTGACATGCTGCTTGATTTATGAAAAACAATAATACTTTAAATGTAGCTATTGGGAAACTCAACAAAACAAGATTTTTTTTAAGCACACACTTACGATCTGATGCAATTTTTTCTGTTCCATCCAACGGATTAATAATTCCTGGAATAAGTTCTCCAAATGACAAATGATCTATTCTATGGGAGAAGTTGTAGGCTGAAAGACAATACAGAGAAATTAAGCATTTTTAAACTATGAGAGTCTGTACTTAGCCAAAAAGATGCATCCATTTCTGACACTAGAATATTCTAATTAGAGCATTTATTAAACACCACCATCATTGGATCTACTACGCACACTTCAAAGAAAACTCAAATCCAAAACATTTAACAAAAAAGTTACATTTTTCTAGAAAAGAGCTTCTAAACCAAATTTTAACTATATTTGAATCAATAATGGAGCTCAAAAGAGTTACAATTTTATAACAGAGAATTTCTAGTTGGCCGAATACCTACATTATTCTACAGCTCATGTTCTTGTAAGCAATTGCATTAAAAAGACTAAGATTTAGTAAATCAAACGTACAGAAAAAGTATAAGGCAGCTGCAAAGTTATTACACTGCCCATTTTCCAGATACTTAAGATGTATAAATTAATTAAAGTTGTGTTAACAAATTCATGGGCAGACATTTGGAGGCTTAACCAACTCTAACTGGTTTAATCAAGTTAATTTTGCACAGTAAGTCATGTTTGCCTCACATTAAGTTAAATCAGCAATACACATTTAGTATCTAGATTCATAACCCAAAAATTAAGTTTCTAAGGAAAAAAGTCAGAAATTTTTAACCTTTTAGAAAGGTCTTCAAAGAAAGAGGCAATTTGGACTGAAATACAGGGTGTGCATTATATGGTGTCTATGTTACAACACAGAACATCTGAGATCCCAGAGTTACCATTACTACAGAAACAACCTAAAAATAATCCTAATAGTGTTAAATGTATGAAAACAAATTGTTATTGAGTCAGATCATTGCAAAGAATATTCTTCACTTTTTTTTTTTTTTTTTTTTGCAATGCAATTGCACAGCTAGAACATCTTTAAAGCAGCAACCTAACATGAACCTAACATGAACTAGGAGACAGCAGTCTGATTGAAGTGAATCATGTTGGTATGGAGATGACAGAAGGAACTTACACTCATGGCTTACAAGGGCTGCCAAGTGTGCATGGCCTCGAGGGTGTGGTATTGCCCTGTAAAAAGCAACAAATGTTTTATGAATCCACACAGGACTCCGTAGAAAAATTACCTTTCCTCCTCTATTTCAATAAATACTTTATAAAGTATGTAATATCCACATATGTATAACACAACATATATATGCTTAAATAAATGTAACATATACATATATATCTGTTTTATAAATTGGTATCTATTGTGTATATCTATATAAAACCCAAATATGGCATTTTTATTACTGTCAAGTACAGACAGACTGAACAGTAAGGTCAGGAATCTTGGACTCACAAAAACCCTCTTACACAAAACTAGTCTCTTGCATTTTTAGAAATATCAAAACCACATCAAGTCACTATGATTTTGGAAGAGTCACCAAGTCCTAATATATGAAAAGCTGCAGAACTGTGACTAATAAAAGTTTGACCTTATTTATCCTATGAGTAAGCAAGTTAACTGCACTCTGTATTCGCTCTTTTACAAAGCAAGTTTCAAGAGTTTCCATCCTGTAAAACACTGAAATTCATAATGACTACATTACATGAAACAATGCACTGCATGGTTTTGGTAATTTATGAAGAAAATTAACAGTGCAAGAATTACATGTTAAAAAACACCAAGCCTGAGTACAGGAAGGTCAATAAAACCCAGTCATTAATTGAAGCATAAAAGCACACACACATAACATACATGCGCTATATAGAATGTAGAAGTCAAGGGATTTTTTTATTCTCAAGAATTGGACAGAACATACTTGCCCACAGTTATGTGAAAGTTCCCTGCCACTTTATTGACATAGAGATGACCATGAATTCTGCATGCATCTGGCGACCGTAATGAATTATCTTCCCTGTTTAAATAAAATAACATTGAAAGTACTTGAGAATATTCACTGTCTAGCAGAAATAACAGCAGTACAGTTAGATCTCTTTTGCCTAGCATAAAGATACAGTATTATCATCTACCTGTCCTTAATGTGTTCTGGAATCATACCAGATATGGTGGAAGGTAGGGAAGCTAGTGAAGGTCAGTTTGATAAAACCAATGAGCTTTCATTCATACTTCTATTCAAAAATCTGGCCTACAAGACTGGCTTATATCTGAACATGCAAACAGAAAACATTAGACCATAAGTATATCTGCCCCAGGGATTTTTATTTTCCCACTTCCTTCTACCAAAAATTGCTTGGAAAATTTAAATGCTACAATGAACAGAACCAAATGCATTTTGGTCACAATAACAACACTGTAGCAAGAAGATATTTCAACTTTATTTTTTACAAAAGCTTCCACTCCTCCTCACACATGTTGTGATGTTCACAAAAAAATCTGTTTCCAAAATCTGCTCTTTAGAGGGAGATGAAAACCAAATTTTTTTCAACACATCTCAAGCATAAATACCATTTCAAATACTGCACTAACAAGCAACACAGAGGCACAGAAGGACTTAATTAATCTGAAGACATAAAGCAAATGAGAAAAAAAATATTTTTTGAGCCATCTTTAAGCTTGCCTTAGGAAGGAAGAATATATCTGATCCTCAGACAGGGAGATTACAACACAAGAAATGTGTATGTCAGTGTTTGGTTTTATTCAGTACTTTTTTTGTTTAGTGCTTTTTCTAAGTGGAGAAAATTCCAGCTTTCATCTAGAAAGTGCTTTTTCCTTGGGGGGAAAAAAATAAAATCACATAGCATCTAGATTCAGCAGACCAGACATTCTATGCACTAATCTCTTAACACTTCTGAGTAGCTGGAATTAAGTGAAAATAGCAAGGCTTCTTCATACAATCTTAACAGTGCTATCTTAGACTTATCTATCTTAGGAATTTACTAACAAAACACATTGATATGCAAAGGTTGATTCTTGTAAAATTACGAAGCATTACAACACAGGTAATAGCAGCACTGCTTTTAAAAGCTGCTGGACAGAAAGGTAGCTTTAAAAAAAAGACTCTTGTTTAGCATTGCTCTGGCATTACTAATTCCCATTAGGAAGGAGGCACCAGACCAAATGGAATATAAAGGCATGTGTATATATTTACTCGTGTCTGCACATGTATGTGTAAGCACATACACAAAACCTGGAAACCTTCTCCAGTTTGGAAACCTCAAAAGTTTTCATAAAACAAGAGCTCTCCAAAGGAAGTATCAAGTACACTATTTTAAAATTCATTAAAAAGCAGTGAGATCTTGTCTTACAACCTTGTCTTCTGGGGGTGGTGTGGAATCAAAACCACAATAAAATGTTAAGTCTAATTCATAGGGTTGAAAATCACAGTTTTTCTTACCGTGGTGGCAGTGCTGTAGAAGCACTTTTAAATGCACTTTTGAATATCACATCTTGAAGAGAGTGTTCTTCCTGCAGCCTACTCTGAATTAGTTGCAGCATCCTGAAGATTAGAGACAAGCATGAATACATGCAACAGTAAAACAAAATCTAGCTTCACAGTTCATTACTGGCTTCATTTGCAGGTCGCAAATCAAGAACTTAGCAAAGCTGATGACAGTAATTAAGCATTAAACTTTGGGAATAGTATTTTATACAGAATTTAAAGCTCAGGTGTTCACAGCAGTGTGTTATCTAAATACCAAAACTAGCCAGACCCCCAAATAAGTTTCAATACTATTACAAGACTATCACTAAAATGGGCACACACAACACCAAGCTATTAAAGTGATAAACACTGTGTCAATTAAGTTACAGGATTTTTTGCAAGAATGTGCCAATTTGTTACAATGGCTCAGCTTTGACATTTAGATATCTATTTTACACATTTGATTACATGATTTTAACTTGTGTGCTGCCAAGCATTCATTTGGAAACAGAAGCTGAGTGAGTCCATACATCTTGCTTGCAACTTGGAACAGCATGACCCCATTGAACAGGTAAGTCCAAAGCCAATTTTCTTTTTCCATAACAGAGATCTTAAATAATGAGGAAAGCAAAGTAACTTAGCATATTTTTGTAGGTTTGCATTCTTAAATGACAAGCAGGAGTTGTTAGACTCAGGATATAGTTATGTCATGTAGCTCTGGCATACTTCGAAGTCACTTTTAGTACAGATAATACAAACCATGCCTCTCAGTGCTTTACCTCTGCAATTCTTTTTGTTGTGGGGTGAGTTCAAATGGTACCTGAAACAAAAATAACACATCTAATAAAACACAGAGAAAGTATCCCTTCCATGAAACCCAGAAGAGAATTGGGGGTGTGGGTATAAAGTTATAATCAACTTCACACTTGGCACCACAGAGTAGTTTATGAAAGGACTTTTCAGTCCTTAGTTCAAGTATAAGAATTTCTGTCCCTTCCCACGCAGAACTGCAAAGGAGCAATCTTTGAAAGAAAAAGGTCCAGGTGCAGATTGCTTATTTCTATGCTGATCCCACATGAAGCACTAAAGACAAGCTACCAGACCTGCTATACTTCATCAGCATTAGAGGATCACTAGTAACATCTGTTCACCAAGTTCAAACATAAATATTAGTTAACACAAATGTACTCAGTAAATTCAATTGCAATTAACGCTCAAATGTACCCAGAAGCTATGGCCAAAAGAGATCAACTACAGAATGTTTCTCTAAGAGGTTGGTGGAGAAAAAAAAAAAAACACAAGCAAACAAACCAGCCCAGTAGTACTTTGCACCAAGAGGAATTCAATTTTTAAATACAAAGGAAAGAATCAACTTACTGGTTCATAGATTAAGCCATCTGCAGAGGCAACCATTGTTTCTGCTAAATCCAGAACATCAGCCCCTACATCTATTTTAAACAAGGAAAAATATTAAGTCACACAGATGATCAAGGACAAGCTAAAAAAATTCAAATTGAAATGAAATTTTACAGTGCAGCGATAAACTTCAGTCTATGTTCTTGTTCCTTCAACCTATTTAACCTTCAACATCAGCTGATGGACACTGACCAAAAACTCTTCAAATGTGCAGTATTTTCTCACTGATTTAACACCTACACAGAAATTGTATGAACCACATATACAAGCTTTCTAGTATCTGCTATGTATCAATATTTTCTCCTGTTTTACAAGCAATGACCAGAGACCAAGACTACTCAAAATAGAGGATAAAAGTTTATTTGCAAAAAAAAACAAACAAAAAAAAACCCCAACCAAAAAGCCACTGATCTACCATACAATTAATGCAAGGATTAAACTAGCCAAAAGTAGTGAATCCTGAAAATTTTCTTGCATTCCTGGTAGAAGTAGTATTCTCTCTTCTCAGTCCAGGACAGTCAAGACTGAACACAAATAAAGGTTCATTACCTAAATGATGTCAAAATAATATTAAGAATTGCCTTTATAAGGAAGGCATACCTCTTACATTCACGAGGAAGATGAAATTATGCTATGGTTTCAGCGCTGTTAAACAGTAGACCAGCTTAACATAAACCAAGTTCATAAATAAATACCAATTGTTATAAATTCCTGCTGCTGAGGTGAGTCTCACAATGAGCTTTTAAAATATTTCAGTGAAAAGGAGACCAAACAACAGATCCTGTTCCTGCTGACAGACAAAGCAAGGTTCTGCAATGTGCGAATGAGATGGCACAGGTATTCTCTTTACATTTCTTACTAATTCCTTCAATGAGTCATATGCCATCAAGATCACTATATACCATTAAGATCAGAAAAAGTTAAACTGGTAAAATATTCTGAACAATTCCAACTATATTGTGAGCAAGTGTGCTCTCTGAAGAGGCTTTAAAGTATTAAAAAACTTTAATTGATGGAATACTTACACTGACACCTCATGGCAACTGTAATATCAATATTGATCCTTAATTTACTGGAAAGAGAAAAAAAGGCAAAAATCCATTAAGTGACATTGAGTACAAGTATAAGAAAAAAATCTCAGACTACTTGCAGAAATACAGCCAGGTACCAACATTTATACCAATAAATATAAAGCTGTTTAAAATTTGGGTGAAGCAACGTGGATTTTTAGAGCACATTAAACCACTTTTTAACTTAAGAGATAACCTCCATCACACCAAAAGTCTGATTGCGTGGCATTCCCCAATATTCTGGGCATTTCCTATTGGTTTTCATGTTAGTTTCACAAATGTCATTTGAACTATTAAGAAATAAACCCTCTCACTATAGTCACAGGGTTCTGTTCCCAGGGAGCTTCCTCTGGGACTTAGCTGACCACAAGCAAATCACATAAGCAAGGGATTCAACACTGGCTCAGCTGGGGTCAGACGGGGTCAGTAGAGAGGAGAAAAGCAGTTAAAATTATACCAGCCTCCATTGGTTAGAACTGTCAAAAACCACAGGCTGAGTGATCAGCCCACAATCAAATTGGGGAATCAGTAGTAGGACATACCCAAATCCCTCTTAACTGATGGACTACCCTTCCCATGTGATAGCTTCACTTGGGATATAACCTACTTTAACGAAGACCCAAATGTGAAATTACAGCTGTCTGATTGGATTTACTACCATTTGAGTTTTTGATGCATCTCCTTCACATTTTTCCTTTTTTTTTTCATTACAGAAACCTTAATTATTTCTCATGTACAAGACATTCAATTAATAAATGAATCTTTAGCTTGTTACCACAGCAACTACCCAAACAGATTTTAAAGTTATTTCAGTTTAGTTTCTGTTAGCTCAGTTCATGGGTGCCTGGCAATGGGCCATTGTCAAACCACAACACAGACACATGACATTTAAAGGTGTTCAGGGCGCAGAATCTGCATTAACTTCACAGGGACTCATGGGTGCCTGATCAGTTCTGGAAGAAAGGCAAACAATCCTGACAGGCACATGAAACCATCAGCAAACAAATCTTCAGGGGGACTGTATTTGGAGACAAAAATCAGTGACAACCTCTAATAATGCAGTCCAAGTTCTGAGCACTTCAGGTTCACCTCCAGTAGCACAAAGTATAACGGCAAGATACTAAGTGTATGAACTAGAGAAAGCCTCCAGCCCAAGTTGGGGGATTTACCTACTGATGCGGAGTTACATCTTACATTGTTCTCTGAATTGTTAGCAAGTAATTCCTAAGGGAGCTCCTTCAATAAGAAACCTATACTATTGTGACTTCCTCATAGCAGAAATCTCAATTTATCTTCTTCATAGATTACATAGAAGAAAAAGCTCCAAAACAATCAACAGGTGAAAAATCGAATCTATGTAGTATTTAATTTGTAATTTCAATTATAAATTGCTTTCAAGTCACATGAACATTTTAAATCTATTCTTTCCTGAAATGCAGGCAACTAACATTTTAAAAAGAATTTTAACAAATAATGTTACCTAGTAAAATCCTTGTCTACTTCATATTCATATTTCATCCATGTATCCCGGTACACCATGAACTCCATTATAGTCAGGAAAGCTATTGTTGTAAATGCTATCAGAGAAACTGGTCAGAGGAAAAAGAAGTAGACATTGAGACTGTGAGAAATATTATTCAGAAATGTATTTATATTAATTATTAGAAATATAAGCAGAACAGAATTCAAACAATTCCAGAAGCATTGTGGTTTGAGCATTACCAGTACAACACTGGTATCTTTGATTTATAAATCCAAAAGCTGCTATTAGACAAGTTGTTTTCACAGCATTTCACAAGTATTTGTTTTTAGACAGGAGTGGAAAAGAGTAAGTCCTACCTTTGCATCAAGAAAATACTTTTTAAGTACAGTCAAATACTGGAATGATTAGGAGGTTGTGAAATTCCCGTATAGAAAATTTAAGAACAGGCTATATCCTCCTCCACATATAAAATGCACACAAATCACTGTCAGGGATGGTCTAGGAAAACTCAATCCTAACTTCCAACATGAAAGAAGAAGGTAGTGCATCTTGAAATCCCTTCAAGCCTCCACTTGTCTAGATGTCAATTTTTTATAAGTTTTTTTTATATCAACTCTTAGACTCAGAAAGCTAGGACAAGAGAAATAATATGCATTATAATGCTTGTGTACAGTTACACATAGCTATATATGTCATATTGTCATGACTCCCACCCCAGTATTTCAAACAATTCTCCCTCTGGCAACAAGCAACACACAGCAATCCATTCTGCCAATAAGTGAAGAACTTGAAATTATTTTTAGGATGAAAACTAACTGGTATATTTTAGTGGTACATGTGCTTCACTTATCTCCAAGGCAGCCTACTCATCACACTTGCAAAGTTGTACAATGCAAGGAGAAGATCTCCCTGCTGCACAGTCAGAAACACAGTAACAGATGCACAGAAGCACCTGCTATGTCCCTTTTATTAAATCATAGCTTTTATAAGCTGGAAAATACTTCAGTTATAGAGCATAGTAGCAATTTGAACAGCTTATTTGCACTGTAGGTTTTTAATTTACATTCTGTGGAGTATCTCTGTGGAATCCATGAAGGGCAACTTGAGAAAAAATAAGCTCATTGTTGACAGGCTTCAACTCAGTACACAGTGATCCAGAAGCCAGAGTGGGGAGCAGAGAGTCCTTGGGGATCAGGAAAGGAGCTATTGACTACCGCATAGATCAGCAATGTTTCCAGTTCTAGCTTTCAGCTGACACTATGTAGCAATCACACACATGAAACCCTTCATGTCAACTGCACAAATCAATTAATCACTCTGGCTGTTCATTTCCTTTTGGAACCAGTAGGCCAGACTCACCCTGGCTATGCAGCAATAGGAAAGCTGGAGATACGACTATCCAGAGCCATACAAACACCATTAGAACCACAGCTGCTTTCTGGATAATTCTGAGAAATTGTATGTGTTGATCTGAACAGAAAAATAAAGTCTTGTAGATTTTCCCTCCTGAAGGGTCTCACAGCCACAGAGCTGGAGTTTGAGCCTGTTTGAGTAACCAGGACTTATTTTGCAATGGGTTTGAAGGCTGTGAAAGCCAGAGAATAGTCTTGGTATGTTTTAGATCCTTATCACATCAGAAAGTAAGTCTGACACTTTGATCATGAATGAAACACAAATACTATATTCATATTTCATAATGGCACAGAAAAAGACAATCCTATATTGTCAGTTATAAGGTTAGTGGGATAAAACCAAAGAATGTTAAAGTAACTTGTGGTGCTGAGAAATCCTTGAGGCACCATTCACCTAAGCAAAGGTCTCATGAAGGATATTACTATACTACAAAAAAGGATTCTTTAAGCATTTGGTGGTTTTATGAAAATTACAACAAAGAAACAACACCCTTGTTTCCTCAGAAACTAACAAAGAATTATTTAAATACTTCTCAGATTATTTTATATACAATAATCCTTTAATTATTAACAGTCCACTTGAGGAAACAGCAAAGTAATATATAACTTTCTGATATTTTCTTCTACACTGTAAGTGGCGTAACAACTTCAAAGGCTTATCTGTAGGTTGCAATTGCTTCCTGAACTTTTTATTCAATTGAGTTTCAGGCGTAATCACACACATGAGAGAGATTTTTGTCCTCCACTTCTAAGTGCTAGCCGTTTCCTATCTGCAAATAATTCTAAGAGTCCAAGAGATGAAGTCACTATTTTCAGATCAGGCTACCTCTAACTCAGCTCAACTTAAAGACACAATTTTATGATAAGATACATAAAGAAAGGTAATTTTTACAGCTCAAGCTTTTTCAGAGAACCTCAAGTGACTAATATGAACAGTACAAGCATATGTCCTGGATTAAAGTGTTTAGTCCTTCAAGGGGCCTTCCTAACTCTTAAAATCAAGTGCACCTTCAAGAGAAAAGCTTTAGAAAACTGCTCTTCATCCTGATGCTCAATTTACCTGTCTCTGAAGAATATTTTTCTACTTTTGCAAAAGCATAGTGTTGAATCCCACTATCATTTCAGGTCATGCTCACTCAGTCTCACCCTACCTGACACCAAGAAAAGAGCTTGGTGAGACAACAAATGAGAAAGTTTTGTCACAGGCTTGGCACAGTGCAGATCCAGTTGCAACTGGTTAGTTTTTATTTCTAACCTTTACATTGGGTTGAGTCTCCCCAGTTTTATACAAAATCTCCCTTCAGATGAGTGACAGATGCATCTGTTTGGATAAGATACTATGTCTTTACTTGAAGGGGATGAGCTCAGTCAAGAGCTCCACCCAAGAATTCAAGAAACCAGTTTTAGCTACTTTCAGGTGAACACAGATGCCTGTCTTCCTCATGTTAAAGTTTCTATCAATATCAGCATCTCAAACAGGCCCACCTGTGCCTCCGCTTGCTGAAGTCTCCACATAGCTTTCAGGAACCTTTGGAAAGGCATCCAATTCTTTCATCAAATTCAAGGTCTTCTTCCGATTCAGTCGCCTCATCTTCAGCACACTCCTCCACCTCCTCCTTCATATACTCCCTCTAATTTGAGAATAAATCATTATGAGTAAAAGACACAGGCAATATTGCTCAAACTGACTGGCTTTAACGTAATGCAATAACAAGGACATTCAAACCCCAGAAATATGTTTTCAAGAAACACATGCTAGACAACTGGACGGTCACTCTTGCTTCAAGAAAACTGTTAAGACTGGCCTGGACACCACTGCCTACAGTCCAGCCACAACCAACACATTCACCATTTAATTACTATGCTCAATTTTTTTCTCAATTAAGTTCTTACTTGTAGTGAGTATATTGCATTTTAAATTAAAAAAAAAAAACCAAACTCAGTCCTGAAGTAAATTTTCTAAACAAACCTGACAGCGCAGAGAAGTCACTGACTGAGGAGAAAATATCTAATAGGCTGCATAAACTTTAGAGGACATCAGATTGCTCTCCACATTTGGCCATTGTGGGCACATACTACATACTAAAGGAAAAAAAAAGGTGCATTTCACATTTTTACAGGTATAGAATATTATGATCATAAAATGACTATTTTTTTCCTCTATAAAAATACATTCCAAAACAAGTTGTGGATCGAATCCTAAACTCCATCCTTCAGAATAATTTCTGTACATGACATGATCTCTGCTTGGAGTCATGTTAAGCAGCAGGATGCTGAGAAAAGCAGGTTGCCCTGGAAATACTGTCTTAAACCATTTCCAAATCATGCAAATATGGTCACAGCCTGGTCCTGCCAATAGACTGCAAGTTTTAACAAGTTGACACTGTTGTTTTTCTTCTAGGGAACTGCTGAACTTAACCCTGAATTTCTGAAGCTATGAAAACAATCATGCACTTACTGTATTCTGAGAATATGTCACCTTATTGTTCCCTATTTAAACACTATAAGGTGGGCAAGTTAACCTATACTGCCAACACATGAGACAGTTCTCATCATCATCTTGATGATGGAAAAAACTGAACTCATGTACCCTGTTTCAAGAGAACATCAAGTCTCTGGGACGTTCTAGTGAAATTACTCAAGATCTATTCCCTGCCCTGCCCCTTCCTGGTGCTGAGCAGGCTTTGTACCATACAATAAAAAAGCAATAGGCTCTGCTGGAAATTAAAGTTCACACAAGAAAAATCATCTATGCCTGCAACATTCTCATTAAACAAATTGACTTCAGACACACTCTGCCCTTGGTCAGGCTGCAGAGATCAACAAAATGATACTGTGTGTTGAGCAGAGGATTCAAATAAACACCAGTTGAGAGGTCAGAGGAGATAAGTGCTGGAGCAGGCTTTTGGTTACGCAGCATAAAAAAAATAATCAGGAAGCAAGGTTCTGTCCTCACTACACCACATAACAGTTTTAAAGAATAAACTCACAGTAGCTCAAGGAGAAGTTGGAGCACTTCAGTGCACAGATATGGCAAAGCAGCTGCTCGGACACAGCTGAAGTCATAACATTCGTTAGCACGGAGGAAACACCAGGGCTTGCCTGTTATCCTACACATAAAGCAATGAAGCCAACATAGCACCCTTTCATTTTCTGCATATCTTCCCTGCTATCACGTGTAAGAGCACACCATAAAGAGGCACAAGATAAACACAGGGAATTTGAGAGCACATTGCTAAAAAACTTTCTAAATCACCCTGCATCAGTAAGTATGTGGATTTTTGTAATCCAGCTAGAAATATGCAATCTGTTCATTGGTTTCTTTAATCCCACACAGAAAGACTCACTTTCAGCTACAAACCCAGATGGAGACCTGATCCCTGCCCCCTGCCCATCTCCACACAGGTACTACTACACACACACCAAAAACTCTGGAGTCCATAGCTCCATGAAAGTAAGGTACTGTGAATCCAAGAGCCAATTGCCTTAAGAAACTATTATTATTATTCACGATAAATAAGGGACAAAGTACAGCACAAATGCCACTCGAGACCAGAGGTCCGCTCGAAGCCATGGCAACTCCGACCTAGCTGAGGGGCTCGGGCAGTTCTCGCTTCCTTAGATAACTTGGCAGCGAAGCCGCTACCGGCGCGTCCCAACACCCGCTCCCACGGGCGAGGAGCGGCCCCACGCCTGAAACCCCCTGCCGGGGACTCGGGCCCGGCTTCACGCCGAAAGAGGCCCCGGCCGCTAGCTCGGAGCCCACACACCTGTGCGGGCCGCGGGCGCTCCCCGCCGCCGCCACGCACCGGGTAGCCGCGGGACGGGACAGGCCGCGCCCCCGCTCTCCCGTCGCCCTCCCCTACCTCTCGGTTCTGCCGCCGCTGCCCAGCGCCGCGGGCGAGGCCAGACGGGAGAGACGAGCCGCAACGCGCTGCCCGGCGCCCGCCCCGCTGAGCATGGCACCGCCGGCCGGGGCGGGCTCCCTCCGCCGCCGACGCCCGGCGGGAGCCGCGGGCCGACGGGAGCGGAGGCGCGCCCCGCCCGCCCCTGCGCGCATGCTCGCAGCCCCTCGGGCATGCGCCGGCTGCCGCGGCCCGGGGCGGGCTGGGACGAGCAGGAGCAGGGGCGCATGGCCACGGCGAGGGCCGTGTTCCCCGACTGCAGCGCAGCCGGGAGCAGCCGCGGGCTGAACCTCCGGAGCCGCAGGCAGTACGGCCCCACGCCCCTCTCAGGGCGCCCTGCACAGCCTCGCAGCCGGTCCCGCAGGCGCTTGGGCTCCCGGGCACGGCAGTGCCGCCCCCTGCGCGACAGAAGGGACGTGCTGTGAGGAGCATCTGTGACCGTGCGAGGTTCTGAGTGATCGTTTAAAGCGGTGGATGCAAAGTACCTTCCAAAACAAACCGATGAAGGGCTGTCACGCGGATTGCAGTATTAATACTGGTTTGGACACTATGGATATAGAATCAGGCAGCGTTTGAAAAGAGGCAGCATCTTGGTTAACTATGAAGGACAAGGCTTTAAGACAGTGACTTATGGTACGGAGGAAGGAAGGTTTTTAAGCTCACAAGCCAGTCTTCAGACTTGAAATGAAGAAAGTAAGAGGGCTTATGTATACCCAAAGTCTCAGTCCTTTTCCCTGCGCTGGTGGAGTTAACTAATAGGCACTGCCTCACCACAAGCTTTCTGCCTGAGTAACTGCAGCATTAGTTTATCTGCAGATTTTTCCTTAAAATCCTATCAACTCTCATCATGCTACTGTCACTCTGCTCACAGGTAGCTGACCCAACCTAGACATCTTACAGCCGAAAAGGGAGCTCTCCCAATATAGTAGAACTCCCAGGGAATACTAACATCTTTGAAGATATCAAAACGATTCAAGAAAAATTGCTCAATGTAAGGTTTTTAAAGAAAAAATATATACCATCTATATTCATGTCAATAGACATCTATTGTCATAGACCTTAAAGAAAAAAGAGACTGAAGAGACCAGTATTTTTGATAATGAGTCAAACAAATAAAACCCACACCCTAGAAACACAGATAGTGGTGAATTCCACAGCATTAATTCAGATTTGCTCTTTTTAATGGTTTAGAGGAAAAAGTAGATCCATGACAAAAGACTTTCAATAGCATGCCAAAGTACACACAAATTGAATTAAACAACTCTTTGGGTACAGCGTTTGAGAATAAAAGGAGTCTGAAATAAGAAGGGAACAGAAACAGATTCAGAGTACCTTTTGCTTTTTAGTGATAGGCAGGAAGGAAGGAAACAAACATGCCAGTGGTTCTCAATGAATTGTGATCAGTGTGCTTCCATCATTTTAGCAACTATAACAGCTGGATCAGACAGTCAAAAAGAAAAAAGGGGAGGGGAGAAGTATGATATTACAAGAGATAAATAACCAGGCTAAAAATATGTATATCTGAGCATTTGTTCCCTCATCTCAAAAAGAGCAGGCAGCTTTAGCTCCAGCACATCAAGCTCTTACTTTGACATGCCTAAGTGCTAGGGTATAATTCAGACATGGATTTTTCTGGCTAAGCCATATTTTCCCTTGAAATGCTCTCAGCATTGAGGCTTGGAAGGAGAAACTGATAGATCTGGTTATTTTCTATGCAGCAGAGATGCTCAACAGATGTTTTCACAGGCAAACGATCTCATCTGCTCACAAACATGGGTTCAGCCTTAGTGCTCAACATCACATTGAGATGCCTCTTACAGAGAAGTGGCACGGAACAAAACTGCTTGCAGCTTTGCATCACTATAGTCTTATAAATAAGACTTCATATAAGACTTCTAACTACAGATATCCCCATGAGATATCTCCATGAAATTTTGAGGGAAAACACAGGAAAAAAAAAATTCTGAATTTAGGAAAAACAGAAAAATTATATAGTGATAACACTGTCCATTACACTAACACTATGTATTTGACTACACTGTGCTAAAGAGAGACAACAGTGATTGCACTGCACCCATCAAGTACCAGACTACTCAGATTCAAACCATGCTCCTTTCCTTATGCCCCTGTGTGTTTCCTGCTCTCCTGATCACACCTAAGTCGTGACAGCCTACAAGTATCTGCCAAATAACCTCAGCGAGCCCGATTAGGAGGAAGAAATCTAGCTGCCAGTTGCAAACCATGCAGGGGGGAAAACGGGCTGTCCCTCAGCTGCTGCTGTATGCATTTGTTTCAGTTCAATAAGTAACAGGATCCCAAAGCACCCTGAGACTCGAATGTAGCCACCTATGCAAAAATAAAACTATCTTCCAAAAAACCCTAGCACTTCTTAACACTGGTGATTTATGAAGTCCCTTGATGTGTACAAAGGGAGGAAATCACGTCTCATATAGAACAGTTTAGCAAACCACAAATTACGTAGGACAGAAAAAAAAATTCTTCGAAGCCCAGGAGTAAGGGCTATGAAGAACATTGATATCAAAGACAGTAACAAAGAGGACGGTAGTAGACCAAACAAGAGAAACAAATGTAAACATGCACAGCTATCGCCCACCTGCGTTTCAACACACTTCAGCATTAGTTAAAAAGCTGGAAGCCGTGCGCAGGATATACAAACTAAAATAAAAACCTGTAAAGCATGTCGAGACTAAACACAAGCCCCCATCGTTTACTGCTGCTACAGTCGCCTACACAGGTGGTTCATGAGAGCTGAAAAAGCATTTTGTTAGCACGAAGGGGCGAGGGAAAGGCGGGATAGCACAAGGGAGAGCGGCCAGGAGCGCTTGCAGGGCGTGAGGAGAGGCAAGGATTCAGAGAGGAGAGCAGCCGCTTTACCGGAACGTGGAGGCATCGAAGAGGCATTTAGGAAGGAGAAGGAGGAGCAGAGGAAACAGGTGCAGAAGAGCGAATATGGAGATGAGAGGTAGGAGTGGCTGGAAAGGGGGTGGAGGAGAAGAAAGTCCTGGAGGTTGAGAGGTGAGGGCTGGGGAGATTGGAAAGGGTATGGCGTGAGGGAGGGGCAGCGAGGTGACGACGAGGGCGGTCAGCGGCAGCCGTAGCGTCCGGAGGGCGGGAGGGGCGGCCCTGAGGGTGCGGGCCCTTGGAGCGGGCCCTTGGAGCGGGCTGGGGCGGGAGCGCCCTGGGCCAATGAGGAGGATCCACGCTCAGGGAAGCGGGAGGAGGCGCCGGGGAGCTCCGGCCGCCCGCGGCCCCGCCCGGGAGGGCCCGGGGAACCCCCGCTCCCCCCGGCAGCAGGCCCAGGGCCGGGCCGGAGCGGGCGCAGTGCCGTCCCGCAGGTGGTCACTGCCGCGGGGTTTGCTCGCGGGCTGCCGTTTTCTTGGTCTGTCTCTAGCCGGTGTCAATAAAAATAAGGTTTTGATGAAAGATAGACTTGGTCTCTCTAATCTTTAACGTCAGTTTTCCAACTCAACCTTACTTCTGGTCTTCTGAGAGATCCTTTTTTTAAATCAGCCTAGGGCAGATTTCTTGTCATATAGTCTCAAAAGAAGAACAGCTCTGCTCACTGAAAGGAGAACGATGTTAAAACTACTGATGCGATCTGAAGCAATCCCATTTCCCATTAATTCATTGTATAAACAAAATGGCTTTGTTCTACGTAGTCACCACTGTTTTCGTACATAGTTAATTACCACTACACGTTTTTTTAAAGATAAATTAATCCTAATTCTTATACTGAATATTTCTGTCACGTAGCTAACGTTTAAGATGCAATTTATAGAGCATGAAGCTCATGGGGAGCTCGCAAGGCAGCTGAGATAAGAGCTGTGTTGCACTGCAGGGAAGTATTGTGAAAGCTGTGTTTGAAAAATGTTACAATGTAATCTTCCTGGGATTTTTTTTTTCTTTTTTTTTTTTTCTTTTCCTAAGAGTTTAAATTGTTTGGTGCAGACAGATAACCACCTCGAAGTTGTGTCTTTCATTCAGCAGAGATTTGCTGTATGTTGTTGCTGGATTGTATGCTGGCTGTGGGGAGGAAAGGAACATCACTCACTGACCTGAATTCCTGTCCAGATTATCAATGTCAGGTTGGTAATAAAGCCTGCTCTTTCACTGCTTGGCTATTTTCAGTGATTAGATCATGATTACAAAACAGAAATATTTTGATAATTGATCAAGTTACATAGAAACATAAATCCTTCCACATAATGTTCTTGAATTATCTAAACTTAGCACAAGGCCATATGAGGAGACAAAGACTAGTGAATGCCATGACCTTCAGTATTTCTTTCATTTTAATGTTTTATTTTCTGTTCTTTGGAACACAGTTTTCCTGAAAAAAACACAACCATTAATAAACAGGTTTCTCAAAATTTCTTTGAAGCTGTATTCACAATTATACTATATTTTACTCTTTTGCTACAACTTTGCTCGGTCCCAGCATAACACTTAGTCTTGAAAAATATCACTAGTCTTAAAAACATGGATGGTAGGAGATATTTGGCCTTCTGCAGGGTTACCTGGTTGAGCATGGTGTTAGCTGGCATAGTGGAGGAGCAAGAACCATTTGCCTTGGTAGAGGAAAAGACATTGCTGTTTGTTAACTGCATTAAAGACACTAAAGTCTTTCTCGGGGTTTGGGAGAGGTCTGGATAAGCCATATGTGAGGTGACAGTGATACTAGCCTATTCATAAATAGTAAATATGACATAGTCTTACTAGTATTTTATCAAGACGGCATATTTCCCCAAAGTTATTGTAAACTCTGTGTAGTATGCACATTTGGTTATTTGGGCTCTATAAGAAATAAGATTTTTGTATTTTCTTGTAAATTATTCCCATGATGTTCCCGCAGGCCAAACAGATTATCAGGAACTCTTGAAAAATTGGTAAGAAAATTTTGCTTTATAAGAATATTATTTTGATTTTAATAATAAAGAAAATCAACTCCATATATTGCTGAGGGATTTTAAAATTTGTTTTATCATGCTTGTTGCTTTCTGTAACAATTTGAATATGATTGGTGAGAGCTGAACCTTGCAAAAATAAAAACTGGTTATTAAGCTTTATCTAGTCAAAGCATAAACTGTCAATCACCAGGGTTTTAATTAATTTTCAGGACCCTCTGCAAGGCAATCTGAAGGGGTAAGGATACTCTTAGGTGAGTACCTCATCATGGACCTCAGTAGATCCAATCCATCCTAACTCTTCAAACAGCTGCTGTATTGCTGACTTGCCCACTCAGGGAACAGAGACCCTGTAGCCAAGTGGGTGAATTGACCTGGTGTATTTTTAACCTCTGTTCCTGCATGGCAACACTTTTTTTATCAACTGCTAGCACATGGCACTTCTTTCATGCCTGTCTGTCTAAACCACAACTTTCAGCTACAACTTTGAACATATTCTCTGTAATCCCCTGCCCAGCTCTCTTCACATCTTCCTTTCCCAGTCTATGTCTCTATGATTACCTGTCAACCTTCTTAAAACGTTAAGTCTGTTTGCGACCAGGGTACCTGAATCAGCTGCTTTTCTTCCCTCTCCCCAGTTTCAAATTGATCCTCACTTCCACAAAGCTCTGGTCCTTTTCTATTTTCTGTTGCAGACTACTTACCCTGTGAGATGTAGCAGAGACCCTGAAGTGCCATCTGGCTCAGCGTTCACAGGCACCTGGTTCAACAGGTCCCTTGACCCTGCTGCCAGGACCTTGGCACTGTCCTCCACACAGGTGGTCAGCAGGGGAAAGATTGCTTCCTGCCTTCTTCTGATGAAAAGGAACTGCTTCAGTAATGGCTTTTGAAAGCAAGAAGCATTTCCTTCGCCAGCTTTGCTGCTAGCATTTTCCATGCTTGGCTGGGTTTCCATCATACCCAGCTGCTCCTTCCTGGTGGTGACAATACTTTTCCTTTCATCTGACAAGAGGAGATCAGCAAAGTGAAGTAAGACAAATTTTTTCCACTTTCTTCCATCTGGTACAATTAAATACTTGAGAGAAAGCAGAGCTTATATATTCTTGATCCTGGGGAAGATATATAAATCTGTCCACCAGTTACCAGCTTACTAGCAGGCAGTGTTCTGGCTGTGCTACTGTTATGCTGGTTATATCATTAGGGTCCATGACAAAATCTAATTATTCTTCTCACTTATGTATGACTTCTGTGTGATGCTTCCTGTGTTTGTACAGATTCCAGATGTTACAGGACAGACACAGGTAAAACTAAACAGCTGATAGCCAGCCATCATTCTGTCATGTTGTTAGGTAATTAGCATGCATATGTTGGTAGATTTCACAGAATCTCAGGATAGTCTGGGTTGGAAGGGACCCAGAAGGATCATCACGTTCAGCTTTTAAGTGGATGGCACATATGGGGATTGAACCCACAACCCCGGCATTATCAGCACCATGGTCCCACTGACTAATACCTCTGGAAGCCATTGAATCAAAGTTCATTTGGGACTGAAAATTAAGCATCTCCAAAATGTCAGTTTAGCTGTTTATATTGCCAAGAGCTCAGGATCATCTGAGTCCTGTCTGCTCTGTTCTCACTATCTTCTGCAACCCGGGACCTCGTGGGTGACCACAGGAAAAGGGCTGTGTGAGGATGCTGTAATGGTGCACAGCCAGACACCATGCCTGTCATAGGTGTTGGTAACATCAGATTTATCAGCAATTTCTCTGTGCAGACAGATCTTTCTGAAGCTTCTGCACATTTCTGAAGATTTATTAATTTCAGCCTAGTTGTGTTTTTTCTGTCTTCTAGTGATATGTGGTACTTTTATTTTTCCAATTATATGAGAAAGAAACCATTTCTTCCAGCCAATGAAATAAGGAGAAAGAAAAGTTATTTCAGTCCATCTCACCTTTACTAACCAAAATGAATGTAAATGAACCAAAATTGTTTTGGTCCATGTCAATCTGAAACATAATATTTATTTTTGAAGTCCTTGTAAAAAAAATAAAGAGAAACTATGAGGGCAGAATTCTTTCATTTCCGAGACCAGTAGTTTAGGTGCTTCCCAGGAGGGTGGAAAAGCTGATTTCACTTTGTGCTTCTGACTGGAGAACCAGATCCAGTGGCTCCATGGGAACTCTTTAAGCACTGAGCTCTGGTACCTCTGCAGTGAATGCTCTTGCTGCTGCTGTCACTGCTGTTGTCCTCCAGTGGACATGACCTCTCTGCTGTTTGCAGTTCCCAAACTGAAGCTGTCACCCTTCTGTCAAGTTCTCCACCTGGTGATCTCAATTTCCTAGGGTTTTTGCAGGGAGCTGTTTTTCCTTCGATTCATTTTTAAGTTGTGGTCTCTTGGCTTCTGATTTCTGTTTATTCAGTCATCGTCATTGTCTCCCATCCCCCTCCCCACCCCCATCCCCTGCCAATAAAATCCCCCAAGCATCTGAGTTCTCAAACAGACCATAGTATGAAAGGTTTTGACATTGATAAGAAAACGTTTCTAAGCCAGTGGGCCAGGGATTCCTCAGGAGCCAGAGAGATTTTCTGAGATAATTTTATATATTTAATATATTTTTCAAGATAATTTCTAAATAACATCAATTCAACCTTTGCAAAGGAATTTACTTGAACCTAGAGAAAAATACTTAGGACAATTTAGGCTGACGTGAATGGAAAATCTAATAATAAGGACATAAAACAGGACATGGCCACAAATTTGGACAAATAAAAATAGGACAATCTTTTCTTAGCATTTTCAGCAGTACAGAGACCATTAGCAGAATAATAGCACTGTAATGCCCTAATAACAGATACAGTGGTGCAAAGAGCTTTCTGGTGAGAAGCTTCATGTTTAAGGTTGCAATAGCGTATTCCTCTTTTTTCTTTCCAGTTCTCTCTGCTAAGCTTTCATGTGCATTAATCCATTTTTTTTTCTCTTAAATTTAGGGAGAATAACTATTTCTGATTAATAGGCCAGAAAAGCAATGAAAAATAAAAAAAAATCAAGTCCTTGTTTATTGTTATGAAAAGGTTCCCTTGAAAGAGTCTTGTCCAGTTGTACTGCATGAACTCACTGAGTAAACTTAACATGAGAATGTGACAAGGCATGTGACAGATTTCAGGATGAGAACATCCTCCCAGTCCTACGGCCAGCAGGAAAGTGTCAGGACCTTAGGAAATTACATGAAACATTGTATTTTGAATATATGTAGCTTGACTAGCACTTTTAAAATCACACTGGTATTTTAAAATAAATACACCATCTTTGTTGTGCTTCAGGAATGTTATTCTTCAGTCAGGTACTCCTGCTAAAACTACACTGCTGCTTCCCTCTCCCCACCCCTCCAATTGGAGGCACAAAGGCAGGGGGTTGAGATAAGAACAATTTACAGGAAACAGCAATGAGATAAGAAAACCAAGAGTAAGAGCAGCAACATTAACAACAGAGGTGTACAAAAGAGGCAGTGATTCACCTGCAAAAATGCTCACCATGGACCCCTTGACAAATAAACAATGCTGGAGGGATTCTCCCTGCCACGTTTACTTCACGGGAAGGAAAGAGAGTTCCCATCTCCTGCCCCTGGCAACGACCTGAGCTGGTATTGAATAGTGTCAGGGTCCTGGCTATGTACCCTCTCAGCTACTGCAAAAAATTAACCTGTCCTGGCTGAAACCAGGACAGTCTTTAGTGATGATTACTACTGTCAGCAACTCTGTGCCTGCCAGGGAGATAATATTCGAGTTGAAGCTGCATTTCTTGTTTGTGGTGGAAAATCAAAGACTTCAAACTTGTACACAAAAAGTGAAGGGCACTGTGGGGTACTGTGTCTGTAAGAAAAAGAAGAAACTGCTCATAAATTGGACTTGACATCCTTTTGAATTGTGGAAAAGCTCTTTAAAAATATTTATTAAACACAAGTTTAAAAGTAGCCGTTTCCTCCAGGATGCACAATATGGAGGAGCAGTCAGTCAGTGGGATGTGGAGGCAAGGAGGCTGAGGGGTAGCCTTTCTCTCCCATCATGTCTGAATTCTGTAGCATATCCCTCTGCTGTCCTTAACTCTCTCTTGAACAGATTTATAAAAAAAACCCCTTCTCTTACATGATTGTAAACTTACAATTCATTCTGGTTTTATTATTCAGTGCTACATTCTCCCAGTATGTAAAACCACAAAAATCCCAGTCTTTGCCTTTGAGAAATTGTACTTTAGGCATAAGACAGTCTTGAAGAAATGAGTGCAGAAACAAAAGAGGGGAGAGAGAAATTTAGGAAGATCGTTTTGATTTTCAGACCATTAGATTTTGTTTAAAGTTTTGGCCATGGGTAGGATTCATCTCAGTGGAGTTTAGTTGCTTAAAATACAGCAATAAAATACATCTGTCCTAAACTAAGGAGCTGAGCTGCCCATAACCAAAATAAAACAGCAGATATGTTCAAAAGGGGATTTATCTCTTTAAGGTGTCTAAAGGAGATGGTGGCATGAACTCTGTAAGGTTCCCTGTCTTTCTCCATTGACATGAAGGAAGCCCAAGTGATTTGTTTAGATTAAATACTTACTTTTTTTTTTCTTATTTTCACACAGTAAGAATAATCCTAGACTCAAATAATTTTATTTCTTATTGAAAATTTAAAGTGGTGGCTCTACTCCTGCCTCTTCCCTCACTGCTGATTGATGTCTGTGAAGAGAATATATGCTGCAGTGCTAGAAATTCCCATCCTTTGTGTGTACTGAGGATATGCCTTGGGCCTAAGAAATGACAGCCCTTGGACCTGTGATGACTTGAAAAATCACACACCAGTGCTATCTAGCCTCCAGCCAGCATGGGACGAGTGATGCATTATAAATCCAGATCCTTTACCAGTGCAGAGATTAAAGAAGCAAGAAAGAAGTTTCTTAATCCCTGCCTCAAGCAGTTTAAAACATCCTTCTTGCTTGGGGTCCTACATAAATCTGAACACAGGACTGGTTATACTCTGCAAATAAATCTTCCTTGATATTTACTTCTCACATAACTTCTCTGTAACAAATTCTGAATTCCCCACAAAATATGCTAATAAAATGTCAACTATTTTATAATTTAGTAGCATCATAGTAATAATACTTTCTTCACTTATATGTGTCTCTTTCAGGCAACATTTGACATACAGTTTGCACATAAAAGGTAAAACTAGTATCTTAATATATCATTTAGTCTTTTTCCTAATACCAAAACCCCTAAGTATAAACAATCTACAATAATTAATCATGCATGAGTGCAAACCAAATGCAGATTAAATTGGCCGGAAAAAAAGTCACAAGTAATTTCCACATGCATTTCAGGAAAATAATTTCAAAAAATTTAAGTATAAGAATTATATCTGCTAGGGTTTACAATCATAAGAATTGCAGAGGACACTGGTACTGAGCACTGCAGTAGGATAAGAGAACATGTTTCTTTTTTTCCAAAGGAATAGGAACAACCAAAAGAAAAGGTAGTGATTAATTTATAAAACATATTTTGCTCACATAGAAAGCCTTCTGTTTAAGGATGTGTGATGATACTTGACAGACTATCATGAATTAAGCCTTACAAACATTCAGAGGGTATCAAATATGTCATCTCTAAAATTGTGTATCAAGGTAACCTGACATTGTGTAAACTGTAATCACAGCCACAGGTTTCAACAAAGACACCAGAAAACAGTGGCCAGCTCTGTGCTTGAGCTGTTGAGCACAATTTCACAGCTGCTCCATCACTGTTTTGCCCATGACCATGCTGTACCCCACACATCAATCCCTGGCCTGTGCTTGCTGCTGGGGACAGCCAAGCTTGTGCTGAAATGCAAAGACATGACTCAAGTTGCCCTGTTGTCTTCAGTTTTAAATTGAGAAAAAGCTAGTGCTCACACTGATGATCCAGAGTTTGAACTGTTTCAGATTTGGCTCAATATATTTACAGAAGTACAATCACAGCTGTCTGGCAGGCATGTTTACAGTCACCTCAGAACCCCAAACAGCCCTCCAGACCATTCACACTCCTGCTGTGAGGAGTTATCCTTTTTAGCCCATGCTCAGATAATCTAGAGCCACTAGACTTCTGATGTTAACTAGCTATAAAGACTTTGATGTTTGGTTTCAAGACCAACTGAACAGATGTTTAATTAAACAACAGACAAGGTGTTGTTTGCCAGCATTTTAAGTATCTCAGCCTTCTGTTTTCAGTTGCATGAACTTTTTCTACCATGAACTTAACCTGTCACAATTGTCTTTCAATGAATATATTTGCTGATGCCAGAAGCAGAAAGAGTTCACAAATCAAGCTTTTGACAGGTAGCAGGCTGGGTCTCATTCTCACCTACACCTTGGTGCCTCAGGGGATGTGCTGTCTTCTCCAGCTGAAGTGCACAGGTATGCCTTTTCTTGCTTCCCTCACTCAGCTCTGTTCATTCCCAGCTGCGACACTTGGCTGCCTGGAACCCAGGTAAGACTTCTTCAGTATTTAATTTTCCTGTTAAGAATGGAACCATAGTATGTTGGGGTTTTTCTGGTCCTCGTTTCTCTGTTAAAGAGAGTCAGGTTTAGAGAATATCACTGGTATTACATGTCACAGTGTTAGGGTAGGAATTGGATGTGTACCTGCCAAGATCACTCACCATGGGCACCTGTATTTCACTACAGTGCTGTCGCAGTGATTGCATCTTAAATCATCTCTGAGTCTGTCCATTTTTCTGACAGAGTGTATAATTTAAAGTCCAACACAGGAGGAAAATATTTGCTCAATTTTGCCTCAGACAGTGGATCTGTGGCCAGATCTCTCTGTAGCCAGGGAGCGAGGCACAGCTGCATGGATGCTCACCAGCATCACCCCCCTGTCACATGCCAGGCTCTCTGTGGTTGTGGCAGGTGAGAGTAGCTGTAGCAGCATGAAAGCCTGGTGACTCTTGCTAGCTTTCCCTGCTGAAGTATTCATCTAGGTACAGCTGTTGCGTCATGTGCTGTATAGAGCTGTGTGCACCAAGCCCACATGGAGCCTGTAACATCTGAAGTGCTTTTGTTTATGTTCCCACTACTCTGGGGGTGTATTTCATTTAAGCTCACTCAGTACAGTGACGGCTGTGTGAAGGTGAGGAACAAGAACACAGCTGGGAAGTGGTGCTTGGGGCATGCTCATACAGGGATGCCCCAGCAGCTGGAACTGTTTCAGGGCACACCAGCCCCGGTGGAGAAGGAGATGAAAGATGCAAAGACAGGGGCAGGTTTAGTTTGGGAGTTCTACTTGGTGGCAGGATGCTGGATTGTCTTTTATACCCATGGCTGTGTTTTGTTTTTCCAACAGAAGTTTTGTGTTGGCAAGTTTCACTTTCCTCCAGGTAAATAGGAAGAGGAAGGATGCCACAATGCCATAATCAACCTCTCTTGGACTCATGCTGAGGCTCCCCTGTATAAGTTTTTTGCACTGATGCTGACATTACCTGGTTTTCTTCACTACACCTTAAGATGCACTTAATGTCATATCTTTGACAAAATTTATAGCACCTGACATCAGGCATTTCTCAGAGGCATCTTCATTAGGATTCTGACTATGTTTTAAGTTAATGAAATCAAACAAAAACCTCCAGAAAAAGAGCTAGATCTCTGCAAACAGCCCTGCTGAATATACTTAGAATTGAGCTGGTTTTACTTGAATACTACAATATTTTAGCTGATAGCATTCTGGTTATATTTTACACTAAGTGTGAGTATGTTTTCATGGTCTACTCTGAAAGCCCTTGTGAAATGCTCCTCTGCTTTCATTCCAGTTTCAGTGCCAAAACTTCCATCATGGGATTTTTTTTTCTACAACTAAATCAAAGCCAGGGTTTCCTTTTAGTCTTTATATTTTTATTACATCTCTGTCCCTTTACTAAAGGCTGGTTCTGGGTACACCTGTGTGCCCTGATGAGAGGGAGCACCAAGTGATGGACCAGTTTTTCTCTTGCAGCAGTACCAGTCAGAGTTTGATGGGGAGGCATGAGGCTGGGGCTGGCCATCCTGTTACACCTCAGTAAGTACAGATGCTACAGTTACTCAGGCCAATTTTGAAATTTTATCATGATTTACATACCTCTCCAAGATTTTGTCAAAGCACTTCTTTTAGGAAAATGCTGTTGAGAAACACATGACAGTGAATCCTTATTCCCCACTCTCCTGCCAGTGAGGGACCTACGAGTGATATGAAACCTTTAAGTACAAAGAAAACATGCATGTTGTGATTGAGTCTGATTCAGGTCCTGAAAGGAGAAATCAACATCTGCTAATGAATAATGAGCGTGGATAGGTATAACTGAAAAGAGCAGGTTAACTAAACAGGCACTGCTTTACACCTAAGGAGTCAAGTGTCACTCATCATCTGAATTGCAGCCTGAGTCATAGACTGAAATCTAGCTATAGAATGCTGTATTTTTACTGTTGTAGTTGTGTTTCTAGTTTTCTGTGGAACCTTCAAAGTATCAGTTGTTGGGGTTTTTTAACTGCACCTTTTCTAACAAGTTGAGCCAAGTAAAGCTGAACAGATACAGCCTCCAAGGTACCCATTCCCTTTCAGAGTTTCAGGACAGAACTTGTTTAAAAGAAAAAAACCTGTAAGGGAAGTCTTAATATAATGGGGAAGATACTGAAAGTTGTTTCATACAATACAAACAAAAAGTCCTGCATTTATTAAGAGAATTCAGAATTACTCTGTTTATTTATTAATGGCCACTCCATGGAGTCTGAGAGGGTTCTGACACTGAACTAGGGATTCATTGCAAATTAAAAGAAAATCTGAGGGACTCCTGATGGAAATCCTGGTCTCAATCCTGGTCTCATTTCCACCATTATAACTTGGAAAACAACGGAAATAAGTGGAATTAATTCAAATCTGTCTCTGTTCACAGAGTCAATTGAAATGCTCACTGTTCCTTTGTAGGATTGCTGGCAATGAGTATATCAGGGTGGGAAGCATAATAAATTATTGCTCATGGAAGATTGGCATTTTTACTGAATAATGTGCTGGAAAATTAAGTTTTAGCATAGATTTGCAATATACTAGCTATATTTTTTATGATTATTTTGCAGCAGGTATGTTCATTACTGAAGTTCTTTAAGAGACTTATAAGTAAGGACAAAAGGGATACAGGCAAAGGATAACTGAGTTTTCTCAATGTGTTGGGATTTAACTGATTTTGTCTGGATAGTACCACTGGCTATACAAAACAATTTAATCTTTCTTTGATCTTCTTCTATGTTCAGTGCTGATAAGGCCCCAGCATGCACAGCATGACTGTGATGCTGGGTCCTGCCACCCAGCCCTTGGGGACCTTCTCCAGGGCCGCAGCAAGCAACTGACAGCCTCATCAACCTGTGGGATGAACAGCCCTCAGAAGTACTGCATTATAGGCTACCTAGAGGTTGGTTTGCTCTTTCTCTTTTAATAAACTGAACTCTTCTTACTAACCATATTCTCACTCTTCCTACTAACCATATTCTCATCTGTACAGGGAATTTGCCCAGGCTATGAAGTTCCTGTGGGAGTTATCTGAATAACTATCAGACAGTATGACACTAAGTCTGGTGGAAGGCTGTGCCTCACTGCAACACATATGGGAGGTTTGGCAGCAAACAGCCCCCGCAGTGATGTATATCTTCTCAAGGGGGAGAAACATCCCTGAGATGCAGAGAGATTGAGCACAGGGATTTCTGAAGGAGCTTTGCTCCACAAGTTCTCTTCCCACTCAGGCCCCAGAGGTGAAGCCCATGGTCTGTGTGTGTGAGTGCAGGGGGAGTGGAGTCCCAGAGGCTGCAGGACCTTCTCTGGAGGACATGTTCATATGGCATTGAGGCAGCCTGTTAAGAGATTCACACCATACGCTCTCCTATCTTTTGATCTGAAATAAGGCCAGTGTTGCTGAAAGCAGAAAGCTGCTTCAGAAAAGCGAAGACCTAATTCTGTGGTCCAGCTTTTGGCTGTGTGGGTGGGTCAGCAGATCCAAAATGTGGGTGACCAGAGGGGTGCCTCTCATTCCCTGGCTGCAATGATGAGGGGGAACCACTGGGTATATGGAAGGTGTGCAGAAATGAGGATTCCTCTGTTGTACATCCTGGAGGACTTGGCCACACTGAGCTAATAAATTGTCACAAATAGAAATATTTTCACTAAATAACAGCCTAGGCTGAAGAGGAAGTTAAAATACAGCTTAATTTACAAGCAATTGAAAATAATTACAGTTCATGACATTCTAGCTTAATGTTGTGACACATCTGCAGAGTAAAAGTATGGATATGAAACCAAGAACTGTTCCAAGTTGCACATTGTATCAACAGTTTTCTGCAAAATGTCTCTCAAAATGTAAATATCTCTTTCCTTTGTTGAAATAGCCTGAATCATCTTTATGGCCTTAAAGTTGGATGATTGCCTTTTACTCTTGGTTTCTAGGGGGAGATCAAAGAGCAATAAAAAATTAATATTTTCACTTGCCTGTACTTATCCTTTGAATTATGTAAATACAGGCTCATGAAAAGAAGCAGCTGTTCTGCAATAATCCCTGTGATTTCTGCTTCAACATATCTTGACCCCTGGCTGTTATCTCCTGAAGAGGGTGAAAACTACACTCTGGTGCTTTGCAGAGCTTGGGGGAGAGAGATGATGCTCTGGCAATGTGTTCTGTTCCATCAGTTTGCCTTAAATGTGTTGTCACCTACAGTGCATCAGAGTCCCACTTCACTTTCAATTTGCTTTCTCACCAGCACATTTTGAATTCTTTGCTGGAGGCAGACCAGGAAGTTTTGCATCTTGCATCTTGTAGACCAAAGTTTTTCCTCTCCCAGTTCCCCTCCTGATGACCTGTGTCAGGCTTCATAAAAGCAAACCTAAAACCATAAAAGTGGGTATTAGTCAATGTGCCAAGCTACTAAGAACCAGGATTTAGCTGGGATTCAGATGGGGGAAAAAATAAAATTCAACTGCTTTGTGTTTGGAAAGAAGTGCTACAAATAATTTTTAGTATTTAATATGTCTTGCTGATTTTAGAATATAGGTTAAGTGGGTTTTAGCTAAATGATTGGATTTACTAGTTACACATGTTTTGGAAGGAAAAGCCAGGGCACTCAGTGTCGAGGAGAATATAAAGCTGAACAATTCAGAGGCAAGTGGGATCTGCCAGGCATGAACATGCACATACTTGTCTTTTGGAGCAGATTTTTATGGAACAACCTTAAGTTGCCCCCATGTCTTATTGTATGTCTATAGAAACCAGAGTGTGGGTGTGCACAGTCCTTCCAACTGCTTCAACAGACTGAGCTCTCCTTACCAGAGCTTTGTGAAATGAGATGATAGAGCATTTTTTTTATTTCACTCTCATCTTCTAAAATGTGCATTCATACACTTGTCAAGTGTAGCATAGAATGACTGAATATAATACATAATTACCATGTTTAAAATACATGAATTATACCATACCTGTAAATCTATATCTCTTCATTTATTTAAATGCAAATAATTCCCAGGTGATTTCATAATGCAAAAATGTTAAAACTACTCCCAATTCTTCTCTGTGGATCCTGAGTGTGCCAAGAGGGGTGCTTCTCTACCCATTTCCTTCTGGGTCATTTTCAGCCTCCCAGCTATGAGCACTGAACTCATGTCTCCTTCTTCAGCTCCCTCTGGGGTGCTGTGTCTTCCCTTCTTCTTCCTGCCACATTCCCCAGCAGCCAGGCACATAGCTTGGGCATCATCTTCTGCTGTGGCTAATTCCCTCATCCTCACACTCAGGCTCTGCCCAAATCTCCTCTAGTCAGTCTGCCCAGTGCGTCCACTCCTGCCCACCCTGTTGAACAGTTTCCCAGGGTCCTGCTGGCTGTGATGGCTGCTCAGGCTCTCCACATGGCCCAGCACATGTTATCCCAACCCAGCATGTTAACCTTGTCACCTCTTCTTGGTCTCCCACTCAATCTGCATTTTATCACCTTAAACAGGAACTCCTTGCCCTCCCTATCAAAGCCTCTCATTCAGAATTGATATTGGTTAATCATTACTATCTTCGTCTTCTGCTTGTAGCATTTTCAAACAAGACCCTTGTATCCTATTGATTATCCTGATTTTCCTCCTTCGCATTGGTTTTAAACTTACCCAGTTTCCCTATGCTTCAAAAGACACTGACACAGTCACAGTGGTGGTGTCATCCCAAAGCAACTACTTACCTTTTACCTGGTCTTACTGGGATCCCTTCTCCACAACTGAAAAAGTCCAATTTTTTTTAAGTACCTGGGGAAGACCATGACCAACACTTAATATGTGCATGCTTCATGAATATGCTGGTTCTCTTGGCCTTGTATGTGGAAAGTCTGAGTGATTAAAATCACAGGCATCCAAAGAAACAAAACAGGTTCAAGCCTTGCAATGGCATAAATATATGTACATCCACTTAATTTTTGCTGGAGAATCCAAATTAAGCTTTTATTCTGCTCATTTTGTTTTGTAGGCTGAGGAGAAGTGCTTTCTCTGTGATTCCAGATACCCATATAATCCCTATACCCAGCACAACAGTCACATGGTCGAAAACGTTATCACAACGTTTGAGCCTGAAAGGAAAAAGAAATGGTGGCAGTCAGAAAATGGTAAGTTTCTTAGAGAAAACATTACTGCAAATGTTACTGTGAGATTTCCTTATGTAATTGGCTTTCACAAAGTTGTCTTCATGAAGAGATGAAAAAAAACCTGCATCTGTTCTTTGATTAGGTAATACTGAGCGATTTAAACACATTTGTGTGTAGCAAGAAAAGATTTCAAAAAGTCTGTTTTTCTATGGACAAGTTTAAACTCAGAACCTCCAAGAGCTGTCCAGAGGACCTGTGGCAATGCTTGGTTATACATGAAAGCCATATATTTTCCACAGGCTGTCTGCCCTGTCAGAAAATTTTCATTTGGGGCAAAATATACATTTGCTTACAGATGCAATGTAAAGACAGTGTGTAAAACACAAATATCCATTTTAAAAAATTATTTTAAAAGCACTAATATTTCAGGAAAAATTAAATAAATCCTGGCTATCAGCTCCCTCATTCTGATACTCCCAAGTTCCTTTCCTTCAGGGCTGTTCCTGATGTTTTAATCCCCCAGCTTGTATTGATACTGGGGGTTGTCCTAACCCAGGTGCAGCACCTTGCACTTGGCCTTGACAAATCTCATCAGACTCCCATGGGCCCACATCTTGAGCTTTTCCAGGTCCCTCTGCAAGGCCACTGATCCTTCACATGTGTCAACAGCACACTAGGCTTTGTGTCCCCTGAAACTTGCTGAGGATGTGTGCAATCCCAGAATTGATGAAGATAGTATTCTTACAGCTTCTCTGGGAAGACATGCTAAGAGGTGTAACATTGACTCTCTTATTTGACATACAGTGATTACGTGAAAAACATTTGAATGGTTGGAAATAAAGGCATAGAGAAATAAAATAGTATGTTACCTCTATTTTGAGTATCCAGCTGAAAATCCATTAGCCTTGGTTTTTTTATGAAGTTTAGCAAGGATCTGTCACTGGCTTTGGACACCACTGCCAATAAACCTGTGGGCCAGCTATGAGAGGAGCTTTCCTTCTTCTCTCTATCTTTCTTCTGGGATGAGATCTCATGCACAGCCTGGTCAGTAAGAGTCCTGACATGGTGCATGTAGATGTGCACAAAGGGGATATCAGCTGAGCTCCTGCAACTCTCTACAGAGAATGTGTGATTTCTGTAGTGGTTTTTTTCCATATTTGTTTTTTTGGAGAGAAGATGCCTGGCACAGTAGCTCTGTTCATGACAAATTTCACATCTGGAATTATAGAAGGGTTTAACGGTTCTGTTTAGCATGAAGAAAACACCTCATTTTATTAGTTCTCTTTTTCTTTATTAGAAATAAGTAAATTACATGAATGGATTTTAAAAAATAAACCTAACTGGATATGGAAACACACAAACCCAGAACCCTACCATGACCACCATTTACAGCCTGAATTATGTGAGCAGGACCTTCAACCACCTCCTGCAGCCACAGTGACACTCAGCATTGCTGGTACCAGTGCCAGGAAGGGAGCACATCGTATTGCCGCAGAGAGAGCAGTCCAGCTGCATGGGTTTGTGCACAGGGGAGGCCCTAAAGGGTCTAGCTGCTGTGCTGGAAAAGGCATCTCTAAATCCACAATGGGAAAACCCTCTGAGCAACCCCTTAAATGAACTGTGCACTAAATTTTCCTTCTTTTTTCAGGCATTGACCACGTCAGCATTAGATTGGACCTAGAAACTTTATTCCAGTTCAGCCATCTTATCCTGACCTTTAAGGTACATCTTTTACCAGAGCTTTTATGCAATATTATATTCTAATTACTTAACCACAGGAATAAATTGCTTAGAGAGGCAATGAAAATTCTGTTTGTAAGAACAGGTTAGATAAACACCTGTCAAGTATGGTTAAATTATAGTTGAACCTGCCTTAGGGTCAGAGAATAGAATGAACAGCTTCCTATTTGTGTGCCTTCTGGTCCTATTTTCTGTAAATCCAATAATTAAAACTGAAAAAATACTTTGCAAAATTAAACTCTAAAGATGTAGGACATACCTAAACTGCAGTTGTTCGTTCCATTTAGTTCAGCTTATGAGTATCTATTATGATCCAGATGATTACAGTCTTCTTTTGTACAAAATTCCTATATTGTTATGGTAAACTTCCTTACTTAGAAAGTAATCACATATCTATATGAAATGTTACCTTTCCCATTTGCTAGAGAGAGGTTCTAATGAGCTTTTTCAGAGACCCCTGTAACCATTATAGTACTTGTAACAAGCCTATAAGCTCTCAAATACAAAATTTTAGCATCCTTCAAAGGGGAATATCAATATAGCAACCCCTGAGGTGTCTTATTAATGCCTGCTTAGGGAATTCTTGAAATGTTTCTTGCAGACATTTCGTCCTGCAGCAATGCTGGTTGAGCGCTCTGCTGATTTTGGTCAGACCTGGAAAGTGTTCAGATATTTTGCACATGATTGTGCTGCTTCTTTTCCCAACATCTCTTCTGGTCCAGCAAAAAGTGTTGAAGATGTTGTTTGTGATTCAAGATATTCAGACATCGAGCCCTCCACTGAAGGCGAGGTACTGTAAAGTGTCTGTTTGTATGAGTTCAAATCATATATGGAACTGAAGGTCTCTTGTCTGTGTCTGTGTCTGCTAAAAGCAGAGGCCTGTCCTTTGATCCCTTTGGTGGCTGCTCATCCCATCTCTAGAACTTTATTGATTTGTTTTGCAGGTTGTTCTAAAAGCTTTGGATCCCAACTTTGAAATAGAAAATCCATATGTGCCGTATATCCAAGGTATGGACCCTGCATGTTTTGTCCAGAGACACTTTGCTGGTATTGGTTGTTTTGTATGCTGAAAGGGCCAACAGGTCAGGTGGTGTTAAGTCAATGATGTTGAAAATTAGGTACCTAAGGATCTTAGGGAGACATTGTATTAATAAATTAAATGGGCCAGCCTTGTTCTCTAACCCTGGGGGCAAGCAGCAAAGCTCTGCAGAGCACATCCATGGAGCTAAACTGTCTTTCCCTCTGAATTCAGGCCCAATCCACGCTGCTTTTTGAGAGCAGTCCCAGAGATGCACATGAACCCATGAAGACAGCGGCTGGGAAAATGCAGAGCCATACCAAGCAGGACGCTAATGCTTACATGTTAACACTGCGTGCCAGGAGTGGGTCCCTGCACTGCTACTGTAGCCATTACTGGTCTTGGCCAATAGTGGATCATTTTCATTATTTCTTCACTACAGGAAAATTCTTGGATGACTGATTCACACTGAAGATTTCGTACTGTTCATTTTAGACTGAACTCTGGCTCCTGATTGCTCTCCTTTCCTTCCAGATCTCATTACATTGACAAACCTAAGGATCAATTTTACTAAACTGCACACCCTTGGAGATGCTCTGCTTGGGAGGAGGCACAGTGATCCCCTTGAGAAGTACTACTATGCCATCTATGAGATGGTTGTGCGGGGCAGCTGCTTTTGCAATGGCCATGCCAGCGAGTGTG